>NW_024070207.1:120198125-120523919 GCF_014754425.2 Oryx dammah
TTTTTTTTTTTCTTTAGGCTCTTTAAAAATGTTATCCCTGTTGGGACCTAACCTGAGCCATGACATGCTCAACAGGCACACCAGGCCTAAGCCTCAGGTTCTTGTAAGCATGAGTCATAATTCTAGGAAGCCCCACCCTAGGAGAGTTCCGGCTGGCGCCAAACCGGATTAAAACCTGAGTCATGATTCTGGGGAACCACAGCCTGGGAAAGTCCCTGATGGCGCCAAACCTGAGCCAATGCAGATAGGGATGAGGGATTTGGAAACCAGCATGCGAATGCTTCAGCCAATCGTTACCCACCAGCTGTACTAAGAACCGCCTGTATAAAAGCAGCTGTGAGTCAGAGCTCAGAGCTCTCTCGTCAAGACTCCACTGTGTTGGATGAAACTTGAGCCCTAGCTCAAGCTAGCAATAAACCCCCTTATGCTTTTGTATTGCTGTGGACGTCTTATTCTCTCAGTTTTGGAGACTCGGACACTGGGCATAACAATCCCATGATCTCTAGGTAGCTCTTGTATCTGATGAGAAATCAGACATAATTTATATCATTGCTTTCTGATGTGTCTCCCTCCCCCAGGCTGCTTTTAGGATTTTCTCTTTACCTTTGGTTTTCTTCATTTTGACTGTAATGTGCCTAGATGTAGTTTTCTGTGTAGTTTTCCTTCTTAATGTCCACTGAGCCTCTTAGACCTATAAAGCAATGGTTTTCACCATTGGGAACTTTTCAGCCATTATTTCTTCAGACATTTTTTTTCCTGCTCCTTTCTCTCCAAACCTTCTCAGACACCAATTACACATATGTAAGATCACTTGATATTGGCCCACCCGTCATTGAAGGTGGCTCATTTTTTTTCAATCTTCTTTTCACCTTATTCTTCAATTTGGATACTTTCTATTGATTTCTCTTTAAAGTACATTTATCCTTTCTTCTGCCAATTCCAAGCTGCTGTTAAGCCCATCAGTGAATTTTTCACTTCTATTATTGTATTTTACAGTTTTAGAACTTCATTTGGTTCTTCTTTAGGTTTTATTTCTCTGTTTTAGTTTCCCAGCTGCTCAATCATTATAATAATTTTTTATTGAAGTTCTTGGATGTGATTATAATAGCTCTTCAAAGTTCCTGTCTGCAAATTTTCATCTGTTTCATTCACTGCTGCTTTTTCTGACCATAGGTCACACGTTTCTGCTTTTTTTCATATCTTATAATTTTTATCATGTATTGGACATTGTAGATGATATGTGTTAGAGAATCTAGACTCTGTTATATCTGATGAAATATTGTTGATTTTTGTCTTACCAGGTAGTTAAATTACTGACTGATAACCTAGAACTTCTGGAGGCTTGGTTTTACACTTTCATAGGAGTAGATCGGTTTTGATTTGTCCTTAGTCTTAGGATTAATTTCTTAGTCCTGTGATAGTTTTAACACCCTGGGCGCCGCCTTTCTGGAGTTTCAGCAGAAATCCAATGTACTTGCCAAACCTATATAACTTGGCAAGACTCACACTCTAGACTGTCTTCCTGGTTATGAGCCGGAACTTAAATCTCTGACCACATTTTTGAGCTTTCCAGTTTTTGCCTTCCACCAGTATCCTTGGGTGCTCCCTCTTGATTCAGGAATCAGCCTAGGATGTCAGAGGAGATTGTACACACATTTGTATGAATATGAGAGATGCGGTTATAGGATTTAAGGAGAAATTACATGCAACCACCTCTGTGACTCCCTCCTTTCTAGAATTTTGCCACTCAAATTCCAGCAAGTCTTACATCTCCTAATTTGGTCTCCTGACAGCTCTAGCCAATATGATGTCAGCTTTCTGTTTGAGTTTTAGCATAGACTAGAGATTGCCTTTTGAGGAAAATCTGTATAAACTTGGATCTTACCCAGTGCAGTTCCCTTGTTTCAAGAGTCAAACCCAATTTCTATAGCCTTTTTGTCAATTTCTAGTATCCTCAAATAATTGCTTTGTTAATATTTTGTCAAATGTTTGCAATTTATACATGTAGGAGGGTTAATCCAACCCAAGCTACTCTGTCATCAGTAAAACTGGAATGCCTCTAAATATACTGTTCCATAACTTGCTTTATTCACTTAACGATTTAGCTTGAACATTTTCATTTACAGTTAGAATTTTCTTCTACAATGTAGCTTTTCAGATTTAAGCTTTTTTTTTTTTTTCAAATGAACCTCACTGCATTTGTGTCTGAACCATGGGAGATGCTAAAATATATAACTTTAGTTTCCTCATAAGATTATGATGCCAGTCTGGTTTGAGGCATCATGGAGATGGTGAGAAAATATTAGTAATCTTTTGTGGAAATCCAGAATTTCACAAGCTATTCTGCTGAGAGTTCAAATAACTTGTTGGTGATTTCTCTCTTCTGACTGATGAAACAACCTTAGGGATATTAAAAAACTGTGACTTGGGCTCTAAATGGAAACCTCCTCCAAAAAAAGTAAATGTTCCTTGCACCTCTCAGATATTTTCCATTTCTCATCATGTGCTCTCTTTCCCCACCAGCATTTTCCTCATGGGAGCTCTAGGAAAAGGTGTAAGGAAGAAAAAAATTGACACTAATGGCAACCCTTTACCACACATCAGAGCCCACTGTTACTTTATATTTCAGACATGCTCCATGATTTACAAACACAGTAAAACAGAAGAGCTTGACAGGATGTACTGTCTGTGGGGAACTCTTCATACCTAATACTGACTTATAAAATCCTATCATTCAGAGACAAACTGGGGTGCTTCTCTTAATACAGTTTTGGCAGCTCTCAGCACTTAGAGTAGATCAAAGTTTCAAGCATTAGTTATCAGCTCTGACAAGATTTATTTTCAGGTTTTATTTTTTAAATTCCAAAGTTTTTTAGGCAATTCCATCTCCTGAAAAAGAAAATATCTCTGTACAGTTTATGCCTGTGTTTATTATTCACCACAGACAGTAAACTGCTGAAATGAACACTGCTTTTCCTGGATTATTATTCTGCTGTTGGGCTTTTAGAAGTGGAGCTGTAGTGGTCTTTACTCAGGCCACCAGAGTCCTTGCCTTCAAAATCTAAGCATACTGAAAAATACAAGATTCCCCAGGCCTCAAATCATTAAATACTGAGCATCAGAATCTACAAGCATCCTGCCATGGTTCTCTGTCTCTTGGATACAAATACTGGTTAAAAATTCAGGTAATAAATTTGATGAATTATGCCATCCTACTTATACTAAGCTGTTCCTAAAAGAACTATATATTTTGAGAGACAAAAGGCATGTTTGTCTTTATTTTGATCAACACACTTTCAGTTAGCCACATATGAGCACATGAGCGCTAAGTTGTGTCCGACTCTTTGCGACTCCCTGGACTGGAGCCCACCAGGCTCCCCTGTCCATGGGATTCTCCAGGCAAGAATACTGGAGTCGGTTGCCATGCCCTCCTCCAGGGGATCTTCCCGACCCAGGAATCGAACTCACATCTCTTATGTCTCCTGCATTGGCCAGTGGGTTCTTTACCAGTAGCGCCACCTGGGGAACTGAGGAGTGGCCTGGACCAAACACATGACCACTTAGAGGTAAGACAGCTGAATTGAAGGTGAGGAGGTCATTTGGTTTGGTTTTGTTTATGGATGAATAAAACACTTTAATCTGAATCTTCAACTTTAAGTTACCCCTTTGTCCATGAGGAAAATCAGACATCTCTCTGCTGACCACTAAAGTGGCTTATACTCTGAATTTTTCACCTGCATTTCTTTTCCAGACCCTCCTCTGAGGCCTATGTTTTCATAGCCAAATGTTCCATCAGGGTATTTTCCCAAGTAAGGAGAGTTCTATCCCCAGGAGGAGTTCTGGCATCAGCTGACAAGAAATAGAGACAAGGGAACCAAGGCTTGAAGAAGTTTAGAAATTTGCCCCAAGTTAAGCAGGTAGTAAGTGACAGAATCAAGATTCATTCTCTAGGGGCTTCCCTGGTGGCTCAGTGGTAAAGAATCTGCCTGCCAATGCAGGAGACACAGGTTCGATCTCTGGTCTTGGAAGATCCCACATGCCACAGAGCCACTAAGCCTGTTTGCCACAACTACAACCGAACCTGTGCTCTAGAGCCTGGGAGCCACAGCTGCTGAAGCCCAGGCGTCCTAGAGCCTGTGCTCTGCAACAAGAGAAGCCCACTCACTGCTGCTAGAGAATAGACCCCGCTTGCCACAACTGGAGACAAGCCTGTGCAGCAACCAAGACCCAGCACAGCCAAAAATAAATAAGCAAATAAAATAAAATTTTAAAAAATGATTCATTCTCTAGAGTTGCACTGTTCGGTACAGAAGCCACTAGCCTCATGTTGCTACTTCAATTTAAATGGCACTTAATTAAAATTAAATAGAATTAAAATGTCAGTTGTTCACTCTCACTAGTCACATTTCAAGTACTCAAGAGCTCATGTGGCTGGCTGGTGACTCTTGTACTGGACAGTCCAGATACAGAACAGTTCCATCGTCCCAGGAAGTTCTCTGGGACAGTGCTTCCTTAGATGCTATATATACTTCCCAGACTGCCATCTCTTGCACAGATACCACCATTGGAGGCGGTCTCGGATCCATCTTTTGATGTTGGACTGCCATCTGCTGTGCCATTTAGAAATGAGAAGAAGCACAGTGCAGACTTACAAGTATGGAGTCTTTGGGAAAAAAATCAGCCTCGTTTCTCTGTCAAGTGTGTGCAAGGCGCCTCTCACTCTGCACAGGTGCCCACCTTTAGGTGAGGAAATTGCCAGACCACACTCTCCAGTGTTTCTGCTGGCCCTGGAAGACTGTTGAGACTGCCTGTCCTCCTTAAACAAGTTTCTCTTCATAATTAAGGCACTGGCCACTTTATGAACCTTACAGGTCTTTTGGACTTCCCAGGTAGCTCTAGTGGTAAAGAACCCGCCTGCCAATGCAGGAGACGTAAGAGACGTCAGTTCAGTCCCTGGGTCAGGAAGATCCCCTGGAGGAAGCCATATCAACTTACTCCGGTATTCTTGCCTGGAGAATCCCATGGACAGGGGAGCCTGGTGGGCTCCAGTCCAGGGAATTGCAAAGAGTCAGATACGGCTGAAGCAACTTAGCATGCACGCAGGTCCTTTAAGAGCAGATGCGTTTCCTGCTCCTGCTACCCCCTTAAAAGATCACGCACAACAGTCTGAGAGGAGGAGCTATTAATGATGTCACATTGATTAAAACGTGCCTACTCTCTCCCTCTGTGACAGTCCACACTGGATTCTTTCTGCTTTCTCTCAACTCTTTTGAATTCTCTGATTGTTACTCAAACTGCCACCATTTCTCTCTTTGTGTGTGTGTCTTAATCAAGAGGGTGACATAATCAGATATGCCTTTTTAATTTTTTTTCACTTTTTTAAATGGAAGTACACTCAATTTACAGTATCATGTTAGTTACAAGTGTCCAGCATAGTGATTCCATATTTTTATAGATATACCCCATCATACATGATGACAAAACAATGGCTAGGATTCCCTGTGCTATACAATATATCCATGTTACTTATCTATTTTGTATGTAGTAGTTGATATCTCTTAATCTTCTACCCCTAACTTGTCCCTCCCTATCTCTTCATTTGAAGCTTTGAGAGCAGGAGGGATGATTCATTGGGATGGAATACCTTTAAACCAGTGGTTTTCAACTCCCCAGGGCCATCACCTGGGTGCTTGGAAAAACCCTGATGCACAGGCCTTCTAAAAAGGGAAACTGGAATACAGCTGGCATCTAGAGAATCCTCAGAGAATCCCTATGCCAGTGAACACTATACCATTCAGAATACAACTTTTCTGCCTCAAGGTCAGTCTTTCTCTCTAGCACCCAACCTGTTTTGTGATTGAGTCCATTGTCCCAGCATCTTGCCTTACACACAGGAGGTACTCAGTGAATGTTTGAATGTGAGTGACTAATATGTAGAAGGATTCCTGTATTCATAATCTGACATGCAAAGATATTTTTAAAGGTCTACTTTTGACAGTCAAAAAAAGTCCCTTTTCTAACAATCAAATTAGTTCAATGGCATATCTTTGCATTAAAAAAGTGGTAAAGTAGAACTTAGGGAAATTATTTAAGTTACCAGAAGATGGACCCTGCAAGCTGTCTAATTAATGCTTTGGGAATTAATGTCATTCCAATTTTAAATTAATTATCTGAAGTAAGTGCAAGAGCCTATTGAAAGTGCCTTCCACATATTTGGATGAATTTTGCTCTCAAATGCATATAAACTAACCAGAAGAGGAATGAAAATAGAAACAAATATTACTTTTTTTTCAAGGGGATTTCCTTGAAGAACCCCTAGCAGTGTCAGAGTTCGGGCGGGGGGAGGGGCGGGGGGGCGGTCCCTGGCATTTATCAGAATTGCCTGTCAGTGATTTTTCTCAGGCTTAACCATGGAAGTTTCAGGAGCTCAGAACTGCTAATGATTCAAAGATGCTCATCCAGGGACCTTGTAGAAAGAGGCCATGGTTATTGCCAAGGAGAGGGATCTTTCCTTCCTTCCTTTTGCTTATATTTCCTGTTTCTCATCCAATAAAAATCTATTATTAGTTAATAATAAATTTACATCTACCAGCTTAATAGTGAATGTTGAGCGTTCTGTTTTTATTCAAGTGTAAATTGGGACTTTTCATTTCTATTGGAAGATGGCTTAGGTGGTCAAACCAATGCTCACTACTTGGTTGGAATCCATCTCTTTATCGGGAGCTTTCTGCAAGTTTAAACCTTTGATGATAAATATTAATCCATGATAGAATATTTTGTCCATCACACAAAATTTTCCAGTGGTGTATCCTTTATTCATTCTTTGTAGATAAAGAAAGACTTCAAAATGGATCTTGAAAGTAGCTTAAGAAAATAATCCAAACATTGAAATTTGGTATGCCAGAAAATCTATCTGTAATGGTAAAAAATTGGAGACAAATGTTCCCAGATAGAAGATGATCTAGCAAATTATACTGTAGCAATTAAAAGAATATTTTGAAGCCATTTTAAATATTGATTATGAAAGATAATCTGGAAAATGCAAATCAAATAACATTTTTAAAAAACAGTATATCATCAACACCACACTGATATGCCACTTCATACCCACTGCTTCTGCTGCTGCTAAGTCGCTTCAGTCGTGTCCGACTCTGTGCGACCCCATAGACAGCAGCCCACCAGGCTTCCCCGTCTCTGGGATTCTCCAGGCAAGAACACTGGAGTGAGTTGCCATTTCCTTCTCCAATGCATGAAAGTGAAAAGTGAAAGTGAAGTCGCTCAGTCATGTCCGATTCTAGCAACCCCATGGACTGCAGACTGTTACAACCTCACCAGAGCCATTACAGGCTCAGAGAGGTGCACTAGGCCAAAAATAATCCCTGAGTCATGCTTCCGGGGCTTAGAGAGATGATAACTCTGGCCAATAAGAGGGATGATAAGTGGCCAATCAGTAAATACCAGGAAACCCCTGCAGCCAATCAACCCTTGCCAACTCCCTGTCTTTGTTCTAAACTTATAAATACTGGTGAAAATCTGGGCTCGGGGCTCTTGTTCTACTCCACTGTGTTGGATGTGACAGGAGCCTTGGCTTGAGCTAGCAATAAACTTTATGCTTTTGCGTTGCTGTGGATGTCTTATTCTCTCAGTTTTGGGGACTCGGACTCTGGGCAAAACACAGACTACCAGGCTCCTCCGTCCATGGGATTTTCCAGGCAAAAGTACTGGAGTGGGGTGCCATTGCCTTCTCCTCATACCCACTAGGATGACTAAAATAAAAAAGACATGCAATAACAAGTGTTAAAGAGATGAGAATACCAGACCATCTGACCTGTCTCCTGAGAAATCTGTATGCCTGTCAAGAAGCAACAATTAGAACCAGACATGGAACAACAGACTGGTTCCAAATTGGGAAAGGAGTACGTCAAGGCTGTATATTGTCACCTTGCTTATTTAACTTATATGCAGAGTACATCATGCAAAATGCTGGACTGGATGAAGAACAAGCTGGAATCAAGATTGCCGGGAGAAATATCAATAACCTCAGATATGCTGATGACACCACACTTATGGCAGAAAGCGAAGAACTAAAGAGCCTCTTGATGAAAGTGAAAGAGGAGAGTGAAAAGTTGGCTTAAAACTCAAGGTTCAGAAACTAAGATCATGGCATCCGGTCCCAGTCTGTTGTTCCATGTCCGGTTCTAATTGTTGCTTCTTGACAGGCATACAGATTTCTCAGGAGACAGGTCAGATGGTCTGGTATTCTCATCTCTTTAACACTTGTCTTCATGGCAACAATGGGGAAACAATGGAAACAATGAGAGTCTTTATTTTGGGGGGCTCCAAAATCACTGCAGATGGTGACTGCAGCCATGAAATTAAAAGATGCTTCCTCTTTGGTAGAAAAGTTATGACCAACCTAGACAGCATATTAAAAAGCAGAGACATTACTTTACCAACAAAGGTCCATCTAGTCAAAATTATGGTTTTTCCAGTAGTCATGTATGGATGTGAGAGTTGGACTATAAAGAAGGCTGAGTGCCGAAGAATTGATGCTTTTGAACTGTGGTGTTGGAGAAGACTCTTGAGAGTCCCTTGGACAGCAAGGAGATCCAACCAGTCTATCCTAAAGGAGATCAGTCCCGAATATTCATTGGAAGGACTGATGCTGAAGCTGAAGCTCCAATACTTTGGCCACCTGATGCAAAGAACTGACTCATTGGAAAAGACTTTGATGCTGGGAAAGATTGAAGGAGGGAGGAGAAGGTGATGACAGGATGAGATGGTCGGATGGCATCACCGACTCAATGGACATGAGTTTGAGTAAGCTCTGGGAGTTGGTGATAGACAGGGAAGCATGGTGTACTGCAGTCTATGGAGTCTCAAAGAGTCAGATATGATTGAGCGACTGAACTGAACAAGTGTTGATGAGAATGTGGAGAAATTTGAACACTCCTATATTGCTGATTACACAGCCACTTTGGAAAGCATTCTGGCACTTCCTCAAAAAGTGCCAGTCTAGGTTCAATACAGGATACAGGATGCTTGGGGCTGGTGCACTGGGATGACCCAGACAGATGATATGAGGAGGGAGGTGGGAGGGGGGTTCAGGATTGGGAACTCATGTACACCCATGGTGGATTCATGTCAATGTATGGCAAAACCAATACAGTATTGTAAAGTAAAAGTTTTAAAAAATAATAAATTTTTTAAAAAAAGAAAAAAAAAGTGCCATGTGACCCAGAATTGAAAACAAGTGTTCAAATACTTGTACACAAACATTCATAACAGCCCCATTCACAAGAGCCAAAAGGTGGGGAAAAAACAAATCTCCATCATCTGATGAATGGATAAACAAAATGTGGTCTTTCCATACAATGTTAGCTCTAATAGATATAATGCTAAATGTTATACAGCCATAAAAAGGATTGAAGTCCTGATACATGCTACAACCTTGAAAACTTTATGCTAAGTGAAAGAAGACAGACACAAAAGACCACATATTGAATTAATCCATTTATATGAAATGCCCAGAATAGGCAGATCTAGAGAGATAGAAAATCTCTAGAGCAGGGAGGATTGAAGGGAAATAGGGAGTGACAGCTAATGGGTATAGGATGTCTTTTGGCAGTGATGAAAATGTTCTCAAATTGATTGTGGCAACAGTTACACAACTCTGTAAATATACTAAAAACCATTGAACTGTATACTTTGAATGGGTGAACTGGATGTTATGTGAGTTATATCTCAATAAGAAAGCTGTTATTAAAAACACACCTAGCTATATTGCACACTACGACTAGAGAAAAGTACATGCATAGAGAAAAAAAATTCAAATTTTAAAACGCTTTGTAATGTGATTATATAATTATAATGACAGAAGTTTTTAATGAACCCAATTAATGGAGAGCAATTAGCACAGGAATTTCCAAGTTAATTTTGTGAGCATTCCATATGGTCTTCAGTAAAGATTCATTTTATCATTTTCAAGCCAGACTTAGAACATCTGGAGACGAGGACTGAAGAAGTAAGAGACAACATTCCCTAAAAGTCAAATGTAGAAGACAGATTAGGAAGGTGACTGGCAAGCACACGGTAGGTCTGCATTCATACTAGCCAAGCAGAGATTTCTCGTGTTACATCTGAGCCCCTTCTCTCTTCTCCCTGGCAGTTTCATTCTCTCCTGTAACTTTGACTTCTTCTGAAGTCATGATCCCAAGGCTGTTTCCAGCATGAAGCTCTTTCCTGACTTTCAGACTCCTGTAGCTATCTGCCTCTTGTAAATAATAAAGCTTATTAATAAACCCCATTCATTGCTATTAACCCTCTTCTTTTAGAATCAGCACTTCTAAGAATATCTTTGACATTTTTTTGACCAAAGGCAAACTTGTTTTTATTTGAACACTCCTCCTCAACACAAGGACCATGCTAGTGGTAAGATGTGAGGGGAGTGTGAAAGGTGGGGGAAGGAATTTAAAGCAGTCTTCCATTTGGAATCCAAAACAGATACATTTCAAAGACCACTCCGCCCTGCAACCCCTTTCTCACTCTTGCCACCAAGTCATGAAATAGTAACATTGAGGTTGTCCACAAACAAATGCTGGAGAGGGTGTGGAGAGTAGAGAACCCTCCTATACTGTTGGTGGGAATGTAAACTGGTACAGCCACGATGGAAATAGTATGGAGGTTCCTTAGAAAATGAAAAATAGAGTTACCATATGACTGTGCAATCCTACTCCTGGGCATATATCCAGAGAACAGCATGGTCTGAAAGGATGCATGCACCCCATTGATCATTGCAGCACTGTTTACAATGGCCAAGACATGGAAATAAGCAATGTAAATGTTCATGGACAGATGAATGGATAAAAATGTGGTACATATATACAATGCAATATTACTCAACCTTTGAAAAGAATGAAATAATCCCGTTTGTCTCAACATGGATGGACCTAGAGAGTGTCATACTGAGTGAAATAAGTCAGACAGAGAAGAAGAAATATCGTATGACATCCCTTATATGGAAAATTTAGAAGACATGATTCAAATGAACTTATTTACAAAAAAGAAATAGACTCACAGACTTAGAGAACAAACTTATGGTTACCAGGGGGTTAGGATGGGGGAAGAGATAGTTAGGAGTTAGGGATGGACATGTACACACTGCTGTATTTAAAATGGATAACCAACAAGGACCTGCTGTATAGCACAGGGAACTCCGCTCAACGTTATGTGGCAGCCTGGATGGGAGGGGGATTTGGGGAAGAATGGATACATGTATATGTATGATTGAGTCCCTTTGCTGTCCACCTGAAACTCACAACACTGTTAATCGGCTGTACTCCAATATAAAGTAAAAAATTTGAAAAAAAATATGAGATTGTCAAGGATAGGATCAAACAAATCATCTCACAGATACTGACAAGAAGCCACAAATGCCTCAAAATAGAAGGAGACATATTTTGGAGATAATTTGCTCCCTGCTCTGTGTTCATGTTCCACATGCATTAGCCCATTTAAACCTCCCATCAACTGCAAAGCAGCTGCTAATAACATTCATATATTCAGATGGATCCAGGCTGGCATAGTAAGTTGCTCAAGATTACACAGCTAGGAAGTGAGAGAATGAGAACTGAGGTACAAACTCCACTGCCTCACTCTGTAGATCAGAGTCCCTTCCCCTCGGCACTAGTGACATTTGGTGCCAGATAATACTGTGCCGTGAAGGATGTCCTACGTGTTGTAGGGTGTTTAGTTAGCAACATTGCTGGCCTCTACCCACTAGATGTCAAAACTCCAATGTTGTCAAATGTCTTCTGGGGGTAAAATTACCTCCAGTTAAGAACCACTGCTATAGCTGGGGAGAAAACAAAGAAACCTAGCTTAAAGATTAAATAAAGTGCCAATTTGTGATAACTAGTAAACAGCCCAACCTGTATTCAAATTTAAGATGACCTAATGGCATATGCTATTATGCTACATTGATCAGTATGGCAGAAAAACCAAGAGCAGAGAAAAAGACAGGAGGAACAAAAGAAAATAAGAGAATTCTTTGGGAACGATTTGCTTTTATTTAAACCAAAACAAACAGAGTGGTCCCTAAAGACTACTAAAGAAACAGACTGTTAAGAATTGTTCAAGAAGGAGCCCCTAACCTACTTAAGCTTAACTAAGAGTAAGCAGTGTTTCCTAAACTCTGCTTTGTATTAAAATCACCTTGAGAGCTTTAAAAATACTGATACCTGAGTCCCAGCCCCTAGAAATTGTTATTTAAACATTCTGGAGTGTGGCCAGGTGCCAGGAGCCAGCACGGGAGATCCCACCTATGGTAAAGGTCATGAGGAAGAGACCTGATGGGCAAAGGCAGATCAGGACTCGAGGGACTGCCTGACCCCGCCCATGACAAGGTCATGCAGAAGAGGCCTGATGGGCAAGTCGGATCAGGACTCAAGGGATCCCCTGGATCTACTTGAGCATCTACCCCCAAAACCAAAATCTGTCTGTTATACTACATTCTTCTGACATTAACAGGGGCTATCCCTGACCACTTTTCTCTGGAAAATTAACTTAGAGCTCCAGTTAATAGTCTCCTGCATATAAAAGGAGTGTCTCAGCTCAAACCTCTCTGCTGGCAGTCTAGCTTGTGTGATAGGTTTATCCACACTCCTACTACTACGCACATGACTGTTTACAACCTCTCAACGATAAACAGCACAGAGAGTTTGGAGTATTTTGAAAGTCTTAGTTAGCATAGGGTTTTTCTAAAGATAAAAATCATGTTGGTGAAGGGTTTCATTGCTGAGTTAATGACTGCCGCCAGGCCTCCATACTCTTAGGCACCTGGGAGTATGTTAATCAATGTAATTGGAATGTAGAAAAAGAAATATTGTAGTTTTTATGTTAGCAATACTAGACTTTTGAGTTAATGAATTTTTTCTTTGTTAAAAATCGTTGTATCCTTGCTATGTAAGAATGTAACTTTATCACTATCTTAAGACTAAGCAGATCTTAAGGGAAAACAAGTTTTCTGATTGACTAACCTTTATCAATAGAAAGAAAGACAGGGCCATAAAATGGTAATCGGTCTTCAGACCAGAAGATATTGTAAACAAAAAGAAGACCCTTGTAAGAACAAAGGTATGCAAAGAACACTCTGTCTTTAGATAAGGGTCAGAGCAGCTGACCCTGCATGATTCTGCTTCTTACATTTATCTCTATGTACAACTTAAAGTATAAAAGCTTCCCTGAAAAATAAAGAGACAGACCAGGACCATTTCCATGAAAGCCTGGTTCCTCCATGTCATTCTTTCTTTCAATTCTTTCTTTCTCTCTCTCTCTCTCTCTTACTCTCCTTTTCAGGCTGATCCCTTAGAACACAGAGGCTCTCTGCATTCACTTTTTTGCCTGGGCTTCTAAGACCTGACCAGGAAGGCGCTCTGCATCTTCACTCCTTCGGGAGACCGAGAGGGCACCTGCGGCCTACATGAACAGAGAAAGTCCCTTGTCTGAGGCTTTATTGGCTTTCTGTGTAAACCAAGGAATATCAGCCTCTTTCTCTCCTCTATTCTCTTAACTGCAAATTCTTTCCTTATCTCTCTATATATTTATATATCTCTCTCGCCTTGCCATCCACACTTTGGATACCCTGGATCCAACCAGGGCTGGACCTCGGTAGCCAGGGTTGGTGGTTTTTAAAAGCTTTCCACATTGCTAGTGTGAATCCAAAGCTAAGAACCACTGCTATAATAAATGATTCAGCTAGTACTTTATTCCTATGGGTCTTACCAATTATGCATGTTAAATTGATTGCATTTGTTTAGCTTAAAAGAAAACCAAATGGTTACCTAATAAATGGAGTACATACATTATTCTCAACAATTATCAAACTACTGATTTATCATCAAATTTGTAGATGTTCATAGCATCCTATAACCAGAAACGAAAGTATTCTCTAGTTCCTAACCTTTTCTTGTCTCCTGTCACATTTCCAGTAGAAAATGAGCCAAAAAGATGGAAAGGATATCGATTATTTCATAATTTTTCACATTATAAACATGTGATGGAAGAATTTTTTAATTATTGGGTAAAATGTAGTTTGGAATTATTTAAGGGCCCTAAATAGTTTCTTTTGGATTATTCCAATATGTTTGGTGAAAATATTTTTTAAAAATTTAACCTTGTCCCTACCATCATGAACAATCCAGAATTCAATAGATGTTTCAGTTTCCAAAATGTGATTTATTCAGATAACAAAAGGACATTGTCATTTTCATCAATATGAAATTAATTAAAGCTCTTAATATTCATAATAGCTTTCAAACTATGGAAAAAAGAACCATGTACTCAACTAACTTTCTATCAGACAGTATTTTCTAATCTAGACACAACACTGCTATTCACTCCAAATATATGGCCTTTCATTCCCTGGACAGTCTAGACCTGCCCAGAGTAAGCAATAAAGCAGGATAGACCTTCCCATCATTTCTCCAGTACTAATGATCATTTCTAACCATGGTGAACAAAAATTTATCTTTCAACCACTACTCTGAAGAATAGGGGGTGGGTTTGCTTTGTGTGTGTGTGTGTGTGTGTGTGTGTGGCTATTGACAATTTTTGTGTGTATTTTTTTTTTTAATAAAGAGAAAGTTTGGAAGTGTAATCAGTTTTCCCAGACCCTGAAAGTCCATAAATACCTTCAAGAGTCAGGTGGAATTCAATAAATGATAGAAACTCTCTTCAGAAGGGTGTCTATATGCCCAATATGGCCACCATTGAGTTGAAGTCTTACTTTAGACACCAGAAGTTAAAAAAAAAAAATAGCACTGGCCCTGGGTAGCAGAAATAACCAAATTTATGTAACACACATATTTGCTGAGAATTAAGTGTTATTTAATTTAGTTGATTACATTTAATTCCATTTTAATTGAACAAATGGTCCACTCTACTCTCTACTCCTACAGTTCTTTATTTTACAAAAAAAAAAAAAAAATTGGAGGGAGGAAGTATAAATGCGTAGTTCTTTTGAGTCTCCATAGCATCTAGCAAACTACTTTGTATGTTAAAATATGCCTTATATGTTCAAAATCTATGCTATGTAGTAGTTGGCTGAGGGGAAAGATCCTTGAACCACATCATTTACTATTCTCTGATTTGTTTTGTGCAGCATCTGCTTTGGATGTGTTCTTCTGCAGTGTCCTGTGGTTCCTTTGTAAACTGGAGGTAAACTTGTACCAGGATGAAGCCTATGAATGGCAAGGATGAAGTGGCGCAGGGAAAGAAGAGCAGATGCAAGCATGGGCTTTTCATGACTATTGATTGACTCTGCTTTCAGTTTCCATTGATCTGCTGGCACTGACTGGATTTACTACTACTGTGCTTTGTTTCTTTTTTTAAAAAAAATTTTTTAGTGAAGTATAGTCAATATACAATGTGTTAATTTCTGCTCTACAACAGGGTGACTTGCTTATACACCTATCTACCATGTTCTTTTTTCCATAGTTTGAAAGCCATATTAATGAAAATGACAATAAATCACATTTTGGAACTGGAAACATTTTTTAATATTCTTTCCCATTATGGTTTATCCCAGAAGATTGGATATAGTTCCTTGTGCTCTGCAGTAGGACTGTGCTTTGTTTCTGAGAGTCTATATTTTATTTGCCCTGGAGCAGTATCTCCCTTGTGCGTACGTCATTTCCCTGAGACCTCCGTGTATCCAGGAAACAGCCGAGAGCTGAGAAGCAAGTCAAAATACTTCTGAGCAAGTAAAATAGACGTGACTGTGTCTCCACTGTCCAAACATACAAAGCTCTTTGGAGCTCTCTGTACATAATTCTAGCAAACCTGATTGTATGATTTTCTAACAGGGCATATTAGAAGCAGCAAATTTGGTGGGAGATTAGGACAGAAAGGCTGCCAAAGACTGAGATGCTGGCAACCACAAAAATGACACCTGACAGGCAGCAAGAGAGAAAAAGACTGCACAGCAAAAAAGAAAACCTGTCAAAATACATCAAGTAAATCAAAACTCAGCAGAGATTTGATCATTCCATGTAGAGGCAAATAACCTGATACTTCAACTACACACGAAAACATCATTGTATTCTAGCATGGGAAAGAAACTGCCATTTATTACAGTAAGCATGAGATAGAAAGAAACAAATATCTTCAGGAAATTGTAGGAGACAGCAGGAGAGTATACAATACCTTTTAGAAAGATTTCTAGCCAAAACGCTTTTGTTATTGTTTTTATGTTAAGAGGAATAGGAATCAGCAAACAGAAAAAAATTGGATCCATAAGTCATTTACATATGCCACTTCTTCCCTAGCACACTGGATTCATTAGGCATTATTGTATTTCGAACAAAGCATGAAAATCTCTTTTAAAGTGTCAGGTTCTGCAAATATCACTATGACAGCAATAATGTGATTTAGGAAGGAGAGAAACACACACATAGACAGATACAGAAAGAAAGAGACTGCTAAAAAAAAAAAGAAAGAGACTGCTAACTCTCTGCCAGAGGTTAGTACCATGCCTTTTCACAGCCACTATGCTGTCAATTTCAACTATGACACATAACTCATTCTGCTTTTAAATAAAGTCATCATTATCATTCATCAGATCATGCACTTATGTAATATTCATAATGTTCATTCTGATGCCTGCCTAATATTCCATGTTCCTAAATTGCTTCCATTTCACCAATTATCCATAAACAATACTGTAATAAACATGTACACATATATGGCTATTATGTCCTTTTATAGTTTTGAATTACTATCAAAAGAGAAAATTCCTCAAACTGGCATTAGAAATAGCTCTAAAATGAGAAACTTTCCTGGTGGTCCATTGGCTGAGACTCTGAGGGGGCCCTGGTTGGATCCCTGGTCAGGGAACTAGACCCCCACATGCCACAACTAAAGATTCTGCATGCCTCTTGAAGATCAAAGATCTCGAGGGCCACAACTAAGACCTGGGGCAGCCAAATAGAGAAATCAAAAGAAAGGAAAAAAGAAACATTATCTGAACATTGACCTACTTTACAAGGTGGCGGTAAAAAAGAAAAGTCGAAGCACTATCAAAGCCCTCTTCCCAGATTAGCAGCGATCTGAACCTCTCACCTGGAGCCTGCTTTCTCCCACCGCCCTAAATTGCCCAAGAACCGAGACTCATTCAGTCAACCGCTTCACAGATAGAAAACTGCAGGTTCTGGCTGCCATCTGGTGGACATTTCATGACAGTGCTGTTGAAGTCAGATCCACGTATCTAAGGAGCTATGGCTGTTACACATTAAGCACGGCCGTGAAGAGGACCCGGTGGGCATCACTGTTCCTCTATTAGCAGATGAAGACAGGCTCAAAGAAGTAGTGACTAGATCAAGGTCACACAAGTAAGGGACAAAGTCAGATCTTCCATCCCCTAGAATAAGTCTTTGTCCATTTCATGAGCTGTTGTGTCTGAATACGATTATCCATGTCAAGCAAAATCTGAAAGCAGTGGGGGAAACATTATGAACCTGATTTTCTCTTAATCCATAAACACTGCACAGTATCTGTAGGTAGGTGTGCTTTACTTCTGTGTCATGACCTGTAAGATATCTCGTGAGAACAGAAAACACGCCATGTGTGAAATGAAGCTCTCAGAAACCCTGACACATTGTTGGGTACCAGTGATTTTAGCCGGGTTAAGTTAACAATATTATTTAGAGATTGCTGTTGTTCAGTCGTTAAGTCTTATCAGGCTATTTGCAACCCCATGGACAGCAGCATGCAAGGCTTCCTGTCCACAGTTTGCCAGAGTTTGTTCTGTTGAGTCAGTAATGTCATTCAACCATCTCTTCCTCTGTCGCCCCCCTCTCCTTCTTTCCCAGCATCAGGGTCTTTTGCAATCCGTTGACTCTTCACATCAGGTGGCCAAAGTATCGGAGCTTCAGCATCAGTCCTTCCATTGAATGTTCAGGGCTGATTTCCTTTAGGATTGACTGGTTTGATCTCCTTGCAGTCCAAGGGACTCTCAAGAGTCTTCAGCACCACAGTTTGAAAGCATCATTTAGACATGAACTTTTACCTAATCCTGAGGTTGTTGAAGATAAAATAACTTTAAAAAACAATGTGAAAGAAGAGAATTGGAAACTCACTTGGCAAAAAATATATTATGGAACTTTTGGGGTACAGTCCACACTCATTTAAATGTGATGACATATGTCACTGTAGTGTTAGGGCCATAAGAATAAGGCACTTCCCTTTACATTTCTCCATCAGTAACTATGTACCATGTGCCCTCTGGTGGATGAAGATGGGTACTGTTTTGTGGATTTAATCCATAGACATAACAGTGCTTTATAATTATAGCTATTTAAACAAAATTTTTTATTACTTGGAAACCTGGATAACCTTTCATAAATTAGTTGGTTCTATCCCACACCAATCCCTTAATCATCTTTTTAAATTACTGATAAATAATTTCATCTACTAAAGATTCAAAACCATTAAAGATAAGCTAAAAAAAAAAAAAAAACTAAAGGAAGTCCCCCCCACCACCAAAAAAATAAGCTCAGAATGTTTAGTATGGTCAGTTGACCAGGACCCTCGTTACTTCTCAAAAAAGTACTGATTGCTTAATATAATAATATAAACAGGGATTAATCTTTTGCCTGTTTTCCACATCTCAAGAAATTTCATAAGAATCCCTTCATTATCCTATTTAAGTTTGCAGATATGCAAATAATCACAATTATTGTCCCATTTCATTTCTTTTTTAAAATTTTACTAAAGTATAGTTGATTTACACTGTTGTGTTAAATGTCTGCTGTACAGCTAAGTGAATCAGTTTTACATATATATATTCTTTTCCATTATCTTTTATCACAAGATATTGGGTATAGTTCCTTGTGCTATACAGTAAGACTTATTATTTATCCATTCTATATATTAATATAATAGTTTGCATCTCTTAATCCCAAATGCCCAATCCATCCCTCCCCAACCCTGTCCCAGTTCATTTACCCTTGCACGTGACCAGTATTCATTCCCATGTAGTATGATGGGCTGTGATGACACAGAACCGAATGAGGCCAGGCCCCAGCTCTCAGGCATTGTATCATTGAATGAAAGATGCTGAGAAGTAAATGTACAACTGTAGAATCCCATGTGTCACAAATACCGCATGGCCCAGATCTTCCTTTGATAAAGAACTTGTCCCAGTAGCCGAGAGCCACCTCATCCAGTGCCATGAACCTTTCCAGGGGCGCAAGTCTACTGACTGCTCCGTGTGGGCAAATACAGGCCCGGCCATTTTGACCCTACTTCCGACCATTCAGAAGGGCCCTTCTTGGTCCTGAGATGTCTGCGGGGTCCATGAAAACTGTTACTAGGCCACATGCAAGCCCAGCTCTTTTCTCTACCCCAGTGGTTCTTAACTGGAGGTGGTTTTGCACCCCCTCCCAGGGATATTCGGCAGTGTCTGCAGATATTTTTGGTCATCACAGCTAAGGGGAAGTGGGGTGGGGCTTTGAGGTACCGACTCGAGAATGTTTCCAGGCAAGGGAGCTGGCTCCCAACCAGCTTCTGCACAACACTCAGGCGAGAGAGGGCGCCTGAGAGATCCAAAGAGGCCCACAAGATTAGCTTCGACTTCCCATACCTGGCGGGATGCTCTATACTTGCGCATCCCTGAGGGGGACTCTGGAGCTGGGTGTCACAATTCAGGATTATTCTGAATTACTTCCACCCCTCCCAGGATTCACTGACAGGAGACTGCTGTGACATATGGCTTTAAGGACCGTGGAAGTCTGTGGCGCTCTTTCAAGGGATGGTTCTCAGCTGGGGGCAAATTTGACCCTCCCCGGCATTGGCATGGGAAATTTGGCAACCTCTGGTTGTGACAAATGGTGCTACTGGCATGCAGTGAATAGAGGCCAAGAATGCTGCTAAAAATCCTACAATGCCCAGGAGCCTCGGAGGTCAATCGCGCCAAAGGTCAGAAACCCTGCTTTGATGAGTCACTCCTCTTAAAGGACCCGTTAAAGCTTTGCTAAAATCCAGTTAAGGCTTATTTATAATTTGAGTTTTAGGCCTGAGGCTAATGAAAGAAAATATCAGGCAAGAGGGTGAGGAATGGTCGGACTTATTTCCACCAGATGGCGCCAAAAGACAAGTAAAAAATATCAGGCACGCGCGTGAGGAATGCTAAGATTTATTTCCACCAGATGGCGCCAGAAGACAAGTTTTTAAAACTCCAGCTTTCAGAAGCCAGTTTCTTTGCAAGGTTAGATGTCTGGAGTAACAATGACCATCTTTCCAAAAGGGATTGTTTCTTTTTAAGTGCTTAGTTGTCTTCACCAGGGATATTTTCATGCATGTGAATGACAATGAATAATAATGAAAACTCTGCCTGGAAGATGATAAAAACAGGGCCACCTCCTCAGTCAGCTATGGATTTTCCACTCCCTGTAGCAACCAGTGTGTGGGAGAATCGAGCTATCTTCTCACCTTTTTGATCTCACTTTTAGCTGGCTACCTGGCCAGCAGACAGTGCCAAGACTAATCCTTTACCCCTAGGATGGCTGAGTGATGGCCTTCTGGCCATTAGTGGGATTGGAGCAGAAGTGTGGGAAACAGAGTTGTAGTTAAACCAGTGATTCTTGGTGGGGTGGGAGGAGGTATGTACTGGCATCTAATGGGTAGAAGCCAGTGATGCTGTTAAACAAAGTACAACACACAAGCGAACTCTCAGAATACCGAATTATCCAGCCTCCAATGTGAATTATGTTGAGGTGGGAAACCATATCTTACCAGTGGTCCCCAACATTTTTAGTACCAGGGACTGGTTTTATGGAAGACATTTTTGCCATGCACCTGGGCAGAGTGGGGATGGTTTGGGGATGATTCAAGCACGTTACATTTATGGTGCACTTTATTTCTATTATTATTGCATCAGCTCCACCTCAGATCATCAGTCATTAGATCGAGGAGGTTGGGACCCCTGCCTCAGATGGAAGTGACTTCACCTTTCTCCCTTCCCACTGGCTAGAAGAAAGGTGCAATGGTGTACCATCTTGGACCATGTGTGCCAAGGTAGCAAGCCAGGGAGTCTGAACCTACAAGGTAGGTGGAATTTGAGTCCCTGGCCTGGTGCGTCTCCCTTACAATTCTGAACACCTTACATCCAGACAGAGCGAATATATATGAGTGTGTATATACACATACTGACAGTACTATTGTATATAAGTCATAGAACTCCAGTAACTACACGACCTGAAACACACCCACTCCAGGTCTGCTTCATTGTGCTTTTCCGATGTGGGCCCCCTGAGCTCTTTCTCCCTGGTACCTTCCCTTCTCTCTTTCCTTCCTCCCCTGATGTGGTTTCTTCCCTCCGGTAGAGATTCCACCAGGACCCAATTGACTTATCAAACTCAATCCATACCTGGTCCCCCCACCCTTCTATCCTTAGATATCTTAATTCCTCCCACATCCACCTCCTGGAGGACAAATCTTGTCTAAACTAACCACCCTCAATATAAACACACTTTCTGGCCCTTACCCAGCTATATTTTCTGCACAGAACTTACCATTGTGTACAATGATGTCATTTATTGTCTGTGCTCTATTCAACAGAGTGTTCAAAATTTGAGGTAAAAAACTGTCTTTTTTACCACCATATATCCAGTAAATGGATTAAGACTGTCCCATAGACATATGTAGTATGCAATATGCATGCAATATATCTTGGATGCCCCATATAGAATGCTGAATGTCCTAGTAGCCACATTAATAAAGTAAAAAGATAAAGGTGAAATTAAATTGTCTTATTTAACCTAAACGGCCCTTCCCTAACATGTTGTCACTATTTCAAAGTGAGATATCTTCCATTCTTTTTCTCAAACGAATTCTGCAATAGCTACTGTGTAATTTACCCTTAAAGCCCACGTCAATACAGACTACATCTCAAGCTCTCAAGAGCCACACAGGGCAAATGGCTGCGGTGGACTGTGCAGATATGGAATAATACCTGATCATAGTGGGCATCCATACAGATTTACTTTTCTTCCACAGTATTTGATTCTTCTGGAGTATAAGAATAACGGTAATAACGTTCACACCATTGATAAAGCCTAATTGAACTAGCCATCTACTCTTATTAGGTATTTGTTTCCAGTCTCTGGTTTTTGAAATAATTCTACAATGAGCATCCGGTTTATGTGTGTTTTCCTTTAGGATAAATTCTGAGAAGTGAACATTCTAGTACAAAAATATGCCCCCTCTCTGCTCTTGCTGCATTTTGCCAAATTACCCTGGGAAGGTATGTCACTTAGATTTCCAGTGATTTATGCTTGTTTATTATTGATCCTTTGAGACCCTAACAGCAGAGATATTGCTAATTATTGTGATGATAAAAAATGCTAATTAACAGGCACTAATTTTTGTCTGCTATCATATACCAGGCAGTGTGCACTGGTATTAGTCACTTTTTCGGGACAAGAACCCAAGGCTTAGGGAGGCTAGAATCGGACTCAAACGCATCTCTGTGTGACTATTTCAAAGTCGGGGTGTTTCCTCTAGGCCACAACCACGCTCCGTTTAAAAAAAAAAAAAAAGGAAAAGGCTAACTAAACAGAAGGGAACGAAGGTGAGAACGTTGAGAGAAGAGCAGAGTTAAATGCCAAGAAACTGTTGGGGACACGGGACCCGCTCAGAAACGAGCACACCCCGCCCACTGCCAGATCCCACCCGAGGGCCGCGATCCGGTCACTATAACGGCCGTCCCCACACTCCGCCTCAAGAGGAGGAGCCCCATTCCGCGCCACGCCCCTTGCGTGGTGCGGAACGTGGCGCTGATGTGACGTCACCGCGGGGAGGGCGGGAGTTCCGGCGCGTCGCAGTCACGTGATACGCGCCGGAAACCTTCTTCTAGTCACCCCCGCAACGGCCTCCCACTAGTTTCAGCCAGTTTCCAAACGGAAATAGGTCCCAGCTCGCCCACCGCCCAGGATTCGCAAGCTACGAGCCTTCGAGGTGACGCGTCCCCTCTGGGGACGGTTGGGTTTCATTTGGGGAGTAAAGGAAGAGCCTGCAGTTCCCTGAGCCTGACTTCCTCAGA
This sequence comes from Oryx dammah, assembly GCF_014754425.2. Lineage (NCBI taxonomy): Eukaryota > Metazoa > Chordata > Mammalia > Artiodactyla > Bovidae > Oryx > Oryx dammah. The sequence continues at coordinate 120,221,224 of NW_024070207.1, forward strand.
GGCCAGGAGAGCTTAGAGCTTGTCTGTCACATTGTCGTATTTATTACCATCCCGCGGGAATAGGTGGGCCAGAGGCCCATGAGACCCCCTAAATCATTGGTGGTGAATTGTGAGAGGGGACGGGTTCCAGAGCCTCTCAGCTCTGCCGTGCATCAAAATCACTGGCTGGCTTTAAAATGCCCAAGCCTCCATCCCAGACCAGATAAGTTCACATCTCTCGAAGTGGGGCCCAGGTATCGGTTATTTTTATGAGAGCGCCCCCATGCGATTCCGGTGTTCCAGGTAACACTTTAAGCTAGGTCTGAAAGGTGAACTCGCTTTGCCCACTCAGCCCAGTATTGGAACAGATAGCCCAGGTCAGCCTCATTCTTAGAAGGATGTCTATGATATTGGCCCGTCTACCCCCAAATTGGGATTTTCTCTTTTCCCTCGCATGTTGACCTCTATGGGAGATCTGAGGTTTTGATGGAAGTTATTTGGAGAATATTTGGCACCTACAGTCTTCCCTGCTCCTTACCTGTGGAGGTGGAAAAGGTCTCTTCCCTCTTTTCTTCCTCAGTAATTAAGTGAAGTCAAACTAGTGGCCAACGAAGTACCTTTTAGCTCTGAAATATTGAGAGTTCCTTAGTATAGACCAGATGGTTCTGAACAATTTTTTTTTTCAGGAATGATTTTTAAAGTTGTTTCACAAGCTAGGTTCTGTATTCAGCTGTTTTTCACTTTAAGTCAGAACATTACTTGAAAGTCTAGACTGAAGATTAATAGTAACACAAATCACATTTCTGGCATTACTTTGAGAGTTCCCATGAATTGTGGAGTGGGTGTAACCTTTACAAGTACAGTTTATATTAATATAGTTTATAGGAGTAACAGTCTCTTTGGGGTGGCATTGTGAACAAAAGTCGTATATTTTCAAAGACCGTTAGCTAGTAACTCTGGGTTGGCAGAACTGAAGGCAAGTTCACAGGCGTACAGATCTCTGGTTATTCGTTGCTGTGCTAGGCAAGTATATAAACTAAAGCTCCAGAGAGAATTTTCATTTTAAAAGTGTTTTATAGATGGCAAAGGATTATTTTGTTTTTTAGGGTGCAACATTTAAGGATAGGGTGAGATGAGAAGGATAGGAAGAAAAATTGAACAAACAAGCTTAGAGTAGAGGTTGGAGAATTCACAAAATAGATGCTGAACTCTTGGAACTTCATTCCAAGTAACTATTTCCAAGTGACTGGTTCCAAATAACTAGTCATGGTTAGAGCCTTTTTGGTTAATTTCCCATTGCCTGTTGTGGTCATGAGTCAGGAGTTAATTTTGATTGGGGGTGTCCTCCTATTTCACACAGGGAATTTGGTGAGTTAGTGACATGAGGATTGGTGAACTTGGGAATAAATACATTCACAAATCCCTCACCCTTGCTGACAAATGAAACAGTGCCATTCAGTGGGTGCAGTATGATTTGTATGAAACAGAAGAATTGTTAACTATCCTTTCAGCCTTCCTGCTTCCCCACCTGTGCCTTCTTTGTGATATTGCTTCTTTCTGCAACAGCCAGAAGAGTAAACTGGGGTTTGGAATGGAGGGAATGAAAAGGAAATCAAACTCAGGTTTGGGGCTCCTTCACCCATCAGTTTGAACTGTTAGAGGCAGAGAGGGGCAGGCCTTCTGAACCCCAGCTCATGGGCTTGTAGGAGGCCTCTTCCTGGCAGAAATGGAGCTTGGCCTGCTGAGGGTGGGAAAAGGCCGTTCAGTCTTGAGCCATCTCTGATGTCCAAATCACTGAGCAGGGACCATGCCAAGCCACAGGAGGGAGCCTCTGAGGGCAGCAAGCCAGATGAATTTGCCAGCCTCAGATTGTAGCTAGGGGTGACAACAAGAAGCTCTGCTCCCAAAAAACCTCCTTTTCTCATTTATATTAGTTGAAGAAGTTGCTACCAGCAAGTGTGTTATTGGGAGACATCTTTGATAGGGTTATTACCCATATCCAGAGATTCCGTAGAACTGCATGTGACTCTGTCTGTAATTCAGATTTCTCTACCATGCAGTCATTCATTTTGAGCAGTTTCCAGCAGACCTGGTGTTTTCAACCTTAAAACAATGTATACTGAAGGTCTAATTAGATCCCCCAAATTCTGTGGTTGCCTCAAGAACCAAATTAGTGAGAGCCTTATAGGAAACTTGCATAACTTATTTAATGACCAACACTGAATGTGTTTCTTTGCAAAACTCACAAAGTAGAGGAGTCTTCATGTATTCAATTTTCAGAATTCTAGTGGGAAAGCAGGATAGAGAGGAAAATCCAGTTACAGAATATCCATTATCATTTCAAAGGGAATTTGTGTTTCATCTATCTGGTTGCTATGATGTGTCCTAGACCCTATATTTATAAGAATCTAAATAGGCAGTTAAAAGATTGTATACAGTGTGACTACTTCTCAACAAAGCCACATTGCTTATAGGTGGAAATTTGCAATCACTTGGTGGAAATTTTCAAGGACTCAATGGAAATAGTCACGTTTTATTCATTGAAAATCACAAAGCTCTTGTCTGTTGTTGTTCGTGTATAGTTAGGCATTTTTAAATATATCTCTCAGGATAAGCCGAGTCATTGAAGAATGAGTGCATTTTTTAAGAAGGGCTATATGGGAAAATGTATCATTCAAGACTCAGAGGCACTGTCTTTCGCCTGTGGGCCTCTGCAGTGTTTCGTGAATGACCTCAGTGCTGTTTTTTTCCTTCCTCCTCTGTTGGCTGAGGACAGACAATGAATTGGGTCTCTGTGCTCGCCTGGGCTCAGCTGGGCAGTGACTGTTGTGCCATTGTCCTCCCTGGGGAGGGCTGCCCAGTTGGTAGGGCTGTGGGTCCCAGCCTCCCCTGACATCAACCCTCTCCTATCAGCTCCACTTCCCACTAGGAGAAGAGTTGCCACGCAGTCCACGAAGCCAGGCACCATAAAAGAGTACAAGATGCTCCTGGGAAGGTGGGGAAGGAAAGATCGAATTAAAGACCACTGAAAGGGCATTTCCCATCTGCTGTTCCCATAAGCTTTCTTTTCTTTGCGATGGTAGTAATGTGTGAAAGTACTGCGGTAGTGTCAAGAATTCTTTTAATGTTGGTTTTTCATAAGCCCCCGCAGTTTTATTAGGTCCGTAAGCTCTCTGTGTGGAAAGAACACCAGTTTTAAAAAGTTAACAGGGCCCATTCCTCGAGGTTCTCACCTTCCTTTGGGTGCCGACAAATGCAGTCAGCTGGGAAGGATATGGGTTCCTTCTTCCAGGGAGTAGACACTCGAAACTCTCTCCTGCTTCCTGTCCCTTGTTGGGTTCCTGCTAGGCCCAGGCAGCTTGTAGGATCTCCAGCAGAAATCAGCGTATGCTTTCTGAGCCCTGTTGATTGATCCTGTTTTCCAGGAGTTAGAATTTTGTTTTGTTTTGTTCTTAATTAAGTCTTTAAAGTCTATGTAGCTCTTTAAGAAATAGTCCGATTTGCTTATTTAGTCACAGATAGGATTCTTTTGTCCCCAGTATTAGGAACTGGTCACCATGATTGCTATTGGTCATAATCAGGTTTCTTGTTTGCACTGGTCTTATTCTGAGCCTGGTAACTTCTGAGCTGTGTGAGAACCTCAGTTCTTCCACTGATCTCTAAGTGCAAAGCGAGAAACAGGTAGGATGCTCAGCGTACTGAGGGCAGGGTCTGTACAGCATCATAATGGATTAACGTTAGGGAGAAGTGGGCAAGTGATGGCCCATGACTACGAATGCTGTTCACATTTTCACTGGGTGGTCTTTTCCATTTAAAAAAGAGAGGAAGGCTATGTAGCAGGATATGTGGTCCACAGGCCCAGAGTATGTGGCCCTTTAGAGAAAAAAATTTGCTGGTATAAAATACCAAGAGTAATACTGGAAATAGCCAGCTAACAATCATTATAAAGGTCTCTGCAAGCTACTCTTTCTTTAGAAATGTTTTCCTATACTTTTTCATATTTGATTTGAGAGAGATAATTGATTAATTTGTCATTCATTCTCAGGAACTATATTTTCAACCTAAAGAAAACTTTTTTATTTATTATTTTTATTGAAGTATAGTTGATTTACAGTGTTGTGTTACTTTCAGCTATACAGCAAAGTGATTCAGTCATATATTCTTTTTCAGATTCATTTCCTTTATAGGTTATTACAAAATATTGAGTAGAGTTCCCTGTGCTATACAGTAAGTCCATGTTGGTTATCTGTTTTATATATAGTAATGTGTATATGTTAATCCCAAACTTGTAATTTATCCCTCCCCTCATTTCCCCTTTGATAACCATAAGCTTGTGTAGGTCTCTTTCTGTTTTGTAGATAAGTTAATTTGTATTTTTTTTTTTTAGATTCCACATATAATTGATACTCTTTTTAATTGAGTATCTATAGGATTTTAAGAACCTTAAAGATACTTAAAATGTAAAAGAATATGACACATAGGTTTTGGGATATGAGGAGGGAAAATAATAGAGCCAAGGACAGAATGAGCAGCATATTGAACGTAGAGCCTGAGGACTCTAAACATGCTGGAAGATGGCAGCAGACTTGACTATAAGTGTCCCAGTGGCCAGACAATGAGGAGAGCATAATCAGTAAAATCGACAAAGTTGCCTGTATTCCATGATGGATGTAAGTTCATCTTTCCTTCATGGCCTGGGTCTTAAAAGAGGCCAACCTCTTGGCAGATGAATTAATAATGCTTTATAGATAGTCGACACCCAGGGCTGAATCTGAGTGACTTCTGATCCAAGTGCAGGAACTGGCTTTCTTCATCCCAATGCCTTGTCCTGGCTGCTTTCTTGCCAAAGTGCTCAGAGTGCCTTTCATGATTTCTGAGGCAGTGGAACATGGCAGTCCTTCTGTCAAATTATTTGTTGAATCAAATACATACATAAGTAACCACTCCTCAAAGTAGCACTCCCATCCCTTTTTAATCACAGCCATTGACATTTGAACTGCCTGGCAAACGTGATGAATTACACTCAAACCTCTTAAACAGTTGTCTACTGTGTCACGCGTTTGCCTGACTTCTCGTTCTGCAGAGGGGAGCCTCTCATAAGCCATTTTGTGTATTTGCAGAATATTGGTACTACTGTTTCTAAAGCCAGACTGGACTTTTCCCAATTATAAATAAAAACAGGGTTGCCGGGATCTGCAGTAGTGTTCAATCACAGTAATGTTTATTACATATTGGAAGCTGTCAGATCTCCCAGTTTGAGATAATTAATATTTACATTGATCTGGTTCTAAGTACAGAGAAGGTGATGGCACCCCACTCCAGTACTCTTGCCTGGCAAATCCCATGGACGGAGGAGCCTGGTCGGCTGCAGTATGTATTTTCTAAGGTGTAGAAGTCGGGATTCAAAACTCTTATTAATTTCCCCAAGATGCACAGATGTCTCCTAGGCTTTTCTAATTTAATTCCTATGCTAATTGTTATTCTCTGAAACAAATTTGATTAAGAATCACATGAAGTTCACTTTAATGTCATTATGTGCTTCAGCACTCAGAAAACTGTTCAGATTTCAGTGGTGGAGATAGAAAACCTGACAGGAGGGAATTAGCCACTTAAAGGCTACACCTTACCCTTTAGCACTCAAGTATTAATATACACTGATTCCTACTATAATTTCCCTTGTGTTCATTTTACCTCTATAGGTGGTTAGTTCCTTAATTGTATTGACTGTTTTTATATATATTTCTTCAGTAGCCTATAAAGCACATAGCAGTTAGCCACACTTTCAGATACTTGCTCATGTTTCAAGCCATTATAGTTTCAAACTAATGTGAACATTAGTTTACACTTGTATTTTCACTGCATTTGTTCACTTTCCCCAAGTTTACATTTACTGTGTGTGTGTGAATTTAGAACAGGTAACAAGAAGTGTGGGCTGTGTTTAAGATAAATTTACAGAAGACCATGTCAGTCCTCTTGGAAATACTCTATTTGAAAGCTTACTATATTTAAAAAGAATGTGAATCATTCTCTTTAGGCTAAATCTTAAAAGATGTGGTCGATTTAACTTATCAGTTTTCCACATTAACCATAGTAAAACATCTGATGGAGGTTACAGAATAAGTCAGTATTTCTTAAGGCTTGGAGATTTTCAAACTCTACCCTATAATTAAGTGAAGTAGGAGAAATAGGACTCCTTCAGTATCTGATTTCCAGAGTTTCAAAACCCAAGTACCTGTTTGCTCAGCATCACGTTGTGTTAGGGGTTTTGTCTCATAGATGCTTAAATTCTCGTGCGTTTTAGGCTATTGCTTTTGTTTAACTTTTTCCTTAGGTACCTTCTGGTATATGCTGGCACTTTGAGCATCTCTGAACCCTTGAACAGGAGGGGTAAAATTTAAGTCTGTTTTAAATAAGTTGTAAAAGGTGCAGCTGCAAATTAAACTTTACCTTGAGGTGTTTCCTGCCATATCAGTAAATCGCAAGAGGTAGGTATTGGGGAAATGGCCACAAACCTCACACCACTGGACTGACCCGATGTCTGCCCTGGACTTGTTCTTTTCTAGTTTCGGGGCTCAGTTTGGACTTTCACAGTCAGAGATGGAGGCAAAGGTAAGATTTTTCTTTTTAACTCATGAAAAAAAAAAGGTACATTTTCACTTTAAAAGTCTTAGTGTCTCATTGCATGATGGAGTAGAGCAAAGGGATACATCAGAAAGCCATAAGTAAAGCACCATGGGGTGTGCAGCTAGTCAGCTTCTGTCCCAGGCACTGAAGGCCCGCAGGTGTTTAGGGGCCAGAGAGGGAGGGACCAGAAAACATCATCCTCAGTAATCCCCGCGCTTCTTGGCAGGCATTTCTAACTTGGAATCGGTCACTTCATTGCAGCAGGTTGAAAGGTCCAGGATGATAGGCAGTGGCTCCTCATTGCTCCCTGCGTGTCATCTAAAAATGATTATTATTAGTCTCTGTCCCTAGTTTTATCAGGGAGAAGGAAATGGCAACCCACTCCAGTGTTCTTGCCTGGAGAATCCCAGGGACAGAGGAGCCGGGTGGGCTGCCATCTATGGGGTCGCCCAGAGTCGGACACAACTGAAGTGACTCAGCAGCAGCAGCTAGTTTATCATGGGCTGCCACCTCATTGTTCAGTGCCTACCTCATGTGCGAGTACTTCAAAACAAGTGTGCACTCATGGGCGTGGACCTGTCTTATATCCTCTTTGGCCCCCAGGCGTCCTAATGAGGAGGAGGTATTTAGTAGATACACAGTAAAAAGGTTAGTTGATTGACTGTTTGAAGATTTCTCTTGAGGCTGAACCCGTGTGGTGTCTAGCCTGCAGTCTCTGTGTTTTGTAGCCGGAATCCACACAAGCTCCCGAGTCTTGGTCCTCTCATCCAGTTTATGCAAGGTACTGGCAGCATTACCATCAAGCCATGGCATGGATGCGCAGCCACCAGAGTGCCTATCGGAAGGCAGTAGAATCAGTCCTCACTTCCCCGTGGTACTACCAAGCCACTGACCTAGCCCAGAGCGCTGCCGCCAAGGGTGGCACAAGTCCTCAGTTCAGCTCCAAGTCTCCCTCGGCCTCCAGGGATGCCTGCCGCAAGCGTTCACGCCCTGGCAAGCCGGGACCACGACGACGCAGCACAGAAAAGCCAGCCCAGTCCGCAGAGGACAACGAGAGCGAGTCCGACGACTGCGGCATAGTGTGTGACCTGAGCAACATGGTGATCACGGATGAGCTGCGCCAGTACTTCGCGGAGACTGAGCGGCACCGGGAGGAGCTCCGTAAGTACAGCCCACCCCACCTCGGGCCTGTCTTCCTGCCCTCATGTACAAACTTCTAACCCCTTGCTTGGGTCCAGGTAATAATCAAACCCAGTCCTAAGCCTGGAAAAAGCTCTTGTGATGTACCTCACTTACATTAGTTTCCCACAGTTGTTTCAATATAGGACTTTGTTTTTTTAATTCTTATGTAGTGGTGGTGGTTGTTTAGTGGCTGGCTCAGTCATGTCCGACTCTGCAAGCCCATGGACTGTAGCCCGCCAGGCTCCTCTGTCCATGGGATTCTGCAGGCAAGAACACTGGAGTGGGTTGCCATGCCCTCCAGGGGATCTTCCCCACCCAGGGATCGAACCTGCATCTCCAGTGTCTTCTGGGTCAGCAGGGAGATTCTTTACCACTGAGCCACTGGGGAAGCCCTTTTTAAATTCTAGAACAAAACTTATCCTAATAGTACCTCTATCGCTGAATTTTAGGCAGTATACTGGATGGAGTATTTGCATGTGTGTGTGTATGTGTGCATTCCCTAACCTACACAACAGTCCTTCAGGGCTTTAAGCCCATTTCACACATGAGGAAACTGGACTTTTCTCACATGTGAAACCTCAGGAGGTTTCTGGACTTGTTCTATGAGACGAACTAGTAATTTGCTATTAGGATTCAAACCAAGGCCTGTCCAATCTCTGTGCTTATTCATCTGGCACAAGCTTAGGAAGTAGATTTTGTCCCTGAGACCATTCGGTTCCTAAAGTACTGTTGCCAGCTCACTGGTACACAACTGAGAGACTGCCCTGGTGCTGCAAAGCCACCAAGTCTTAAATCTCAAGCCCCCTTCAAAATGGAGACCAGTGAGAACCTAAACAGAGCAACAAAATGCCTGGTACTTACCCTCTCGTTTGATCCTTCACTGTGGCTGGCTGTCCCTAGGGTTAGAGAATTGTGATAATGGTCTTATATCTTCAGTCAGAAAGTAGGAACTTTCTTTTTTTAATTCCTTAGTAACTTGCCACAAACAACTAAAGTTGTTCTTTGTACTTCCCTTACTATTAAGAGTCACCAGCCCATTTACATTTTAAGTGTCTCTAAAAGACATGCAAATACTTTTCTCCCTATTACAACCAGTGTGTGTGCTTTGTCACTCAGTTGTGTCAGACTCTCTGCGACCCCAGGGACTGTAGCCTCCCAGGCACCTCTGTCCGTGGGGATTCTCCAGGCAAGAATACTGGAGTGGGTTGCCATGCCCTCCTCCAGGGGTTCTTCCCCACCCAGGGATCGAACCCAGGTCTCCTGCATTGTATGCTGATACTTTACCGTCTGAATCACCAGGGAAGCCCATTACAACCAGTAGGCAGTCTCAATACTGTTTTCATTGCATTCTAATCATATATATTTTACTTAGAATTTTCTAGTAAACAGCGGCATAGAAACCTGGGGATGTGTGATTTTCATTTACGTCTTGATTGATCTGTATGTTCCTAATGATGGGTGAGCATTTATTGATGCCCCCTGAGTGCAAGGAACTGAGCAGTGGGCTGTGTGTAAAGCCTCGTGGCCTTTACTATCTGCCTGTGGTTCTCACTAAACTACTCATTCAGTTGTTTTACTTCCCTTCTTTTGATTAAACTGTTGGCTTTTTTGCATATCAGAAAGTACATCCAAACAAATCTTTTTAAAACTACTTTCTATTACACACAGAATACATGTCTTTCCATGATCTTCAGAAATAAATTTTACCTTTTTTCAAAATCCATTGGAAATAACCATGGGTCTAATTTAAAAGTATATAAACGGATGAGGGAGGGTCGTCATTGGAGCATGTCCACTTGTGTTTGGAAGGCTGTTACAGGCTTTTGGAAAAGAAAATATGAGGAAGCCAGTGCTTATTTCTCTTGTCCTTCCCCAAGGCAGAAGCCCATGTTTTTCCTGCCAGAAAGAGCGCTACTTTTGTGACAGAAGTTGTAATTAAGGATGGGAGCAAACCCCAGCCATCTAAAAGGCCATTTTGAATGACCTGCTAATTTAAAATAAACCTGAAATATCTATACCCAAGTGAGGAGTCAGAGGTTTCTGAGTGAGCGTAGGAGACAAGGGCATCTGCCCTGGAAGCATTGTCAGGTCCCCGGGAGACATGAGAGTTGTCTGGCGAGGGTGAGAACAGGCTTCGGTGTCAGAATTGATTCTTCTCATGAAAGACATGATCTCCTGAGAAGCAGCTGCCGGGGCCTGATGCTGCCCCTCCAGAAATAACAGGCATGGCTTCACCAGCGCCAGGTATTTCCACCAGCTCTTTCAGTGGTGTACAGGATCAATATGTGTTCCTCGGAGCAGTCATGAATGATAGCACTCAGATGTAAGTAATTGGAATGCCCACAGTGCTTTCCAATCCATTACCTCTGCTAGAAATGCTCACAGAGGTTCAGTTACACACACAGCTGGGAGATGCTTGAATAAAGAAACGAGGGACCTGCATCGTGTGAATACTTGGTTGAAGTTGTTTTGCTCTTCGAGCCACTAGCAGCTATTTATTCGATCAGGGCAAAGCCAGCCCTGCACATGAATCATTTAGAGAACATAGATTGTATCAAATATTACTAGCAAGGGAAAATGTAGATAAAGTTGAAAGATTTAGCTTTTTCCGGATTACTCACCTCTACAAGAACTTGTACATTTTACAGTTTAGTGTCATCTGAGTCTTATTTAATGTTTTCTTGGGATAAAATCCTTTACCATGGACAGCATGTTCTTGTTTGTGATTACTGTTCTTCTAGAGAATCTCTAATTTCACATATTTCCATGATAAAATTTCTTTTAAAATTAACTAGGATAAATAAAGAACTCCTCTTGTGCAGGGGTAACAGGCATGCTTTTGATGGTTCTATATCACGTTTCCTTAATGGGTATTTCTGTTATTTAAAACTTCACTGGTAATGTTACTTAAGGGAAATTAGATGGTTGTGAAGTTTTAAAAGGTTGACTGTGTTGTCAGGTATTTCTTAGGAAAAATAACTGTTAGGTTAATAAAGGCATCATTTTTAGTCATAAATAACAATGAACTGAGACTGTGAGGTCCTCATCCTAATACTTAGAGAAGGAGGCCCCCTGAAAAAAACACCACTGTTGTCTCACCGAGAACCGTCCGATATTTTGAGGGTAGATGTCAGGCGCAAACAGGGACATTGTCTCAAAGAGCATAAACTGGTGTGGGAAGAGAAGACAAAAATCAAGCTTAAAAGGATACTGGAAGAGCTGTCTGGGGTGCGGGTCGTGGGTAGCTTTGCAAGTGAGGGGAAGAGCCAGTGGGCTCAGCTGTCAGAAGAATTCCACCAGGTGATTGTGGAAAACGGAGTGTGCTCTCGGCTTTGAGGTACTGGATCCGTGTGCAATGAGAGAAAGGGGCCAGTGCACGCCTGTGCAGCGCTCAAAGCGCTGTTCTTACCGAAGGGCCCAGATGTGGTTCGTGTACGTGTGATGGGCGCGTCTGCTCCACTCTTTGGTACCCACACCCGCTCCCCACCGCCTTCCCCGAGCAGGAAGGTGTAGACTCTAGGCTTCCTAGTGAGCCTTCAGTCAGTCTGCTGGAACCCCAGCCCACCCTCCCTGGAAAACCTGGAGGATATAGCGAAGTGTACGGCCCGGTGTCTAGTGAGCCATCCTGGTTTCGTCAAGTGTAGGAGCATGCTGGTGGAGCACAGTTCCACCGTGTGTGTGTCTCGTCTAGTCCAGATGTTGAGATGGGCATCAGCCAGTCTGTGAGAGGACACTTGTGAATGGCTATAGAAAAATGGAAGGGAGGGCTGGAAATGCACTTTCATTCTAAAGGAAGCTGCCCGGCTAGCTCAGGTGGTAGAGCGTGAGGCTCTTACTCTAACAGTAAACATGGCGATTGCCCATGGACCTGGGGGCTACATCTGTCATGAAGTCAGGGGTGCGGGCTGAGGAGGGGAGAAGACCCATCACAAATGGCTCCAGCTCTTGGCAAGCACCTGTGTTCTGGGTGTGTTGCTGACGAGCCAGAAACAAGGCATTAGTGATATAAATCAAGTCTGTGCTTTTGCTCAGTTGTGCTGAGGTCATTAATCCTGGCAACACAGCAGAGAATATAACCAGACATGCTAATCCTAGAAAAATGGGGGGAAATCACATTCTTTAACACTCATTTGTCTTAATGCTTTGTCCTCCAAAATGTTCTGCCTTTGGGCTAATTATCTGTGGAATACTGAATGTTTTCCTGCTATGTCAGGGTCTCTGAAGTCCAAGTCACTTCCCATGATAGTTTTTTTTTTCCTTTATAGACTTGCAGTCTACATTGGTAGCATCATGTGAATGTGTAGATTGAGGTGAAAATATCAAGGTTATATAGCCTGAACCCAGATGGAGTCCAGTAGAGTTTCTCCCTGATAGTCTGATGCTGTGTTTCCTATTTTAGCTCTATGTGCATGTTAACCCTGGAATTAGTTTCCTAGTACTGTTGTAACAAATTACACAAACTGTGTGATTTAAAACTGCAGAAGTTTCTTCTGTCACAGTTCTGGAGGCCAGAAGGACAAAGTCAAGGTGTCACCAGCACCACACCTCCAAAGGTGTTATGGCCTGTCTCCTACAGCTCCTGGCAGCTCCTGGCTTTCAGTGGCTTGTGGCAACAAGGGTGCTGTCTCTGCTGCCATTTTCCCATGGTTTCCCCCGTGTCTGTATGTGCCCTGTTCTGTCTCACAGAAGGATACTCTCATTGGATCTGGGATCCACCCTAATCCAGAATCATCTCAATCCATAGTTATATCCCCAAAGTCCCTGAGCTTCTGAGGTTTTGGGTAGCTGGAAATTTGCAGGTGGTTTACCCCACTACAACCCTGTGTTAAAGGTGGAATCAACAAAGATACTCCAATTTGTTTTAAAGCAAGTTCCCTTGGGCAAATATTCTGCACAAAAAAGGTGCTTAGTAACACTGAGTCCCACAGCTGTTTTCGGGAGAAATGACTGGCGTCTGCGTGACAAGGGCAGCTATGTCTGAAGTTCAGCTCCTCTGCTTGCCAGCCCTCTGGTTGGCTGAGCCCTCACCTTGTTTTGACAGAAAGAAAAATGGCCAGTGATTGACAATCCTTTCTTGCACTGGGACGGAGGAAGCAATAAATAGAACCCAAATAAGTGGATGCCCTCAAATGAGTGTTGAATCCTGAGGTTGGCTTGGATCCCTGGGTCAGTGTGTGCTAAAGTACTTTCATGTGCCACCTGTAGCCTCCAGTCCAGCCAGTCTGAACGTGCTTGGTTTTAAGCTGACCAGGTTTCACGTCTGTACTAATAGTCTAATGTTAGAACTTGGGTGTGTGTATGTAAGTAAAGGTAAAGCAACTCAAATGTAAGGGAACAAAATCAGACTACAACTCAGTAATGCCTCTCCCCAGGGAAATTCAGAGGCCCTTCGAGAGAGGCTCTGCCCAGTGCCTTTTGAAAGGTGAGCATCTGTTTCTCTATCACTGAGTTGTCATCTTTCTCCAACAGCATCTGGAAGGGACAGTTGTTTACAAAGAATAATGTATGGCCTTTGCCCGAGCTTTCTGTTGACAACCACTTCTGACCACCTGCTTTGGGTCAGGCATTGCAGCCTCCCCCAGGGCTGGGGAGATGGGGTGAGTAAAGGCCATAGTGCCCTCCCCAGGGTGGACTCCCACAGGTAGGCCGCTGGTGCCTGGGGCCCTGCTTCCTGTCTCTCTGATCTGTGTTGGATGGCAACTACCCGCTGTGCAGGCTTCGTAGGTGACACTGGTGGTAAAGAATCCGCCTCCCAGTGCAGGAGACATAAGAGACGTGGGTTTGATCCCTGGGTTGGGAAGATCGCCCAGAGAAGGAAATGGCAACCCACTCCAGTATTCTTGCCTGGAGAATCCCATGGACAGAGGAGCCTGGTGGGTTACAGTCCCTAGGATCACAAAGAATCAGACACAAGTGAAACAACTTGGCACGCACAATGTCCGTGAGATAGTCTTTGTCAGAAGGGCAGCAGAAAGAAGCATCATGATAATAGGCATGGTAAGTTACAAGGGAAACAAATAAAGATGCAAAAGTAAAAGGGTTAAATTCACATATTCTGATGGCAGAGAGCAACAGTAAAGACAGCGAATGTCCCAGTTTTCTTTTAAATTTGTAAACTCAGAGACTGATTTCAACAGGAAGTTCAACATCTATTGTGTCACTAAACCTGTTGGTGAGAATGATGGTAGTCTTAGGACAGGCTTGAGAGTGAAAGGCCCATGGTCTGGGAACCACTGCCCTCTATGTGCACAAGCTCTGAGGGACCGTGTGAAACTGTTTCCTCAGGGCCTGAGGACTATTAACATGTCCTAGGCTGTCACAGGCAGCGTGGGGACTCTGCTATCCCTGGCTTGGGTGGAAATGCCAAGCCTTCAGAAGAGAAGTCCCTGGCCACGGTGGGGGGTGGGGGTGGGGTTAGAATTGAAACACCCATTTACCCATATGAGAATTGAACATCCTAAATCCTGAAGTTTCAGATTTGCCAGAAAGACCAGAAATGAGAAACAAATGCTTGTCGACCTCCCATTCATTTGCACATCAGGTCAATATTTTGGTTTAGTTCTGCCTTTTACACTACGTTATTTCTATCTTTTGTGTGGATAAGGTAACAGTTATATTGTATTTCTTTTGCTTGACAGTCATTTGGATTATACACATACTACCTCCTTATATAAAAAGAAGTTGCAGGTATGCTAAGACAGAAATGGCCACATGCATTTTTAATGTTTCCAAGCTTATAAAATTCTCCAGCTCCACGATGTGATTTATAAATGAATGAGATTTGTGAGTGTCTGTACCTAGCCACATCAATAGCATAGGCACATAAATACCTCGCCATTCACTTGATGTGCTCACTCTTGTGTTCCCTTCCATACTGAGCTTTCATTCTACTTTCATTTTTATTAACGAAGGAAAAAAGTGACTTATATCATTGTTTTATTCCCTACAACCACCTTCAGTCCTTCAGTTCAGTCGCTCAGTCGTGTCTGACTCTTTGTGACTCCATGAATCACAGCACGCCAGGCCTCCCTGTCGATCACCAACTCCCGGAGTTCACTCAGACTCACGTCCATCGAGTCAGTGATGCCATCCAGCCATCTCATCCTCTGTCGTCCCCTTCTCCTCCTGCCCCCAATCCCTCCCAGCATCAGAGTCTTTTCCAATGAGTCAACTCTTCGCATGAGGTGGCCAAAGGACTGGAGTTTCAGCTTTAGCATCATTCCTTCCAAAGAAATCCCAGGGCTGATCTCCTTGAGAATGGACTGGTTGGATCTCCTTGCCGTCCAAGGGACTCTCAAGAGTCTTCTCCAACACCACAGTTCAAAAGCATCAGTTCTTCGGCACTCAGCTTTCTTCACAGCCCAACTCTCACATCCATACATGACCACTGGAAAAACCATAGCCTTGACTAGACTAAGTAGCCTTTCTCTTGGTAGCAGCAGTGGCTACAGAGGTGTGCATTCTCTGTTCTTGACAGTCACTTAAAACAAAAATCTGTAAGTTGACTAAAATTTGACCTTAGGTTTTATTGACATTTTTATGTTGTTTCTCGTTTACATAAGAATAAAAGTTATACTACTAGGACTTGTTATGGTAAAAACAGAGAGGGGAGGATAAGCTGAGTAAATATGTGTTGCTTTACAAGAATCCATTTAGATGAGATGAGGGCATATAACCCACCATCATGCAGTTGAGCCTAAGCTGGCCTGGAGTGAAGGGAAAGCCCCATCCATCCAGAAGGAAGGCGGCCGGTGGGCTGCCGCAGGCAGCACAGAGGCCTTCCTGCCATCTGCAGAAGCATGCTTTCTCGGCCCTTTCCTACCTTTGGCCAGCCTTAAAACCCATTCACCTTTCCTCATGTGGTGTGACTTGTGTTGAGGAGGTGTGGGGATCGTTTCTCACCCTCGAGTTCTCTAGCTGCTAGCATTCACCCTTTTCCAGATGACCTCAAACCCATACCTCTTCCACAGAGGTGATTGTTTTTCCCCCACCAGCTCATTTGTGGTGGGAATTATTATTACTTGCAGCCCTGGAGTTGGCAGGAAGTGTTTCCTTTCCCAGCTGGCCAGGTCCAGTGTTTGAACCCATGGGAGTACCACTGGCTACGCCTCATGGGGCAGCTTGTGGGCAGCCGTGTGGACCCAGAGAGACCCGAGGGGCTGCATTTTTCTCCTCTTGTTTTTCAGGCCCATTGCTAAACGTGGATAGTTTGGGGTGCTGAGTGAGTGAGAGATGCACTTCCTAAAGGAGATAGTGATCACTGCACATGGGTTACGCCTTAGAGTCTGAGAAGCTCCCAGCCAGTGGGTTAGGGCCAGGTGCCCTGACAGTTAGAAGGGGAAGGCAGAGGGAAGTGAGGGCCAGCTGAGACAACCCAGCTCATGGAGCATGTTGCTTGCTTCCCAGGGCGGCAGCATCAGCTGGACGCAGCGCGCCTGAAAGACTATGTGAATGCTGACCACGGCCTGTACTGTGACAAGCGCGGCCGCTCCGCACTGCCCCCAACTGAGCGGCCTGGAGAGCGGCGCCAGGCTGAGATGCAACGCCTGTACGGGGCCAGCGCCGCCAAGATCCAGGCTATGGAGACGGCCATGCAGCTCAGCTTTGACAAGCATTGCGACCGCAAACAGCCCAAGTACTGGCCCGTCATCCCGCTCAAGTTCTGAGCCCCGCCCAGGGGGCCCCCTGCCTGCCTCTGCCTCTGGTTGCCTTTCATGGTCGCCCTCTCCCATGGCTTTTGTCAGGGAAAGGGGGCTCAATGCCGACAACTGAGCACATTCACCTAAGTCCCCTGGGGGCAGTGATAAGGCCAGCCACCTGGAAGTGGGCAGAACACGTCCTGTTGCGAGAGAGGTTTTCTTTTGACATAAAATGATAATTTCATATCCATCCCGTTGGTTTTGAATGTCAATAAGAGTGACCAGTTCATTAAAGTTCTTACTTGCATGCAGATCCTGCCTAGTCATTACGTTTCTCTTTTCTTCTTTCTTTAACCCAGCTGAGCTAGGCGAAGGCTTTCAGGGGCTCAGATGTCTCTCCCACCCCAAGTCCTCTAGCCCTGCTGCAAAGGACGCAAACCTACTGGCCCAGCAGTACAGAGCTCAGCAGAGTGCATGTGCTGTCAAGGGCTGGAGTTCCTAGTTCAGGTTTTTAGGCCTCATGGTCCGTGTCCCAACTCCTCAGTTCTGCCCTTGCAGGAGGAAGACAGCCAGAGATGGTGAGTAAAGGCCTGGGCATGGCCGCATGCCAATAAAACTTTATTAATGAAAACAGGCCAGGTTTGGCTTGTGGGTGATAGCTTGCCAGCTCCTGCTCTAAAGGAATGAAAATCCGTGTCTGATGTCCTTCTGGTTACCTGCTTGTCTCGACAGAGCTTGAAAGTCATCCAGAATTGAGAGCCGAGGACAGTGATTCCCAAACTTGCTCACCTCTGCAGTCTCCTCGGTGGTAGCAAAGGTGTCATTGAACTCTTACTACGTATAGTGAATACTGTTTTGATAAGAGAATATATTTCAGGGAACAAAAACCTAAAAATGGATGTCTCAGTCCACTTATAAAAGCCAGCTGCCTTTTAAATAAGTTATTTTGGTGCATTGCCAGGGTGAACCGTGCTGACCTGCAAAGATTAGCACATCCATCAAAGGTTGGTGAAAAGACAGAGTATGGACATGTTTCTCCCTCGAAACACTTAGCTGCGCATTTCAGCCCCTGCCCTGAGACAAATACATTACTTTTCCTCAGCCCCAGGTGCTTATTTTTCCAAGCTCACATTTTATTACTGGAGTTACAGTTTGTGCTTGGGTATTGCAGACAAAAATCAGAATTAACTTCCCCTGTGGTGACACATGACCAAAATTTCAAATCTTTAGCAGTTCTCTCTTTTTTTCTTTGAAACCCATATGCCTAAATAGAAAATAAATGTGACTGAGGCAGGAATACAAACTGAAGCCTCTAATTACGGCAGTTTTCTTGGCAATTGGAGAGTGAAGTGTTTATCCTCCCAAAAGACACTCCTGCCTTCCCCTAGAGAAAGCCCCAGGTTGGCCCCACCCTTGCCGATGAGTGCTTTCACCTCCCAGGGCTTGGTGTTCCTCGCTCCTGACGTAGGACTTCATGATACCCCCGGCATGGGGTCCTTGAGGACCGCCTGGGGTCAGTGCCTGGAAAATACATAGAGCTGGCCACGTGGTATATACGCAATCAATGCTGATGCTCATCTATTCCCTATCTTTAAAAATTGCCAAAGAATGCCAACAGAAGTCCTGGCTGTGGAACTTCTTCCACATAAGGGGACATATCTCCCTGTTGGCAGTTGGAACAGATGGACTGGCTCCTCACCCCTCAGCCCCACCTGTCCTTCTACCCAGTGTCCTTTGTGTGGTCACTCGTTCATCCATTCACACAGCAGGTGTTTAGTCCTTTCCATCCCGATTAGCTGGACCATGGTCTCTTTCCTTGGGGACATGGTGGTGGGCAGCGAGGGCAGGGGGCAGTGCTGCAAGAGCTCAGGGGAGGGAGGTAAGGGCCGGGCTTCTTAATTAACCTGAGCACTGTCAACACTTGGAACTGGATCATTCTTTCTTCTGAAAGAATCCATACCATGGACGCCTATTTATGAACTAAAACGGATAAACTCTTGGGAAATATTCACACACACCAGCTTCAGAAGAAGAGTTTGGTCTGGGCAGCGAGAAGATTGGAATCCCCAACCAGGGGGGTTTCTCTGTCTCTCTGATGTTTCATTTCTTTATAACAAAAGTTATGGTAGAACCCAGCTTCAATGGAAGCCCCCCAAATTGAGCAAACTTCTGACAAAATCATTTCTCTTTCAGTTCATTTCTAGGATTAACTATTACATGAAGTTTTTATAAAACTCATATAGGGCTTTAAGTAATTGGTGGCCCAGATGGTCTACAATGTGGGAGACCCAGGTTCGATCCCTGGGTCGGGAAGATCCCCTGGAGAAGGAAATGGCAACCCACTCCAGTACTATTGCCTGGAAAATCCCATGGACAGAGGAGCCTGGTAGGCTACAGTCCATGGGGTCGCAAAGAGTCGGACACGACTGAGCCACATTACTTTATATAGGGCTTACCAGGGGCCACGTACTCTTCTAATCTCTCTACAAATAACGAATTTCTTGAGCAAGCAACCTATGACAAATCCGTGAAGTAGGTATTACAGGCACACAACCTGTTTTCTAAAACTCTTCAATCACGTGTTTCAGAATTCAGACATTGTGGTACTTTTGAAAAGTCAAACAGCATATTATGGAACTAGTCTCATTGGGCTGGGGCAGCAGCCTGTCATCAAAGTCAGTTGTTGCAGTAAAATGGAAGAATATTCTAAGTGGAATAACACCATAAATATTCCCAGTTCCATTCACGTCAGGTTTTGTCCTCATATCCTTATAGTCAAGTCAGGTTTGGCTGCCAAACAAATTATTTGAAAATGACAACATGACTTCCAGTTTCCAGAGCTTTGGAGATTTCAGGAAAGTGGTGAAATATTATTTCCATTTTGCACATGAGGAAACCAAAGCACAGAAAAATTAACCAGCTTAAGTTCATTCTCAGTTGGGGAAGAGAGGGTCAAACCTAAGTATTCTGACTCCTGAGCTCCCTACTTTTAGGTGTTTCACCCTGCTGAACTCAGCCTCGACAGCCATATTCACAACCTGTGCAAAGCACAGTGTATCCAGAGCATGGTGAAGAATCTGGAGCTGATTACAATGCTCAGCAAGATTCCAGTATGTTCCATGCTGGAGCACGGGGTTAGACTCTAGTCCTGCTGGAGAATGTGTGACTGGATAACACACTTGTTCTTTATCTGAATTTTAGAATTGAGCCTGTAGCCTCGAGAAGAGGAGACACAGTTGAGCTATTAAGGAAACAGATGTTCTCTGGCTTGGCGATTTGGGGCAGGTGAGGAAAATTCTAGGATGGTTCAGGTTTCTGCCTTGGATGGTGGTTCTCATCACTGAGCTAAAGAAAACACTGAGAAACAGGTTTAGGAAGAAAGATAATTAACTCCACTTGGGGCCACAGTGAGTTTGAAGAGCTCACAGGACATCCAGGGACATGGTGGCAGTCACCAGATATTTGAGCTTCAAACTCAGTGGAGAGAGTCGGCATCAAGAATATGAACTTCTGGGACTTCCCTGGTGGGTCCAGTGGTTAAGAATCTGCCTTGCAATGCAGGGGACATGGGTTCAATCCCCGGTCCAGGAAATAAGATCCCACATGCCACAGAGCAACTAAGCCTGTGTACCATAACTACTGAGCCCACACACCTAGAACCCATGCTCCGCAACAAGAGATGCCATGGCAATGAGAGGTCCTCACACCACAATGAAGAGTAGCCCCCACTCTCCACAACTAGAGAGAGCCTGTGTGCAGCAACGAAAGAAGCTGTGTACTGCAGCAAGTGTAACCCCCAAATATAAATATTAAAATTAATTTAAACAAAACATTAATATTCAAAAAATACAGACTTCTGAGTTCTCAGCCTTAGGAATATGGAAAGGGAGACCACATATAGACTCTTAGGAATGGACCACTGACAGTGGGGCCCTGAAGACAATGACTAACCCACAGATACAGAAGAGTCTGAAGGGAACTGAGAGAAATGGCAAAGACAAAAAGGGAGAAAATCAGGAGCTAGAGGTGTCTCTAAAGAGGAAATTACAACTGGAAGAGCTGGACAATACGGCTTCTATTGTGATGCTTTAGGAAGTTGACTTCCCCACCAATGAAGTATTTTTTTAAATATATGTGTATATGTATAATTAAGATAAATATAGATAGATAAATTGAGTTATGTATCAAACATATTGGAAATATTTTGCAAATATGAAAACAATCTCATAAAGACTGTACATCTAATTTCCAATTTATAGGAAGTTTGAAGACTAGACTAACATAAGACCCTGGGAGGACAATGAACCAAATCCAGAATTGGGAAATTTAATAAGACAGAAAACCCAGTTTGTTCAGCAAATGGACTTTTATAAAGTGTGTGTTGGAGAAGGGGTCATGGTGCACAAGGAACTGTCAATAAAATATTTTTAAGGTTCTGATCTGTTGAAGACACAACTCCACAGCTGAACTCATATGATGTGTGGGGTTTCCTTTAAAGAATGTGTGCCAGTGGCAGAGCATGTGAGAGAGAACACAGTGGGCAAAATGCTGACAATTGTTGAAGTAGGGTGGTGGACGCATGGAAATTCATAATCCTCTTTTCTGTAGCTTTCTGTTTGAAAATTCCATAATAAATTTTTAGAAAATGAAATCGAATTTGAAGGAAAGAGATTAACAGTATTATCACAGAAAGTTCTGGTAAATTAAGAATAGACCCAGAGGGATGGTACAGGGAGGGAGGAGGGAGGGGGGTTCAGGATGGGGAACACGTGTATACCTGTGGCGAATTCATGTTGATGTATGGCAAAACCAATACAACACTGTAATTAACCTCCAATTAAAATAAATAAATTTATATTAAAAAAAAGAATAGACAAGTAGAGTTTGGTTTAACAATCTAGAAACCACTGTAATCTAAAGGGCCTTAAAGCAATTTCAGTGGAAAGGTGGAGAAGAATACCAGTTTATATCAAAAGCTAAGATCTTGGGGTTGGGGGAAGACTGCAGCATGTCTAAGGGACATGGGAGCCAGTCTGAAAGATCTCCCAGTGGCCAAATGGAACAATTTAAGCAACAAAATCTATAACAGAGAATGGGATTATAACCCAAAGTATAAAAGAGATATACATGACTTCATACTGATAAGTGATTGCATAATAAAGGAGGAGAAGAGACAAATCTTGCAGAAGAATTCTAAATAATGGCTGTAGATTCTGCCCCTTCTAGAGGTCTGACCTTACACTTCCTCCTCTCCCCTTCCTGACCTTCTCCCTCCCCAAAGAACAGGGAAGAGAAAAGGGGAAATAACAACTTTCAGTGGAAAAGCTTCACCGACACTATATTATGCACGTGCTCAAGGTTAGCATCGCCAGTGGTGAGTTCTTCGGGTACCATGTTACCATGTGCTACTACCTGATGTCTCAGAACCTGCAACCCCAGTCTCACCATGAGAAAACATCAGAGAAACTGAAATTGGGGGACATTCTAGAAAATACCCAACTAGTCCTCTTCAAAACCCTCAAGGTCGTGAAAAGCAAAGAAAGATGAAAACTGTCAGAGGAGACCAAACAATTGCATCATGGGATTCTGGTTGGCTCTTGGAGCAGAAAAAGGGCATTATGTGGGGAAGATGGTGAAATCCACATCAAGTATGCACCAGTGTTCATTTGACAAATGGCCCGTGGTTAACCCTAACTATGGAAGAAACTGGGTGAAAGTTTACAGGAACCATATTATCTTTACAACTTTTCTATAAATCTAAAATAATTCTGAAATAAAAAGGGGTTTAAAATAAAAATAGGAATTAAGTACAGGTTTTTCTAAAGAAAGAATTTACAAAGCCTCTTTCCTTCCTTCAGAGTGCTGTAGAATCTGGCACTAGGACACCAGAATGACAAGGCCGAGGGCAGAGTTGAAGGACCCGACCTTTTTTTATTAGGTACCTGATGTGTGTAGTGCTGGGCAGTTTATACATATTACCTGCCTGTTTCTCCTAACAACCTGAAAAAAGCAGCATCCTCAATTATCTAAAGAGCAAATTGATTCAAACTAAGAAGAAGAAACATGCCTAATGGCTGGGAGGTTGAATGGAAATGGTGAGGGGTGACTGCAAGTGGGAGCAGGGTTTCCTTTTGAGGTGAGGGAACTGTTTTGCAACTTGGAAGAGATGGTGATGAGACAACACTGCAAATGTACTAAATGCCACTGCATTGTTCACTTGAAAATGGTTACTTTTATGTGAATTTCAGCTCTGTGAAACAAGGTGCAATACTTACTAAAAAGGTTGAGAAGCTGTGGTCTGGGGATGGTGAAAACACCTGGAGAGCGATGTGCAGAAATCACGTGGTGTGTAGTAGCTCTCAATTTTCATTTTTTATTGCCAAAGAACAGTCCCACAAATAAGTATTAGTATATGACTGAACACAACTAGTCCATAGAACAAACACGGTGTGAGAAACACCTTTTCATTGAATGAGGCCTCATTTTAACAAGGAGAACAATGTTGGGGTCTTATTTGGCTATGAGTGCCATAGAAGCCACCCACGTGGCTTCAGGAAATAGAAGAGGACCCAAGACCTGTTTGAAGAGAAGCTGTTTGGGGGCTCAGTCTATTCCTGGAATGGGTATATCAGACAGTATGTAAATGGCATGGCACACACTTCAGGTAGAGTAACCTACAGCGGCAAGAAGCAGAAATTTTGGCTGTGTATGGGACACAGAATGGAGATCAATCCGTCAGAGTCCTAAGGTTCTCAGACCTGGTGGTATACAGGGATCGCTTGGATCCATTCCAGCCAGTTGAATCAGCATCACCAGCAGTGAGGCCCAGGCACTGCTGTTGGATTGAAAGCTCTCTCGGTGGTCCTGATGTGCAGCCAGGGTTGAGCCCTCTAGTCTAGATCAGCTGTTCCCAAATATGATGTCAGAACCTACTGATATTCAGTTTGCGATGCGGTCTTATCCACTCTGTATCCAAGCTTAGCATGTGTAGGAATCACCTGGTGAGTTTGTTACAACCGATCTCTGGGTCCTGCCATCCGATTGTGATTTAGTGGTCTAGGGTGGGGCCCATGAACTTGCATTGGTACTACGTTCCCAAGTGACGTTGGTGCTGAGTGACAGTGATGTAAGCACGTCGATACACAATAAAGGCAAAGTCTGCAAACAGTTTGCTTTCTTCAAGGATATATAACAAAAGTAGATTCAAGTGGAAGGGGAACAGTGTGGTGGCTTAAGGGCAGCCACACCAGGGATCACAAGTATCCCACAGCTTTTCATCCTTCATAGCGTGTCCATCATGATGGTGAGGTCATGAATCCCTGGGCGAGAGTCAGGGGTTCACGAAGGTGAGTAATGAATGACCCAGGGAAGAAGGGTCTTCCATGCTAGACTATGGACTCTGTAAACAACTGCAAGTTCTTTACAAAGGCCTGGACTGAACAAAGCCATTTCTCAAGAAGATGTTTGCAGTATCCGTTTGAAGGCAATTACAGTAATGGGAATGAATGGGG
Organism: Oryx dammah; assembly: GCF_014754425.2. Classification (NCBI taxonomy): domain Eukaryota; kingdom Metazoa; phylum Chordata; class Mammalia; order Artiodactyla; family Bovidae; genus Oryx; species Oryx dammah. The sequence goes on from NW_024070207.1 coordinate 120,245,159, forward strand.
CTTGCCTAGAGAAGTGGCAGTGGTACTGGAGACAGAAGATGGATGCGAGAGACGGGCATAAATGGCAACTCCATCCTTCCAAGTGCTCAAGTGACTTTCTCTTTGGCTTCTCCAACCAATCCAGTAGCAATTCTGTTGGCACTGCCTACTTGTCACATTGTCCCTGGGGTCTGGGTCCCGCCACCACCATCTCTCACCTGGGTTCACTCAGTGGCTTCCTAATCACCCTTCCCCTCCTACAATCTGTGCTTAACACACTTCCTACAGAGATGCCTCTAAAACGTAAGCTGGATCACAGCACTTCCCTGCTCCCACCTCATTTACAATAACAAAGCAAGTCCTCCCAGTGTACTCAAAGGCACAGCAAGATCTGGTCCCCGCTCATCTTTCTGAGGGCTTCCCTGGTAGCTCAGTTGGTAAAGAATCCACCTGCAATGTAGGAGACCCCAGTTCGATTCCAGGGTCAGGAAGATCTGCTGGAGAACAGATAGGCTACCCACTCCAATATTCTTGGGCTTCCCTTGTGGCTCAGCTGGTAAAGAATCCGCCTGCAATGCATGAGACCTGGGTTCGATCCCTGGGTTGGGAAGATCCCCGGAGAAGGGAAAGGCTACCCACTGCAGTATTCTGGCCTCGAGAATTCCATGGACTGTATAGACCATGGGGTTGCAAAGAGTCAGACATGACTGAGTGACTTTCACTTCACTTCATCTTTCTGACTTGGGTTCGGTTTCCTTGCCCACCCTCTCATCTCCTAACCCTTTCTAGGACCTTGCGATTCAAACTGAGCTCTCTGGACCAGCAGCGTCAGCGTCATGTGGGAACTCATTAGAAATGCAGAGTCTCAGGTCCTGTCCAGACCTACTGAATCAAAATCTGCATTATAACAAGATCCCAGGGGTATTCTACACATCACCATGGGAGGCAGGATCCAATACAGCCTGACACACTGCTGTCCACAGGATTCTGCTTTTGTCAGTCCTCTACCCAGATGGCTTACCCTGTAAGGATCAGTAAGTATCACAAGAGTCCTCCCCTCCCATTCATATGACACCCTCTCAATGTCCTATTTAAAGTTGCAACCAACTCCACCAGGAGGCACTTCGTAAGCCCTGCGTGCTTTTTTTTCCCGCCCCCAAGCACTTACCACCACCTGAAAACTGTGGCCTCCAGGGAGTGGAATCAGGTGTGGCATGACAGGGGCTAGATCTCTGACTTTCCTGAGTCTGTCTTGCAGAGTTCTTTGACTTTAAAACTCTGTGCATATATACCTTTTGTTTGTGTATTGAGGTTAAAAATTGCCAGAGGGTCTGATTCCACATGCAAGGATGCTGGGAGTCAGGGCTCCATCTCAGAAACAAGTAAAAACTGACCAGACTGAAAAATCAACAACTCTTCTTGGGTCTTTAAGAGGGGAGGACACAGAGCAACTTCTGCCCGCAGGAATGGAGACAAGAGCGAATACATGACTCACAGCTACCATGGCAGAGGCTCGGAATAGAAACCTCATGGGAACAAGTGTCGGGTAGGAAAACACGAACTATAACTGACAAATTGCCGGAAGCTCAGTGTGGAAAAGTCTGAGGGTTAAGAACTCCAGTAGGTCCAATGATTAGAGGGCCCCCACACTACACGGTGGTATATCTCTACAGGAATTTGACCAGACTCCTGCGGTAAATAACGGAGAAAGATCCCCTTGGGTTTCCAGCAGGGGGGTCAAAAAAAGGAATCTTTTTTTTGGAAGATAATTGCCTTACAATGTTGTGTTAGTTTCTGCTGTACAACGAAGTGAATCAGCTGTATGTATACATACACCCCTTCCGTCTTGAACCTCCCACCCGCTCCATCCCATCCCTCTAGGTCACCACAGCCCACTGAGCTGAGCTCCCTGTGCTATTCAGCAGCTAAAAGGAACCATTTTGAAATAAGCCAGGGCCCTTTTTTTTCTTTACGAGGTCTGCCCTGGGGAAAATTAGTTAACCAGAACCTAACCTATGGGGATATTATTATCAGGGCCTAACTGATCTGGGGATGGGAAATATCCAATTCCAGCCATCCTGTCCACCTAAGGGAGGGAAAAAAACTGAGAAGCATTTGTGAAGTTCACCATCCAGTGACCTAGGGTCATGAAAAGGTCGAGACATAATCACTGGAGAATTCTTCCCCTCCCTCGACTCCTCACCACAGGACTGAAGGTCCACTTACGGCATTTCCTTTACCAGGTACATCGTGTCCAATGATCAGGGAAAAATTACAAAGCACATCAAAAGGCAAAAAGCACAGTTTGAAGAGACAAAGCAACCATCAGAACCAGACATAACAGGAACATTGGAATTACCAGCCCAGGAATTTAAAACAACTCTGATGCATATGCTAAGAGCTCTAATGGATAAAATAGAAAGCATTTAAGAAGCAGAGAGATGGGAATGCTAAAAAGAAATGCTAGAGATCAAAAAACACTGGAACAGAAATGAAGAATGCTTTGATGGGCTTATTAGTAGACTGGACACAGCTGAGGAAAAACAACTCTGAGCAGGAGGAGAGATCAATAGAGTCCTCAAACACCAAAAAGCAAAGAGAAGACTGAAAAAAAAAAAAGAACAAAATATGCAAGGTCTGTGGGACAACTGAAAAAGGTGTACACGCATGCTCAGTCATGTCTGACTCTTCGTGATCCATGGACTGTAGCCCAACAGGCTTCTCTATCCATAGGTGTAACATACATGAAATTGGGAAAACTAAAACTTGGCATATCATCTTCAAATTACAGAAAATCAAAGATAAAATCCTGAAAGAAGCTAGAAGATAAAAACAGCTTTCCTATAGAGAAATAAAGAATTACATCCAAATTCTCTGCAGACACCATGCAAACAAGAAAAGAGTGAAGTGAAATATTTAAAGGATTGAGAGAAACAAACTTACAGTTCCATACCCAGAGAAATACATTCTCAGACAAACAAAAATTGAATGGAAAACCCTCATTGCCGTGAGACCTGCCTTGCAAGAAATGTTAGAAGTTTTTTGGAGAGAAAGAAATACAGGTCAGAAACTCAGATCTACATGAAGAAAGGAAAAATATCAAAGAGGGAAAAATGGTAAGACAAAAACTTTTTTATTTTTCCATTTGATAGTTGGGTTATTCTGATGCAATTTCATTGTTTCATTGAATTGGTTCATTTTCATCCTGAAGAAAACTAAGAGCCTCTATGTAACAGCCTCTGTCTTGTGTGATTTTGTCAAATTCAAACATGACTCTTTGGCTGGTTAAAAAAATAATTATATATATATATATATCGATAAGATTTTTTTTCTGGAACATTTTTTTAAGCCTTCAAGTCATTTGGAAACATTTGCCTATTTGCATATTCTTCTGGGGACAGCCTTTCAGAGCATTTATCCCACCTGTACTGAAAATGGCTTTTCTCCCAGCTGATGGTAGTGCAGTTTGATGGAGGTGATCAAGGAAAAATGAGGAGTCAGCAAGCTTTACAACCTACTTCTGATTCTCTTAATTAGTAAACTCTGAGCCACCCCAGCTCCTGCCTAGTCAGACCTGCAAATATGTGGCCAAAAAGCAGGATTGTAACTAGTACCAAGTGTGTGTGTGTTAGTCGCTCAGTTGTGTCCTACTTTATGCAACCCCATGGACTGTAGCCCACCAGGTTCCTCTGTCCATGGGATTTTCCAGGCAAGAATACTGGAGAGGGTTGCCATTTCCCTCTCCAGGAGATCTTTTCAACCCAGGGATTGAACCCAGGTCTCTGCTTTTCAACATACTATCTAGGTTGGTCATAACTTTTCTTCTAAGGAGTAAGTGTCTTTCAATTTCATTGCTGTAGTCACCATCTGCAGTGATTTTGGAGCCCCCCAAAATAAAGTCTGACACTGTTTCCACTGTTTCCCCATCTATTTCCCATGAAGTGATGGGACCAGATGCCATGATCTTCGTTTTCTGAATGTTGAGCTTTAAGCCAACTTTTTCACTCTCCACTTTCACTTTCATCAAGAGGCTTTTTAGTTCCTCTTCACTTTCTGCCATAAGCGTGGTGTCATCTGCTCAGACCAACCTAGACAGCATATTAAAAAAACAGACATTACTTTGCCAACAAAGGTCCGTCTAGTCAAGGCTATGGTTTTTCCAGTGGTCATGTATGGATGTGAGAGTTGGACTGTGAAGAAAGCTGAGGGCCGAAGAATTGATGCTTTTGAACTGTGGTGTTGAAGAAGACTCTTGAGAGTCCCTTGGACTGCAAGGAGATCCAACCAGTCCATTCTGAAGGAGATCAGCCCTGGGATTTCTTTGTAAGGAATGATGCTGAAGCTGAAACTCCAGTCCTTTGGCCACCTCATGCGAAGAGTTGACTCATTGGAAAAGACCCTGATGCTGGGAGGGATTGGGGGCAGGAGGAGAAGGGGACGACAGAGGATGAGATGGCTGGATGGCATCACTGACTCAATGGACGTGAGTCTGAGTGAACTCCAGGAGTTGGCAATGGACAGGGAGGCCTGGCGTGCTGTGGTTCATGGGGTTACAGAGTTGGACACGACTGAGCGACTGAACTGAACTATGTGTGTGCATTTGTATATGCTTACATATGCTCATTTATCAGTGAAATGAGTGAGAGCAATGATACAAGGGATGAAAAGAAGAATTAGGATTATTTTGTTATTATAAGGTCCTTACACTACCTGTAAAGTGGTATAGTGTTATTTTAAAGTGGATTTGGAGTAGTTGTAAAATATTGTAAACTCTAGGGAAACCACTAAAAAAAGTAAAACACGAAAAGCAGTATAGCTGATATGACATAGGAAACAAATTAGAATTGTAGAAAATCCTTCATTAAAATCACAAAAGTAAGAAAAAGAGAGTAGAAGGTAAAAATAGGAACAAAAACTTTAAGCAAAAGAGAGAAGCACGAATTAGTCGTTTCAGTAATGGAAGAAGGCACAACACTCTGCCCACAAATATGATAATCTAGATAAAATGGACCAATTCCTTGAAAGACACAATCTTCCAAAACTCTTATAAGAAAAAATAGGAGATCTGCATTGGCCTATGTCTCTTTGAAAATTGAATCAGTAGTTAATAACCTTCCAAAACAGAAAGCATCATGCCCAGATGGGTTCATGGGTAAACTCTATCAAACATTTAAGGAAGAAATTACACCAAGTCTTTCAATCTCTTTCAGAGGATAGAAGCACAGGGAATACTGGCTTCCCTCATAGCTGAGTTGGTAAAGAATCTGCCTGCAATGCAGGAGACCCTGATTCAGTTCCTGGGTCGGGAAGATCCACTGGAGAAGGGATAGGCTATCCACTCCAGTATTCTTGGGCTTCCCTTGTGGCTCTGCTGGTAAAGAATCCACCCGCAATGCAGGAGACCTGCAGGAGATCTAGGTTCAATCGCTGGGTTGGGAAGATCCCCTGGAGAAGGGAAAGCTACCCACTGCAGTATTCTGGCCTGGAGAATTCCATGAACTATACAGACTAAACAGCAAAGAGTCGGACATGACTGAGTGACTTTCACTTTCATCCTGTGATTAGGTCAGCATTATCCTAAGGCCCAAACCAAACAAAGACCCTACAAGAAAAGAGAAATACAGACCAATGTCTCTCATGAACATAGATGCCAAAATCCTCAACAGAGAAGATATACAGATGGTGAATAAGCATATGAAAAGATGCTCCACATCACATGTCATCAGAGAAATATGCACATCAGAGAAATGCAAATTAGAACAGTAATGAGATACCACTCCACATCTGTTAGAGAATGGCCACTGACAAGACCACCTGCTAATGAGGATGCAGAGCAACAGGCACCCTCATTCATTGCTACTGGGGATGCAAAATCACCCAGCCACTTTGAAAACCAGTTTGGTAGTTTCTAACAAAATTCAATATACTCTTACCATACAGTTCAGCAATACGCTGATATTTACCCAAAGGAGTTGAAAACTTATGTCCACACACACAAAAAAACTGCATGTAGTTGTTTGTAGCAGCTTTATTAATAATTGCCCCCAAATTGGAAGCAACCAAGATGTCCTTCAGTAGGTGAATGGGTAAATAAACTTGGTACATCCAGAAAGTGGAATATCATTCAGCATTAAAAAGGAAATCAACTGTCAAGCCATGAAAAGACAAGGAGGAAATTCAAATGCATATTACTAAGTGAAAGAAGGCAATCTGAAAAGGCACGCGCTGTGTAATTCCAACGATATGACATTTTGGAAAAGGCAAAACTATGGAGACAGTAGAAAGTTCAGTGTTTGCTGCTGGAAGTGGTGGGGACGAGGGCTTGATAGAGCACAGAGGGGTTTTAGTGCAGTGAAAATACTCTGTGATATTTCAGTGACGGATAGCTGTTATTATACATTTGTCCAAACTCATAGAATGCACAACACCAAGAGTGAACCCTGATGTAAACTGTGGACTATGGATGATGGTATATGTCAATACAGATTTATCCTTTGTAACAAGGTGCCATTCTACTGTGGGCTGTTGATAATAGGGGAGGCTGTGCATGTGTGCTGGCCGGGGCTATGTGGGAAATCTCTGTACCTTCCTCTCACTTTTATTGCAGACCTAAAACTGCTCTAAAAAAGCTAAGTGCGAGTAAAGTGAAAGTCGCTGAGTCATGTCCAACTCTTTGCGACCCCATGAACTATACAGTTCATGGAATTCTCCAGGCCAGAATATAGGAGTGAGTAGCCTTTCCCTTCTCCAGAGGATCTTCCCAACCCAGGGATCAAACCCTGGTCTCTCACATTGCAGGTGGATTCTTTACCAGCTGAGCCACAAAGGAAGCCCCTAAAAGAGCTAAGTCTTTTGTAAAACTGCCAGAGAATGCACACCAAGCTAAGGAGCCCTGGTTCCAGCAGAACCTGCAAAAGGAACAATTCCACCACTGTGATACTGCTCCAGCTATCATGAGCTCAGGCAGTGAGTGCCCTGGCAACAAGGAAGGAGAAACAGCCTGGAAGCTCAGTGAATATCAGTCTTCATGCTTACCAAGCTGAGATAAAGAGCTTTGCCGGCTGCGAGATGTCCATACCCATCGGACTGTAGACATGGAAGAAAGGAGTGGCCACAGTTGTTTGAACGTCTGAAGGAACGTGTGCCTCCTCAGAGCTGTGTCCAGATATTTCCAACCCTCCTTCCAGCCAGCAGTAAGACGGCAAGGTCCCCAAGCCACATGACTTGCTTTGGCCAATGAAATGCCAGCAGAAGCTTTTCAGCACCTGCGCACAGCGGTTCCTTTTTCCTGGGCGCCAGCGATGCCAATGCGTGGATGATGTGAGGCCTTGGACAGTGAGCCCCATCAGTCCGCGGGAGTGGGGATGTGGTGGTCAGCTTCCAGCTGTCCACTTGGTAGTGCAGTCCCACAAAGGATATGCGTTGTGAGCAATAGATAAACCTTTGCTCTTTAAAGCCATGCCACCTCTGAGTCATTCGCACAGCCCAAGCCCAACCTAACTTCTCCTGACTGGTGTGGGAAGGGACCACTGAAGAGGAGGGGATGAACCTTTCAAAAAGTTCAACAGAATAAGTCCCAGTAAACAGAGCAGCGCCATCTCCTCTACCCAGAAATCGTAAGTCAAATGTACAGGATGCACACTCTTGGTGAAGATCTGCAAGCAGCCCACCAATATGCTTTGTTTGGCTATGACAGTATTAGGTTAAGGGTTTCAACCTGGAAGATGGGGTGTGTGATTTATTTCCTTCTTAACCATAGTCCCCTGCTGCCTACTTACTCATGAACAGCAAACTCGCTTGACCTGGGTACATGCCTACCTAGCCCCTGAAGGCACTAGATCCCTGGTGGTCTAGGCATCAAACCCGTTGAGAGAGGGTAGAGTAGGTTCACCTTGTTGTTGTTCAGTTGTTAAGTCGTGTCCGACTCTTTGCGACCCCATGAACTGCAGTACACCAGGCTTCCCTGTCCCTCACTGTTGCCCAGATTTTGCTCAAGTGCATGTCCATTGTGTTGATGATGCCATGCAACCATCTCATCTGTCACTGCCTCCTCCTCCTGCCTTCAATTTTTCCCTGCATCAGGGTCTTTTCCAATGAGTCAGCTCTTCACATCAGGTGGCCAAGGTATTGGAGCTTCAGCATCAGTCCTTCCAGTGAATATTCAGGATTGATTTCCCCGAGGATTGACTGGTTTGATCTCCTTGCTATCCAAGGGACTCTCAAAAAAGGGTGTTCTCCAGCACCATGGTTCAAAAGCATCAATTCTTTGGCACTCAGCCAGCTCTCATATCCATACATGACTACGGGAAAAACCGTAGCTTTGACTACACAGACCTTTGTCAGAAAAGAGATGTCTCTGCTTTTTAATATGCTGTCTAGGTTTGTCATAGCTTTTCTTCCAAGGAGCAAGCATCTTTTAATTTCGTGGCTGCGGTCACCATCTGCAGTGGTTTTGGAGCCCAAGAAAATAAAGTCTGTTACTTTCCACTTTTCCCCCATCTATTTGCCATGCAGTGGCAAGTTCACCTAATAGATATGAAAACAGAGACTCTGAGAGGTCCGGAGGCTTCAGCGATGACGCGGCCGAGCTTGAGCCTGGACCCTGGTGCTTCTGTGCAGGGCAGGCTGTGGATGCCTGAGCTGGAGACAGCTGGCTGCTGCTGTTTGCAGTCATCCCAGGAGGTTAATCCATTGATTGCATCCTCTATTGTCTCATCAGCCCACACACTGCCTGAGTTTCTCACCAGGCAAATTCCTACTTGTTTTTAACAGGAAAATCATGCCATCCTGAAATGCCTTGAACCAAACTTTGCAGTCTCAACAAACAGCTTGCCTTCTAAATCCATAAGCTAAACACAAATCTCTTTGCATGGTTTCAGCCAAGCCATTACAGCTCTTTTTCTCTGTAAGGCTGAACTTGTGCGCGATGAAGAGAGCCAAGCAGAGAAAACTAAGGAAATGACTACAGTGAAATATCTCCAAGACATATTGTACTATTAAGTGCAAAAAGCAAAGTGCAGAAGAGTATGTATAGAATGGTCCCATTTGTATAAATAAGAAAATATTTACATACATTCTATATATTTCTATTTATAGATGCAAAAAAAGTCCTTAATGATATGTATAAAATATTAGAGTTATATCAGGAAAGCAGATAGGGGTCAGGAGTGGGAGGGGCAGGCAGTGTTCATGCCCCAAAGTACTCAGGCCTCGCCAACTCCAATCACTGGCCTCTGTGATTTGGCTGGAAGGCTCCCTCTGGCTACAGAGCCCTCTGAGTCCACACTCTGGACAGCTGGAAGTGCTCAGGGATGAACACCCCTCAGTCAGTGACTGATGGGAACTGGTGGAGAAATACATCAACTGCTTTACCTCTTGGGGCTTTGCAGGCGCCACAGTGGTAAAGAACCCAGCTGCCAATGCAGGACTGCATGTTTGATCCCCTGGAGAAGGGAATGGCTACCCACTCCAGTATTCTTGCCTGGAACTTTCCTTGCACAGATGAGCCTGGTGGACTATAGTCCATGGAGTCACAAAGAGTTGGACACGACTGAGTGACTAAGCACCCATGCACTTTACCTCTTGAGCGGGGTGATTGTGAGAAAATTGGTGTGTGCTCCACACTGGCTTCCCTGGTGTCTCAGATGGTAAAGAATTCACCTGCAATGCAGGAGACCTGGGTTCAGTTTTTGGGTCAGGAAGATCCCCTGGAGAAGGGAATGTCAACCCACTCCAGTATTCTTGCCTGGAGAATCCCCTGGACAGAGCAGCCTGGTGGGCTACACTCCATGGGGTTGCAAAGAGTCAGAGACCACTGAGCAACTAACACTTTCACACTTTCTCTATGCTGACTCCCAGAGCGTGGACATGCTCTTTGCTGGCTGCCTTCTTTTCCTCTCTAACTTCCTACTTCCCTACTCTTCCAAATCAATGCCGAACCCTGTTTCAGTGCTGGTGTCTGAAGGAACGATGCTATCTAATAGAACTTTCTTGAATGGTGTGTGTCCATTCAAGTGTTGGCCGTGTCCAGTCCAAAAGCCATAAGCCATGTATGGCATCTAACTTTAAAAGACTTGAACTTGAAAATGCAGCTCCTCGGTGACATGAGCCCTAGCTCAGGTGCTCCACGGTCATACGGACAGCACAGAATGGAACCCTTCCAGCATCACACGAGGTTCTGTTGAACACTATTGGTTGGCAGTCGTTGTTGGAGGAAATGAGTGTAGATTTGTAACATATGCATGGAGAAGCAAACATGTTTTCAAAGGGGGGAGGATATGATTTCACCTGTGTGAGGCCGTTGATGTGTGGGGTCTTTTAGTGAGACCAGATTCTGACCCAAGCATTCTCCTGTCTACTGCTTAAACCTAAACCCTTTCCATTCTCAGCTAAGGGAAAGACTGCTGCCAGCCCATATGGCATCTTTGTGCCGATAAGACCAAAGTGCCCCTCCTTCCTGGTGGGTGCAGGCCCATGCCAGGGCATGCCAGACCTCAGCAGTGCCACTAAACAGGACAGTGAACAGGGTACTCTGGAGGGTCTTCATGACTCTTCTTTCTGCATTTCAAGCCTTCCCTTGGCAATAAGAACAGGTAGAATGGCAGGGCTTGCATATACAAATGGGCAGGAAGGCCGAAGGATACAATAAATACCAAGAACAGCAACTTTTGAAAAGCAACACTAATAATACTACAAGTAAAAAATATGATCTTGGGAAGTCCTTGGTGGTCCAGTGGTTAAGACTTTGTGCTTCCACTGCCAAGGGCCTGGGTTCAATCCCTGGTTGAGGAACTGAGATCCCACAAGCTGCATGGCACGGCCAAATAAGTAAATAAAAAGTTAAAAATATGATCTTCTTGTGTTACTATTAATTTTCAAATATTCTACTAAAGGAATTAATGGTTGTCCTAACTGCTTTCATATATGCCTGGGTCATGTCCTGATTATGTGATCTTGCCCATTTAGTGACACATGTGGCTCTCTCTAGTCTGTGTAACTACTTAAGAGGATGAAGAAACTGATGACCACATACAGTATCTGACTGTTATATAATGCAGCTGTATGCAATGTCCAGAATAGGTAAGTCCATGGAGACAAAAAGTAGGCTGGTGTTTGCCAGGGGTGGAGGAGATTGTGGGGAAAGGAAACGTTAGGAGTTTGGGTTTTTTGGAGGGTGATGAAAAAGTTCAAAAATTCTGGGCACTGGTTACACAACTCTGGATATACTAAACTCCATTAAATGGTATATTTTAGATGACTGAATCCTATAGTATGTGAATTATATCTCTATAAAGCTATTATAAAAGTGCTTACAAATATAAAGAAGGTCTTATTTACAGTGAGAGGGAAACTTTACACTAAATCTCTATAACTCCAATCTTTGAACATCTCAATGTTTTTTTCTAAGTTTCTATCGAATATATTCAACAGCTTCCTGATCCTCTGTGTAAAGAGCATGTTCTTAGTAAGTAAGCTTTACCTCTCAAGCTGCTCTTAACTCTAATGGTTAAGACTCTAACTGTTAAGAGTCTAACTGCTGGCACAAATTCAAGGGGTTCTATAACCCCGTTCTGCCATCTTGCTGTTGGGCATCATAGCACTGGAGACGGTCCCTCCCATTTTGACCAGTTTCTTTCCATGCCCTTCCTGTGAAACAGACATGATTTATTAATCCTGTAGTGACTCAAATAATACTCTGATTATCTTAGCTTAAGCTGCACACTTCATCTTCCTAACCTAAATGTTCTCTTTCAGGAAAACCAGAAACTTCGGGAGACCTAAAAATGTCATCTCACTCAGCTGGTGAATGCACAGGTTAGTATTCCCATGTATTGATGGATTTGACAGCTCCCTTTGCTGCCCTCAGGAGAAAGGTCCTTTATCCTTTTGGCCTGTATTGCTTGAGTGCTTACTGACTGCTGGGTACCGCGGATACTAAGCCAGCTTCTGCCCCTAAGGAGCTGCAGGCCATCCTGGGGATATACATGAGTGTGACGAGAATATATTCTCCCCTGTCACCCTCTCTACCCAGAAATTCATTAGCTCAGGAAAGGGATGAAGACCAGAAATAGAAAAAATGAGCCACCTTTGGACTTTTGAGTTCCAAAAGCCTCACACTCAGAAGGGCTAAATGGAACTCGCATGTGCAACTACCACTGATCATGGAGAATGTGAAGGAAATTAAAGCAATGCTTTGTCACCCTCTCAGCCACCCCACCCCACTAGATAATTCCTAGGATGGAGGCACTTGTCAGAGGAGCAATTATATGTGCAGAGATCTGTTCTGGGTTTTACACTCCCTCCCCCTGAAGAGCTTGGAGCTAGAAAAGGATGGATAGAAGCTGTGGCAGACGCCATCTTTTAATATTGTCCAGATATTAGGTGGCAAGGTGCTGAGGTCCAAAGAATGAATCAGGATGGTCCTAAACCAGTCAAGGTAATTCCTCTCTTTGCCAGTCAGTGGCTTCAGGGGTGCCCTGTGACCCGGCTGTGCCCAATGAATTATTCAGCAACAGAGTCTAGAGAGGTTTTGCCTCCTCAAGAGAAGGCAGAGGACCACTCCTTCCTGCTTTGGATGCAGGCATGGGAGAATGTGATAGTGCCGCAGCAAATGTTTGATGATGAGAAGAGGGAAGCCAAGAAATCTAGCCTGTCTACTTCCAGCCTTCTCCTCACATGAGATGATTCAATCCATAATTTAGCCCCTTGACATGCAGCCAAAATCTTTCTAATCAATACCGATGCCATGCAGGGATCTTGGAGGAGGTGTGTGTCTTGCCTCCAGGGTAGGCCTTATGGCAGGAACAAGACCCCAGAGAAAATACAGCCCCCTGGTCTCTGTCTCAGGGGTCTCAGGCAGCCAGGCATAGACCTGGGGAACAGGCTGTTCCCATATATCTGAGGGGGCAGAAGTGGACAGAAGCGTCTCAGGGAGTTCCACAGAAGTTCCCATGGACAATCCTTCTTTTTAAAAAAAACTATTAAAAAATCACTACATTGAACAAATGTGTGTACATTTCAACAGAGCCTAGTGAATACTTTGTTGTGGGTTGGCACTGGTTCTAAGAACGAGCATTTGGGAGCAACACATGGAGGACACGTTTCATTGATCAATTCCTGGCCCATTATGGCAGAGACTGCCAGATGTGCCCCAATATCCAATGTCCTTTCTTCCATAGTAATAGAAACCCTGATTTTTAGCTGTAGGCATGGGAAGACTACATTTCCCATCATCCCTTATAGTTGGGTGTGGCCATGTGACTCTGTCCTAGCTAATAAAGTCCCATGGTTGCTGACATGTATCTTCTTTAAAAGATAGCTGGCACATGCCATTGTGCAATTTTCTTCTTCATCCCTTCACTCTCCTGCTGCCCAGAATTCTGATGTGATGGTTGGTGTGCTGAACTTCACCTTAGACCATGCATGCTAAGTTGCTTCAGTCATGTCCAACTCTTTGCAACTCTATGGACCATAGCCCACCAGGCTCCTCTGTCCATGGGATTCTCCAGGCCAGAATACTGGAGTGAGTTGCCATGCCCTCCTCCAGGGGACCTTCCCAACCCAGGGGTCGAACTCGCATCTCTTATGTCTCCTGCATTGGCAGGCGGGTTCTTTACCACTATTGCCACCTGTGAAGCCCAAGTGGAAGGTTACACCCTGGGGTTTGGGGAGCAGTGAGATGAAAAGAGTCTGGCTCCTTGAGGACTTTGAGAAACATAACAGCCACACCAGCTCTGGATCATCCTGTCCTGACTTTATGTAAGAAAAGTTCATTTCTATCTCCTTGAGCCATTATGATTTAGAGTCTTTGCTATCTACAGTAAGAGAGACCTAATCCTTTCTGATACATGCACCCCACAGCCATACAATGAGAAAGCCCCATGTCTGGACAGTCAGAATCGGGGCTGTTCAAGAGGGAGAGCAGCTATGGTAACTTCCTCCCCTCATCTGCTCATGTCCTCTGCCCACCTTAAGCACGGTTCTAATAACTTACTTTGTCTGACTTTTCTATTTCCTTACACATAGTTACTTTTCTTTCTATTTTCTGTTACAACCATTTTGTGAGATGCCTCAAGCTGTTTTCTTTTTTTCTAAGTACAGTAGAAATAGAAGTAGTTACCAAATAGAAACAGCACAAGTAGCAGAGAATCTCATTATAACCATGCATGAAGTGGAAAGCAAAGGCGTGTAAAAATCAGGTTTCTAAAAAGAAACCAGAAAAGGCATGACTGTTCTCTCATCTGTGCTTCCTTCTGCTTTCCCTGGGGTAAATGGCACTCCCTGTGCAAGTCCCTTTTGATGGTGAACATGCACATCTGTTATTTCTGTTTTTGAATATGAGATGTCTCTTTGGGTCACAGAAGGCCATTGTTTCCCAAGTGATGAAAAGAAGAATATTAATCCACCGTGAGTGTTTTCCAGCATATAGACCTTTCTGTCATCTTTCCAGCCAACAGTTTTGTGTACTAATTAGAAAAACAGATTTCTGATACACCATTCTATATTCTGTACTTAATCTTGTTTCATACAAGGAAAAACAAACGGCTGAGCAAACATAGCCACAAGACACCCAAGACACCCATTCCACAAATTGGGGCATTGTTTGAGTCTTTCACAGTGATTTGTTAGGTTGTGTTAAGAACCTAAGGAAGTAAGTCAGTTCACAGAAATAATAATCAGCTGTGGTATTTAAGTGCCTGATCAATTGCAACCCTCTTTCCACCCAAGTTCAGAACCAGTTGAGACATAAATTTAAGAGTCCAACCAACGTAGATGGAAATATCAACTGATGAGAAGATTGAAGCCTTAAATTCAGGGGTAAATGGACTTCCCAGTACATTCCCACTGACTTGAACTCTGGGCTCCACTCTTTCTGGGGCAGCACCCACCCCATGATCTCCTCTCATAGTAGAAAACAGACCTACTCTCTAGACCTTCTATGGGCAAGCCAATCTGAAAGAGAAATAACTCACGAAACCCTGAGCCAATCATGTTCCTCTTTTTCTTCCAAATGCACCACATACATGTGCCACTCCTCCTTCTCCGGGGAGAGGTGATGAGTGAGGCGGGGGCATGAAGAGAAGCTGGACCTGTCCACATGTCCTTGTACACCCTGCAGCAGGCCCTGCTCCTGCTCCGCCTCTAGCCATCAGGATTTACCACCGCTCAAGGCTGACTTCCCACTGCCCGTATTGCTATCTTTTTGCCCAAGGGATTTCTCCAAAGCCAGGGAAGCAGCAGCCCATGGCGAATGACTGATGGAAGCTGATAACCCTTGCTCCCTTGCCCATCACACAGATAACTGAGGTACTCGTTCTGTGCTGCTTCACAGAACTTTCTGGTGGGATTAAACCCCAGTCATCCACAATGATAGCTGGCCGACTCAATAACATACTCTGTTTTTTAAATTGAACTATAGGTGATTAACAATATTGTGTTCATTTCAGGTGGACAGAAAAGTGATTCCTACATATGTGTGTGTGTGTGTGGTGTTGTGTGTGTGTGTGTGTGTGTGTGGAGAGAGAGAGAGAGCGAGATGGAGAACAGGGAACTATTTCCCTGTGCTTTACAATAAATCCTTGTTTATCTGTATTAGATAGAGTGGTATCTCTTAATCCCACACTCCTAATTTATCCCTCCCCACCCTTTCCCCTTTGGTAACCATAAATTAGTTTTCTATGAGTCTGTTTCTGTTCTATAAATAATTTCATTTGTATTATTTTTTAGATTCCACATATAAATGGTATCATATGTTTGTCTTTATTGGTCTGAATTACTTCTCTTAGTCTGATAATATCTAGGTCCATCCATGTTGCTGAAAATGTCAGTATTTCATTTTTTATTATGGCTGAGTAATATTCCATTATGTATGTATATAAGCATTGATATATGCTTCTTTATCCATTAATCTGTTGATGGACTCTTGGGTTGCATCCATGTCTTGGCTATTGTAAATAGTGCTGCTATGAACATTGGGGTGCATGTATCTTTTCAAATTGGAGTTTTTGTCTTTTCTGGATATATGCCCAGGAGTGGGATTGCTGGATCCTATGGTAGCAGTATTTTTAGTTTTTTAAGGAACCTCCATAATGTTTACCATATTGGCTATACCAGCTTATATTCCTACCAACAGTGTACAAGGGTTCCTGTTTATCTACACCCTCTCCAACATTTATTATCTGTAGATTTTTTGATGATGACCATTCTGACTGGTGTGAGGTGATACCTCTTTATAGTTGTGATTTGCATTTTTCTAATAATTAGTGATGTGAAGCATCTTTACATGTGTCTATTGACCGACCATCTATATGTCTTCTTTGAAGAAATGTCTATTAGGTCTTCTACCCATTTTTCAAAGAATTTTTTTGATATTGAGTTGTATGGGATGTACATTTTGAAAATTAAGCCCTTGTTGGTTGCATAATTTGCAAATATTTTCTCCCAATCCATAGGTTGTCTTTTCATTTTCTTTATGGTTTTCTTTGCCGTATAAAAACTTCTAAGTTTGATTATATCCCATTTGTTTATTTTTGCTTTTGCCTTAGGAGTCTGATCTAAGAAAACATTACTACAATTTATCTCAGAGAATGTTTTGCCTATGTTCGTTTCTAGGAGTTTTATGGGGTCATGTCTTATATTTAAGTGTGCAAGCCAGTTTGAGTTTAGTTTTGTATATGGTGAGAGGGTGTCTTCTAGCTTCATTGATTTACCTATGGCTGTCCAGCTTTCCCCGTACCACTTGCTGAAGAGATTCTCTTCCCAATTATATAGTCTTGCCTCCTTTGTTAAAGATTAACATAATAGAGAACCTAGAAATAAACCCACACGACTCCTGTATTCTGTTCCACGCAGCACATGCACACTGTAAGAAATGAAGACCAGAAAGGGGCTAGAAAATGAGAAACAAAGTTTTCCCACTACCCAGAAGTAACATTATGGATCTTTCCAGAAAGATTTTTATACATATATAATAATATGTAAGGATATCCATTCTATCGCAGATGGATACACTACACTATCATATCACTACACATGTGTTTGCTTTTATTATATCTCATATCACATAATCACATATAAGGTCCCAAGCCATTTCTTAAAAGGCTAGTTGTTGTTCAGTTACTCAGTCGTGTCCAACTCTGTGACCCCATGGACTACAGCACGCCAGGCTTCCTTGTCCTTCACTGTCTCCCGGCGCTTGCTTAAACTCAGGTCCATTGGGTCGGTGATGCCATCCAACCATCTCTAAATGGCTATGGACTATTCCATTGTATGGCTGAAGAATATTTAATCAGTGTTTTCTTATTATTGGGCAATCAGATTTTTGTTTTTTAATGCCAACAGTGCTACAGTGAATATCCTTGAATACTCATCTTTTTTTTTCTTGTCTCTATAGTACAGATTCCTATATGTGAAAGTGCTGAGTCCATGAGTATGTTCAGCTTTAATTTTCACAGAAATTGCCAGAATGCTCTACAAAGACAAGTTCACTTGAAATTACCCTCCCCAACAGTGGGTGAGAGTGCTGGTTTCTCTTCCTTGCCAGCAGCAAGTATTAACAAATTGTTGGATCTTTGCCCATCTGATATTGTAAAAATATATTTTCTTGACATTTGAATTTGCATTTTTAAAGTTATAAATGAAAGTAATCATTTTGTCAGTATTTATTGGCCATTGGGATTTCTTGCTCTGAGAACTGCTGGTTCATGTCCTGTCTCATTTTCCTGTTAGCTTCTTTATCTTTTCTCATTGATTTATAAGAGCTTTTTGTAACTTAGGAAATTACTCATAAGTCATATAACGTGCAAATTTTTCACTAGCGTGTGTCGTCTTTTTACTCTGTTTATGGCAATTTTTCCTGCAGGGACTTTGTTATTTTTAGTGAAATATATTGATCCTTATTAATATATTTCATTATTAATTATACTATCTATTACATATAATATATTATATTACCTATCTTCTTAATTTTGTGTCCTGCATGGAAAGGCTATCCCTATGATTAAAAATTAATTCCCCCAAATTTTAGTGTTGGATTTTTTGTGATTTATTTTTTACATGTATATCTTTGGTCCATATGATATAAGAGTCATACAGATTTCATCTTATTTTCTCCAAGTGACCAGACAGGTACTTCAAAACCATTTTTTTGAGTAGTCCATCTCTTTTTTCTTATTTTCATTGCATATGTGACTTTAATTATATTTTAAATTTTCATATGAATTTAGATGTATTTCTGAACTCTGTTCTATTTTGCTCTATTTTTCATCCAGAAAACCAGACTGTTTTAATTATTGTTGCTTTATAATATATAAATATAATATAATCTTTGGTGAAGCTCATAATCTTTTACTCATTAATCATCCCCCCCACCAGAGTTCTAGCCACTCTCACATGTTTATTTAAACTAATTAATGTTGAATGAGTGTTTACTATGTGTCAGGTTGTGACCTAAGCACTAGGGATGCAGTAGTGAGTAGAATAGGGGAAATCTCTGCCCACATGGTACTTCCATTCTAGCTGTGTGAGAGACCAATCCTATTAGTCATTACAAACAGGGTCAAAGGCTGGTAAGTGAGATGGAGAAAGGCGAAACAACCAAGTAAGATAGGAAGTAGGGAGAGTGTAAAACCAGGTGGTCAGGGATAAGTAGGAGTAACATGTACAAAGGCCCTGAAGTTGGAGGCCAGGACGCCTGGAACAAAATGAATGAGAGAATGAGAGGAGATGAGGCCAGAGGAGTAACAGGGAGTGTTCAAGGAGGGCCTTGAGGGCGAATGAAAAGATTTGGGCTGTTTCTCTGAGCAAGGTGGGGGGCCGTCGGGGCAGATGGAGCAAAGTGGCATCATGAACTGCCTTCAAGTTCCAAAAATTGATTCTCTAGGTATTTTGGTTGGGCTCATTTTGAAATATTACATTAATTCATGGAAAACAATGTCTTTATAACCTGCATCCTCATATCCAAAAATAATGTATGTGGCAATATTATACATGCACAGAGTGACAAATTGACGTGCTTCTGGGAATGTATTCTACAGATATAATTGCATACACAAAAGTGGCTATGTACAAGCATTGTTTCCAATGGCAAAAGACTGGAAACAGTGCAGACATTCATCTGTCTACCAGTATGGGACTGGCTAAGTACATTTTGATGCACATACACAATGGAATAATATGCTACTCAGAAAGGAATAGGAGAATTTTTGTGTACTGATTCAGAATGATCACCTAGATATATTGAGAATAATAGCAAGGTATGGAATGATGTGTATAGTATGATACCATTTGGGTAAAGGGGGAAGTATATATTTTGTATGAATTTACTTTGCTAGTGTAAAATATCTTTACAAGAATACATAACAAACTGCTAGCAGTAGTTGTCACTAGGGAGGGCAGTAAATAATTTGGAGACAGGTATACAAATGAAATTTTTCTCTGTATCCCACTTTCTGTCTTTGGACTATTGAGCCACGTGAATATACTATTCTATTCAAAAAAACAACTGTAATTTTTAATGAAACAATATATCTTTGTGTTAGGGTCATTTTGGTAATGTATTTGACATTGACAAACAGTAGGGACTGAAATAATATACAATGATCTGTATGATGAACATACATGTCCAGTTGTAAAATATACAAATAGACAAATGTTAGGTCAGATACACAATGTAATCATTTCTCTTCCCCCATCCCCAAGTGTTTTGGAAGAAGAATAAAGCACAAAAGGCAATTTGCACATTATTGCAATACAGGTGAGCTAGAGAGTCCAATCTCCTGACCTGCCAATTATAGATTAAGGCCTGTGTTGAATCAGTGGGCTGTGTAGTGTGTTAAAAGATGATGTGTCCTTTTATGTTTGAAAATTATTTATTTATTTATTTGGCTGTGCTGGATCATAGTTGTGGCATGTGGAATCTTAGTTGTGCCATATGGGATCTAACTCCCTGACCAGGGATTGAACCTGAGACCCCTGCATTGTGAGCACGGAGTCTTAGCCACTGGACCACCAGGGAAGTCCCTGATTTTTTTTTTAAAGAAAAACTAATATCTAGTAAGAGCGATCAGGAGTGTGGGGTAGATATCTGAGATGAGAATAGAGTGTACAGTTCTGAATTGGGTAGTTAGGAAGGCTCACTGAGAAGGTAACATTTAGAGCAAGATGTGAAGATGGGGAGGCAACTGGTGTCTGAGAGAAGAGCCTTCCAAGCAAAGAGAACAGCTAGTGCAAAGGCCCTGAGGCATGAGTTTTCCTGGCCTATTGAAAGTTCAGTGAGAGGGGGCCAGTGTGGCTGGAGTAGATAGAGAGAGGGAGCGTGGGTGGTGCAGAGGAGGCGGCAGCTGCCACAGGGCTTTGTGAGCTCTGCTAAAGACAGTGCCTTAAGGAGATGGGAAATCACTGGAGGATATAGAGTCAAGGAGTGAAATTTGCTCTTCGATTTTAAGAGCATCCCTCTGCCTGCTGGGTGGAGAACAGGCTGTAGAGAATCAAGAGCAGAAGCAGGAAGGCCAGGGCCAGAACGATTCTATTACTTCTCATTTCACTCCCAGAAGCATTCTTAGAGCTGATATTCAAACTAGCTATTGGTGAAGAACTAACTTTCAGCACAGAAACAGAGTTTGTAAAAGCTCATTTCTTTTACAAAGTCTGTAAAAGCTCAATTCTTATATGTAATATAAGAATTACAAATACTTACTGCAGAATAGTTGAGAAAAACAGAAAAATCTATAATAGAGAAAATTTACCAATGCTACCTCTCAGGTACAACTCCTATTGACATTTCAGGATGTTTCCTTCTCAACTTCGTGGTTTTATGTAGTTAGTTGATAATATGTGCATGCACTGGTATTCCACCTGATCTCTTAACCTAATATAAGAAGCATTTTAACCACTAAAAGAATTATGTATTCTAATGGAAGAACAGTATTCTATTTTATGGCCATCTAAAATTGAACTCAACCAGTCCAGTAAATAATGCTTCAATGAAGATTTTTATGCAGAAATTTTTATCTGCATTTTAGATTTGCTTTCCCTAAGACAGATTCAAGAGGCAGAACTAACAAGTCAAACAGAATGTGTTTTAGGTTTTTGATACTCATTTTCAAACTGTTCTTCAAAAGGGTTATGCCTATAGAAATTCCCATAGGTTTACTAAAGCCATAAAAAACCTTTAAGAAGAAAATCCTTCATTAGCATCGACCTCTTAAAGAAAATGAGTTTTAAAAGGAGAAAGTGTCAGAATTTCACACATCATATGCATAGCAGAGAGGGTGAAAAATCAGATTCTGAGTATGAAAGAATCATTAGTTTTTAGACCAAAGCTGCAGTTAAATTATGATCCAGCTTGAGGAGTACATATGAAACCAAATGCGTGTGGGGTGTGCTTTATATGCAGAGAAGTAGTCATCACTAAATATATGTGGTTGCTAAGAGACTAAACTGGGGACTAGGAATTAAATTTAACACATTCTCCTCAAATTGAGTTATTCCAGGACAAGCCTTCTCTTCTTTCTAAATGGTATGACATGGAGATATTTGTGACAAATTGGTATTCAGCCAGAAGGAAAGAAATATGTAGAGATGAGATAGGGAGTCAGAAGTACTTCCTTACTCCAGATCCACCACTTGACCCTTTCAAGTGGGAATACTATGGCCTGTCTTGTCTACTTCACAAAGCTTTTATGCTAATAAATGGCAAAGTGACATACAACCATAGAGTGTTATTACCATGTTGAAGTCTCAGGCACTCTGCGTTGGAAACATATATAATGAGATGCTTTAATTCCTCTTGGTGGATTTATCTTATATTCCATTATAGCAGATTCGATTATCTTTTGGGGGAAATCCATTCAAAAAGGAAGTATAGTAGTTCAGGTCATCATTCTGAGCTCCCAATGAAACTGAAATTTCCTGAAGGGCAAGGATTGTGTCTCATTCACTCTTGTGAATAAGTGCCCCAAACCCTGTGTGAGGAGGAAACAGGATTATACATCCCTATCTGAGCTCGTTCTTAAAGGTATTAATAATACATGAGAGATGAGGGCAAGATGGAGCCCACGGAGCACTTTCTTTCCTGCCTCTGATTTTACCCCACCTCCATCTCACTGTTCGTTCTTCCCCCTCAGCTGCCAGACAAACTATTGCTCAGCCCTCAAGTCTCAGGAAAGTCATCCTTTCTAGTACTTTCTCTGATGCCGTCATCTAATCCCAATTGTTCGTTAGCACCCAGGACACTTCGTTACAACACTGTCTCAAGGCTCCTTGAGACACAAGGCTCCTTGGGCTTTCCCTGCCAACTTATCTCCTGTGGATCTACTGAAGCACCCAGGACAGGCTCAACACCAGATCCTTGAATGGTAGAAAGGATGAGTTTTCAAGGGCCCATGTCACAAAAGGAAGCGAATAGAAATGAAGAGAGAAATAAAGCCATTGTGTACTTTGGCTCCAGAAGCACAGTGATAAACTGATCTCTCTGCACAGATACGTGACTATATACCATCTACTTAAATGCATTCATGCATACATAGGACCGGTATTCTCTTGGTAACACAAAAATGTTGAGAAGAGCAAGAAGTTGAGGTTGTTGAGCCTGATACTGATCATGCCGAGGTTTTAGAGCAGGGAGTCTTCCCTGGTGGCTCAGACAGTAAAGAATCCACCTGCAATGTAGAAGACCTGGGTTCGATCCCTGGGTCAGGAAGATTCCATGGAGAAGGGCATGGTTACCCACTCCAGTATTCTTGCCTGGAGAATTCCATGGACAGAGGAGCCTGGCAGGCTACAGTCCAGGGTTGCAAAGAATCGGACACGACTGAGCAACTAACACACACACACACACATGCATGTGTGAGCACATGCACACACACACAGAGAAGAGCAGAGGCTTTTTCCATCTGGTCTGCCGAAATCCTCTACCAGAAATTGAAGTCAGTGGTTTTCAGTTGTCTGGTGATTCTGTAGCAGTGGGAAATCTAATAAATACTGCTGTCTGTGAAAACCAGCCTCAGAGATTCAGATTTCATTCCTCTGTGGTGGGACTTGGGCATCTGTACATTTTAAAAAGCTCCCTGGGGGATTCTAATGTGCAGCCAGGCTGAGAACGGCTGCTCTGAAGTGTCTCGGGTTGAGATGACGGATCTGACTAATTAAACCTCAAGGCTGAGCACACTGGGCTTCCTGGACATCTGCACAGAGTCTCTTGCTCTCTCCCACGCTCTCACTCTCGTTCCCTTGCTCTCTCGCTCTTTCTTCTATGTATCCAATCAATTTTTTTGGAGTGACCCTGCTGCTTTGCAGCCCGTCTGGTAAGAACTCAGATCCCAATGGTTCACATCGAAGCATCCTGGAATCTTTAAACCCAGGCCATCGCAGGGTAAATCAGGGACTGTGAAAGAAGGACACAAGCCACTGGGTTCCCTTTCCTACTTCAGCTTGTGTTATAACAAGTGTTCTCATTAATGGGAGGGGACAGAAGAAACCTAGAGAAGACATTCCCTTACTGGGATTTGCCAAACCTTCATACAGTTTCACTCTCAGAATCAGGTATGGACCTGGTGCAATACCATCTGACTCCCAGATGCTGCAGAGCCAGTAAGCATCCTCAGATGCTCCAAACCAGGCAGTTCCTGCTTTTTTTATTACAAGTCCCAGGAGCCTAAGGAGCCATGACTCTTGGACTGAGGTGTCTCAGTATTAGTGAGACAAAAGCACTCTCTACATAAGATCGTCCTTGCATGGGGTGAGTCAGTTGAGGTACTTCTTCAAAAGTCAACCTCTGTAAGTTCCCAGACAGCTGAGTTCCTATTTCTCAACCCTCACTGCCTCTCACAGAGGGATGGTCATCCAGCTGGTGCTCAGTGAGTACAGAAGTCATGCCCTCCAGCTCCTCAATATTTCAATAAACCACTGAAATCCCATGATTGCCTGATTAGCAGCATCAGAAATGGTTACTCTAGAGACACACAAGCCCTGAGGTTTCTTCCACAGGCCTGCTTAGAGCTGTAAGATATGAAGCACCAGGGACAAGACTGAAATAACATGGATGCCTCCCTGGTGCCATGTTGTTCTACTGGGGCATCTTGATGATCCAGGAGGTCACAGAAGACCTTGAGCTGCCAGCCCCCAGCATCCCCACACCAATCATCTCCCTGACAACCAGCAGGGACCACCTGACTCATGCATATTTGTTTGAAAGGTCTGAGCCCAACAATTTTCCCAGAGTTGCATTATCTTGGGAGCTGATTCAACTGGTACTCCACTCGACTTTGATTGCCACAATCAGGGCCTCAGCCATCATTAGGATGAAAAGAAGTAAAAAGCTGGTCACATCATGATACTTTTCAGAAAATATCAAATAGAAAAATTCTGCCCTGCCTTTTATCTCTGTGTCTTGGGTCCATTTCCTTCCCCCACCCTGTATCGTTGTGACATCGCATAACTGAGATTTTTATGCTAAGAAAAAAAGTTCTAAGAGAATGCTCTTTCCACTCTCTGAAAATGGAAGAAGCTAATCAGAAGGCTTTTTGCTGGAAGGAAGCCCTATTTCTGTTTTCACTGGAAGATTCTCAAAGCAAGATAATGCAGATTTCTCAGGGCCATGATGTTCCTTTCCCCAACTTGCCCTACCTAAAATCAAGGAACTCTCACACAGATACATTTTGTGTAATTCCATAAAGTAGATACATTTGATGGAATCTTTTCCTATAGCATCATTTCTTGCTAATTTTGAGTTGTGCCATTGCCCTGCCAGATAACACAGATAACACGACTGTTAATAACATTGGCCAGCCAGGACTCAGAGGTCCGTGGGCCAGGACTGAACCACAAGAGTGCCTTTGGAGGAGGCTCTTGACATCCACGCTCATTTCTGAATTTGATATCGTACTGGCATTATGGCTCCCAAATTCTGTTTTTGAGTTGATTTTGTTTTTCATCGTCTGCCAGAAATGAAGCCAGCATTTTTGCAGGTTAGGAAGCTGTAGAGTTTTAGGAAACTGCCCTGATGAGTTTTAGGAAAACTGTCAGAGCAGTGCATTGGTTTCCTTCTGTCTGATACTGAATTTAATTCCAAGATTTTAGATTACTGAATCAGCCTAGATTAAATAGCGTGTGCACATGCTAAGTGGCTTCAGTTGTGTCCAACTCTCTGCAACCCCATGGAGCTCGCCAGGCTCCTCTGTCCATGTGATTCTTCTGGCAAGAATACTGGAATGGGTTGCTATTTCCTTCTCCAGTGGATCTTCCTAATCTAGGAATCGAACCTACATCCCCTGCATTGGCAAACAGATTCTTTACCATTGAGCCACCAGGAATTTGCAGATATTGCTAATTGTGATAATAATATTTCTTCATTATGAACTAGGCACTCATATGCACAAAAATCCACCATCTACAGTTCTAAGTAGATACAAAATTTCCAGACCTCACTTGGCCAAATTTTACAAAATGAAAAAGAAAAGACAAAAGTAAAGATGAAAAAGAATCAAACAAATAATTCGGGCCTTTTGCCCATTTGCTAGTGTCTGAGACTGTCACTTTTCTTCTCATCATTAAGTGGGAAGGATAGAAGATTTTTAAAAAAAAAGAAAAGACACAAATGGAAAGCAGAGGCGCAGGAAGGGAAGAGGCAGAAAGGAAGAGCCAAGTAGTGAGGCGACAGAAGCAGCGCCCCCGGGCCTGCTGTTCCCCTCATTCGCCAGCAGCCCTGCCAAATGTGGCAACGTGCAACCATATGAGATGCTGTAAGCTGACCTAGCAGCATTGCCCATCATCTGGGCCATAATGTAACTCCCTGGAACAAACACAAACGCCCTTCTTTGTATATAAGGAATAACAGCCTCAGGCCTTAGGAACCTTCTGGGAGATGGGGAGACAAGAGTTAACAGAGAAACAATCGGAGGAAGCAAAGAGTTAAGTGCAGTTGTGTGGAAGGCCAGGATGCTGTGCGGGCGGGAGGGTTAGGGGGAGAGTTAGAGCCAGGCGCTGTGTGTGGGCTGATGGGGGTCTGGAGAGAATGCCATTGAGTGGTGGGACTTGATCAGCCTTGAGGGTTGGGCGGCAGGGATGTGTGCAGACAGGGAAGAAGGGCAAACGCCTTCTAGAGGCATCTTTCTCCTGACACTGCTCTGTTATGTGGCAGGGGCCTCTGGGGGACTGCACTTTTCTTCAGGTGCTCAGCTATCATTTAAAATCAACCTGCACACGTGTGTCATTAGTGAAAGAATCAGCACTTTTTTTCAGAAAGGATTATTTGTCCAACACATGGAATATTCCCTTTTCCTGTCAATGTGCAGCTCATTTCCTGCCACAGTTTATTTATTTATTTTTCCCATGAAGACTGTATTCTGCAGTGGATTTCAGCAGCCTCCATTGATGGACTCATCCTCCTGTTTTGGGTGTTACATTGTTGTTTGCAAGGTGATCCTGCTAAAATGTGGACGGTTTACTACTTCTCTTTGCCACTCTTCCATTTCTGAGAGCTGTGGTTAAGTCAAAAGGCTAAGGGGGCACAAGAGAGAGAAAGTAAACTCCCATTTGTGATATTGGCTGCATTTCACTCACTATAAGACTCAAACCTCCAAACCAGACAGGCATACAAATGGTCTGGGACTCCATTTTAAAATGCTGCTTAATGTCTGGATTTAACACACACATGCACACACCAGAAATTTATGGTTGAAAGAAAACCAAAAGCAGATGTCTAAATGCTACAGCTTCTTTTATGTGTAGACCAAAAAAGGTGTACCGGTGAAGACAACCCACAGAATAGGAGGAAATATTTGCAAATAATTTATCTGATAAGAGACTTAGATCCAGGCTATATAGAACTCTTATAACTCAATAATAGATAAACAGCCCAACTAAAAAAATGGGCCAAGGATGTGAATAGACATTTCTTCAAAGGAGATAGACAAGTGGCTAATAAATAATGCAAGATGATTAGCACCATTAACCATGAGAGAAATGCAAATCAAAGCCACAGTCAGATACCAGTTCATACCTGCTAGGATGGCTGTAATATAAAAGATAGATAAAAACAAGTGCTGGTGAAGTTGGGGAGACAATGGGACTCTCATACTTCCAGTGGGAATGGAAAATTGTGCAGTTGCTGTGGAAAACAGTCTGGCAGTTCCTCAAAAAGATAACCAAAGAGTTACCATACCACCCGGCTGTTCTACTCCAAGGTATCTACCCAAGAGAAATGCAAACGTATGTCTACACAGACATAGCAGCATTGCTCATAATAGCCCAAAACTGGAAACAGCCCAAATACCCACCAACCATCTCATCCTCTGTCATTCCCTTCTCCTCCTGCCTTCAGCCTTTCTAAGCATCAGGGTCTTTTCCAGTGAGTCAGCTCTTCACATCAGGTGACCAAAGTATTGGAGCTTCAGCATCAGTCCTTCCAATGAATATTCAGGGTTGATATCCTTTAGGATGGACTGGTTGGATCTCCTTGCAGTCCAAGGGACTCTCAAGAGTCTTCTCCAACACCGCAGTTCAAAGCGTCAATTCTTCAGTGCTCAGCCTTCATTATGGTCCAACTTTCATATCCATACTACTGGAAAAACCATAGCTTTGAATATATGAACCTTTGTTGGCAAAGTGAGGGCTTCCCTGATAGCTCAGTTGGTAAAGAATCTGCCGGCAATGCAGGAGACCCCAGTTCGATTCCTGGGTCAGGAAGATCCGCTAGAGAAGGGATAGGCTACCCACTCCAGTATTCTTGGGCTTCCCTGGTGGCTCAGCTGGTAAAGAATACACCTGCAATGTGGGAGACCTGAGTGTGATTCCTGGGTTGAGAAGATCCCCTGGAGAAGGGAAAGGCTACCCACTCCAGTATTCTGGCCTGGAGAAGTCCATGGACTGTATAGTCCATGGGGTCGCAAACAGTCAGACATGAATGAGGGACTTTCACTATGTACACTATGTACTGGCAAAGCTTTGTCATCTGCTACCTAGATTTGTCATAGCTTTTCTTCCAAGGAGTGAGTGTCTTTTAATTTCATGGCTGCAGTCACCATCTACAGTGATTTTGGAGCCCAAGAAAATAAAATCTGTTACTGCTTCTACTTTTTCCTCTTCTATTTTCCATGAAGTGATGGGGTCATATGCCATGATCTTAGTTTTTTGAATGCTGAGTTTTAACCCAGCTATTTCACTCTCCTCTCTCACCTTTGCCAAGAGGCTCTTTAGTTCCTCTTCACTTTCTGCCATTTGAGTGGTATCATCTGCATATCTGAGGTTGTTGATATTTCTCCCAGCAATCTTTATTCCAGCTTGTGCTTCATCCAGTCCAGCATTTCTCATGATGTATCTTCATGTAAGTTAAATAAGCAGGTTGACAATATACAGCCTTGATGTACTCCATTCCCAATTTTGAACCAGTCCGTTCCATGTCTGATTTTGACTGTTGCTTCTTGACCCACGTACGGGTTTCTCAGGAGGCAGGTAAGGAGGTCTGGTATTCCCATCTCTTTAAGAATTTTCCACAGTTTGTTATGATCCACACGGTCAAAGGCTTTAGTGTAATCAATGAAGCAGAAGTAGACATTTTTCTGGAATTCCCTTGCATTCTCCATGATCAAATGAATGTTAACAATTTGACCTCTGGATTTTGTGCCTCTTCAAAACCCAACTTGTACATCTGGAAGTTCTTGGTTCACATACAACTTGAAGGATTTTGAGCAAAACCTTGGTAACATGTGAAACAAGCACAAATGAACATTCCTTGAACATTCCTTGGCATTGACCTTATTTGGGATTGGAATGAAAACTGACCTTTTTCAGTCCTGTGGCCACTGCGGACATATATTGAGTGTAGCATTTTAACACCTTCTAGGATTTGAAATAGCTCAGCTGGAATCCTGTCACCTCCGCTAGCTTCATGTGTAGTAATGCTTCCTAAGGTGCACCTGACTTCACACTCCAGGATGTCCAGCTCTAGGTGAGTGGTCACACCATTGTGGTTGTCAGCTATACTCCGATCGAAAGAACATGAAGGGACAAAAATCAAATGACTACTCAACCACTGTGATTTTCTAGTATCCATCAAAACAGTTTAAAATGGTGCCCATTTATTTCCACGAACCAGTCCTGTTGGCATAAACAATCAATAGGGTGAGCACACCTTATAACACAGTTTGTTGGCTAATAATAATAATGCTGTCAGCAGAGGAAGCTGTCTTAGAAGACAAGAGTCCCAGGTTGGGAGCGAGCGGTGCCTCACTCAGTAAGAGCATCTCCTTGAGACAGAATCATTTTCGTGGGTTGAAGCCAGGCTGAGTTATTCAAGAACAGAGGTGAGACATCATCACTCTATCACATAGTCTAGACGAAAAAGATTAGATTTCTGTGCTCCCCAAACAAGTTCACATTTTACACACACATATACACATACTCTCTCTCTCTCAAACAATGTACCACTGATTCCTTAAAATGTGCTTTTTTGAGTGTTTATTACCAAGGATCCAATAATTCTTCTTTTGAAAATCCATTCAGGTGTTTATCACAGTATTCCTTAGATTGGTGAAAAATTGCCCCAAATTGGGCGATGTGAAATAAATCATTCTATTTTCACAAAGCCATTGAAATGATGATGGTAAAATTGTGGTTTTCAGACTATGTTTGGTGAAAAAACCGTTTCAAGGATGAAGAGTGTGATGTGGAGATTCAGTGTAGGTGTGTGGAAATGTACACAAATAAAAATAGCAGTGACATGACATTAAGGCATTGGGAGAGCAGGTGGTTTTTTCCTCTCTTTCCCCCCATTTTTCCATAATGACCTTTTATTACTTTTAGGAGAAAAAGATTAAAAAAATTTTGAATCTTGTATCTTTAAATATAAGATTTATATTATATTTAATATAAATCTTTAAATTTGTAAGAATTAAATGGCGCTTTTTCCTTATAGAAAAGAATTATGACTGAACTTTTGCCTGTATCTTCTGGTTGCATGCAAATCACACGAGATCTTGTTTAAATATGGGATCTCAGCTAACAGGTCTGGGGTGGGCCTGAGACTCTGCATTTCTAACAAGGTCCCACATGATGCTGATGCTGCTGGTCCATGCACAAAACTTTGAGCGGCAAAGGGTTTAAGAGTTTCTTGAGAGAAATTGGCAAAAATCAAAACCTAAATCAGACAAAAACACTGATTGAAGACTGTTAGGTTCAAGAAGTGGTTCCTATAAATTGGTACCATGGACAGCCAGGGAGCCAGACTTCCCCCTAGGGTTTTCTTTTCCCCCAAAGATGCTTTTATTCAAGGACATAAGCTCGAGAATCTCAGTTTTCCATATCATTATATATTTTACCACATTTAAATTAAAAGAAAATTCTGGTGAGATTTGTTTGTTTTTCAGTTGCTTAGTCTTGTCTGACTCTTTGTGATCCCACGGACTGCAGCACACCAGGTTTCCCTGTCCGTCACCAACTCCCAGAGCTGAGACTGCATTCCTAATCTGGTGAGATTACTTAGAGTGAATAGAAAGGTCATTGTTTTGTCCCTGTCAAGTGACTTGAGTTGAGTTCACATATCCCAGAAACCAATACGTGATTCCTTCCCTTTCTACAAATTGCCACTTAGCTGTTGCTTTCCACAGAATGAAGCAATAGAGAGTCAGGAGCCCTTTTCTGTGAAATGTGCAATACTTTCTCCCTCTCTCCCAAGGGCTTTCATTAGGCAACAGCTCACCTGAGCTTTCTCTAGGCTGTCTCCACAACTAAAACGTGGAGAAGCTTTTCTTCTCAGCTTCCCTCAGGTTGCTCACGGCCTTTGCATGTTGCTTGTGGAATTGCCACACTGTTCACATGGGATTTGTACTAGTTTCCTACCATGCCCATAGCAAAGTACCATAAATGCAGTGGCTTAAAAGGACACCAGTTTATTCTCTTACAGTGTGGAGGCCAGAAGTCTGAAGTCAAGGCACTGTGTTCCTTCTGAAGGCATCAGGGGAACATCGTCCCTCCCTGGTCTAGGAGCATCACTTGCACCTGTTTCTGTCCTCATATCTCCTTTGTCTAACTCCAGCCCTCCTGTCAACATAGTCACAGGCTCTGGGAATGAGGTTGTGAACATCTTTGTGGGGGGAGGGACATTATTCAGTTTATTACAGTGGTCTATGCACAGCCCATAGGAGAAGGTAATGGCACCTCACTCCAGTACTCTTGCCTGAACAATCCCATGGATGGAGGAGCCTGGTAGGCTGCAGTCCATGGGGGTCCCAAAGAGTTGGACACGACTAAGCGACTTCACTTTCACTTTTCACTTTCCTGCATTGGAGAAGGAAATGACAACCCACTCCAGTGTTCTTGCCTGGAGAATCCCAGGGATGGGGGAGCCTGGTGGGCTGCCGCCTATGGGGTCGCAGAGAGTTGGCCACAACTGAAGCAACTTAGCAGCAGCAGCAGCAGCAGCAGCAGCATGCACAGCCCATAGCTACTTGCCCCTTGTTGAGTTTTTTTCTTTCTATTAAGTAGCTTTATTGTTACCCACAGTTGGCCTTAGTCAAAGTCATCAATAAGAGAGTGGTCTGTTGGTTCCTGTAAGCATACTATGTCAGTTTTCTATGGCTACATAACTAATGATCACAAGCATAGTGGCCTAAACCAATGCAAATGTATTATCCCATAGTTTCTATAGGTCAGGAGTCCAGGGTCCTCTGCCCAGGATCTCACTGGCTGAAATCAAATCATTGGCAGGCCTACGTTCCTTTTTAGAGGTTCTGGGGAAGAACATGCTTTCAAGCTCATTCATTGAGGTTGTTGGCGGAATTGAGTTCTTTGTGGTTGTAGGACGGAGGTCCCCATTCCTCGCTGACTGTCAGCCAGGAGCCTTTTTCTGAGTGTGTAAGGCAGCTCACGTTCATTTTCACCCAGTCCCCGCCATCTTCCAGCCAGCAACAGCAAGGTGAGTCCCTCTCAGGCCTCCACCCTCTCTGCCTTCCTCTTCTCTCTCGAGCTGAAGAAAGCCCTGCAGTTTTAAAAAATTGTATTTTACATTGGAGTACAGTTGATGAACAACATTGTGTTAGTTCCATGTGTACAGCATCTTGATTCAGTTATATGTGTACATATATCTATTCTTTCTTGGATTCTTTTCCCGCCTAGGTTATTGCAGAATGTTGAGTAGAGTTCCCTGTGCCTATACAGTAGGTCCTTGTTGTTCATCTATTGATATTTTATGTATAATAGGGTCTACATGTGGAGAAGGCACTGGCACCCCACTCCAGTACTCTTGCCTGGACAATCCCATGGACCGAGGAGCCTGGTGGGCTGCAGTCCATGGGGTCACACAGAGTTGGACATGACTGAGGGACTTTCACTTTTCACTTTCATGCATTGGAGAAGGAAATAGCAACCCACTCCAATGTTCTTGCCTGGAGAATCCCAGGGACGGAGGAGCCTGGTGGGCTGCTGTCTATGGGGTCACAGAGAGTTGGACACGACTGAAGTGACTTAGCAGCAGCAGCAGCAGCAGCAGCATGTTGTAACCAGCCCTCCAGGTGATTCTGATGTACACTACAACGTGAGAAGCACTGCTCTGATTGGAATTAAAAGGATTCATTGATGGATGACAGCAGAGTCATCCCCTGTGTGGCTTTGGTCAACATGGCTGCCTCTCATGTCTTTCCTCACATGCCAGCTGTGTGAGTATGGGCAAGTCACTCGTGTGCCCAGGGCCCTGGTTTCCTCATCTGACTGTGTAACAGGAATGATCTAACAACCCTTACAGCTCACAGGATTGCCCAGGGAATCAACAGGACAGTCTGTGTGAAGAGCCTAGAATAGTGAAGTGCTTGTCCAGCAGGACCCTCAGTGAGTCCCCTCACTTGCCTTTGGAACTGTGTGGGTTAATAGGATGCATAAGCATGATGGACCCATAAACACTGGCCCACTGGCTTGCAGGTAACAGTTACACATTGACAAGGACCTTGTTAGATATTGCCTGTAGAAGGCTGAATAATACCCACCCCATATGTCCATGTCCTAATCCTTGGAAGCTATGAATGCTACCTTATATGGCAAAAGTGACTTTGCAGATGCAATTAAATTAAAGGTCTTGAGCTGGAAAATTATCCTGGTAGGCAAGGAGGGCATGGAAACCCACTCCAGTATCCTTGCCTGGAGAATCCCATGGACAGAGGAGCCTGGTGGGCTACAGTCCATGGGGTCACACAGAGTCGGACACGACTAAAGCAACTTAGCATGCGCACGTCCTGGTGGGCTCAGTGAACTCACAAGGGTTCTTATAAAAGGGAGGCAAGAAGGTGAGAGAGACTCACTGTCCTGAATTGGGTAACCCGAATGACCATCAGATTGGCTGCTGGGACCACCAGGGCTTTGCCCACTGGCTCTGCAGATGAGATGCTCACAGAGCATGGACACACACCATCACCTGGACCCACCCCCCAAAAAAGCAGAAAGAGCTGGGAAGAGTGCACCCATGACAACTGCCACTGCCTGCTAGGCTGAGAGGGCTGCCCAGCTCTGTCTACAGTGTCAGCCCGGTCGGCAGAGGGAGCCGGGCAGGAGACGGGAAAACCTACCAAGCAAAGGGTGTCATCAGCCTGAGACCAGTGGGAATTGGAGGAGGAAATGGAAACAAGCAAAAAAAAAAAAAAATGAGGAGGTGGAGGAATAAGAAAAGGAAAATCAGAAAAGGACAGATTGAGAACAGTCAGTGATAATGAGTAAGATGTGGGAGCAGCAAGGCTGGCAACTGCCGCGTGGTCCGAGCCAAGGACACGGTGGGCGTGGGGAGCGAGGGGCTTCTGTCAAAGCTCCTGGGCTGTGCCAGGGCACTCGGCCCCCACCTCTGATGCCCCTTTCTCCATGCAAGGACGTGCTTCCTCCCTTCCCCCACCATGAGCAGTCGGAAGCTGCTGGATGCCTTGACCTGGAAGGGAGACAAAGCTCTCCAGAAGAAAATTGAAATGAATGCTGGCTTTAGAACTTCACTCTAGAAATAAATCTCTGCTGCTTGGGATAAATAGCTTAAAGAAACGAGACAACCAAGAGAGACACCACCGGATAGTCATTTGGGTTATCTGATTCAGGACAGTGAGTCTCTCCCACCTTCTGGCCTCCCTTTTAGAAGAACCCTTGTGATTACACAAAAGGGGAGCAAGGTCGATATACGTGTCAGTACATACACATGTACCCAGCCCTACGGCATCTCCATGGACACGGAGAAGAAGTGGGAGGGTGCCATCCAGCAGGATGGTGTTCTTGGGCCACACAAACACGGCCACACACACACACTAAAAGGCACTAATAAAGCCTTCGGAAGACCCCAGGCGTGAGGAGTGGTGAGGTAGGAGTCACAAGCACCTGGGTCCACCCAGGGCCATTCCAGCTGCTGTGGAAATGTAGACACTATCTGTGGAACCACTTAGCCAGAGCAAGCCTGTGTGCTGCACTCCGAGTGTGTTAACTTACTGCCTCTTCAAAACCCATCTTCTGGGAGAGGCATCATTCTGCAGAAGAGGAAAGCCACGCAAGGCCAGTCAAGTCACGCATCTGCAGGCTCTGCGGCTTTTCTGAACTGGATTTGAATCCAAGTCTATTTGACTTCAAACCCACGCTGTTAGCTGAGTCCCTGGCTCTCACCTCTCAGCTGTGCGGACTTTGCTGGGGCAGACAAAGTACCACTCAGCAGTGCCCTTCCCCACTTGCCCTTCTTACTAGGCTATGACACTTAACTTCTCCAAGGAGTGAGCCAGGTTTCCCTGGGCCAGTAGAGAGGGAGACAACACAGCAGGCACCAGGAAGAGGTGGAGAGAGGCATCTCCAAGGACTGGCCCAGAGGACAGACCCAGGGGAGGCGAGGAGACCCTGTGCACAGCTGCTGCAAAGAGGAAAAGGAGCCTGGCTTTTTAAGACAGCCAATCTGCTCTCACTACCCACACAAGAATCCTTAAGAGAGTGGAAACCAAACGCAGAGAGAGGATTAATGGTACCTCAACAGCCGCACGCCTACATATTTTTTCCTGGCCCTTTGCTGTGGCACAAAGACATACACACTGAAAGGTCGATTAGCAAATTGGCTCCTAAATGGCATTTTGCTTGATAAGTTTAAATCACAAAACCACTGTTTTCAAATGCCAGCATGGCAGGCAAACACAGGGAACTGTGAGGGGTAATGGGTGTGCTATTCAGTGGTGAAAAATAATGCAGTGTTTTATAATTGCTTCAGAATCAGTCGTTTGACTGTACAAAGAAAAAAATTAACTGAGATAAAATTTCCTTTCGGGGAGGTAATTATGATTATTCTAAAGCCATCATTATTCATTTTACATATTGGAAAATTGCTCCCCAAATATGACCTGTTTGGAGATAAAGAGAGATTTCAATGTAATTCTCTTAAAGGATTTTAATGCTTTATCTCCAATTCAGTGGCATTTTAAGAAATCAAAAGAAATGTAACAGTTTTTAGAATTCGACTTAAGGTTTTTGATTGTCTTGTTTTAAAAAAAGGACATTATGTAGGTGGACTAATTCACTAATATTTTAGCCTGGTGTGTGCTGTGCTTTTATTTGTGACTCGCAAAGCTAAAAGGCTATTTTTCAACTCATGACTAGACAAAGAAGGGACAAAGCTGGGAGAGAAGCCTGGTTTGGGGCAGATCTGACTCAGAGTACCTACCTCCTAATTTGCTTGTGCCTTTAACAAGGAGAAAAAATTGAAAAGAAAGAATGAAATGTAAAGCAGATACCGTTATGGAAGGGGAAACTGAGGGTAAATTGAATGTGGAAAAGAAACAAATGCCAAGCAGCTGTTACTGAAATCCTCTTCCCAACCCTCCAAAGAGTGGATCGTCTTCTGTCTGCAGATTGGAAAACCGAGGGTCAGCTCATAAAGGCCCAAGGTGAGGTTTGATCTCAGGCCTGTCTGCTCTTTATATTCATTCATTCATTCAGCAAACATCAGTGAAGGGCTTAGGACACAGAGGAGAAGAGGGGAAGAGTCCAGCTAGTCTTTAGAGCATCTCCTATTCCTTTATCATGAGTCTTGATTTCAAGCCTGTCAATTTGCATCCCGGGTCTCTTCAGGGCTTTGTAGACATGATCAGAGACCCTTTGGTGAAGATGCACCAGGAAACTGGATTGAAGCAGGGGTCTCCATCTTGAATAAAAGAAGTGAGAGAGAGATTGATTTGACCAATCATGAAAAAAACAAGAAAAATATAAGCCTGGATAAAGCCAGGCTTTATCTTAAATCATGTGTTTTCAAATACTCTCTGATAGAGAGATGATATGGGGTGGGAGGTGGGAGGGGGGTTCAGGATTGGGAACCCATGTACACCCGTGGTGGATTCATGTCAATGTATGGCAAAACCAATACAGTATTGTAAAGTAAAATAAAGTAAAAGTAAAAATTAAAAAAAAATTAAGAAACTAACAAAACAAAACAAAACAAATACTCTCTGATAAACCTCCTCAGGTTCTCACAAGGGAGCATGGGCCAGTAGTATTCCTATCTGTCTCTCAAGCATGAGGAAGCAGGTTCAAAGGAGTGAGGTTACTTGTCCCAAAGAAAACAGCAGGTTGCTTAGTCACTGTGTCACATTTCTACCTGGATGTTGATAGTGGTGGGTAGGACAGGAAATTGACAAAGAGTCATGGTGAGTTCCAGTCAACAAATTCTAGTTCTCATCATCCATGAGTCTTAGAACCATGGCTGAGGTGCCTAAGCAGTCCCAGTCTCAATGACCTCTCCTGCAAAATTTTGATAGTGTTGACCCTATCTGCCTCTGTGTCATGAATCCATTGGGGAGATACTTGTTGACATGGACAGAGTATCTACAAATGTAGAGTTGCACTTAGTATGGTAATCTCTAAGTCCATCCATGTCACTGCAAACGGCATTGTTTTGTTCTTTTTATGGCTGAGTAATATTCCATTGTATGTATGTATAACATCTTTATCCATTCCTTTGTCCATAGGTTGATGTACATTTATGTTGCATCCATGTCTTGGTTATTGTAAATAATGCTGCAGTGAACGATAAGCTGCATGTATCTTGTCAAATTAGCATTTTCTCTGGATATAGGCCCAGGAGTGGGATTGCTGGATCATATGGCAGCTCTATTTTTAGCTTGTTAAGGGACCTCCATACTGTTCTTCATAGTGGCTATACCAATTTGTTTCCTACCTACAGTGTAGGAGGCTTTCCTTTTCTCTATATCCTCTCCAGCATTTGTTGCTTATAGACTTTTTGATAATGACTATTCTGACTGGTCAGAGAAGGCAGTGGCACCCCGCTCCAGTACTCTTGCCTGGAGAATCCCAGGGATGGGGGAGCCTGGTGGGCTGCCATCTATGGGGTCGCACAGAGTCAGACACGACTGAAGTGACTTAGCAGCAGCATTCTGACTGGTGTGAGCATCTCCTATTGAGATGAAGCCCTGAAGAGACTCAGGATGCAAACTGACAGGCTTGAAATCAAGACTCATGATAAAGGAATAGGAGATGCTCTACATTATTGTAGTTTTGATTTACATTTCTCTAATAATGAGTGGTGTTGACCATCTTTTCATGTGCTTTTTGGCCATCTGCATGTCTTCTTTGGAGAAACATCTAGATCTTCTCCCCATTTTTGGATCGGGTTGTTGGTTTTTTTGATATTGAACTGCATGAGCTGTTTGTGTATTTTGAAGATTAATCTCTTGCTGGTCACATCATTTGCAAATATTTTCTCTGATTTCTACAATTAGGATCCCTGATCATTTTTAAAAGAAAGAAATGGTCATAAGGAACCAGCATATATTAAGGCACAACAGCTCCCCCACCCCCTGCCCGCCCACCCTTTCCCCTGCCACTTCCACCTTCATTGTTTTCCTGGATGAAGCTTCTAGATGGGAGATCAGGGTCATGTTCCCCACCATCTCTGGATTTCAGGAAGAGCTGAAGCAGAGGGTTAGCCATCCCCAGGAGAGGAGAGAAGGAGAGCCCTGAAACCGTGCTGTATGGGCTTGGGAAAGGAGCAGATATTGTTGCCCTGAAGTTGCTCCTTGACCTTGATTTCAGTGAGGCACAAGAGCTGGTTCCTTCCCCATGAGGCAGCTTCTGGGCCAAGAAATATGCAGGGGTTGCATAATTGCTACATCTGCTTCTCTTTCTGGGATTTAAACAGGCCTTGATTGCAGTTTGGAACTCACCCTATTAACAGGTGTCTGCCCCAGCTGAACAGCTGAATCAACCTCGAACTTTGTGTGTGCAAAACAGACGATGGCCTTTTTCCACAACAAAACTCATTTCCTTGTGGACAGCAACATTGAGCAATATGTGCTGGGTGTCAACACAACTGAGGATCACCCTACTGGCTGAAAACAATCACACCCAGAAAATGGTGATCAATGAGTCAAGGTCAACTTGAAGGAAGAAAGAATGTCAGAATCAATATTTTTATCCTCAGGATGGATTAAAATTGAGAAAGACTGGGTGGCTAATATGTTACATAGAAGAATCAAAACTCAGAACGATACATATAAGATGACCTAATATCTTTTATACAAACAAGAATTTTAAAGATCCTCAAAATCAAAATGATATGAGTTCCAACAGAGAAGATATTCATTTAATAAAGAGTTGAGTATCCGATACATTCTGTGCATGGAGGTTAAGTGGTGATCAAGATAAGCAAGGTTCCTGGCCACCTGGAGCATCCAGTCTACAGAGTGAAACTGACAATAAGAAATGAACATAGTCATGACAAGGCAACTCTAAAGTAGTAGCACAGGAGACCGAAAAGTTGCATCTAGTGAAGGAGAAAGAAGACCAGAAATGTCTGGCTTCAGGGATGCTGAGATGAGAACATGTTTCCAGAAGAATGGAGGCCTCCACTGCAAGAGTCCCATGTGGCCACATGGCAAGGATGATGGGCACACAAAGCTTATCAGAGCAGGCTTTAGACAGGGAGAAGTGATGAAGCACAGACAGGAGGGATGATTCTCCCAAGAGGTTTTGCTAAGAAGGGGAGCAAGGAAGTAATGCCATGGTCGAACACATGTGTGAACCAGTGGGAATGATCCAGGTCAAAGGGAGATACCGATGATGCAGGAGAGATGGAAGACTTGTTGTTGGACTAGAGTCCTGGGAAGGAGGAGATGGGACATGAATTTGAAAACTTGATGTTCAAAAGATGTTCAGAATGAGGTAGCCACAAGTTCAAATTCTCACAGGGTTCCTCAAAAAGTTTTTCATTGATTAATCAGTACATTTAATTTACTCCCACTGTAGTCATAGCCCAGCAGAGGAGAAAAATATATTCATATCATCTGAAGTAAATGGCCACTGTGGTAGGTCCTAGGAAGGGGAGCTGGATAGATCATGAGACTGTCAGTTGGGGCATTTGACTGGATGGGGAGATTGGAGGGCTTCCTTGAAGAAGTGATACTCAGGGTTTGAGGCGAATGATGAGTGGGCTGTAGCCAAGCAAAGAGGCAGTGGGAACTGCCTGTGCAAAGGCTGTACATATAGTGGGGGAGACCCTGTGAATGCAGCCAGGCTGGAGCACGGGGAATGGGGCTGCAGAGGCCACGGCAAGGAACTCTTTAAAAAATAGATTCCTTAGGATACTACTTCACTCCTATAGGACAGTTATAATGTTTTAGAATTAAATTAAACAATCTTTTTTAATGGAAAATAAATATTGGCAAGGAGGCAGAGAAATGGGAATCCTCAGATGCTGTTGTTGGGAATGCCAAATGATAATGGCCACTGTGGAAGACACTGTCACGGTTCCTCAGAAGTTAAACATAGAATTCCTACATGACCCAGCAATTTCATCGGTATATATACCTAAAAGAATTTAAAGCAAGGACTAGAACATGTTCCTGTACACTGATGTGGATAGCAAGATGATTTGCCATAGCCAAAAGGTGGAAGCAACTCCAGTGACGGATGGATAAATGGATAAACAAATTGTGGTCCATCCAGATGATGGATATTTTTGGATATTCCATTCCTGCAATGGACATCCTATCCATACCATGGAAGATTAATCAGCTATTTTAAAAAGGAATGAAATACTGGTACATGCTATAGCCTCATGCTTAGTGAGAGAAGCCAAGATACAAAAACCACCTATTGTATGATTCCATTTATAATGAAATGCCCAGAATAGATAGATCCATAGAGACAGAAAGTAGGCGAATGGTTAGCTAGGGGGATGAGGAGTGACTGCATAATGAGTGCACTTTTCCTTTGGGCTAGAGAAGGTATTTTAGAACTAGACAGAGATGATATTTACAACACGTTGTCAATGTACTAAATGCCATTGAGTTCTCCACTTTAAAATGGTTAATTTGATGTCATGTGTATTTTACCTCAATA
Organism: Oryx dammah; assembly: GCF_014754425.2. Classification (NCBI taxonomy): domain Eukaryota; kingdom Metazoa; phylum Chordata; class Mammalia; order Artiodactyla; family Bovidae; genus Oryx; species Oryx dammah. Next base: position 120,285,476 of record NW_024070207.1, read on the forward strand.
AAAACAAACAAATACTACCTATTACTTAGAACATTTTCCACTCAAGAGAAGAGAGTTCCAAGCAGCTAGACATTTTCATCTTACTCAGTGCCCCACTCCTCAAAGAGGAACTTTGCAAAATTTGAGAACCAGGATGCTGAGAGATTTTTTCAAACTTTCATAATGAAGAATGGTCGAAGGAGCTGGACTCAGCTTGGAATGAAAAGTGCCTCCCTCAGGGACAGCTGATGGAGGTTGAGAGGCACACAGTAACTTAGAGTGGAAAACACTGTAACAATCACATTTGTTGAGAAGTAATAGTAGTGAGCTTCCTGTCCTGAGATGTATTCAAATGTACCTGAATGGTTGACTGCCATGGACAGGACATAAGGGATTCCTGACCCTGGAGGTCTAGGTTGATTGCCTTATAAATTTCCCTTTAACTCAGAGATTCTATGACACATTTATAAGAATCAGTTAGGAGGAGAGAGGAAAATTCTAGCCCAAAGCAGTATTATGTTTTCCAAGAGGCTACCCCAAATGGTGTTGCCAGCCAAGTGGGAAGTGGGGGATGGTTAAGAGAAATTATTGTCAGCTAATGAAAGTGATGGGCTTGTTAAATAACTTTGAGCTGTGTACATGGTTGCATTTTCAATTTTGTCTGTGAAGGCAGGATATGCCATCAGATTAGCTATATTCTTTGGTGTTCACTGATGCAGATGGTGACTGCAGCCATGAAATTAAAAGACGTTTACTCCTTGGAAGAAAAGTTATGACCAACCTAGATAGCATATTGAAAAGCAGAGACATTACTTTGCCAACAAAGGTCCGTCTAGTCAAGGCTATGGTTTTTCCAGAGGTCATGTATGGATGTGAGAGTTGGACTGTGAAGAAAGCTGAGCACCGAAGAATTGATGCGTTTGAACTGTGGTGTTGGAGAAGACTCTTGAGTCCCTTGGACTGCAAGGAGATCCGACCAGTCCATTCTGAAGGAGATCAGCCCTGGGATTTCTTTGGAGGGAATGATGCTGAAGCTGAAACTCCAGTACTTTGGCCACCTCATGCAAAGAGTTGACTCATTGGAAAAGACTCTGATGCTGGGGGCAGGAGGAGAAGGGGATGACAGAGGATGAGATGGCTGGATGGCATCACTGACTTGATGGACTGAGTCTGAGTGAACTCTGGGAGTTGGTGATGGACAGGGAGGCCTGGCGTGCTGCGATTCATGGGGTCGCAAAGAGTCGGACACGACTGAGTGACTGAACTCAACTGAATTGATGCCCTGCTGTGAACTCAGCAGGGCATTCATATATGAGGGGATTCATATATGAGGGGAACTCAGCTACAGTGCAAAGGCAGAGTGTCCCATGAAGGACTGAAGCATCAGGGGTGGACATAACCCAGGTTTGTGGATTGAAATGTTCAGTACAAACCAAAGGAAAACCACTGGCCCTTCCCTGTGCTTCGTAGAGATAGGAGGTAGTGACCTGTGTTTTAAAGGTAGGGTCGGCTTTCAGCCAGCTTTGAAATCCAGGGCCCCCTGGCAGGCTGCTCTTTTATGTCTTACCTGCATTCTCCTCGCTTTTAGCTGCAGTTCCATGAGGCATATGGCAGGAATAGCCATTTCGCCTGATCTCTAAGTCACAGCCTAACTGGAGACTGATTCTGAAAGAACTCCCCACAATGAACCCTTGCTGGGGTCTTGCACTTGTTCCTTGTAGCCCAGACCAGAAATCTGATAATCCAAGCACATTTTCTATGGATGGTAACAAGGTGGAGGGGACAGATTCGCCACATACTCAGTGTGTGCTTATGACACATGATCTAATATGTCTTAAGACCCCATTTCTTCATCATAGGAAATGTTGAGGCAAGGTCAGGAGGCCATAGAGAACCAGGAGAGGTGAGAGGGCATCTCAGGCCCTCAGGAAGAGGGTCTCAGGAGAGGACCAAGGGTGCAGAGAGCTGGGACCCCCTCCCTCTGTCACCTGCAGGAGACCAGAAGACCCACTCAAAGAGTCACAGAGGCTCTGTTTTCTCCTACCCCAAGGGTGATTAGCCCCTTAAACATCTGGCAGGCAAAAATCCCATCTTTTCTTCCATCCCCAAGTTGAACCTGGGAAGATGGAGGAGGGGCAGGCAAAGTGGAACATCTTGATGGTGCTTTAATCTTTATCTCAGCCTCTCCAAGACCCAGCAGCTCTTCCTTGTGAGTCTTCCTTGAGGGCTGCAAAAGGTCCCCCAGCCTCACCTCTGTTGCCCCCAGGGTTGGCCCTGAGGGCCCCTGCCTTTAGGGTGCTATGCTTTTCATTCCTGTCTGACTTGCCATCTGCCCTTCTTTCTTTCAGCCTGCCGACTCTCAGCATGGCTGATCACATGTAGGCACTGAGAAGACCGTTTAGAGTCACACTCAAGGTTCTGAGTGATCTTTAGTCTTTGGGGGCATATGTAGTCTTAAGGGCTTCCCTGGTGGCTCAGAAGTTAAAGCATAGTCTTTGGGGGCATTTGTAGTCTTAAGGGATGTGCATATAAGTTCATTTTTTTTCCTAATGATGAACTGTCCAACTATATAGGAAAATTTTGTTAATTTCCTGTTGCTTCTTGCTACATTGGGTTACATTCTATATTTTCTTACTACTCCAGGTCACCTGACCCCCATCCCTCACCAAATAGCAAATAAACGTCCAAATAAAACTGTGATAGGAGAATGGAAATCAGTCATCTCCCTCTACCCTCTGGTACAGCTGCTGCTGCTACTGCGAAGTCGCTTCAGTCGTGTCCGACTCTGTGTGACTCCATAGACTGAAGCCCACCAGGCTCCCCCGTCCCTGGGATTCTCCAGGCAAGAACACTGGAGTGGATTGCCATTTCCTTCTCCAATGCATGAAAGTGAAGTCGCTTAGTCATGTCCACCTCTTAGTGACCCCATGGACTGCAGCCCACCAGGCTCCTCCATCCATGGGATTTTCCAGGCAAGAGTACTGGAGTGGGGTGCCATTGCCTTCTCCACCTCTGGTACAGATGCAGAGCCAAATGAGGGCTCCCTTACCTGCCTAAAAAAATAAAGGAAGACATTGGGACCAACACTTCCATTCCTTTTGGCACCACAAAATCTTGGAATGCCTTCTTCCTAAAGCTGCCTTCTGGGACCCCTCAGCCTCTCCAGGGGAAAAGGTAGAGATAGCAAAGATAACATCAACAACAATGTCAAATAGCTACCATTTATTGAGCCTCCAGTGCTAAGTGTCTTACTAATATTCCCTCCTTTAATCCCTGCAACAACTATATGAGATAGGGACCATGATAATACCCATTTTATCAATATACATGGGGTATGTCTGGAAGTAAGTTCTCAGGAGCTCAGAAGGTGTAGAACTAAACACCCACTGGAAACAAGTGCTTTACTTGAATATATATCTATAAATCTATCTATAAGTAATATATAACATACATGTGGTAACAGTTAAATTGAATAGTAGGGCTTGAGGAAAAACAGTATTGCATGGCCTTGCTCCAAGTTGTTGTTCAGTTGCTCAGTCATGTCCGGCTCTTTGCGACCCCACGGACTGCAGCACACCAGCCTGCCCTGTCCTTCATTGTTTCCCAGAGTTTGTTGAGTCGATGATGCCATCCAACCATCTCGTCCTCTGTCACCTTGCTTTCATCATCTCTCATCATCTTGCTCCAAGAGATAATCTCTATTAACTCTTTCTTGCTCGAGTTGTTAGAGAGATGCTTCCGCAATCTAGACACAGGGAGGTGAGACAGTTTGGATATTGGTGTGGGCACTTGGGGCTGTCACCATGAGGGGGAAGGGGCACTATTGGCATTGAGTGGGTCCAGGATGGGCCTCGGACAATGTCCCCATTTCTTGATTGATTTGCTAATGTCCTCTGGACATTTTTGTAGATTAAAAATCTGCTTCTAATTATCAGTAACTAAGAAATAAGTCCATCTGACATATAAACACAAGATATTTGGGGGTGGTTTTCAGAAACACAGATGTTTTTCAGGATTGCAACTGCCATGTCAGTTGAGGGAAAAACGTGCTTTGTCTTGTTTAAAACCTTACCAAGTTGTTCACCATTTTGGAACATCAGGGCACTGATGGCAGGACCACCCTTGGTATTTGAATGACCAACACACTACATCTCAGCAGGGTTAGCGTCTTAGCTGTCCCAGTCATGGTGATTCTGCAGCTCAGGTGCCCATCAGATGACTTCATTCCATCTTCCAGTGCCTGAATATTTACACATTGAGAAAATACAATTCATTTAAAATGACTTCTTTATATTGCAGTTGAGGTGTTATATTGATATTTTGTTTCATTCGTGGAGTGCCAAAGGGACAGTATACATGTTTGTTTATAAGCGACGTCAGATCTGATGGGCTTGGAAACAAATGGCTCTGATCTTGATAATATGCTTAATTCTCTCTTTCTTGATTTATCAACTTTTGACAATATCTGCTGATTTCTTGACATGAATGATGAGGCTCTACGTCATCCCCCCTCACAAAGCTCTATTTGTTTTTTCATCAGAGTTTGACTGTATCTTCTGATTCCTGCTTGAGCAGCTGAGGATATCAGTAGTGCTGTCTTTTCATTCATATTCTCCCATGTCCCCCTGTGTATCAGCTATGTTTTCACTGGCAGAGTCAAACATTGTCAAAGTTTACTAATATTTTCATTTAGTTCTGCAAACAGAACTCAGTCTTTTTTTTTTTTTTGCTTTGTCATAAGGTGACTATAAAAATCGAAAACCAATTCAGATCTGGGCAGACAAAATGTGTCCTTATAGTTTATAATTAGTTGTACTCCAGGATGAGGCAATGAAGGTCAGTAAGATCTCAAATTGTATCAAATCCGTTGGAAATAAGGTTTCATTAATGGTCTAAAATTAAATTATTAGGAGAGTATCTCTACTGTGGAATAAGGTACAACTATATACTCCTCCTTGCCCCCTCCCATTATGAAAGTAATCTTGCTCTTTGTAGAAATCTAGGAAAACACAAAAGGGTATTAAAAAAAAAAAACCTGAAAACTCTATTAACCCTTAGAGATAAACCCTGTCAATATTTTGGTATACATTAATATATTGATATATTAGTAAGGGTAGGGCCACTGCTAAAACTAATAAGCCCCTGAACACAGTGTTCAGGAGTTTCTTTCTGGTTCACATCAAAGTCAGTTCCAGGCTGTCAGTGTGTTGGGTAGGAGTGAGCCTCTGCTCCACAGAGTCATTCAGTCACCCAGGCTGGCAGGGGCAATTCCATCAACATGTGGTTTCATAAGGCATGCTGGGTGTCAATGTCACATTCCAGCTGAGAGGAGAGGAAAGCACGGAGAAGCACATGATGTGCTGGAGAATCTGTCCGGGATGCCTGGAAGTGGTGGACGTCACTTCTGACCTCATTGGCTAGAACTCAACATGTAGTCCCACCTAACTGCTAAGAAGTCTGGGAAATGTGGTTCAGCTGTGTGGCCAGGTAGCCGAGAGATGTTTGGTGAATAACAGTCTCTACCATAGTGTATTTTCTCTCAGCTTTTCCCAGTACATATATATGTGTATGACTAGGGTTATATTGTACATTTAGCTTTTTATTCTGCTTTAAAAATAACAACAACAACAACAAAAAATCTCTGAGCACTTTCCCACCTAATTCTTTGCAAACATGGCTGTGTGTTATCTAGTCATATAGAGCAGGGTTTCTCAACCTCAGCACTAATTTTTTGGAAATCTGTATTGGAGTACAGTTGATTTACAATGTTGTGTTAGTTTCAGGTATATAGCACAGTGATTCAGTTATACATACATCCACTCTTTTTTAGATTCTTTTCCCATAGAGGTCATTACAGATTATTGAGTAGCATTCCCTGTGCCATACAATAGGTTCTTATTGGTTATCTATTTTATACACAGTATTGTGTACATATCACTGTTTTTTGACATTTGGGGCTGGATCTTTCTTTCACGTGGTGAGGCCTGTCCTGAGCACTGTAGGATGTTAGCAGCCTCCCTGGCCTCCATCAACTAGATGCCAGTAGCACCCTCTCTCCAGCTGTGACAACTGTCTGCATGTGTTGCCAGATGTCTCTTGGGGGACAAAGTCATCCACAGCTGAGAACCACGGGGCTAGATCAACAGTAATTTATGCAACTACGTCCCTTTTATCAAACAGTTGTTGCTTCCTTTATTGTTTTTATTGTTTGACGTGCTATTACATCTTGCTCTGTGCTAAATATCTTTTTACATTAATTTTGACTGAAACAGTCATGAGTTACTTAGGAGAGAGAGTCCCAGAAGCAGATTATTAGGCCAGAGGCTATGAATAGTTTTAAGTCTCTCGATACATCCTGCCAAATATCTTTCCAGAAAGGATCTACCAGTTTACTCTTCCACTGGCAACACAGTCTTGCTTTATTTTTAAAGGTTTTAGTTATATGAGAAAAATGGTTTATTATTTTAAAAGAGCATTTCTTAGACTAATAGTCAAATGTGCATATTAGCTATTTTGTACACCCTGTCAGTAGTAGCCTTGCTAATTTCCCAACTGCTGTTTTGTTTTTCTTAAGGGTTTTAGGGACAATTGCTTGTTGAAATCAGTCCATGACATTTCCAGAGTGAGCAAAAGTTTCTATTAAAATGTGGCTTTCCTTTGACATTGTGTACACAATGGCTAGAACTTGGTTTTCAATCACAGCATCCCATTGTGGCTGGCTCCAATATTTGGACAGCTGTTATTTCTTTTCTTTGGTTCAAAAAAAAATCCAAGACTTCTAGGGAATGACAGAAAGTGAACCAAAGGGTTTACTTTTCATCTCAGTGCATACAGCCTTAGAGTTCTTGCTTCCAGAGTGGCTGAATGAGGTCATATCTTGCCAAAATACTATTTCAGACTGTGTGCCCAAGTCCCATTTTGTTGTGTTCCTTGTCTCCTAGGAGCCTCCCAAGATGTAGGAATCAACCAGATCAAATGCTCTTCCCTAAATCAGGACTTAAACCAACTGCTTGTTGCCCTTAGCCCTTTGCAGGGGATCCCAGTTATTGCCAACTGCAGTTGGATCCCTGCATGCATGTGCTTTCAGGACTGGTTGAAATGGATTACTTTCCTGTAACAGGACAAAAAGTTAAACCTATGAGCTCCCTGCCATTTTATTACTGCATGAAGATTGGTTAGGCATGACTGTTCCCATGGGACTGTGCAAATGAGCCCGTAATTTGCCTAGCACAAATCTCTGTCCTTTTGGGCAAAATATTATTAGGCTTTCTAGAGCTTTGCCTTGATAAAATCTTTCCTAATCCAATAAATTCAATAGATGAAATGTTTGTTTCCTCCACTCTTTCTCAGTCCTAAAGCCTCTTTCTTCAGGCTTAAATGTCCCTTAAGTGGACTATCTACTGTTACTGTTTATGTAACCCTCTATTCAAGTAACACGATGTATTTTCAAAACAATGAAAAAACACAACATAAACTATCAGGGGGAAAGGTTAGGCTCAGAAATGTCTCACAAAGCATTAGCCAGGGGAAAACTGCAGGGATCTCAGAGCTTTGCTAATACCTTTGGAGACAGGAGAATTCTTCTCTTAAGGAGACAGGAGGAATTTAAGATCTGGACACTGTTAAACCATTAATTCCCTTACAAGCTCAAGCAGGAGGCCTGAGCACCAGGAGAGGCCGTGTCTGGGGAGGGTGGGCAAAGCCTTCTGGAGCCTTCCAGGGTGGGCTTCCAGGGATCGGGTGGCTTATGGAAACCCCCAAATCGGTCACCACTCAGATGGGAGAGTGCCATCTGTGCCCTTCTAAGTCATTTGTTTTCCACAAGTCGGTGTGGCAACCTTGGCCGCACATTGGAACCAGCTGGGGAGATTTTGAGGCATGGAGGCCTCGGTCCCACCCGCTGAGGCCCAGAAGAAATTGAGTTTCAAAAGCTCGCCAGGTGATTCTAATGTGCAATCAGGGTGGAGACCCACAGAACGAACTAGCTCCCGCCGCCCCCACGTGAGCCAAAGGTTCCAGAACTCTGGGCTGGGGCGAGGCCGCCAAACACTGGTGCCTCGAGCAGCCTCTCGGGACTCAGTTTCTTTGTCTGCACAATGGGTGACGGCTAGGACTGCCGAGGCCCCTCCGGCTGGAAGAGTTCTCTTCTGGGACGCAGATCTGCGCCTCCGGGATCCTCTAAGCCCGCTCCCCTCGGTCCCCATCCCCCCCCGCTGGCTTTTCCGGTTTCCTCGCCCCTCAGAGCTCGCCCAGGGGGTCCCAGAGGAAGCTGAGCGCTTCGCCGCCACCCCGGCGCGCGCGCTGCCCAGTTGGGGCCCCGGCTGCGGGCGCACAAAGCCCCCGGCGCTGACGTCAGGGCCCCCTCTCGGCGCGGCCGGCCCCCAGTGCAGGCGGAGCCGCGCCGCGCTCCCACCCCGGCCGGGAGTGATCACCAGCCGCCAGCCCCGCAGCCCAACGCCGCCCGCCCGCCCGCGCACGTGCCCGCCAGACCTGCAAACTTGTACCGCCAGCTGTGTCCGTCCCCTGGGAGCCCGAGCGCCCGCAGCCCGCGCCTCCTGCCCGTCTCCAGCCATGGGTAAGCCGACGCGCTGGCCCCTCGCCCCGGCCACAGCCTCGCGCCCCCGCCCCCGCCCCTGCTCAGGTGGGGCCTCCTGGGGGCACCTCCCCGACCCGGGCCGGTTTTCGGGAGGCTGGAGGTGGGAGGGGCGCGGCGCAGGTGTCCTGAACGCCCAGGTGCGCGTCCCCGCCCCAGCCCGGGGGCGTCCCCACTCCGGCTGCGGCCCCCGCCCCGGGCGTGCGACTCGCCGGAGGGGACGGGCGGGACCCCCTAGAGGGGAGCCGAGGCGGCGGACGGAGCGTCCCGGGCTGCGGGCTCCTGCTGTAATTTTCAGGGGGTGAGAAACAGTTGCTCCTGGTCCTTTCCCCGGGACGCTCTCCAGTCGCCCGAGCTCCCGGCTGCGAGTCTGATCCGGTCCCACCCTGCCGGGATCTTGTTCTCCTTAAGCCCACCTGAAATCAACGCCCAGTTCCCCAAGCCTGGGGTCTTCCGTGAGCTCGTTTGGGAACCGTGAGCCTTGAAACCAGGAAGGTGGAAGGCAAGAGGGACAGGACGGGACGGAGGGCGAGGCTCTTTGTCCCCCGTTTCCACTATCAGAAGCCGAACCTGGGGCGCAGGTGGAGCCGATGTGCCCCGCGGGGTCCGAGGTTGGGGAATCGACTAGTCGGGGTGAAAAAAAGCCACGCTCTGGAGATTACAAAATCTCGCACCTGGCCCGGGGCGGAGAGCAGGAGGCTGTTGTGTGTTGTGTCTGTCACCTCCTGACACCTCCGAAATCCTGCAACATGTTTTACACAGGGACACTGTATCTTTCGGAAAACTCGTTAAAGAGTGCGGTGGAAATCAACCTCGTTCCGCTGCACCCTCGAAAAATGTGCCTGGGAAAGGGTTTCCCCTGCCTGCTCTGTTATCCTTCTCTCGTGGCTGACAGGCTCCAGCCGCAAAAGCCACAAAGACTGTCACAGGAGCCCCTCGGAATCCGCATTCCAATGAGGAAGTCACTGAATTTAACCATTGCGGCCCCTGGGGAGAGCTTGGGCATTCCCTACCGGGCCCCAGCCCCGGCCCCCTACCCCATCCGGCAGTCCCTGTGCTGTTGGTGGCGTGGGTGGTAATTTTGTACCCAGCAAACGTTTGGTGAGGGTTTGTAAGGAGGACACATGATTTTGCGTTTAAAAGGAAGCTCAAAGAATTTTAGAGTTAAATCTTTTCTTTTCCTTTTTCTTTTTTTTTGGTTTGTTTTATAAATTTACTAGGTGATCAAAATCTGAAAGGAAATAAGGCCCGTAAATCCACCAGGACAATTTCTTGCCAAAAAGTTAGGGGTGAGCTAGGATAAGATCCTTCTACAAAAGGGCAGAATTGTATGACCTGTATCTCACTGTTCCTACTTGTTGTTCAGTTGCTCAGTCGTGTCCAACTCTTTGTGACCCCATGGACTGCAGCACACCAGGCTTCCCTATCCCAATTCACCATCTGCCAGAGTTGGCTCAAACTCATGTTCACTGAGTGGGTGATGCCATCCAGCCATCTCATCCTCTGTCGTCCCCTTCTCCTCCTGCCCTCAATGTTTCCCAACATCAAAGGTTCCTGCTCATCATGTCCTGTGACTATCAATATTTCAGCAATGCTTGGCTCAAAGACGTTGAAGTTGCACAAAGTGCTGGCTTGAGGAAGGCATTAACTAATTTTCCTGAAATAAAGTTATTTCTTTTTCTTTCTTTCTTTTTTTTTTTTTTTGATCCTAGGCATTCGGATTTGTTCCGGTTAGAAATTGAGCGTCCGAATTACCACTTGGGGACCTTCTTGGGAATGGCTTTCACAATGCCCAGGGCCTAACTGGGGGCGGGCTTTGTTTTTAGGTAGGTGTGGAAGTTCCCCAAGATTCTCATGAAGCAAATGCCCAAACCAGAGGCCTGTTCTCAAGGAAGTACTTTGTGTCTTGGACAATTGTTGCTTCTACACTTCAATTGCCAATTTATGTTAATTTGTGCATACCTCACGGGTTCTGGCAGTTTCCTTGGTTTTAGTTTTTAGCTTTTACATTAAAAAAGAAAAAAAAAGTTCCCCTCAGGCCAGAAAGGAAACATACTGATTTCCTTTGGTAGATTCTTAGTAAATACACCACAAGGCTGTGAACTGGTTTTATTTTTCCAGATGTATTTAATTACTGAACGTACCCCAATGAATGTTTTAATTGAAGTGATTTAATGCTGGGAAAACTCTGACCACTTGTCCATTGGCTGGAACTTTGATTCTTATATAAGTCATTTCCTTAATGTGGTATCAGTTCATTTACTGGTAAACTGGGTGAGGTTTGTGGAAATAAAAGTTCCTCTGGACTCAGATTTTAAGGTATTCAGAATCTTTACGTTGACAAAGAGAATAATGAGCAATGTGCGTACAGCTTTATCTGTCAGTGCATCTTAAAAGAAAGCATGCTTTTCAAAAATTGTTGAGCCAATTGAATTTTTTAATGGCTTTGTTGATAGAATTCACATACCATGTAATGCACACATTTAAGTGCACAAAATCAGTGAGTTTTAGTATATTCAAAGTTGTACAACCACCACCACTAGCTAACATTGTCATTACCCCAAAAAGAAACCCTGTACCCATTAGAAGTACCTCCCCAGGCTCCTAGCAAACACTGATCTACTTTCTGTCTCTCTAGATTTGCCCGTTCTGAACATTTCATGTAAATGCGTTGAGCCCATTGATGTTTGATGTGTGTTTGACTGTTCAGTACCTTGGATTCTTTTGCACAATGGGAAGATGTCATGATGTACTGTTTGTATGTAGTACACCACCTAAATGAGGCAGTCGGAATTATTTCACGGGCTGAAGAGCTCCACATTTGGCCATTGTGCATGTGTATACTCTCTCTCTCTCTTGTCCTCTCATCTCATTCTCTCATTCAGTGTAACTCTGGTTTTCTCTGATAGCAACTCAGGTTGCCTAATAGAATTTTGAACCTGTTACTTTCTTTATAGACCCTAAGACATGGCAACTAAATGGATTCCCTGCAATAATCTCTTACAAGGCTTTTGTGGACTATCCACCCAGAGTGAATATGGATCATGTATCCAGAGAGAGGGCCTCCCAGGTGGTGCTAGTGATAAAGAATCTGCCTGCAATGCAGGAGACACGGGTTCGATCCCTGTGTCGGGAAGATCCCCGGGAGGAGAAAATGGCAACTCACTCCAGTATTCTTGCCTGGAGGATCCCATGGACTGAGGCGACTGGTGGGTTACAGTCCATGGGGTTGCAAAGAGTCAGACACAACTGAAGTGACTTATCATGCACACATCCGAGAAGTGCCAGTTTTGTTTCATTAGTTGCTTGTGATTTTAAATGAAAATTATATGTGAAATGATCAGATATAGCAGAACAACGTAGTTGTTTAGATCTGTTTTTGTGATAAGGAAGTTTTTATGAGGATTATGAATTTAAACACAGTCAATCATTTCACTAAACAGCATTAAAAACACGGGTTGAGAGCTGATCTTTAATGTGCACGCAGGTCATCTGGTGATCTTGTTCAAAATGCTGATTATGATTCTCTGGGTCTGGGTGGGGTCTGAGTTTCTGCATTTCTAGCAAGCTCTTGGTGGTACTGGAGCTGGTAGTCCCCAAGGCCAGCAAATAGAGAAAGCAGAGCAAGTGTGAGGCCGGGATGCCTGCCTCAGGAATTCCACGAACTTGCCATGTGAGCTTGGGTAAATAATTTTCATTTCTTAAGTTCAGTTTACTATACAGTAAAAGGATTTGATAAAATCATTTCTTCAGGCCTTTACAGATCTAAAAGGATATACTTTCTTGTTTTTCTGTTTTTAAAACTTCTTGTTTTATGTTGGAGTATAGCCAATTAGGGCTTCCCTGGTGGCTCAGAGGTTAAAGCATCTGCCTGCAATGCGGGAGACCTGGGTTCGATCCCTGGGTGGAGAAGATCCCCTGGAGAAGGAAATGGCAACCCACTCCAGTACTCTTGCCTGGAGAATCCCACGGACATGGGAGCCTGGTGGCCTGCAGTCCACGGGGTCTCAAAGAGTCTGACACGCCTGAGCGACTTCACTTTCACAGCCAATTAACAATATTGTGATAGTTTCAGGTGGACAGCAAAGGGACTTAGGTATACATATACATGTATCCATTCTCCCCAAAACTGCCCTCTCAAAGGATGTAAGTTAGAAAAAAGAAATAAGAGGGTCACGTTAGGCTTGACAAACGTGACAGAACAGCTTCCTAATTGTTTAAACACCACGTGTTTTCTTGAAGCTGGCATCACAGGCATCATTGGTTGTTGCATTGAATGCTGGGATCTTGATGTGCCCACCCATCCAGCCATCCCTGAAGACACTAGTAGGAAGCCGTAGTGTTCACCCACTTGAGGGCCTCCAGCTTTAGCTTCTCCTGCCCTCTTGTCTTTAGAGCTGGCCTCATCAGAGATCCTTTCTTGATTCTACATGCAGGGCCCAGGCCACCTTCAGAGGCCAGAGTCAGAAGGAAGCATGGATGCCAAGGACCCACACATGTAACATTTGCTTCTGGCAGTTTGCTCAGGAATTCAGATGCAGCTGGAGATGCAGAATGCTACCCTGAAGATCAGCTGGGCAGGAAATAGTCCCAGGATGGTTCGCTTCCCTCTATCTGAGTCTAAAGACCTAGGAACAGCCCACCCTCGAGTCTGGGAGAGAGTGCCCTTCAAGTCTTGGGGAAATTTTGCATAAAACTCTAGTCCAATAGCACAGAGTGCTGTTTGTGACAAACAGGAAGTAATTAATTATTGAGTATCTTTTTGCTCTAGCAAAACCTCTAGCCGAAACCACTTGACCCTTCCAAGGGGTTCTTAGAGGACATCCTTATTGGCTGCATCCGGGGTCAAGTAGTTGATGGTTTATTGAAAATGCCAAAGGGGTGAATCACTGTCAGTAACCATCTTACACATTTTGTTTAACTTTAAACATGAATTCACCAGTATTTTGTTGTAAAGTCAAGGTCTTTGAGTGCGAACCCTGATTGAAATTCTTGAAGATGTCTGTGTATATAAATCACAGCCAGAATTCAATGGCTTTTGATTTCCAGTTTGATCCTTTTAAAGTAGAGTGAGAACCAATCTGTGTGCAGATTCCTTGTAAATCAACAGTCCCACTCCTCTTAAACCTTTAAAATTTTCTAGCCCCTACTTAAACTCTGGCAACTGTTTTTTGAAGTGACTCATTTCTTAAGACTTTCCAAAGCCAATCAACTTGGTTTTCAAAGAAATAAAAACTATTTTTGGAACTCATTTTATTAGCTTGTGTAACACCTAATTAAATGTCATAATTCTAGTAACAAGTACAGCTGGCATAAACAGACTTGAGAATATAACAGACTTCTGAGGTACACAATTCAACTGGTGGGAGAAGCAATATATACATAGATGTCTTGGAGAATAGCCTAGAAACCAAGTTCTGTGGGCAATGCCCAGTATTATTTACAAAAAGAATAGAGAATATTGGGTAATCAGGTAGATCCACTACGTGAACATTGGTAAGAGGGCTCCTACTATATCTTTAAGCCAATATTATCCATTTAACATTTCAACATGATTTTTCTGGTTCCCATTAGCTGGCTTGTTAGTGTTTGTCTTTTCTGTTCAAATGTCAAATTTTTCAAGAACAAAGCTTGCTTTACTCATTGTTTTATCCCAATGTTCATTCAAATAATTGACATAGGTACTCCACAAGTATTTGTTAAAAGGATAAGGGTTTTATCATATAAAATCGATTTTATTAAGGCCTGTCTGCATTATAAGAGTATAGATTTCAAGGCATATAAAATTATATTTATATATGACAAACTGTGATAAACTAGAACAAATTAACTAGGGCAAATGACATTAATTATTATTCTTTAATAACATTAATACATTGAGCACAGATTTGCCCAGAATAACAGAATTTCAGAGCTTGAAGCTACTTTTGAAGTAAATTGATTGCTATAGGCATATACAGACACAAAAACAATTTAAAGAACAATGTGAATTTTATTTCATTACTTTTTTTTGCCTTTAGCCTTTTCTTTTGATGTTATAAAATATTTTCCTCTCTGGTGAAAAGTACTTCCCTCTTGTCAGATTTTTGAAGGGTACAAAATTTTTGGAGTGAAAGTTTGTTTCAGTGTAATTCCTTATTGCCCTGAGGATTAAAAGGTAACAATGGTCTTGAGCTTCCACTCTTCACTTGTGTAACTGGGTTAATGAATACCCATTGCTGTGCCATGCAACAGGTGTGTGCCCGTTTCTAAGTGTTTGAGTTCCGGTTACATGGCCTTCACCGTGAAGGCTTTCAGGGAATATAAGACAGCTGCTCACCCAACAAGCGTTCATAGAGTCCTGTTCAGATGAGCCGGGTACTGTGCTAAATCTTGAAGCAAAAATAAACAAGACCCAGCGCTGTCCTCAGATCATCACAGTTATTTCAGAGATGCAGATAAATAGTTATAATAGAAGTACAAGATCCTGTCGAATAATTTCCTCTGTCTCAGGGAGAAAAAAGAGTGGAGTGATATTTCTTAAGGGGATTTCCTGGGGAGGCGGTTTTCCTTGATCTGAGTCTTGAAGGATGAGCAGGATGACAGGAATCAGTGACGGCGGGGGCTGGGGACATCTTGTACATAAAGTGTACATAAAGTAACCTGCTTTAAGTGATTACACATGGACACACATAGCTGAATCTTGCAAGAATATTTTTGATCTTGTCTATTGCCTCCTCCCTTTCTGAAGATAAAGCAGAGAAGGAAGGAAGTGTGAGCCTTTTGGGGGAAGGAAAGGGTCTCTTTGGTGTGACTCCAGAGGGGTTAGGCATCAAAATGAAACCCAGTTCTTATCTATATATACATTTGATTATTTTGAAAGTGTCATTATTTCTTCCTTACATATTTGAAAGAATTCACCAGTGAAGCTATTTGGGTCTTGAATTCTCCTTGTGGAAATGTTTTAAATTATGAATTATGTTTCTTTAACAGAGAGAGTACTATTCAGATTTCCTGTTTCTCTTTGTTTCAGGTTTGATAAGCTGTGTTTTTCAAGGACTTTTTTTGTCTTATCTAAGTTATTAACATTATTGACATAAAGTCATTCATACTATTTTTGTATTATCTATCTAATCCTGTTGTCTATAAGATCTGTAGTGATGTTCCTGCATTCATTCCTAGTAATGTAGGTAACTTAAGTATATCTGTTTATTTTTCTTGATCAATCTTGGGCATTTATTTTAAAATTTATTTTAGTAGGTTGATGCTTACATCTGATAACTACATCTGATAGATGAGCTGATCACTTAATTAAAAAGGAGTACATTTTCTAGTAAACAGAAAATAGAATTTTAATGTCTAGAGGTAGAAGTTGCTTCCCTGATGGCTCAGACGGTAAAGAATCTGCCTGCAATGAGGAAGAATCAAACCTGGGTTGGAAAGATCCCTGGGAGGAGGGCATGGCAACCCGCTCCAGTATTCTTGCCTGGAGAATCCCATGGACAGAGGAGCCTGGTGGTCTACAGTCTATTGGATCGAGAAGAGTCAGACATAGCTCAGCAGCTAAGCACAGCACAGAAGTTGCTTACTTGGTTAGAAACAGAATCTGCCAAAGGAAAAAGTATTAAACCTGATCTTTTGAATTTTACTCTTAATGGCTCTGTAACTTGGGTATTTGAACTTGGTTTGCCAAGATCTGTTATAAATGATCTTGCATTAGAGTTATTGCTTAGAATCTGCTTGTGTATTCATTTTCTGTAGGACTGTTGAATTCTGCTTTCCTCTTCAGAGCAACTGGAGACAGACACTGAAACAAAAGAAGTCTTTCCTTCCCTTTCAAGTGTACTTTTAGATCAGGGTTTCTCAAGCTCAGCACTTTTTGACATTTGGGGCTGGATGATTCTTTGTTGTGTGGAGACCATTCTGTGCACTGTGGGTTGTTTAGCAGCAACCCTGGCTCCTACATGCCAATAACATTACCCTACTTGTGACAACCAAAAATGTCTCCAGAAATTGCCGAGTAAGAACTATTGGGAGACAAAATAATCCCATGTTGAGAACCACTGCTTTTGAGTAAGAGGGATTGAAAGCCTTTTGTGTTTCCCAATATTATAAAATCTGAATAATGGCATGATTGGAGACTTGGTTGAGCACACCTACAGGATTGCAAAATCTCTGGTTAAAACTGTTATCCTTCCAAAAGGGATACTTGACTTTTCTAGCTAAAGAAAGTTTTAAACCTTTTTTCAGCATCATCAGAGAACCTGGAGATACAGTGGGGAGTGTTGCACACCATGTAATTCACTCTTCGTTTTGAGTAAAATGGTACCTAAACCATCTCAACAGTGAGAGCAAACCCCGAGTGTCTGGCTTTCCTTGGTAAATTGTTCTGATCTTCAGGATGCTTTATTTCTGAAAGAACTGAATCTATATGAAGTTCATTCTGCTTACCAAAGTTGTTTTCATTGTCCTTTGTTCTCTTCATTAAGTAGAGAGACCTCAAGGATCTAGTCCCATTTCTTAACATCCTTAATTACCTTGATGGCCTTTCCAAATTTAGAATTCATCCCCTTAGCTGTAATCAAATATACCCAGATTAAGCTTTAAAGGCAACCTCCTGCACACTCTGTTTCATCCTTAGGGTCTGTAGTAATGACTTCATTACATTTTTCCTGAGGGTTTGAGAAATGTAGAAGTTGTAAGAGAGGGGACTGATTCTCCCTTCCTGCTCACAGAGATCCTTTTTGAACAGCCATTGATCTCCCTGCCCACTCCTCATCCTTCACTTCCTCCCTCCGATGGAGAGCTTAAATTGGTGTTCTCCAAGAGATCTGAGCACACTTGCAAAATAGTTCCAGTATAAAAAGAGCAGGACCCTTGGAAGTGAAAGTCAGAAGAAGCCTGTAAAATCTGCCATTTTGTGTGTGTATCAGGCCACTCTTTTAGGTTTAGGACTGCAGTGTTTCACGACTCACTGAAAAGATTGTTTAAATGGAGGATTTTCAAGTGGCAGCTTCAATTCAGGCATCTGTTCCTTCACACAAGGAGCAAAGAATGGAGATGTAATTAACAAAGAAATTCATACCCTTAGGATGACCTTATTTGATGCAGCCCTCTATTTTGTATTTTCCTTTTAGTTTTCTCCTGTGGCATATTCTGACAATAACCATGATTAAGTAAAGCAGAATTCAGAACATTAAAGAGATGAATTTTTATTCCACGAATTACTGTCATGTTGCAAAGCCACTGTCCTGGATTACCAAAAACTGTTTTGAACTCTATTATATAATGATAGTTTGTCACAGGTATTTTTAGATGTTTTGTGAGAGGTACAAATATTATACAATCACTTTAAAATTTGATATTGAAGTATAACATACATGTAAAAAGTGGGCAGATGTTAAGCCTACAGCTCGATAAATTTTTGCAAACTTAACCAGTATATAGATTAAGAAGCAGAATATTGCCAACCGCTCAGAAATCCCCTGCAAACTCCCTTTTAGGCAGTCCTGACCAAGGGTAATCATTCCTAATTTCTGCCAACATAGTTTGGCCAGTTTGTGCACTTTATATAAATGGAATCATAGAGGATGAACTCTTAGGTCTGGAAGCTTTTGATCAACATGAATAACATTATGTTAAAACTCAGTAATATTTTCTGTCTGGAAATAGACCTGCTTCTAAATCATTATGGTTAAAAGCATTTATTAAATGCCTTCGTGTGTGGAGCTATGCTAAGGAGTGCATCAGCCACTGGTTCCTACCCTCTGTTTTAAGTAGAAAACATTGACATAGCAGGTGTATGAAGGACTTTGAAAATAAGTGGTGGGAGGTGAGATGGGTAACTGAAAAACATGCATACAGTGGAAGGGATTATAAAGATAAGGTAACCCCACTATCCACCTTGGAAATGGAAAAATACCTCAGGAGGATTTGAGAATAAAGAGGAAGTTGTTGATGTTGTGTATTCAGGATACAATCAGTAAGAATGTTTTCTGGCTTCAGGGTATAAGGATGTAACAGATGTTAAGACTTCCTCCCAATTAGTTGCCTGAAGAAGATAGAATTTTAGGAATTGTTTCAATTAACAGTAGTTAGAGAACTGATGGCCAAATGGGTGTTCCAAGCAATATGCAGGTTTAGAAAAAAGATTGAAGGACTGGGATGATTTCCGGTTATCTTCCTGAAAATTCTTAGATGTAAAACAGTTTTTGCTAAATTAACTTTTCTTCTTGCGGTGTTGGGACTTAGACCGTAAGCTGCCTTCGTTCCTTCAATGAGGTATTTTGTCATCTTGCTGACTGAAGTGATGGTATAGTTGTTACCAAACCAAACTTGGATCCCTTTGCTTGTGTGCAGTAAAGCCAATCTATTAATACCAAGTTGTGGTGAAGGAAAAGTGCAGCATTGATTGCTGGCGACAAGAAAGGAATCTGGGTCACTGGTGCTCACAAGACCCAAAGTCCCCAATGGCTTTTAGCAAGGCATTTTCAGAGGCCAGGTGAGGGAGGGGCAAGCCACGTGTGTGATCAGCTTGTGCTCAGTTCTCAGATTAGTGAGGTAACAGGCGGTGTCACAGGAGTTAATATTATCAGTCCTTAGGCTCCAGGAGGAGCCTGTAAGACAGCTTAGGAAATGTGCATCAGATACAGTGATCTAAGTACTTCAGAGAGGAGCTAAAGCAGAGACTATGGGGAAAGGGGTCTGTCCAGGTAATGCCCCACGGGGTCCTCCTGGGCCTCATAGTCTGCAGAATGAACGCTTTGTCATCACATGGCCTTTCAACTGTATAGTGTCACCACTGTCCCCCAAGTCATGGTATCAATGTATACTGTCACCAGGAGCATCGGAACATTCTCGTTTCTCTAAATCTTCTCCAGCATTTGGGGTTCTCACTGTTTTAAATTTTTTTCAAGAATCTCATAGGTATGAAGTATTTCATTGCTTTTTTATATTGACTTTCCCTAGAAAGGTTGAAACTTTGGGGTAGGTTATTGGCCATTTGGCTTTTCTCTTTCATTTATATACTTATTTTGTTCTATTGATTTGTAGCAATTGTTTATACATTCTGGATACTAACCCTTAATTAAATGTATTGTCAATATCATCATCCTTTTTGTGGCTTATCTTTTAACTTTGAGCACATTTTGTGTTGTGCTGAACATTTTTTATTATAATAAAGCCCTAATTATCAGTCTTTTCCTTTATTTTTCCATGATTTGTGCCTTTTAGCCTTGTTCTAAAATTGTTCTATCTCCAAGGTCATGCAGATGTTCTTCAATATTCTCTTTTAAAATGTGCTTTTCAAGGACCTATTGAAAAGCACAGGGAACTATAATATACTCAGTATTTTATAATAACCTGTAAGGGTAGAGAATCTGAAAAAGAGTGTACACACACACACACACACACACGTAACTGAATCACTGAAACTAACACAACTTTGTAAATCAACTACACTTCAATTTAAAAAACAATTGTGTTTCATAAAAAGTATGGTTTTCAGTTTTCAGTCTTTATTAGGATTTTAGTTTTTGGGGTATAGTATGAAGTAGAAATCTGTATTTTACATTTCCTATACAGAAACCACTACATTCTTAATATTTCCTCCTTTCCCCACTGATTTTTATATAATCTCATGCATTACATTTCTCTGCTGTACCTGTGCATACATCTCTGGCCTCGGTTTGGGTCTCTTGGTCTATTTTGCCATCCGTCTGCTAAGACTGCACTGTCATAATTAGTATATATTTAAAGTAAGCTGGGATTTCTCCTACAAGTGTTCTCCTCTTATTCTTCTTTCAAAGTGTCTGAGATGTACACTTCACTGTTTGCTGTTTTTGCAATCAGCCGTTGATGTTCCACCAACTTCCCTGTTAGGATTTTGAGTGGGATTACAGTGAGTTTATAGAAGAATTTCCACCATAGTCACTGTGTTCACTGTATTGCACCTTCCATTTATATCCATGGTGTATGTTTTCACACAATCAGATCTTCTCTTTCATTCCCCAATAATGTTTTGGCACACCTTTAAAAAACTAGTGAAGGTCCCTCATAGAGTGAGGAAGTAAATCCATCGGAGTCAAAACTAATTCCACGGATGTCATGGTTTCCTTCCACAGACCTGCAACGAATTGCAGCTGAATGTACAAAAAGTTCAGATTAATACACAGCCTGTAGGGAAAGCCGATTTTGAGTTACCACCTACCAGCCTGGTCATAAGAAGTGAAGTGAGGTATTCTTACTTCAACCGACCCTAGATATATTCTAATAAGAAAATATAACCCTCAGTATGTTAAAAATGTGGATTTCTTTGAAAGGAAAAATATGGCCATATTTGCTGCATCATTACATTCAGGATGCAAACTCTCTGTGGAAAGAGAAAAAGAAAGGAAGCCAGTCTTCAGTCGGAGTGCACAGCCATGCAACCAAGGTAACCCTAGAGTGGTAGAACCTGCCTCTTGTGTGGGAGTGTTACTTCCATGCTTGGCTGTGTCACTCATAAAAATGACCTTTTCTTGGTTGATTCAACATTACCTGGTTTCCCAAAGCAGTTTCATAGAAAACTTTACCTGGGGTGTTTTTATATACTGCTTACCCTGCTGAGAGGAGGCCAGCGTCTGACCGGAGTGTGAGCTTGATTTATTCTGGAAAGCGATTTGTTCAGCTGTCAAATGAGATTATGTGTGTGGCTGTTACCCATCACCTCACAGAAATATTCTTAGTCCTCCACGTGGCCTCGGACTTTTATTTATTTATTTGATGGCAACAGAAATCACACATGTAACATCTCCTAGAACACATCTTTGGAAATGCGGTTTTTAATAGAGCACGATTACCCCCTCACTGTTGAATGGTGATGCTGCCGCTGGCTAGAATGGAACTGGACTGCTGGACAATTTCCCGCTGTCCCAGGACACCACCCCTCACCCCCCAACATATGGACTTCCATATATTTAGATTTGAATAACCTGGAAAGGCCCGTCATCAGAATCCATTCTTAAAATTCACCTTTTTTTTTTTTTGGTTACATTTCTTTGTCTTGGAGTGGTTGCTCATTGTAGAAACTCATTTAAAATGGAAGTCTAATAGGAAACACACTTGTGCTTACGAAAAGGGAGAAGGGGTGAGGAAAGGATTAATTAGGAGTTTGGGATTAGCAGATACTAATTACTACATATAAAGTAAATAGTGAGCCCTACTGTATGGCACACAGAACTATATTTGGTATCCTATAAGAAACCATAATGGAAAAGAATATTATAAAAAAGAATGTGTATTTATGTATATAATTGAATCACCTTGCTGTACAGCAGAAATTAGCACAACATTGTCAGTCAACTATACTTCAAACAATTATTTAAGAATTGAAGTCTAAGTTTAAATATGAAAGTTAAGTTCTTTTTACTTCTTACCATCTTATTTTTGCCCTTGGAGATTTGAGCAAAAATGGTGGTATTTCTGCTTTGTGATTCAATTTCTGTTTTCCTCAGCCTAACACAACGATGAGCGAGATATCATTTAAAAGAAAACTGACCAAAATAGCTATGTCCCACCGTGGGTTATTGACTGAAAACTTCTGCTTGGTTGGAGGCTTAAGAGGTGGGACAAGCCACCTGGGCAGGCTCTTGGCCCACGTGCTCATTGGTGATGTTGGCAAAGTCAGGCGCTGCTTCTTTCCAAGACTCATGGGAAACGGTGGCCTCACAATTCTATCAGAAGTGACCATGAGTTCTTTTTTGTTTGAAGTCGAGTTTGTCGGACCACTCACTCGAATGGATTTTTAGCCCCCTGGGGACGGTTGGCAACGTCTGGAGACATTTTTGGTTGTTAGCTGGGGTGAGGGGGAAGGTGCTACTGGTATCCAGTGGGTAGAGGGCAGGGCTGCTGCTAAATGTCCTATGAACCCAGAGCCCCCCTTCCCCAAACACAGTCTTATGGTTCTCACCTCAAGAGTGCCAAAGGCGGGAAACACTACTTAGACTAAACTTTGTGTGTGGGTGTTAATTTCTGCTGTACAGCAAAGTGGTTCAGTTATGCAAAATATATACATTCTTGTTTTCTTTTCATTTATGGTTTATCACCCAATATTAAATATAGTTCCCTGTGCTATAGAGTAGAACTGTTGTTTAGCCAGCCTATATATATGTAATAGTCTGCATCTCCCAGTCCTCTCTCCCACCCGCCTCACCCTCTTGGCAACCGCAGTCTGTTTTCTATGTTTGTGATTCTGTTTTGTGGTTAAGTTCATTGTGCCTTGTTTTAGAGTCCACATATCTTATGGTATTTGTCTTTCTCTTTCTGACTTACTTCAATTAGTATGATAACCTCTAATTGCATCCATCTTAGTGTAAATGGCATTATTTTGTTCTCTTTTATGGCTCAGTGAAAGTGAAGTCGCTCAGTTGTGTCCGACTCTTTGCAACCCCATAGACTGTAGCCTACCAGGCTCCTCTGTCCATGGGATTTTCCAGGCAATAGTACTGGAGTGGATTGCCATTTCCTTCTCCAGGGGATCTTCCCAACCCAGGGCTTGAACGCAGGTCTCCCGCATTGCAGACAGACGCTTTACCGTCTGAGACACCAGGGAAGTATATGCCTTTGTGTATATGTACCACTGGAGAAGGCAATGGCACCCCACTCCTGTACTCTTGCCTGGAAAATCCCATGGATGGAGGAGCCGGGTGGGCTGCAGTCCATGGGGTCGCTAAGAGTTAGACACGACTGAGTGACTTCACTTTCACTTTTCACTTTCATGCACTGGAGGAGGAAATGGCAACCCACTCCAGTGTTCTTGCCTGGAGAATCCCAGGGACGAGGGAACCTGGTGGGCTGCCGTCTCTGGGGTCTCACAGAGTCGGACACGACTGAAGTGACTTAGCAGCAGCAGCAGCAGCAGCATATGCACCACATCTTCTTTATCCATTGCATCTGTTGGACATTGAGGTTGTTTCCATGTCTTGACTATTGTGAATAGTGCTGCTGTAAACGTAGGGATGCATGCACCTTTTTGAATTGTAGTTTTGTCCAGATATATGCCCAGGAATGGGATTGCTGGATCAGGTGGTAGTCCCATTTGTACTTTTTTTTTGAGGACCCTCCATACTGTTCTCCGTAGTGGCTGTACCAGTTTATATTCCCACCAATAGTGCAGGAGTGTTCCCTTTTCTCCACATGCTCTCTGGCATTTATTATTTGTAGACTTTGTGATGATGGCTGTTCTGACTTGTGTGAGGTGATAACCTCATTGTAGTTTTGATTTGCTTTTCTCTAATAGCTAGTGATGTTGGGCATATCTGCATGTGCCTTTTGGCCATCTGTATATCTTCTTTGGAGAAATGTCTTTAGGTCTTCTCCCCGTTTTTCGATTGGGTTCTCTGTTTTGTTGTTGTTGTTATTGAGTTGTAGACTTAACTTTTGAACTCATGAAAGGCAATCTTTGCCAACCTTTAAAACACAGAACCCGTGGTAAGGTTTAGAATTTGGCCTGAAATAGAGCAAGGGATTCTAGACACCAGATAAAGGGATCCAGGCATAGAAGAAGCTGCTGAGTTAAGAAGGTGCCTTTTTGAAGGGGAGCCTTCAGGACAAGCCTCTCTCTGATGCTGGCAAAGCTAGTCCTGGTTGCCACTAGTTACTGGTGCTGATCTGAACCTACTTGTTGAATCCAGTTGCAATCCATTGAACTCTTACCTTGCACAAGACCTTCTTTATGATAAGACAAAATCAAACTATGATAGTGTATATGATCTAAAACCAAATCATAATCAGCTTCAGAAAATTCTTTTTGCCTGAGAAATTTCATTTATTATTTCAGCGTCTAGGAAAATCGCCAATAGTCCTATAACAAAAGAAGAGAGCACAGAATATTGTAGTGAAGCAATTATTTTTTCATTCACCATTTAGTTTCAAGCAATAGGTTTAACCTTTTTATTTTCTCCTAAGAGCTGGTAATGAATAGTACAGTAGGTGGGTTAAGTATCATATTTTCTCCATTTTTTTCCCAACCTTGGTGAAGATACTAAGTTGAGGCACGTAAAACAGACAATATTTGTCCATTTGGGGGCATACAGTATGGTATTTTCATATAGTTCAGTCTAATCCAGCATAGATGCCTAGCTAGCTAAAAAGAAGGTAGTGGCCTAAATATTCCTTCCCAAGGGCCTTTCCCAACCTGAAATTGCCATGAGAAAAAAGAAATGCCTATTCATTTTTTTCTCTGAAGCTTTGCAGATGTAATTGAAACCTCATTCTGATGTGTCTTCAATGGACTCTGACTTTAAACCTGGGGTTTCCCTAAACCTGGGGTTTCCCTCATAGATATTTAAAAACCTAAGAATGCTGCCCTTCAGCAGTTTTTCCGGCAAAGCAAAGAATTGTCCCCCAGTTTACTGCTAAACGTGGATTTGGGTGTTGTATTCTCTTTAGGTATTTGATAACAGCTGTCTGGATAATTGTTAAGCAGGAACTGTAGGAAGCTCTTAATTTTTTTTTTCTTTTTCAACTTGAATTTAGCGAATGCTTCTTGGTGGTTTAATTTTGGTGCAGAAAATTAATGATAGCTGATATTTGTAGGGATGTTTGTCCTCCATATTTTTAGTTGAAATCAATAAAAGTGTGGCCATTTCCGGGTAAGTGTCAAGGTTTTACATCCATACAGCTGAGTTATTCCTGCTGCTAAGTCACTTCAGTCATGTCCAACTCTGTGCGATCCCATAGACGGCAGCCCACCAGGGTCCCCCATCCCTGGGATTCTCCAGGCAAGAATACTGGAGTGGGTTGCCATTTCCTTCTCCAGTGCATGAAAGTGAAAAGTGAAAGTGAAGTCCTAAATGTATTTATATCTCTATGTTAGTGTGAATTTGCAATCTGTGCACCTTTGACATCTTCGTGAGAAAAATCCAACATAATTTCACAGGTTGTTGGAAAGTCTTATTCTCTTGTAATTTTACCCTGCTTAGCATTCCTGAACATTGTTGTTGTTCAGTTGCTAAGTCATGTCTGACTCTGTGACCCCATGGACTGTAGCACGCCAGGCTTCCCTGTCCTTCACCATCTTCCAGAGCTTGCTCAAACTCATGTTCATTGAGTGATGCCATCTAACCATCTCATCCTCTGTCATCCCCTTACGTGAAATAAATATAAAATTGCTCTTTGAGGATGAAATGAAGACTGGGGAAACCCCTATTTTAGTTTCTTAGCATTAAGAATTTATCCTACTATGAAACAGCAAGTCATCAGAATCCTGTTTATTTTAGCACTTACCCTGATGCTTGGAAGCAGGCGTTTTATCTTGAAAATGTTATCCAACAAAAACCCTAGAGCCACATATTGGCCCAATCAAAAAACTCTCCTTCTAGTTGTGATCCATTGGCAACCATGGATCCAGCCCATTTGCCTGATCCTTCTTTGCACTGTCCACAATACTGGTGTACTGTTGTTATTTGAAATCTCTGTGATAAAAGGTCTGGCTTCTCTCGACCCTTCCCCAGCTGAGGAAAGTTTGGGGGGCTTCCCCAAAGAAGTAAACGAAGGGTGTTGAGAAGTTAAGAAAGGACGTGACCACGAAGGTGAGATTTGCCCCACTGTAACTCATGTATCCGGGTAACTGGGAGATGTCTATGCTTCCATCCCCAGGAAGAAGTGTGTTTGTAATGTTACAGAGAAGGGCTACCATTTGGTCATTGTCACAGTCAGCTGCCACCCGGCCTGGGAAGAAAGGACAGGCTCTGAACATCCATGGTAGTTCTTTGCTGTGATGTGGCTTTTTGTTGATCTCATCAGAGGCATCCTGGGAGACTTGGCTTCTTTGACCAGCCAGCTTCCCAGTTTTCACTGTGTACTTTCATCGATGTGACTGTAAATGAAAGAGCTATGGTGGTGAGTAAGAGGGCCCTTGACCTTGAGGAGGAGCCTGCATTCTGGTGGGAGAGATGTACCCGTGAGCAGAGAAATTATGATAACATGAAAATAAGACAATAGTAGTGTGCTCAAAACAGCATTTTCTTCTGATGATGTGTGTATGTGCTCTGCGTGCCTACCACATATATTACCAGCTAGGGGACAAATCTCTGTTCTTTCGCCAAGTACTGGCTGTTGTAATGACAATATGAACAAATGCCAGAGTTCATTATATCTGAATGTTGTGGCTTTTGCAGGTGGACATCCAGCCAAAACATACTCAGCTGGGGAGACTCAGACCTTCGCCAAAGGACATTTTGTGAATGTAGCAAATCCTCATCGATAGTTTAATGTAATTAGGGGTAAAATAGAGATGGTTGGTTGGAAAACTGATCAAAACCACAGATTGCATCACCAGATAAACCATCAGTGATGTCAGTAACTATAATGGCATAATGAGACATCATCATTATATGATGTTTCTTTCTTTAGAAGCCCAGCGACACCATCACAGGAAACCGAATGTTAATTAAGGTGTTGTTTGAATGCCTGGCGAATTCTAATCTCTTATACAGTTTAGTCTTGAATGCGTCATTTAATTATTTCTATAATTTTATTACCTATGAAAACTTATCTTGAGGTAAAGAAAACAGGGTCTGTGTTATCGTTGCCATGGTGACTTTGTACTTAAAATGGCAGGCTATGCTTACTTGGTTTAAAAATATCTACTGTGTGATTGCTGTAAAAATCTCCACAAGTAATTTGCTCATGTCCACACTGCCGTTTCACTGGCATTTCAGTGAACGACTTGATCACAGAAGTTGCTGTGAGAAATGCCAGAGGTTATTACTCTCAAGCACTAAAAATATTTTTAATTTCCACCACTAAAAATTTTAAATATTGCAAAATAGCTTCTATATGTCCTTTCCATGTTTCCCTGAGTGAAACAACCTTAATTGATCGTGTTGAGGGACCAGAGGGACTCGGGGGTGAATTGTACTTGGGCAAGATACAGGGTGTCTACAGTCAGCCGCCATTGTTGAGGCTGTGTGCCCACTCTCCGCTCATGGCTCTAAGACACTAGATTGGAATAATCCAGTTGATTGTTGTCTCCCCTCTGCTGTCAGAGAGGTCCCATGAGAGCCAATTGGCTGCCTGATTTCATTTATTTTTTGAAGATGGAAACCCCTTAAAACACACACACACAAATGAATAAACAAATACATGTTCTTTGTAAACTAGCTTAAACAGCACAGAAATCTGCATTGTATTGCAGGCGATAGCCTGGAGTGGGTGCCCAGGAACTTTGTCGCTCCTTTGTGGAGTGGGCTTTGTGACAGCTGTTGACCACTCAGAGTTTTTGTACTTGACTGTTTTGCAAATGTTTTGCTTCCAGAACATTTCAAGTCCTGGATAAGTGGGGAGTAACAGTGGATATAGATGCATCCATGCAGAAGTTGCATTCTCTGTCCACATGGGGGATATAAACATGTCATTGTTCTTTTTATTGTTTTTTTTTTTTCTTTTTGTAAATATCCACTCCCAAGCCTTGGAGGCAGTGTGGGAGAGAGTACTGCTTCACTCCTGAGCATCTCTTTCATCCATTCCTGCCTGACCCAGAACTCTGGCAGAGTGTGTTTGTCTTTCTGTATTAGCATCTTTTTTTTCCCCTCTGATGGCAGCTCAGATCAATGCCCTTGGTCACTGAGAAAATAAAATGATAGTTCAGAGCCTTGTGAGGCAAGTCTAGAGATGGCTGCCTTGGATGCCTTGCCCCTCTGTATCCACAGCCTCCTCCCACCCTGAGGTTGAGCCACAGCAGTTGAAAACCCCGCTGGGCCATTTCAAGCCCTTTAGGGGACGTGTAAGTGGCAGATGCACTTAATTATTAGGTATACTACAAATGCAGGAGATTAAGCTCTGACAAGGTTTTGGACTCAGGACAGAAGGGCACTTCATTTTTATGAATCCACTTAGTTTTCAAAGAAATCACAATATAGATGTCTATCAGTCAAGAAATGGAGATACGCAGATACACAATACATATAGACCACTCCCGGGTGGCTTAGATAGTAAAGGATCCATCTGCAATGCGGGAGGCCTGGGTCCGATCCCTGGGTTGGGAAGATCCCCTGGAGGAGGGCATGGCAACCCACTCCAGTATTCGTGCCTGGAAAATCCCCATGGACAAAGGAACCTGGTGGGCTACAGTCCATGGGGTCACAAAAAGTCGGATACAACTGAGCGACTAAGCACACATGTATAATGAATATATATGTTAGATATACATGCATGTGACAGACAGGCATGTGTATATATGGCATGCATATCTATTAGATACATATATCAGTACATGTGTGGTACATGTACATATATGTGTAGGTACATGTGTGCTGTGTGTGCTTAGTCACTCGGTCATGTCCGACTCTTTGCAGCCCCTGGACTGTATCCCACCGTGCTCCTCTATCCATGGGGATTCTCAAGGAAAGAATACCAGAGTGGGTTGCCGTGCCCTCCTCCAGGAGATCTTCCTGACCCAGGGATCGAACCTCTGTGCATACATGTGTGATACATATACAAAGCCCGTACTGACTGTGTGTGGGCAGTGCTCTAAGTACTCTAGGTGCATCAACCAGTGTAATTCTCTCCATTTCACAGATGTGACCATTGAGGTCACAGAGCCAGGAAGTGGCAAGGCCAGTTTTGAACCCACACAACTCTGGCTTCGTCTTTGCATTCCTCACCTCCTCTTGATGGAGGTGGTACAGT
This sequence comes from Oryx dammah, assembly GCF_014754425.2. NCBI lineage: Eukaryota > Metazoa > Chordata > Mammalia > Artiodactyla > Bovidae > Oryx > Oryx dammah. Next base: position 120,314,697 of record NW_024070207.1, read on the forward strand.
CGGTATCATTTAATGGTACGGTTAACTTGGTTTGTCGAGTTTGTCCCTTATAACCACAGGGAGCTTTGAACTGGTGGTGGAGGTGGGGGGATGTGGGGCATGCTCTTTCTCCTACTTGTTTTCTTGTGCCAGCACAGGAAAGGGAGAGGGAAACCTGAGGCTCGTTTGTTTTAACTATCTCAGCGGTGGCACACTTCTGAAGGTGGGTTAGATTTTGGGGAAGTGGTCACAGTTGACTGGGCCAGATCGAGTGGGTAAGGGGAGTGGTCATCTTGAGGACTGCCACTTAGGGACCCAGTAAAATAATGTTAATTGTTTATCCCCTCTGCAGATCTTTCAGCACCATTAGGGGCCAGGTGACCTGGAAGAACCGTTCTTTTTATGTAGACTTTTGTAGTTATTATCACCTTTTAATTGTAGTATAGATGATGTACAGTATTAGATAAGTTGCTGCTAAGCTGCTAAGTCGCTTCAGTCGTGTCCGACTCTGTGCGACCCCATAGACGGCAGCCCACCAGGCTCCCCCGTCCCTGGGATTCTCCAGGCAAGAACACTGGAGTGGGTTGCCATTTCCTTCTGCAATGCATGAAAGTGAAAAGTGAAAGTGAAGTTGCTCAGTCGTGTCTGACTCTTAGTGACCCCATGGACTGCAGCCTACCAGGCTCCTCCATCCATAGGATTTTCCAGGCAAGAGTAGTGGAGTGGGGTGCCATTGCCTTCTCCGATTAGATAAGTTACAGATGTATAATATACTGATTCACAATTTTTGGTTATACTCCATTTGTAGTTACTATAAAATATTGGCTGTTGCATCCTTATAGCTTATTTTAACCGTAATAGGTTGTACCTCTTAATCCCCCTCCACTATATTGCCCGTCCCTGCTCCCCTCTCCCCACTGGTAACCACAAGTTTGTTCTCTACATCTGTGAGTTTGTTTCCTTTTCGTTATAGTCACTAGTTTGTTCTGTTCTTTAGATTCTAAATACAAGTGATACACAGTATTTGTCCTTCTCTGACTTATTTAGCACGATACCCTCCAAGTCCATCCATGTTGTTGTAAATGGCAAAATTTGACCCTTTTTTTTATGGCTGAGTAGTATTGCATTTTATATACGTATGTACATACGTACACCACATCTTAATACATTCATCTATTGATGGACACTTAGGTTGCTTCCATATCTTGGCAATTGTAAATGATGCTGGTTTTTTTTTTAAATATATATATCAAAAAAGTGGAATTGCTGGGTCATATGGTAGTTCTGTTTTTATATTTTTGAGAAACTTTTCTCCACATCCTAACCAAATTTATTTGTGTTCTTTCTGACAGATGTGAGGTGATACCTCATTGTGACTTTGATTTTGATTTGCATTTCCCTGATACTTAGTGACGTTGAACATCTTTGTCTTTTCATGTGCCTGTTGGCCCTCTGCATGTCCTCTTTGGAGAAATGTCTATTCAGGTCTTCTGTCCATTTTTTAATGAGGTTTGTTTTCTTAATGTTAACTTGTATGAGCTGTTTATATCTTTTGGAATATTAACCCTGTATTGGTCATATCAGTTGTAAATATTTTCTCCCATTCAGTAGGTTGCCCCTTTATTGGTCAGTGATTTCCTTTGCTGTGCAAAAGCCTTTAAATTTCACTGGGTCCTATTTGTTTATTTTTGCTTTTATTTCCTTTGTTTCAGGAGACAGAACCAAAAAAATATTGTTAAGATTTATGCCAAAGAGTATTCTGTCTATGTTTTCCTCTGGGAGTTTTATGGTTTCTAGTCTAACATTTAGGTCTTTAATCTATTTTGAGTTTATTTTTGTCTATACTATTAGAGAATGTTCTCATTTCATTTTTACGTGTAGCTACTCCCTTTTCCCAGCACCACTTACTGAAGAGATTGTCTTTGCTCCATTGTACATTCTTTCCTCCTTTGTCATAGATTAATTGACCATAAGTGCATGGGTTTATTTCTGGGCTCTCTAATACTTATTTCTTAAGAGAACAAAACACAGATAATTTCATTACTTTGTCATCATACTAATTAGCTTGGATATATGTTTACAATAATAGACCCTCCCCAGAATGTTAATAATAACTTTGATTTGCCAAAATTTTCCACCCTTCTGATGTAAAAATGCCAAAATATGGTAACTCTCCTCCAAAACAAAAGTCAGAGACCAGACTCTGTCTTATTCTGTCCTACTCATGACCTGGCTTCCATTTCATGATTCAAGACAGCTGCTGCAGCTCCTGCCATCACCTTCACATTCCTGCTAATAGGGAAAAGAAAAGGTTAGGCAAGCCCTTCTCTTAAAGGCCATTCTGTGAAAGTTGCACATGTCACTCCTCACATCCCAATGGCCAGAAACTGATAGCATAATCACACCTGCCTGCAAGTGATTCTAGCCCAATCTTTAGCTGGGCAGCTAGCTAAAAGTATTATTACTGTGGAAGAGGAGGGCAGAGATATTAGAAATAAAGGAAGCAGTGTCATTTTAGAAAGAGAAATAAAATTGGTGAAAACATAAAAAGTAAACCTTCAGATTTTTAAAAATCTCACATGTTGAAATAATTTGATTTTTCTTTCAGAATAATGAAATGCTTGCAACCCATAATCCATATTAACATTACAAATGTAAAACTTGAAAGATCCATGTAGCTGATGTGTTACTAAATAAATCTATGATGGAGAAAGGGAAGTTTTTGAAGTAGCTGATAGTGTTAACTTATTTTGAATATAAATTCCCTTGCTTTGCAAAATGTTCCCAAGTGAAGACTGTAAATAAGATGGAACAAGAAGATGGCCAAAGTGTTTATTAACATTTGAACAATAGATTCAGGGACTGGCTCACCTCTTCTTTCCAGTCACGTTTTTTTGGCTGGTGTAAATTGAGGAATTTACCTACTTTTCACATGATTTTCAATCATGTACAATTTCAAATGTAATTGAAAGTTACATTCAATACTGAGGCAGAACTTATGTCTACATCAAGTGTAGTGGTCTGACCAAAAGGGAAACATCTGGGATGTGATGAAATTGTCTTTCAGCACTGCAAGCTTTTTATTCTAAATATTTAGTACTTTTCACCTGAATAAAAAAAGAAAGTAAGATATATACAGCTGTCCCTTATATCCATGGAACACTGTTCAAGGACACCCCAGGGATACAAAAATATCTGTAGACTTTCAAGGCCCTTATATTAAAAGGCTAGTATTTGCATACAACCTAAGCATATCCTCCTGTATACTTTCAAATCGTCTCCAGATTACTTACAATAACTAATACAGTGGAAATGCTGTGTAAATAACGGCTCGCGGGCAGCTAATTCAAGTTTTGCTTTTTGAAACTTTCTAGAATTGGTGTTTTCTGAGTATTTTCAATCTGAGTGTGGTTGAATCCTCAGATGTGGAAGCGAAGGATGTGGAGAGCCGGCTCTACTGAATTTTCCTCACTCTGATATTATAAAATGGATGCAGTGATTTTTTTCCCCCCATCCCATATGGAGTTTTCTTCAGGCCAAGGTGTGGAAACAAAGAGATTAAACTGGAAATTTAAGGTTTTCCTCTTCAAGTAACCATATGTGGAGTCATTTTGAAATAGCCAAAACTGGGTCAAGTATAGGAAGTATATGCGTCAAGTATATGATTATCTTAGTGGCATTTACAACCCGAAGTGACCATTTGTTAACAGTAACCCATCTTTCCACTGGTGAAAGCAGGAATTCTGGCTAAATTCCCTCAGCTAAATACCCCAGCTGTTTCTTTCACTGGGTTACTTCTGTGTTTTCTTTTGCCTTCAAACTGTGCCCCCACCCCCCCCAAGTTTAGATGGTCATTCTCCTTTTTTTTTTTTTTTTTTTTTACCAAATTTGAAATAATAACCGACCTTCTTCCAAATGCGTCCATCAAAAGATTGCAACAAAAGCATCTTGGTCCCTAGTCTTTTACTTAATTGTTCTCTGCACAAACTTCACGTAAACATTCAAGTAGGTTTCTGCAATTGGATTTTAAGTGCTAATAAAGCATTCTGTGTACAAACTGCTTTCCACAGTGACAACCATTATATCTTTTATTGGTTCAGCACTACTTTGCTCTCTGAACTAGAGGGATTTTTCAGCAGCAGAGCATATAGCAATAGAGAAACTGCAGAAAAAATTGTCCTCTTTGCTTTAATGAAAAGTAGTGCTTTCCACGTAGAAGGCGATGGCACCCCACTCCAGTACTCTTGTCTGGAAAATCCCATGGACAGAGGAGCCTGGTGGGCTGCAGTTCATGGGGTCTCTGAGAGTCAGACACGACTGAGTGACTTCACTTTCACTTTTCACTTTCATGCATTGGAGAAGGAAATGGCAACCCAGTCCAGTGTTCTTGCCTGGAGAATCCCAGGGATGGGGGAGCCTGGTGGGCTGCCGTCTATGGGGTCACACAGAGTCGGACACGACTGAAGCGACTTAGCAGCAGCAGCAGCAGCAGCAGTGGTGCTTTCCAGAATTCAACTTTAAAAGTAAGAAGCCAGCATTTTAGGTTTTTATTCTTGGATTTACTCTCAGTTAAGCCTGTGATTATTTGGTAAGATTGTTCACCTTTGTCTTGGCCTCGGTTTTCTAAGCTATGGAAAGAAAATGGTGAAAGCATAGATGAGATAACACCTTATGTGGTTGGCATCTGGGGAAAGACTTGGGGTAACATCGTCTTCAAGGCCACAGTTTGTGCCATTATTTCAGGCAGGCCAGGCAATTGGCTCCCAGTCAGTGGAGTTCATATTTGCCTTATCTTGAAACTTTTTCCAGCCCTTTGTAAACAAACAACATCCTCAACATGCAAAGAAATGTACAACGGCATTTCTTCAGGAAATATTTTCCTTGACTCTACTCCATTTCATGAATCACATGTTCCAATTTATAGCCGAGCCTGCTGTGGTGGTTTTGCCAGGCAAATATCCAGTGAGATCATGGAGATCACACTTGTTTAAACCCCTTGGTGGTCTTTTATTTCAATAGAGCTTGCAGTACACTGGTGAACTGTTAAATGAACGTGGAAACAGAGCCTGGAAGTGCATTTGGTTTGAGAAGTAATTGGAAAAGGTGACAGTGATAGGCCTTTCATGGTCTGTCTAGCTGTGTGTCCAATATGATAGTCACTAGCTATTTCAGTTTGAATTAGCTGAAATTAAATCCACATCAGCCACATTTTAAATGTTCCACAGTCACATGTGGCTAAAGGTGACCATATTGGATGACACAGATCTAGTAAATTTCCATCATCGTAGAAGATTCTCAGGTACTGCTACTCTTTAGATGGACACCTAGGAAAGAACTTTCTATGGTGTAGAAAGGAGGAGGCTTGGAATGGAAGTCCAGAGTTGATTCTGTTCTAATGTGAGCCCTTAAAAGCTATATGATCTTATCTCTGAAACATTGTAGGCCTCAGTGGACGGGTCAGTATTGCAACTACTACCTTTGTGTGCTTTGGTATGTTATGATGCTAACATGAACAGATAGATAATCAGATGTAATAGTGCCATTTCATGGTTTAGAGTGGCTTATGGAATCAAACTGCTGGATTGAAATACCAGTGACCTATAGGTAGGCTTCTCTGGGCCTTGGTTTTCTAATCTGAAAAATGGGGACAGTGAAGCACCTCCTTTGCATGATTGAGTGGTAAATGGTTTCATAGACATATATGAGACATACATCTGGCCATGTTTAAGCTATCATTACTATTATTACAATGATTACTTATTTCATCTGTTGGAGAGTATAAGGTGCTATCAAAAGGTCCTGTTGCAAATAATATTTTCAGTTTGCTGGCATTTTCTGATTTTTAAACCTCTTTGCACCCTGTCCTGTATCGAGTCTAAGTGTGCCATGTTGTAGCTTCTTAATGCTTCTGTTGTCCTGCATAACTTAAGCCCCTTTGGGGAATAAATTACTTACAACTTAGAGGGACAGGTTCAACGTTTATTCTTTGATATTTCAGCTCTATGATTGGTTCTTTGCAAAAGAAATTAATGAACTTGATGTCAACGCTGAGAAATGCTAGAGCAGATAAACAGCTCCATAGATCGAGGAGTGAAGCAAATCACAAGGGCCAGTATTCTCTTGGGAAAGGTGTTGCCATGGCCCACAGGGAGCCATATCCTTTGTCAGTAGGTGGTAATCCCCAGTCTCCTTGAGGATAAATGGGAGATGAATGCTACCCTAGCAGTTCTCACCCAAGACATGCTCCAGTCACCCAAGGGCTTTCAAAATGCTGACACCTGGCTGTGCACCCCCCCCCCAAGAGATTCTGCTGTGATTGTCTGGGGTGCTGCTTGAGCGTAGAGACTTTTTAAAATCCTCTGGTGATTTTAATGTGCCACCAGGGTTGTGAGGCACCAAGCCCGCCTCTCCCTGGTGAGATGGAGGAGCCGCTGTCTAGTGCTTGAGACTTTGCCCTCCACTGAAGCAGATGCAGGTGTGACCCCCTAGTCAGGGAGCCAAGATCCTACAGGCCTCATGGCCAGAAAACCAAAACATCGATCAAAAGCAGTGCTGTAACAAATTCCGATACTGTCCTAAGAGAACATGTTTGTTTAAAAAGTTATGGCTTCAACACAACATCGTAAATCGACTATACTTGAATAAAATCAGCTTGAGAAAAAAAAAAAAGAACAAGTTATTGCTAAGGTAATACTGCCCTGTTAAGTGGGCATGGGATATTTATTTATTTTTCAACATATATTTGCGTGCCAACTCTGTTCAGTCAACAGGAAGTTGCCCCAATTCACGAAGAACCAAAATGTTTTTGTTGTAAATATTTCTAGGGTGGAGATTTCTAAGATAGTTATTTCCATATGTATGGGGAACCAAATTCAGTCAATTTAAACTTTGCATTTATTTTGAAATCATTTTGGATACAGTTGTAAGAATAGTGCACAGTTCGTGTCTATCCTTCCTTAGGCTTCCCCCAACGTTAAGTATGACTCAAAACCAGGCAATGATCCTTGGTGCAGTACAGTTACATAAATTACAGCTTTTATTTGGGTTTCATCTGTTTCTCCTCTAATGTCATTTTTCTGTTCTGGGATGCAGTGGAGGCTCCCACACAGCATTTAGTTGTCACATCTCCTTCGTGTCTTCCAATCTGTGACAATTCAGTCTTTCCTCCTCTGTTCAGCTCTGATGAAGAGTACTGATCAGGTATTTTGTTGCCTGTCCCTCAACTGAGACCTGTCTGATCTCTCATGATGAGATTGAGGTTATGAGTTTGGCACAAGAATGCCACCGGACATCTGACACTGTGCCCGTGGCAGGGTATCGCTTCAGGGGATACACAATGTCAGTAGGTTTCATTCCTAGTGATATTAACCCTGATCACCTGGTTAAGGGGGCATCTGTGGATATTGGTCTATTTTTGTAAGTAGCTTTGATAACGGATGCCACTCCTGTGCCATGCTTCCGTGTAAGAATAAGATGAGAGGAATTACGGCCAAGCATTAAATGGTTTCAAACTGCTGTGCTTTGAACGTCTTATGTATAAGTCTTACCATGTTCTCCTATTAATCTCATTTGTACTCGGAACGATGCCTTCTCACCATTTGCAGAGTTCTGCCCTGAGAGTTGATTGGTAAAGCAGATAATCAAGCTGTTATAAGTGTGTGTAAAGTAAAAATGAACAGGCTATAAATCGAGACTTGGGAGAGTCCTCTGGCAATCAAGTACGTGAACTTTAATAGGCGTTGTCTGAAGCAGTTTTTTTTTTTTTCCTGCTCTGAACAATCAAGTGCAATATTTGGCAGTCCATTCGGAAGTTAGACAAGCCCCAGTCTCCACTCCCATCAAGCCTCCCCTGGCTCATTGTGAAGAGGAAGTGAAAAGATGTAAAGGGTGGCTGGGCACCGCGTCTGGACACGATAAATGGCCAGTGAACGTCAGCTGCTTTCTGTGATTTTATCCCATGCAGGGCTCATGTGGCCTCTTAAGAGCTGACAGAGCACGAAAAGATAAACAGTTAGCTTTATGTCCTAATTAATCTGCAGTTGGGTTGTAGAATGAATAGGAGACACAGAAGGAGAAAGAGCATACAACCTCTTTTGTGTATTTATCCCCTCAAATTTAAATACAGTTGGATCGTTCTCAAGTTAGTGATATTGCTTTTTATGACCATTTCCACAGAATCTTTCTGGGGATGGCTGTAAAACACAAAAGATCACTTTTGTCCATAATTACCACATCACTTCCTAGTAAAGGAATGATATCCTGAGATTAACTTATTAAAATTGTTTTCTGGAATCAGTTTGGGGAGTAGTCTGACTGTTGACAAGATTTGATGAACTTGGGTGGTGAATTGCTTTCTCAGTAGTTACTCTGTTCTTTGAAGTACTAGCTCTTTCTAGCGTATTTGATCCTAAAATTGGAAGGTCTTAACTGTGGTGTTGGAGAAGACTCTTGAGAGTCTCCTGGACTGCAAGGAGATCCAACCAGTCCATCCTAAAGGAGGTTAGTCCTGGGTGTTCATTGGAAGGACTAATGGTGAAGCTGAGACTCCAATACTTTGGCCACCTGATGCTAAGAGCTGACTCATTTGAAAAGACCCTGATGCTGGGAAAGATTGAGGGCAGGAGGAGAAGGGGACGACAGAGGATGAGATGGTTGGATGGCATCACCGACTCAATGGACATGAGTTTGGGTGGACTCTGGGAGTTGGTGATGGACAGGGAGGCCTGGCGTGCTGCAGCCCATGGGGTCGCAGAGTCAGACACAACTGAGCAACTCAACTGAACTTAGGCTGGGCATTTCTTTAAAAATGCTAGATTTGTTCTATTTCTAGGAAGGTAACATCTAGTTAGGTGTAGTGTGGAAAAGATCAGAATTCTATGTACAGCCACTGAGTTTAAATTTCATCTATGTCTGTGTCTCTATTTCTGCTTTGTAAATAGGTTCACCTGTACCATTTTTCTAGATTTCACATATATGCTTTAATATACAGTATTTGTTTTCTCTTTCTGACTTAACTTCACTCTGTATAACAGTCTCTAGGCCCATCTACATCTCTGCAAATAGCACAATTTTGTCCCTTTTTGTGGCTGAGTTATCTTCCATTGTATATATGTGCTATGTCTATATAGCTATATATGTGCTAATGTTTTCATCCATTCCTCAAATGTATGGATACCAAGGGGGAAAAGTGGGGTGGTGGTGGGATGAATTAAGAGATCGGGATTGATGTATGTTACACTACTATGTATAAAATAGATAGCTAATGAGAACCTACTATGTAGCACGGGGAACTCTACTCAGTGCTCTCTAGTAATCTAAATGGGAAGGAAGTCAAAAAAAGAGGGAATATATGTATACATATGTTTGACTCCCTTTGCTGTACAGCAGAAAATAACATAACATTGCTAAACAAATATACTCCAGTAAATTTTTTTTAAATTTCATTTAGTCGTAAATTGTTAATTTAAACTAAAAATCTCTTCATTGCTTCGCTCTATGAGAAATGGTTTATTTTGTTTAAGAAGTGACATCAAATTTTTACCAAAAACTTTTAATTGGAGGATAATTGCTTTACGATATTATGCTGGTTTCTGCTGTACAACAACAGGAATCAGCCACAGGTATACATATGCCCCCTCCCTCTTGAACCCCGCTCCCATCTCCTACCTCATCTCACCCCTCTAGGTTGTCACAGAACACCTGATTTGAGCTCCTGGCTGGCTGTCTTACATATGGTGATGTCTGTTTCAATGTACTCATCCCACTTTCTCCTTCCCCCACTGTGTCCACAAATCTGTTCTCTACGTGTCTGTGTCTCCATTGCAGCCCTGCCAATAGGTTCATCAGTACCATTTTTCTAGATTCCATATATGTGTGTTAATATACAATACTTGTTTTTCTTTTTCTGACTTCACTCTGTACAGTAGGTTCTAGGTTCGTCTACCTCATTAGGACTGACTCAAGTGCGTTGTTTTTTATAACTGAGGAATACTCCATTGTGTATATGTACCACAACTTCCTTATCCATTCGTCTGCTGATGGACATCTAGGTTGCTTCCATGTCCTAGCTATTGTAAACAGTGCTGCGATGAACATTGGGGTACACGTGTCTTTTTCACTTATGGTTTTCTCAGGGTGTATGGCCAGTAGTGGAATTATCGGGTCATATGGTAGTTCTGTTCCTAGATTTTTAAGGAATCTCCACACTGTCCTCCATAGTGGCTGTATCAATTTATATTCCCACCAACAGTGTAAGAGGGTTCCCTTTTCTCCACACCCTCTCTAGCATTTATTGCTTGTAGACTTGTTGATGATGGCCATTCTGACTGGCGTGAGATGATACCTCGTTGTAGCTTTGATTTGCATTTCTCTGATAATGAGCAATGTTGAGCATCTTTTCATGTGTGTGTTGGCAATCTGTATGTCATCTTTGGGGAAATGTAGTAGAAGTGGTTTATTTTTAACACATATCAAATCTTCCAAACATGGTGGCCAATAGAATCAAATGAATCTCTTGCCCCCCCCACCCCCTCCCCCACAATAGGAACACGGTGTCCTAGAAACAGCCAGACCTATACTAGGTCCCATTTTAGTCCCGAGCCTCCAAAATGGGTCTTTAGAATTAAATTTGGCTATTAGCCCAGATTTACTCAAATTTTTAACAAGCACTGCTTTGTATTTCAGCATCCCCCCCCCAGCCCCCTACTTTGTCACTGGTTAGGGGAGGGGAAGTGGGAGGGGGGCCCATGAACAAGAAACAAAAGCAGCTGCTGGAGAGAAACCCCAGTGAAAGGGGGTGAAGAAAAACAGTTCTGCCATAGCAGCTGCTCCAATTATCAAAAGAGGAAGCCCTTGCTTTACATTTGAGCGCTCTCGAGTTTGGAAGGTATTTATCGCTCTTCTTTATTTGAGAAGCAATGAAATGAAGTCTGTACAGGAAGCCAGTCGATTGGTGCAGAAATGAAATTGGCACGAGACCAGTGACTCTTGAATCAACATGGCCCTTGGTTTTAAAATTCTGAGCCATTACTTAATATTTGACCTTGAGATGAATTTGGACGTTTGTGTTGTTCTGTCGTATTCCCACTGTTAGACGAATGGAGGACATGGCTGTCATTGGCCCAGTCTTCTCCTATCTGAGATCACATAGAGGTTTTGAAGCTTACAACAGGAGAGGAACAAGTCCACATGGTATATAGCAGCGAGAACTGGGAAGGCAGGTGGCAAGGTAGCACCTTGATCCATTTCATAGGGGTGCTCTTCTTATCGCAAAACACATATATGGCCGGTGTGCAAAATTGTAATGACCCAGAGCCACGTGAAAGAGGCAAAGTGGCTAGCTGGCCTAGAAAACTCTTTCTTGGAAACACTTATTTCCATGTTTTCCAGATGGCTTATGCATATGCAATACATTTATCATTGCGTTTCTCAGACCCATGAGCGAGTTCTTGCATTTTGCAAGGGGGCCCACTTTAAAAGGTGATTTTATCATCATATTACTTAAGAAGTAAGGAGCTGAAGTCAGCTCCTTGGTCTAAGAAATGGTAAAGGACGAATATAAACTCTGAATAGAGCCACAACTGCGTGCAGGACGAGGGGGTCTATGAAGGCCATGGCATGTCCTTGGAGGATCATCAGAGTCTCAAAGGCAGAAGCAGGCCTGGTCAGCAGGAAGCCTGCTCTGGCCTTGCTCTTTCTCAGGCCCAGAGACAGACTTCCTGTGCAGTGAGCTCTGGCTCCCTTGAGGTTCAGAGAGTTCAGGAGGCTCGGAGGATGGGCACAGCATCAGGCGCTCCCCTGGCCAAGCTGTGAGCATCTGCTTGGGACCTGCTGCCCCCTCTGTCACTCCCAGCATCAGACCTGAGCCCTGGCTGGCCCCAGACTCGCCGAGTCTGTCTAACACTGGGCTCAGCTGACTCCTTCTGTAAAGAGCCAGGTAGTCAGGCTCAGTCACAATGACTCACCTGTGCCGCTACAGTGGGGGTGGCCTTGTGCCAGTAAAACTGGATTAACACGAACAGGCAGCAGGTTGGCTTCAGCCTTCGTGCCATAACTTCTTGAGCTCTGGTCTAGAGCAAGGGCTTCTCAAGGGCTCTGTGGGCTAGAACTCAGGGGGCACTGGGGTAGGAAAAAAATACACCCCTGTATTCACTAACCTCCGACAGAAACTGAGCGCCTGCTCTCGTATGAGTGGGGGCAGTGCTTTAGCAGGCCTGTGACTTTGCCATGAATAGACATCATGGATAGACCTGCCCACCGTATTTTATTGCACTTCATTTAATTGCACTTCCCAGGTATTGTGGTTGTGACAAAATGAAGGCTTGTGAGAGCCCTGTGTCAAGCAAGTCTGTTGGTGCCATTTTTTTCAACAGAAGTTTTTTGTTTTTTGTTTTTTGTTTATAAATAAGGTATGTACTTTTGGGGGAGGGCATAATGCTATTATTGCACACTTAATAGGCTGGTATGATGTAAAACTTTTATATGCACTGGAAAACCAGAAACTTTGTGTAATGCTTTCTGGCAGTGTTTGCTTCATCGCTGTGGTCTGGAAAAAATCTGCAGTATCTCCAAGGTTGGCCTGTATCCATTTCTCATTGCAGTTGTTTCAAGAATCTCCAAATATCATTATACTCATCATGACTTTGATATTGTGTACTGTATCCTCAGCAGCATTAATAAAGAACATACATATTAATACATGTATATAGAGTTGCATATTATATGATTACATATAAAGCTTTGACCCTGACATCTGCGTCTGGTTGTGGTCATTTCTAGGACCCACTGCCCAGCCCTGGAGAACCCTGGGATGGTTCCACAGTCTCTCGGTGGAGTCAACTATCGATGTAGCCCTTCATAGCCAACAGAGTCCTCTTACTTGAGCCCTCTTCCATCTTGACGGAACCTAAACTTTAGCACCTTCTCTTTGGAACTGGGTCACACAGGCCTCCTGCACTTCACCAGTTGGTATCACAGCTTAAGCACTTTGAGGGTACCAGTGTTGTTGGGATTGTCCAGGCCATTGGGATAAGAAGAGACAGGCTTCTCTGTGATTGGACTGGCCTTTGGCTGTGAGTGTGAGTCATTAGTCCTGACTGGGGTGGGAGAGAGAGGCCTGACCTCCTCCTTAGTGATTTTCTGCTGGCCTTTGGGCCACTCCTTCGGCGGGGGCTGTTGTGGCTGAGTAGAAGGTGTTAGCAGAGGCCTGGGTGTTAGCACTGTGACTTCCACTGTCTATCTCATGATCTCGGCCAAGCTGCTTAACCTCTGTGTGCTTGCATGACCTTGTTGAAAAAGGAGTAATACCCTCCCCAGGAGTAGATGAGACAGTGTAGAGAAATCACCTGATGGGCAAGCGATTGTCCGTGATCAAATGAGGTATGATCAAGTGAGATAATCAACACAAATGCCCAATAAATTCAATCCACCTTTATGGAATCACCTTTAATAACAAATAAAGAGAGAGGGAACATCCCTGTGTTTGGGCCTGTAGTATTTCCTGCTTGTTTTTGGGGGCATCTCTTGCCAGATAGGAATAAAGACCTTAGCAAACAGGATCCTATTTGTATTTCTACTGCCACAGAGATGTTAAAGGAGATTCTGCATCACTGATGGTGGACCAAATATGGAAACCATACCCATTACACAGTCTTCTAATTTTCTTTATCCACTAGTAGCCCAAAGATTGTATAGGAATCTGAGTTCAGACCAACAAATGATGAGTCTTGATACTAGAAGTTTACATTTCTAGGGTAACCTTGTATTGTCACCTTTCTTCCTATGTGATGGTAAGTAATTCTTTTTTAAAAATAAAACTTAAAATTGGAGGTAATTTAATTAATGTGTAATGAGAAAGAAAATCAGCAGGCCAACTTCAGCCTTCAAAGCATCTCTTTCTTTGTTGGGAAAGTTCCCTGGGATCTAAGTTTCAGGACCGGGTTGAGCAGAGAGGAGTTGTTGTTCAGTCACTAATTCATGTCTGACCCTGTGACCCCATGGACTATAGCATGCTAGGCTCCTGTGTCCTCCACTGTTTCCTGGAGTTTGCTGAAATTCATGTACATTCAGTCGATGATGCCATCCAACCAACTCATCCTCTGTCGCCCCCTTCTCCTCTTGCCCTGACTCTTTCCCAGTATCAGGGTCTTTTCCAATGAGTCCGCTCTTCACATCAGATGGGCAAAGTATTGGGGCTTCAGCTTCAGCGTCAGTCCTTCCAATGAATATTCAGGTTTGATTTCCTTTAGTATTTGACTGATTTGATCTCTTTGCAGTTCAAGGGACTCTCAAGAAACTTTTCTAGCACCACAATTTGAAAGCATCATTCTTCGGTCCTCAGCCTTCTATGGCCCAGCTCTCACATCTGTACATGACTCTTGGAAAAGCCATAGCTTTGACTGTATGGACCTTTGACTCAGTGGTAGAGTTGTTCTTCTGCCGATGCAGGAGAGGCAGAAGACTTGGGTTCGATCCTTGAGTCAGAAAGATCCCATGGAGGAGGAAACCCAATCCAGTATTCTTGTCTGGAGAATCCATGGACACAGAAGCCTGATGGGCTAAAGTCCATGGGGTCACAAAGTCAGATGTAACTGAGCATGCACACATTAAGAGCAGAGAGTAACAGGAAGGAAAATTCACCGAGTTCACAGCTCCATTCTTGCATTCTATGTCCATCTTCAGGTTCACGTGCGTGTTCTCTGTTGAAGGAGATTTGCACGTGGACTCCCTAAAACGAACAAGAGAACTCTTGGGATTTGGCAGCATGACCTTGTCTGGCTGGCTGGGCTTTGGGAACAAGAGCTCTTCGTTCCTGGCAGGTCTTGAGGAAGAATGAAACCACATCACATGACTCTGAAGTTCCTTCCAACACTCTGACAGGAGGAATGGATTGAGCAAGAGTAAGTTTTGTAGACTCGGGAGATTGAACCTTCTTTTTTAGACGAGGAAGTGGGACATTCCAGACTGTGAGACAAGAGACCAGGGAGACGAAAGCTAATAAAACCCTGAAGGAGGAAATGAAATTCTCTCTGGGTTGGTAGAGGTGACTGCTTTCCCCCACATCTTCCTGTGTCTGTAAACTGCCTTAGTCTTTCACATGTTTATTTTCTATTTTATCTGCATTTTTATAGCCACCTCAATGACCGTTTTATGCCAAGGCAGTAAAATAAAGAATGTTCTTGATACAGTGCTCCTTACTTCGTAGAGGGACAAAGTTAAGCTTTCTTCATGATTATCAGTCAATCCGTGTCCAGATTTACATTCAGCTGACATTTTTCAAGCACTGGCCCAGGTAATTTCAACATGTATTATCTCATCTCATCCTCAGAGCAACCTGAGTTGAGAGATTTGGTATCGGGGCTCAGAGTGGTGAAGGGACGTTGCAAGGCAGACAGGGGTTTGCATGTAGACCCCTCTCTGTGAGTCTAGAATCCCCTCCACAGCTGCCTCCTGTGTTCATCATGTTGTGTTACTTTTGTGAATTCTTGAACTCTGTGGCAACTCAGGAATGGCATAAAATACTGTTCTTGAAAGCATTGTTGTATGGCAACATGGGCTAGACATATCTCAAGACTTAAGACTACAGCTGATGGATATGATTCTGAATTAAAACATCCATCAGAAAAAGGAGTCTTTCTTTTTTGCAGAACACCCAAGATGAAAAAATGAAGCCATCTGGCTTAATATAGTCAGTTCTGTCCTTGCTCTGTTTTGAAATCATACATGTGTTCCAATGGAATTGATACAGTAGGGAACTGCATGAGCTTAACGGGAATTCACATTTCCTTCCGTGCCATTTTCTCCTCATGAAACATTTGGTGAAAGCAGAGCACTACACCCAACGGAGCTGAGCAAAGTCAGAACACACAGAACACACCAGCTCTCACACCTCCCGCATCTCTGAGCTGACCCACATTAGGAGGTGCATTCCCTCAACCTGGGCTGCAATGCCCCTGTCCCCCAGTTTGAGGTCACCCTCTTCACAGTAACTCATAAGCTGTAGTACCTGTCAGCCACCCCAAAGCACCCTTCAGATCTTCCTTCAAGGGGAAGGAAAATATTGATGGTTATATGTATATATTTCTTAATCATTTCACTTATATAAAATGTTAGCATTTTTATTAGGTTTCTTTTTTTATGATATGTGGCACTGATGAAGTTTTTGAGTATCGTGTCCCGAACCTCATTTTTCCCCATAAGACATATGCTTTTTTATTGTGCATTTTTGTAAAGAAGGGTATTTTCAGGACCACCTGTGTGGCATTATAGCCCTAAACCTTACATCTAACTTCATCCTGTTGTATACAATATTTGGGGAGTGAAAATGCGCTATAATAGGATGTACTAAAGTCCTGTTTATGATTTATTCAGAATCCAAACAAGGAATAGATTCATTTGCCAAAAAACCCTCAAAATTAATGACATTTTAAAAGTCCTTACATAAAATAAGCCAGGATTTACTGTATAGCATGTGGAATTATATTCAGTAACTTGTAATAGCCTATAATGGAAAATAATAATTATATATATATATATATATATGATACTAGATGATAGATTCCAGCCTAGGGTAAAGAGTAGGGCTCCTAACCAAGTTACTTTGCTGTATATCTGCAACTTAACACAGCATTGTAGATCAGTTATATTTTTTAAAAAGTGGCAAAATCATACGGCTAGAGAGGCTATTTAAGAGGAAAACAGAAAGTTAACCTTGCCCTTGAACTTACCTTATGCCAGGTCATGTTGAATGCCTTCAGTAGTCCCTGCATCTCATCCTCCTGACAAGGTACATGGTGGTGAGGAATTGAGGCTTTGAGGGAGAGGGGGACTTCTGTAGTGGGGAGGTGACTAGGCTGGGACTCAGAGCTCCAGACAGTTCTCTCTCCCTGTCCGTGGGCTTTCCCATTCCTACTTGTGTGTTTCTGTCTGCTGACACAAACACAGGACTCGTGAGCTTTACCCAAGGGTACATCAGGGTCTTAGAAGACTTTATCTTTCAAGAGACCATTTTTTAAAAAAATCATTGTTTCCAACGTCTTATTTTGTTATTGCTTTTTAGACATTTTCCCCCCAAAGAAGACATTTTTCCCTCAAAAGAAGACATTCCCCCCCACCGAGGACATTTTAGATATTTTTTTCCAAATTGCTTCCCTATGAAATCTTAATACCTCAAATACACCATCTGTATGTTTATGGACTGGGTGTCTTTTTGTGCTTTTTATGTAAGAAGAGTAAGGTTTCCTTTTGCCCCTCAAGAACCCATTTTCATCGTATTGGGGGTAATACTGCCCCTGTTGAAAATGCAGATCCTGGATCGTCAATTATCTTAAACTTGTGTGCTTTTAAAATTACTGTCAGACTACCTGAGAATGGTATCCTTGAGTTGGTGGGGATTGACAGCTTGTTGGGGCTGTGTTGAATGAGCCTGGCAGGAAGTACACTGGGTTGACTAACAGAGAGCAGTTCCTGCGAGAAAGTGGGGCGTAAGAGCAAGTGCCCAATTCCTAGCACTCTGTTCGTCTCTGTATAGAGAACAATTTTGAAAAAGTACGTATGGGGCCAAAAACAAAAGAGAAGAAATCAGCTATTGAATAATAAATGATTCTGGCTCATCAGCCTATATTTAGCACCTTCAGTTAACGAGTCATCTTCTTTGAACATAGTAAATGATAGATTCCAACCTAAGATATGAAAGGGTAGGGCTTTCTCAGACTTCACTGTGCATCGCATCACCCATGGGTCTTGCTAAAGTGCAGGTAGGGGGTAGGGCCTGAGAGTCTGCGTTGCCAACAGGTTTCCAGGTGTTCCAGATGCTGCTGGTCCACGGGGGCCACTTTGAGCTGCAAATTCCTAAGAGAACACAAAGGCAGTTATAAGAGCATCCTCAAATATTCTCAGAATTTTAGAAAGTCTGAAGCAATGCTTCTCTGGGGGGTGATTTGCTCTCAAGGGGCCCATTGTCAGTGTGTGCAGAAGTTTTTCATTGCCCATCCAGGTGGCACTACTGGCATCTAGTGGGTAGAGACCAGGGATGCTGCTAAAACATCCTACAGAGCACAGGACAGTGCCCACTGCAAAGAATGGTCCAGCCCCACATGTCCTTAGTGCCGAAATTAGAAATCCTTGCCTAAAGAAAATCACACACTTGCCCCCTGTAAGGCAGCAGAGACTAAGACAAGTAGCTCCTTCTCTTCCTTGACAGCAGTGATTCTAACCCATTGTGGTAGCACCAACTAGTTTGTAGTGGCCACGTTCTGCGATTGACAGTAATATATACTGCTAATCAATTTCAATGGGAAAGTTAATTCATGGTAACATAAAGAAGAGCAGTTAAATAGACTGCAAGGAAAAGACTTTTGTAATCCTGAGATCTGTGACAGTTGTGCATGTATGTGTCACAAGGGCCCCTGCTGGAGGAAGGAGGAGCATGCCTGCCCCCTGTGGAGTGTGAACGTGGTGGGCTGATCAGGCTGTGCACGCCTGGCCATCGGGATTTTTTGGCATGGTATGTGAGTGAGCCCATCTGGACATTTTTGGAACAAACTTAGGACATTCCTTTGGATTCTTGAATATGACTTGCAGCTGGGTAGGAAAGTGGTGCAATGTTCTGACCCACAGATTGAAGATACTTTTTAACAATAAAAATAATTCACTGTGAATGACTTTTCCCTCAAGAGAATCATAAATACAGATTGATGCGTTAAGTCTAGGTATGCTGATTTGCAAGCCAGCCTTGTTGCATGGGATGTACATGTGGGAGCATTGGGATTTTTCAGTGTATTAATATCATCCGTTTGTATTTGAATCATTTAAAACAGCAGCAGCAGGAGATAAAAGTAGCTCCTCAGAGGATGGGTTGTTTGAAAATTCTTTTCTGTCAAGTGTAATTTTCCATTGACATTAAAAGAATCTTAATATTAGGCAGTTTGCTCCTGAGAGATATTTGTAAATTTATACTGACTACAGTCTTTGTTGGAAGACAACGTGATAGTCACCTCATGTCAACTGAGACATGTTGATCCACTCAACAGAAGGAGAGAAGATTTGTTGGGTTATTTAAGATGACTTTAACCCTTGTTGACCCTGAAGGAGAGAAGATTCTAAAATACACAGTTCTAACAAATCCTAAGACCAGTAGACTCTTATAGACTGAGCTCAGCTTTTGGTAAAAAATCGTTGAGCCTGTGTGTTACATACACTTAAGACAAAATCCAGACTTTTCCTACAAATAATAACATGTCTGCTCAACAGTTGACTCCATCATCTGGAATAAATGTTCCTTATTTTTTGTTCCCACTGGTAAAATCAGATTAATTAGCTGAATCATCACAGTTTCTCTGGTTTAATTTTTAAAATGCTAGACAAGCATTATCTTTTACCTTTCTCCATGTAATTCCTTTGTTAGAGCGAACTACGTGAAATTGCCAACATGGGATCATTCCCTACCTACAAAACTGGTGATTTCATCTGGTTCAATCTGTTATTTAGTCATGTATTTTAATTGTGGTATTTAAAAAGCTTTGAGAAGCGTGAGGGGTAATGCCTAGGTCTGCTTCGTATTTTCCGATTAGCCGGTTCTGTTTGTTCTTTTCCTCTCTGTACGGGATATGGTTTCACACCAGTAACACCTTTTATACAGGGGGTGGCACCTGAAACCTCACAGTGTACGTGAGTCACGGTGATTGGTTCTGTCCTTTTCCAGCCATACAGAGGTCTCATTTTTCTTACTTAATTTTTAAAATGATAAACTACCTACCTTCTATTTTTAATTCTTGTTCACATGCACCATATTTAAGATTTTAAAAAGAAAAAACACTCATTGTATCCCAACATTTCTATCCTATCAACCAGACACTAGTATCTCAAGATATTGACAGATGTTCCTTAGGGGAAAATGGAGATTTTGAGGTCCTAGAAATGTCTGGAACACTGAGGTTTTTACAAAAGATTGCTTTGTTGCTAATCTTCTGAACTCTGTGACTAATTTCCATGATGGAGATATATATAAATTATTTTTCAGATATTTAACTGTGGAACACTTCATAACATCCCAGGGTACTAGCAGTCTTCAGTGTACAGTCTGGGAGATCCTTTCCAGAAAGGTTGGTTCCTAGTGGGCTATGATTTTTCCCTCCAGATGATCGCTGTTCTTTTTTTTCCCCCAGCTTTTGGTCCATTCCAAAATACACATGAGCTTGACCTAAGAATTTTGCCAAAGGAATATTATTCCCCTCCAGGGAAATGAAAGCAGCATGTTTCAACACAAGTTGAGAAATCTTAAAACAAAGTGGAAAAAAAAAGGACCAGATTATTATTATGTTTGGTGGAAATTACACTTTCAGGTAAGTCACAGCCTTACTGTGGGGCAGGATCATAACAAGGAGCTTATTGACCCTCCCATCCTGGACTGTTGTGATCATGTGGGTATATTTAGAAGCTATAATGAAAGCAGAGCATCAGCTAAGATGCCCCAATAGACACTCTCAAATGAAGATCTCTCCCATTATGAGAAAAACCCCCCAAAGAAAATATTTGCATGGCAAATAAAGAAGAGTGCTTTTCTCACCAAAATGATGTAACATTTCAGGGAAAACAGTAACCACAACTCACTCATTGTTGTCATGTGTATCTCCTAGAAGCTGAGCGGTTGTCAGAGAGGATAAGAGACAGGGAGTGTGTGGGAGCCTGCTCTGGGTCTCCTTTGATCAAAAGCGCCACGTTTCAGCAAATTGATATGCTGTTTCCTTGAAATGGATTGGAAGCAGCAGACCCTTTTCTTGCAGATGCAACCTATCAAATGGAAAGTGGTCCCGTAGCCAGTTTGCATCCAGGGAAGAACAGAACGTGGCATTCCTAACCAACTCCTTGATCTGCTGTATAATTTCCTCTCATGTGGTTGTGTGAATTTTTGTTCAACATCAATAGTCACTGGGGGAAATGAATGTATGAAGCTATGATTTAGTTTGTAATAGTTACCAAAAGAAGAAACACCCCCAGCATATGATTCTACCATATGAGTATGCTACCTAGTAATGTTCCTCTAACCATAAGACAAATGGAATTCACTCTGAGATCCATGGATGAAAAGGACCGCCTTACACAAACTCACACAGAGGGCTCAAATTTGGGTGGTAATTGTGTGATAAACTTTTGCCATCTAGTTTGTCCGATTAGCCAGATTTCATAGTGTTTTGTCTGGTTTTACTATAGCAACACAGTGAGTGTTCCCTGAGCTGTCCTGGAGACAGAACCCTTTCCCCAGTGACACCCGCAGACCAAATCTGGCCTGCCACTGGTTTTTCAGTGGCTCACAGGTTAAGAAGGATTTTTGTATTTTGAAATGGTGTAAAGAAAAAGAATAATATTTCACGATAGGTGCAAATTACATGAACTCCAAATTTGTGTCCATAAATAAAGGCTTATTGTAGCACAGCCATGCCCCTTCCTTTTTATATTATCCATGGCTGTTTTTGTACTACAATGGCAAAGCTGAGTCATGGCAACTGACTGCATGTGGCCCACAAAGCCTAAAATATTTACTGTCTGGCTCTTTACCAAAAAGAGTTCACTGACCCCTGATCAAAGTGTTACAGAATATGCTCATTGGAAGTTTCATTAGAGGACCCTCCAAGTGAAGTCACAAGAGTTAAGTTGCTTGTGGCAGTCTGGTCGACCCCTGAGAATAAACTGGCTAAATGCCGACTGAGAGCAGGACTACAGGGAGGGCATGATCATCATGTCCAGCCTTGAGTTGTTCAAAGCCTCTGTCCTACAAGCAAAATCTTGCAGTTACGCCATGCATCAGCTGCACTTAACCTCCCCTGCAAAAATCTTGCCCAGACCTGCTAATGAAAAGAGAGACTCAAGATAGTGCCTCAGCTTTGGAAGCATCATAGGCAAGGCCTCTCTGCCTAAGCCCCACCCCCAGTGTCTGCCAGGAGTTTAGCAATGGGAGATCATGGAACCCTTCATGGCACAGTGGTAAAGAATCCGCCTGCCAAGGCAGAAGAGGTGGGTTTGATCCCTGGATCGGGAAGATCCTTGGGAGGGGGGCATAGCAACCCACTCCAGTGTTCTTGCCTGGGAATTCCTGTGGACAGAGGAGCCTGGCAGGCTACAGTCCATGGGGTCAGACATAGCCGAGCACATGTGCACACACACACCAGCAAAAGACCACACCAGAGTTTAACTTTTGGTCACTAAAGGGAGAAATGATGTCTACAGTGTTCCCTCCCCGTTAGTCTGAGCCCACAAGGCCTTTTGGTTTCCTCTTCTGGGGCTTACAGTGTTCAACCTTTAACTAGTGATTTGGGGAACTATTTCATTCCCCTGGCCACCCTGGGAATTTTGTTAAAGATCTCAAGAATGGATTTGATCACTGATACAAAAGATAGAAGATATATCTTTTACAAGTCTTTGTTGGCTTATATCTTTATTTCTGGCCACATTTCCTAACGTTGTTGTCAGTTGCTAAGTCGTGTCTGACTTTTTGCGATCCCATGAACTGCAGCACTCCAAGCTTCCCTGTTCTTCACTATCTCCTGGAGTTTGCTCAAACTCGTGTCCATTGAGTCATTGATGCCATCCAACTATCTAATCCTCTGTCATCCTCTTCTCCTCCTGCCTTCAGTCTTTCCCAACATGAGGGTCTTTTCCAATAAGTCAGATCTTCACATTAAGTGGCCAAAGTATTGGAGCTTCAGCTTCAGCATCAGTCCTTCCAACAGGTATTCAGGGTTGATTTCCTTTGGGATTGACTGGTTTGATCATCTTGCTCTCCAAGGGGCTCTCAAGAGTCTTCTCCAGCACCATAGCTTGAAAGCATCAGTTCTTCAGTGCTCAACCTTCTTATTCCCATATATACTTTTTACCACCATCCTGCCAATTAATTCATGTCCCTTCAAGCTTGCCAGTCTTTCATAGTGTCCCGCCTTTGCATATTCTGTTCCTACTCCCTTCCTCACCTTGTCTGCCTGACGAGCCCCTACTGTTGCTTTAGTGTTCCTCTCAAAGGCCCTTTCTTCTTCTCTGTGTAGACAGTTTCATTTTTTTCCTCTTTTGTGGTATCATCCTGCATAGATTCTGTCTCTCTTACCCCTCAGGTCACATGGTATTACATTGATTTGTTTACATGTCTGTTTCCTTCATGATCTTGTAAGCATTTTGAGGGCAATGATTGTGACTTGTTAACTTTGACAACAAACCTTATACATGACAAGGTGTTTAATAAACCCTGGTCTAATGGACACATGGTCACATGCGCCTTCCCTGATTATTTCATTCTGTACTTAGGGTGGAAGACTAAACGTATTTTCTGTTTGTCAAAGACCATTCCTCGGAACTCCCTTCTCCATAATTAGAAAATTTAGTGCATCTTTTTGAGCTCAGAGAAGTTCTATCCTTAAGCCTATCTGTGACTTTCTGCTTTAGTGGCGAGACAAAATGAAGTGATGTCACCCTTTAGTTTTATTTGTTTGTTTATTTTTATTGAAATAATAGTTGATTGACAGTGTTGTGTTAGTTTCAGGTATACAGCAAAGTGATTCAGTTATACATATACATATATATTCTTTTTCATATTCTTCTCCATTATAGGTTATTATAGTTCCCTGAATATAGTTCCCTCTGCTATACAGCAGGATCTTGTTATCTTCTTTATATACAGTAGTGGGTATGTGCTAATCCTATATCCCCTTACCCCTTTGGTGACCATCAGTTTGTTTTCTATGTCTGTATTTCTGTTTTGTAAAAAAGTTCATTTGTATCATATTTTAGATTCCACATATGAGTGATGTCATATGATATTTGTTTTTGACTTACTTCACTGAGTATGATCATCTCTAGATCCATCCACATTGCTACAAATGGCATTATTCTTTTTTATGGCTGAGTAATATTCCATTGTATACATATATATACATATGGTAGAGAAGATATGATGCACATAAATACTGTATTTTCTTTATCCATTCATCTGTTGATGGAGACTTAGATTGCTTCTATATCCTGGCTATTGAGAATAGTGCCGCTGTGAACATTGGGGTGTGTGTATCTTTTTGAATTAGTTTTCTCCAGTTGCTTAACCTTTTGTTAATAATCAGTTACCACTCAGTACAGACAAGTGCTATAAGGGAAATGGAACTGGAATTCCACACCAGAACATTTTACAAATGAGAGGAAACTCAGAAATGCATTTAAGGTTAAAACTAAATTGTCATGACACAAATCAGAGAATAACACAATCATATTTCTCTTTCATTGCCTCAGATTATCTTTACCCAGTGGAACACCCTTGAGTAGAACATGAGAGCACAGAGCTATGTTTATCACAGAGGGACATATAAGGTGCTTCACTGGGCACAGGAAGAAAATACTGACCCCTCTGCATTTATTTAAAAACAACGAAATTAACCTTGTATTTACTATCTATCAATCTAGTGCTTTAACCTAAATTTACATGTATTGGGAATATATGAGCTTTTAAGTAATAGAGGTATAGCAATGAAAAAATTGTGGAGTTCAAAATGTTGGCTTTTATATATGTACATTGTTCAAAGATAAAAGAATGGTATTTATGGTACAATCGGCTGCTGCTGCTGCTAAGTCACTTCAGTGTGTCCGACTCTGTGCGACCCCATAGACAGCAGCCCACCAGAATCCCTGCCCCTGGGATTCTTCAGGCCAGAATGCTGGAGTGGGTTGCCATTTCCTTCTCCAATGCATGGAAGTGAAAAGTGAAAGTGAAGTCACTCAGTCGTGTCCGACTCTTCGAGACCCCATGGGCTGCAGCCCACTAGGCTCCTCCGTCCATGGGATTTTCCAGGCAAGAGTACTGGAGTGGGTTGCCGTTGCCTTCTCTATGATACAATCTAGTTGTAAAAAAAAAAGGGGGGGGGGCTTACCTAAGGTGGTAGTGGGAGGAAGTGAAAAGTAGTCAGCTCTTAGATATTTTGATGGTAGAACAGATAGGACTTGTTAAATTGTATAGAGCTAAACAGAAAAACTGGATATAGAAGTTTATCTGTATGTTAACAGAAGTTATCTCTGGGTGATAAGATTAAACATGATGCTTCCTTTATTCTTGTTAACTTTTTTGGAGTAATTAAGCTAGCCTAACTTAATTCTAAAGACAAGAATAAATTCTTTATGTAAAAAAAATTTTGTTTTGAAAATGGGGGAGACTGTTGACTAAAGGGTCCATGTGATTACTGCCTAACCCTTTTGCACTGCATATGAGACCATTTATTTTGAATCGAAGCCTTGAAGCCTTGTCTGAGATAAGTCAGTATTCCTGGACTTCTCAAGCTGCTAGTTTAGGGACAACTCAAGCAGGCCTCCTGGTGCCTAATCATCCACAGAAATGGATGGCATGACTTGTATTACCATGCTCTTCTTTAGTACTTGCCAGAACTCATTTATGGGAGGTACAGACATGACTCGTCAGGGTAACTGACAAATAATGACTGAAGATCCAAAGGCAGAATGATGATGGCCAAGCTGTGCCCACAAGGCAGTTTTGTGGGCAAGGAGATTCTCGAAACACTTTTGTTATGTCCATATCCAGCTAACCAGACCACCGCTGCCGTCTTGAGCCCTTGCTGCTACTTCAGAAAATGGTTTCCAGAAAAAGAAATCCTCTCGTCCCCAAGGACTCGGCAGGATAGACAGTTCAAATGTTCATTTGCCTGGCCCCCAAACGAAATGTTTCTTAGGTACACAATTCACTGCCCAGATCGAGAGCACAGCCCAGAAAGAAAAATGCCCCCGTGCATGGTAGGCAGAATTTTCTGCCCATGGACATTGACAAGGCTGCATTGTGGAAACAGAAGCCGCTTGGATTGTTCATTGTTCTTCAGCTCCTACTTTGGCAGCGAGAAGCGAATTCATTAGGCAGTGATTGGCATACTTCTCCTCTGTTTATTCCATGCCCTGAGTACAGTAAATACGTTCTGTGCCCCCCGCAGCCTCTTGCTTGGCCTCTTACTGTTCCAATCACCACCCCCCTCCTTCCCGCTCTGCGCCGGTAGCCCTCCTGCTTCTCAAAGCCTAGAGTCAAGCCAACTTGGGACTGCTCGCCCTAAATCGCAAGAAATGGTTCGGTCGGTCCATCTCCCCCAACTCAGAGGCACACTTTGTTCTCACATCTATCTGGGCTGGTCAGCCAGCCAGCCCATGTTGATCAAGCACCCACGGAATGCATAGCAGCATATCCAGCCCCCTCTGGGGGACTGCAGGCTCAGACAGAGGCAAACATGCCACACTTCTCCCTTGGTGTCTCCACCCCCAAAGTGTGGCCTCTTGGGCTTGGAGGAGGGAACCTGAGAAGCAGCTCTTTTCAAAATGACCATTTGCTAGATTGGGTAGTGGGTTTTTTTTTTTTTTTTTAATCTGAATTGCTCTGTGCAGCTGGAGGAAAAAAGATGAGCGTGACTGCTCACAAGGCAAGGTGCTATGTTTCATGAAGTCCATACATAGCAGCATTTCTCAAACGCCAGGGGATCTAGTGATAATGTAGATTTGGATTCAGCAGGGCTGCCAGGAGCCTGAGACTCTGCATCTCTCACAACTCCTGGGTGATGCTGAGGGTGGTGACCGTGCACCACCACGCTTGAGTAGCAAGTGCTAGGCTGGTGGTTCTCTGCCTTAGGTGCATGCATGTTGGTGTCATCTGGGAGCTTTTAAAACTAGTTATGTCAATAAAATAAATTTTAAAAATAGCTTATGGACACGGGGGAGGGACAGGAGGAAGGAGAGGGTGAGATGTATGGAGAGAGTAACATGGAAACATGTACATTACTATATGTAAAATAGATGGCCAGTGGGAATTTGCTGTGTGACTCATGGAACAAGTTCTGAGAATGGATGCTGGTGATGGTTACTTAATCCTGTGGATGTATTTAAGGCCACTGAATTACAAAGTTCATGTTATGCGTATATAACCACAGTGTTTAAAATTCCATGATCAGTGATTGGACAATAAACAAATTCTATGTTTGCCCAGTTCTAATGTGAAGCCAGCACTCTGCTCCACTTCTTATTACCCTCAGTACTTTTTTCCTAGTGCTTATGGTGGCTTAAAATTGCAAGGATTGGCATGGTTATTCGAGTAATGCCTTTGCCCACTAAGGTCAGCTTGATGAGTGTAAAGACCACATCTGTCTTGCTCTGCTAGGTATCCCAAATGCCCAGCAGGGTTTTCTTGGGATTTGTAGGCATGCTGCAAATATTGGGAATGATTGAGGGAATGATTGAGGGCAGGAGGTGAAGGGGGCAACTGAGGATGAGATGGTGGGATGGCACTGACTCAATGGACATGGGTTTGAGCAAAGTCCGGGAGATAGTGAATGACCAGGAAACCTGGCGTGCTGCAGTCTGTGGGGTTGCAAAGAGTTGGACAGGACTGAGTGACTGAACAACAACAACCACAGATATTCTTTAGATGGATGGGTTTACTATGGTTTATATGTTCACCTCCCTGGGAATGGGAATTGGCCATTATCCATACGTTCAGACTTAGTATCTTCTGTCTTCTAGCGTCGGCTACTGGACAGGTTGTAAGATGGAGAGTTGGTGCCTGAGCACTGTTTTTCTGATGGTCTTCTCTAGAAATTGGCTTAGAATACAATCCCTGGTTCAACTCAATGTTGAGTCTTGCCCCAGGGGCTTAGGTTCCATTGGTGTGCCCCAGCGTGCACGGAGCTTGAAAACCACCATTCAAGTCTTTGCTTTTCAAAATGTGGTCCTGAGACCAGTGGCAAGACCAGCCCCTTGGGCGTCTGTTGGAGTTCCAGATCCTCAGGCCCCAGCCCAAACCTGTAGAATAAGAAGCTGCATGTTTTCAGATGGGGCTGTAAATTCCTTTTTTTCTTGCTTATGTCCCATTGTTCTAGTTGGCCTAGAGGGCTGTTGATTCCAGGGTGAAGGAAAGTGGTGTGTAGTTTTGGAGGCCAGTGGGGAGAGGTCTAAAATGCAGAAACATTTTACTGAGAAAGAGGTGTCATTAATCACCAGCACCAGTTGTGGTTTTATTTGTCAATAATTGGCTCGGGAAACAAAAGGCCGAAAGCCTACTTCATTTCTTGTCTTGGTTTTTAAAACCCAACCCCCCTACCAAAACAGAAAACAAAAAACAAACAAAAAAAAATGGACCAGGGGTGAAGGGGGCCATTGAGGAACCAAATGGGTAGACTTTTCAAATCATCTTGCCCCACGCTGAAGAAAAATAAAAGGCAGAAAGTGCCATCTTTCTCTTCCAGAGAAAAGAATGCATTTCCTGTTTGCCCTCACTGAGGGCTGGAACATAATGCTTCAGTGTGTGCAGGGCTGCTGAACAAAGAATATAGAACAGAGAGTTGGCTCCGCTAGAAACCATGTGACAAGCACAACTGCTGATTGCGTGTACCAGGGCAAGAGACAGAAATGTGTGTGTGTTTCTAGCTTCTGAGACTTGAAAGACAGTTGAGGAGAATGAATTTTACCTTCAAGAGTTTTGTATGTGCTTTGTAAGATCTGTTAATGATTGAAAACTCTTTTTTTTTTTTTTAATCAGGATGAGGCTTGTAACCAAATGGCTTTGTGCAAGAAAGCAGAGTTCCCAGTAACCCATGGCCACATGGGAAAATGTTGCAATACAGGGACATTCCCTGTTAGTGATTGGCTTGTTTCCTATAGGATGTGAGATGCTACTAGAATCATGGAAAAAGAGCCCTTGGTTGCTGAAAGAAGCCTTAGAAATGATCAAATGCAGCGCATCTCACTCTGTTTTTCTGTCCCCAACCCACCTGTAGAATCTAAACCTATGCCATTAGGAGCATTGGCTCCATAATGCATAAATGATAAGGGGGGAGATGTTGTTTGTTTGGGAACCAAAACACCCTGAGTTCTCATGTGCCCCAGGTACCAGTGGTTGTCAACTTTGCTGTACACTGGGATCACCTGGGCAGCTTTACAAGGTACTGCTCTCTGGTCAGGGATTCAGATGTGATTGTTCAGGGGTGAGTGGGAGGGGACCGTGCAAATCTCCCCAGTGAATCTGATGTTTAGTCCAGGTGGCAGTCGCTGCCTCAGCCCATTGTCCTTCTCTCCCCATGTTGTAAATCTCTGTTTCTCTACTCTGGGCTTCGAGAAGAAGGGCAGGAAGACTGGGTGATTGTGTTGATGGCAGCTTTGTGATGGAAACTAACGAGAGGACCTCTGAGCCCTCTGACTGTCCTGCCAGGGATTCTGGTGGACTCAGACTGGGATGTGGAAGTTCACACCATTCACTCCAATGCCCTTACCTGTGTCTCCCCTGAGGATGGCCCCAATGTGCTCCCGAAGGAGAAACTCAAAATGATGAACTTGATTAACTCTTTCCACTTCAGTCATCATCCTCTGAGCTTGATGTCTCTGTTTGTTCCCAGCAGTAGAGACATAGAGCAGGTGTCAGTGGTCACAGTTGCATGGACAGGACTGCAGACGAAGGCCACCATTAGAG
Source organism: Oryx dammah (assembly GCF_014754425.2). Lineage (NCBI taxonomy): Eukaryota > Metazoa > Chordata > Mammalia > Artiodactyla > Bovidae > Oryx > Oryx dammah. The sequence continues at coordinate 120,344,149 of NW_024070207.1, forward strand.
GGGGTATGTGTGGTTCAGTACCTGAGTTCATGCATCAACCATGGAGGATAAGGTCTGTTTTGCTATCACCTCTGATTGGGCTTCCCTGATGGCTCAGATAGTAAAGAAGCTTCCTGCAGTGCGGGAGACCCGGGTTCAATCCCTGGGTCAGGAAGATGCCCTGGAGAAAGGAATGGCTTCCACTCTAGTATTCTTGCCTGGAGAATCCCATGGACAGAGGAGCTTAGCAGGCTACAGTCCAGGGGGTCGCAGAATCAGACATGGCTGAGTGACTAACACTTCTTACTGATTCAACTGTGGTTTGAGATAGAGAGCCATGGGACCTCAAAAGCGGCATTCTCTCTTGTCAGGTGTTCCTGTTCCATCCCGTTTGAGAGCTGGAAACGTGACGTCAGCAGAAGGGTGGCTGTCCAGGGTGCAGTGGCCCCTCTCCATGTGGGCTAAGATCTGAGTCCAAAGCCCCAGATTCTGTACCAGGCCCTGTAATGTCAGCAGTGCTGGGAAATTATAAATACTGTCTGTGCGGAGGCACTTTTCACGTGCTCAAGTGAAGCAGTGTTCTGATCCATACAGAACTCTAAACGTGAAGATGAAGGAATGCTATATGTAGAGGGGAATGTTTGAAGATTTCACTGGAGGAAAATGTGCTGGCACCTACAAAGATAGCTCTTGAGTTCCTAAAGGCATTGGGTTAAATTAATCATTGATTAAACATGAAACTTCAGGATGAGATTTTGCTTCCTAGTTCATTAGCTTAAAATCTGAATAAATTTGCATCAGTGCACAAGTAGAATACTAATTTGGTGAAATCCTTTTGCAGTGCATAACCAGAAAAGCAGTGGGTTTTATGCTTATGAGTTGTAGACTCGGCAGAAAGGGGGTAGATAGCAAGGTCAGAGTTGCATTTCTGTTGCTGATTGAACAGATGAACAGTGTATCGCCAAAGCATAGAGCCTAAGTTTTTGTGCTCTTTGGATATTTGTTCTTTTTTAAAAAGTGAAACTATGCACAACCAAGAGATGCCAGCTTTTCACTTGAGGCCTGATGATGACAGGTGGAAGCCATGGGGGTGCAAAACAAAACACTTCTCAAAATTCAGACATCAACTATGTCATGACGTTCCCGTAGAGGGCAAACCTGGTCCTCCTCCTCTGCTCACTCGCTGCTTTTAGATGGCTCCCTCCCTGCACTTGCATCGAGCTGGTCTGCTCCAGTGCTGACCCTGGCACTGGGGCTTGTGGACACAGATGTAGGGTGATAAGCACTTCATGGGGAGGGGAGCTGATGATGCCCTCATTCATGCATCCCTGGACCTGCCTCTGAAAATCCTGCTGAGGAGGGGTCAAAAGTAGCAAGGGACAAGATCTTTGGACGTGGGGGGTCTGCTTCTAGAGTCCTTGCCTGTGAACTTCCCAACCAAAGCTTAATGGTGCCCCCACTATTGGCAATACTGTAGAGGATATTTTAGGAGGTGACCTCTATTTGCTGGGGTGCTACTTACTTGGGACACATAAGTCCCAAATAAAGTTGGGGGTACTTAGCTGCCCCTTAGTGGACATCCCCTTGAACAGCTAAGAATTCCTCTTAGGGGGCAAGCAAGATGGCAGTTTAGTGCTTGTGTTAGCTAATATGTTAGTTCTGGATGAAATAAAGGCACAGAGATATTTTGTTTTCCATATGATGCCTATATACTTTATAATAAACTTGTCCTCCATGTATCTGTACTTAATAGTTTACTTATGCACAGTTTATAGAATTTACCAGAAGAGGGGTGCAGAATGGTTTTGTAAAAAATGCCCTTGGAACTTCCCTGGTGGCCCAGTGGTTAAGACTTTGCTTTCCAATGTAAGGGCTGCATGTTCAGTCCCTCGTCAGGGAGCTAAAATCCCACATGCCTCACGGCCAACAAATCAGAACTTAAAACAGAAGCAATTTTGTAATGAATTCAGTAAGACTTCCAAAAATTTTTTAAGAAAAAAAAAAAGCCCTGGCCTCTAGTTTCCTCAGTTGGATATTGAAATAAACTGACCCAGTCAGTTCACTAGTTAGAAAGAACCACAAGGGACGTTCTCACTGTACTGTTCATTGTTGGAAATTGGGTTTGAAAAAATACCTAAGGCAGCTACCGCTCACCTATCCAGACATTAAAGATGGCAGCAAAACTGGCCAAGGAGCAGCAATCAGTGAAGAGCAGATATTCTCATCACGTTCTTAGATGATTGTTTTTGTGATAGAATTTGATATTTGTAGGATCCGATGAGAGGACAGGATTAACTTCTCTCATTTGGCTTTAAGGACAGAATTCAGTGGACATCCATTCTTTTGGTGTGTATGTTTATTTACGTATCCAGTGTGTTATTTTCCTTAGAGTGTATGAGATTTGTTTCATGGATTCATATGGATTAAAATGGGTTTTTTTATTTAAAATACTAAAAATAAAAATGTCCTGGCCTGGGAATGCAGAGTTTAGGAACAAGACTTCTGTATTAACAGATGACTGGATTTCTTCTGAAGTAAAATACATGTAGATACACAACAATTGTTTTTCTAGCTCTGCCCTTCCCTTCCCTTGGGTTCCTGTTCCCCTGCATATAAATTTGCGGACAGGACAAATCCCCTGGTGAGGCCTCTGCTGGGCCCATCCACTACATGGATCCTCCTCTGCTGTTTTAAATCTTTGTGCAGACCAGAGGTTGTGTATTTCCTTCTGTCACATTTCTTTGCCTGCCTTTGTCTCTTTGATTTGGATCCTTGCTCAGGAGCTCAGCTACAGTTAGCTAATGTCTCTGGGAAAACTCAGCCCACTTAATGACATGCTGCATAATTTTGTAGCTCTCGAGGGAAAATTGTGGCAAGAAAATGGAGAATGCTTGTTATTTCTTCTTACACCATGTTTCCAGAATCTTCTAATGCGAGTAGATAGAGAAAGGGTGAGATCTGCTGAATCCTTAGGGAGTTTTGCATTGCTGCTTGGTAGGTCCTTATAAACATTTCCCTCTGTTTCAAAACAAGGCAGAATTGCTTTATGGCCATTGAATTTACTACTTTTGAAATAGGAAAATAAAGTGTAGGACGTCAGATTAGTAGTTTTGTGCATTTGGCTAAATTGTGGGAGCCCTCATGAATCCATGTGACATTTAGAATCTAGAGAAATCTGATCCTTGTTTCTAGAAAAAGCCTGATTAAGAAAATATGCATTTCCAACATGGAAAACTATTCTAAAAAAAGACATATATAATCATACAGACAAATGAAAATAGATATAGTAGCTTTCAAAATTTTACCCATGAGTCAGTAAAACACAGTAATATAGAATCATCTGTTTATATATAAAAAAAGAAAATGTATGTTTCCAACATGGAAAACTATTCTAGATATTTTTGTGTATTTCCAACATGGAAAACTATTCTAGATATTTTGTCCAGTAGGAACTATTCTAGAATATTCTAGACCAGCACTGTCCAAGAGGATTATAATATGAACCACATGTTATTTTTCACAGGCTATTACAAATTATTTGAAAGGATAAGCAGGTATAATTAATAGCAGTTTTATTTGATATATCTGAAATATCATTGCAGGGTGTGACCAATATAAAAGTTGAGATATTTTACATTATTTTTCAGAGTAGGTCTTTTTGAAGTCCAGTCTAAATTTTCAAACCTTCTTAATGGTGACATGTGGCCAGAGGCAATGTATTGGACAACACAGCTGTCCATCTGCATTCCTAAATCGACATAGTGAGAGGCTGAGAACTAACCAGGAGTCTGGCCCTGATTTAGAAGGATGACTTAAATGCTGAGAAAAGGTGCTCTTGGAGAAAAAAAATGTGATAGAAAACTTAAACAGTTGACCTTAGGACTTGGTTTTCATCTGAAGACCATGGTGGGAGACGACCAATCTCTTAAAATGTTTCTGTGTGAATTGGAAGGACATCGTCTTTCAGTTTGCACTTGTGGAAAAAAACAAGATCCCGGGGACCTGGAAGGCAGATGGATTGTACTTGAGGGTTTAGGGCATGATCACTATAGCTGCAGTGCCTGAGTTCACATCCCACTTGCTGGCTTTGTGATCTTGGGCAAATTCCTCTCCAAGCCTAGGTTTCTTTACCTGAGGGCTCAGGCTAGTAAAAAGTAACCAGCTTCTAGGTTTTTGAGAATTAAATAAGCTAACCGACCCAAAGGACTTATTATAACTAAGCAGTGAGCTATTGTATCATAGCATTAGCTCATTTTCAAAAATTTTTTTATTGATGTATAGTTGATTTACAATGTTGTGCTGGTTTCTGCTATAATCACAGCCAAGTGATTCAGCTATACAGATATGTATTCTTTTTCATATTCTTTTCCATTATGGTTTATCACAGAATGTGGAAAATTGTTCTCTGTGCTGTACAGTAGGACCTGTTATTTGTCCATTCTGTATAAGTAGTTTACATCTGCTAATCCCAAACTCTCAATTGATCTCTGCCCCATCCACTCCCCCTTGGTAACCATAAGTCTGTTTCCCATGTCTGTGAATCTGTTTCTGTTTCATAGATAGGTTCATTTCGGTCATATTTTAGATTCCACATATAAGCGATATCATATGGTATTTATCTTTCTCTTTGTGATTTACTTCCCTTAGTATGATATCTATGTTGCTGCCAATGGCATTCTTTCATTCTTTTTATGGCTGAGTAGTATTCCATTTGGAGGAGGGCATGGCAACCCACTCCAGCATTCTTGCCTGGAGAATCCCATGGACAGAAGAGCCTGGCGGGCTCATGAAGAGTCGGGCATGACTGAAGTGACTTAGCATGCGTGAATGTGGCATTCCATTGTGTGTGTGCCACATCGTCTTTATCCTTTCATCTGGCAATGGACATTTAGGTTGGTCCCATGTCTTATTAGTTATTGTGTGTGGTGCTGTCATAGCATCAGCTCTTAAATGATCATCCTTCTCATTGAAAAGTTGTTCCATTGCCCCACGTCTCACTTTGGACTGGCTTACCTGTTCATTCATTAACTTCTGGCTGAGTGTTCTCTGCATTCCAGTTAGAGGTTGTGTTGCTAGAAGCATTAGTGGTGAATGAGGCGAAGGCGAAGCCTGCTCTCGCACGGGGCAGTTCCATGAAGGAAGACGAGAGGTAAGCAAGGAAATGAACAAGGAACAACAGAGAAATGAACAAGAGCACCTTGGAGGTTGGGCCCAGCTTTCCGTCTCTGACTGTGCTCAAGCATAGCCCACTCCCCTGCCGCCATCTCCTCTGCCAGCCCTGGGTTTTGAAAAGTGTCATTTTCTGTCTGTAAAGCTGGGTGTTGTGGCCTTTATCCTAACGTGGTCTGCCCTTCAGATTTAGACGTGACCAGGTGTGCGCTGGCAAATGTCTCTAGGAGGATCAATGGGTGTGTCAGCAGAGGTCTTTTGTGTGCTTTGCAAAGGAGGGAAAAGAAACCCTCACAGAGGCTGCAAATTGCCACTAGCCACTGAAACAGCTGAACTCTGTTCTTGGTCAACAGAAGGCTGGCTCTGAGTTACCCCAAAGTCGGATGATGGATTTATATTAGTGGTTTTCAAAGTGTAGTTCCTGGACCAACAGCCTCATCATTACGGGAAGCTGGGTGGAAACAAAAAATGCTAGGCCCCCATCCTAGCAGATCTGTTGTGTCAGACACTCTGGAAGGGCCCAGCAATGTTTTTTTGTTTGTTTGTTCTTATCTTAAGGGATTTAATTTTATTGTTTTCAGTTTATTTATTTATTTTTACTTTATAATATTGTATTGGTTCTGCCATACATTGACATGAATCTGCCACGGGTGTACACATGTTCCCCATCCTGAACCCCCCTCCCACCTCCCTCCCCATACCATGCCTCTGGGTCATCCCAGTGCACCAGCCCTGAGCACCCTGTCTCATGCATCGAACCTGGACTGGTAATTCGTTTCATGTGTGATAATTTACATGTTTCAATGCCATTCTCCCAAATCATCCCACCCTCGCCCTCTCCCACAGAGTCCAAAAGACTGTTCTATACATCTGTGTCTCTTTTGCTGTCTTGCATACAGGGTTATCATTACCATCTTTCTAAATTCCATATATATGCGTTAGTATACTGTATTGGTATTTTTCTTTCTGGCTTGCTTCACTCTGTATAATAGGTTCCAGTTTCATCCACCTCATTAGAACTGATTCAAATATATTCTTTTAATAGCTGAGTAGTACTCCATTGTGTATATGTACCACAGCTTTCTTATCCATTTGTCTGCTGATGGACATCTAGGTTATTTCCATGTCCTGGCTATTATAAACAGTGCTGTGATGAACATTGGGGTACACGTGTCTCTTTCAATCAATGTTTTAACAAGCCCTCCAGGTGGCACAGTGGTAAGGAATCTGCCTGCCAGTACAGGAGACCGGGGTTCGATCCCTGGGTCGGGAAGATCCCCTGGAGAAGGAAATGGCAATCCACTCCAGTATTCTTGCCCGGGAAATCCCATGGACAGAGGAGCCTGGCGGGCTACAGTCCATGGGGTCACGAAAGAGTCAGAGACGACTAAGCGACTAAAGAACAACACACTAGGTGACTCACTCATCACAGTCGAGGGAACCGCTGGTTTTTGCTGATAGAAATGGTTGCCTGGAGTGAATAGTGCTGAGTGACTGAGGAGAGGGCTCCACTCCTTTCAGGGTAATCTTTTAAAGTCCATCTGGAGCATTGGGGAGCTTTTGGAATCAAAGGTTTGAATCCAGCTCTTTGTGTTTGAGGCTATTCATGTTTTATTCAGGTTCTTCCTATCGGATGCTACTGTATGGGGTAATATTTACAAGGTTTCTGGGTTGGCTGCTTATCAGAATTTTCAGAGTTGTAGAACTGATGTAATTATGTCCTCTGTGAGCCGAATTGAACAGTGTAAATTGGTAGAAGCCTCTGGCTGTCCTGATAAAAAGTTCCTACTGGGAACAACCAGCAGCATTGTATTTGAATTTGAAAACCAGATTCTCAATTGCCTGCAGGTGGGCGGTCTACACTGCAGCTCCCCCCCCCCCCCCCCGCACCGACCCCTTGAGTTTTTAATGCTTGGGTGGCTCATGCCACCAGCCAACTTGTTTGTACATGAATCCTCTACTTGGTTACAAATGACCTGCTTGTCCTGGTCCACTTGGGCATCTGTTACAGAATACCATAGACTGGGTGGCTTACAGATGACAGAAATTTATTTCTCACAGTTCTGGAAAGTCCATGATCAAGGTTTGGTTTGTACAGGGCTGTCTTCTTGCTGTGTCCTTGCATGGTAGAAGGGGGAAGGACCTCTCCGGGGCCTCTTTTATGAGGGCACTAATCTCATTCACATTCAGAAAACGAAGACCATGGCATCCGGTCCCATCACTTCATGGCAAATCGATGGGGAAACAATGGAAACAGTGACAGGCTTTGTTTTCTTGGGCTCCAAAAACACTGTGGAGGGTGACTGCAGCCAGGAAATTGAGAGACGCTTGCTCCTTGGAAGAAAAGCTATGACAAACCTAGACAGTGTATTAAAGAGCAAAGACATTATTTTGCCTACAAATGTCAAAGTTATTGTTTTCCCAGTAGCTATGCAGGGCCGTGTTACTTTCTAGATGCTCTCCGGGCGGGGGGCGGCGGGGGGAGCCCATTTCTTTGCCCTTTCCATTTTCTAGAAGTCGCCCCCCCCCACCCCCCGCACCCAGCCCCATTCCTTGTCTTGTGACCATCTTCCATTTTCAAAGCCAGCAATGGCTTTACTGGGATCTGGGAGTGACCTCTCCTGCTGCCCTGTTCCACATTTAAGGACCCTGTGATTACATGGAGCCCACCCAGATCATTTAAGCTACTCTCCCTATTTTCAGGTCAGCTGCTTCGCAACCTTAATTCTGTGACCCTAATCCCTCTTTACCTTGGAAAGGATTAGGATGGGGGCATCTTGGGTGGTGGTGGTGGTGGTGGAGAACCATGATTCCTACACAGCAGGCCATGGAACTGCTTTACAACCTCAGTTTCTTTATCTATATAATGAGGATAGTAAAAAAAAAAAAAATTCCTCATGGATCTCCTTGAGGATTAAATGGGACATATGTGAAAATATCTGGCACAGAGCTGCTCTAGGAAATGCTCATGGCCTTTTGTGAGAATCTGAAATTCCCAGCATGTTTATTTTTGGCCTCCCCAAATCTCTACATTGGTTTTTTACAAATTACTTAAAGGCTTCCTTCTGGTCCCCCCATTTTTTGTTGTTGCTAAGTCACATCGGACTCTTTTTGACCCCATGGACTGCAGCACCCCAGGCTTCCCTGTCCTTCACTATCTCCTGGAGTTTCCCCAAATTCATCCCTCTGTTTTTTGCCTCTGCTCAGTTCTTTGACGCCCCTAAGGGGCTGCTCCCCCGCTGCTGTTAGGGAGACTGAGAGATAATCAAAGTATTTGCAAGTGGAAGGTGGGGGAGGGAACAACCCTTCCTGCCCAAATAATCTGTGCCTGTTTTCCCCTACTTCAAACCCTGACTAGAAAAAAGTCCACGAAAGTGTGCGTGCTTCGTTTGATTGTTTTTAAATCAGCCTTAGTAAGGTATAATTTTGATTTTTTTTCCCTTTCTCTGCTTTCTAGATTTGCTTCTGTCTCATATCCATCCAGGCCCTTGTCAAATCCTGGTCTAGTCAGACCAACTTGTGAATGATGTTTGGGAGGGGCCAGTTAGCAAAATTTCAGTGTGCACCGGTCTTGCATGACATTAAGCAGCTGTTGTTAACTTGTATAGGGATGATAGTATTATTGTGGTTATGTTGGAAAATGTGCTTTGGGGGGATGTACATACTGAAATATTCAGCTGTGAAATGTCTTTTAAAAAAAAGATGAAGCCAATATGCTGAAATGATTTTTGAAATGTTATCTACAGTCAAGTGACTCAAAGGACCCAAATGGCCAGAAATCTAGTTTCTGAAACAGTGATCTTTTTCTTAGTACCACACTGGACAAATCTGTTGGATGCTCAGAGCTTTACCAGTAACCCCCGACCTCCACACACCCACTAACTTGTGCTTTATCAGGAGCCTGAAGTGCTCTGCCTTAGCATCCCTGTCACGTTTACGTGTTCTGATTGCTCTTTGGTGGGACGTCGGTTACATCTTTTAAAAATTAAAATTTTTTTGGCCATGTGGTGCAGGATCTTAGTTCCTCGACCAGGGATTGAACCTGCGGCCCCAAAGTGGGAGTCTGTAGTACTAACCACTGGACCACCAGGAAAGTCCCCTCATTTACAATTTTAAGAATGTCTGTCTTGTTACCTTTGTTATGTTCCATATCACAGTCCACCCTTCAGCTTCTAAAGGCCACATCCTGTTCTAGATGGACAGAGAGCCGATACAATCATGTACAGGCCTATCCAGGATGCAGTCGCCAGTGGATCTTCAGCTATGTCGCTGGGCCACATGGTGGGAGGATATGGACAGGGAAGCGTCCTCTGCTGCCTCATGACCCAGGCCTTGCGGTGACCCTGAGACATTGTGTGACCCAGAAAACGGTCTTGCCTTTGGACTCATGGGAGCCCCAGACTCGCTGCCCCCAGCTTGGGAGTTGAGGTGGTGATCGCAAATTACCCCAGTGGCTTGCCCATTATTTCAGCAGCTGGACGGGGGTGGCACAGCCTCACGGTATGCGCATGACCTCATCTCAGATGTCGCTGGACAACAGGCCTGCTCAAGTCGGCCCTGCGGCGCTCTGTAACAGAGGCTGGGCTCTGCTGGGAAGCAGCCGTTCTCTTGTCCACTGTCCCTAGTGTGGATGTGCTGTGCTGGGCCTTGCACAGGCTTGCAGAAGGTTCCTTATGCCTCCATAGCCAGCAGCAGGCCATCTTCACAAGTGGGAGATTGTTTCAGAGCACCCTTGACCGGCTGGCTGCGTCCATCCCGCCATCTGCCCTGCAGGCCACTGGTATCCCATTCCCTCATGTTTCTGGTAAACAGCTTCAAGTTCCCTGTGACATGATCTACTTAGGGTTTTGGGTACCACTCCTGGGTGACCAGTTAGGCTGCAAACACAGGACCTATGGGCATTCATCAGAGAACATCTCAGGTAGAAATTTTGAACAAGTGCGACTTAAAATTTTGAAGACAAAGATGTAGACACCTTATATATTCACCTTGATGAATAACTCAATCAATAACAATTTATCAGTGACCTGCTGCTGCTGCTGCTAAGTCGCTTCAGTCGTGTCCGACTCTGTGCGACCCCATATACGGCAGCCCACCAGGCTCCCCCGTCCCTGGGGTTCTCCAGGCAAGAACACTGGAGTGGGTTGCCATTTCCTTCTCCAATGCATGAAAGTGAAAAGGGAGACCGAAGTCTCTCAGTTGTGTCCAACTCCTAGCGACTCCATGGACTGCAGCCTACCAGGCTCCTCCATCCATAGGATTTTCCAGGCAAGAGTACTGGAGTGGAGTACCATTGCCTTCTCCTTATCAGTGACTTAAAGACTTGTTAATATGTTTATTAGTGATCTGGAAGTAGGGTAGGGCCTAACCAGTAGGTTCAAACTATGTAGAGCTTTGAGAATGTTGCTTTTGGGTTTCCTTTTGATGTTGGATAAAAAAAGAATTGCCTTAGGTGCTATACCAAGTTCATCCCATCCTGGTGACAAATGAATTACCATTAGTTCTCTTATTTCTACACAACATGTTATACTCACCGTGGCTTTCTGTAGTTGTTCGTCTGAAATCTTTCCTTCTTTTTATCCCTTTCATTGAATTTATTTTTATTTTATGGTTATGTATATACATATATATGTAAAACAAATTTTTCCACCTAGCAATCTTAAAGTATACAATTCAGTGGCAAGTAATAGATTCATAATGTTGTGCAAACATCACCACTATCTAGTTCTAGAACATTTTCATGACCCACCCCCTCCACCAAAACCCCTCTCCCTACTCTCCATTTTCCTCTCCCCTTAGCTCCTGGCAACCACTAATCTGATTACTGTCTCTCTGAATTTGCCTGTTTTGGACATTTCATATAAATGGACTCACACAACATGTGGCCTTTTGTATCCGGCTTCTTTCATTTAGCATGTTTTCAGTGTTCATGTGCTTTGTCACATGTATGAGGACTTTGTTGCTTTTTATGGGTGAATGCTGTTCTGTTGTACATTTTGTTTATTAATTGCTCGATGGGCATTTGGGTTATTTCCACCTTTTGGCAATTGTCAAGAGTGCTGCCATGAACATGTGTGTACAAGTTTTTGTTTGAACACCTGTTTTTAATTTGGAGGGCTGTATACCTAGGAGTGGAGTTCCTGGGTCATACAGTAATTTGATGTTTAACGTATCAAGGAACTGCCCATGGTCTTCTGTGCATGCCAGTCCTCCTCCACCATATATGTCCATTCTTTTTCAGATCCATGTTGGAACTTGCCTCCACTGTGATCTCTTTGCCTGGTGGCTCCCTGCAGCTTCTGTTGACTCATGTGTGCCCCTCCTTCAGCTCTGCCTCAAGAAACTTTACTTTTGCCCCTTGGTATCTTCATTTGCACCTGCACTCTTTCTTTTGGCTTCAAGGATGTGTGTCCCTCTCCTGGCACCCAACTGTAGTCTCACAAGGACAGAGACAGACCCTTGTTCTCTGCACTCAAAGGCACTTGGTACTATTTTTGCCTTTCTATTGTTGGGCTATTCTAGTAACACCTGGAGATGACAGAAATAGATTTGATTCTGTTGTTCATGAAGCTCAGATTTTCACTGAAATGGGGGTATCACAGATTCTACCATGTTTGAAACACTAAACTGTCAGAGGATTAAAAAGTAGGTCAAGGAGGGAAAGGGAATTGTTACGCATGCAGGGTAAAAAATTTAAATTCCAGAATGACGATAATGGCATTCATGCTGCCTTCATGACTTTGATCTCATTTAATCTTCCTGATGGGCTTCCCTGGGGGGTCAGCTGGTAAAGAATCTGCCTGCAACGTGGGAGACCTGGGTTCGATCCCTGGAACAGCTGCCCACTCTAGTATTCTGGCCTGGGGAGTTCAAAGAGCCGGACATGACTGAGTGACTTTCACTTTCAATCTTCTGACAACCATACGAGGTGGATCCTATTATTATCCACACTTGAAAACAGGGAAACTGAGGCACAGAGAGATTTAGCCCTGGCTGAAGGCCTTGCCGCTCTTACATGGCAAGGTCAAAATATCTGACTATAGAGCCTGTGTCTTTGACTCGTCTTCTATTCACCTTCTCAGATCCTTGAAGAGGGCATGCCCAGTTCAGTTCAGTTCAGTCGCTCAGTCATGTCCGACTCTTTGCGACCCCATGAATCACAGCACGCCAGGCCTCCCTGTCCATCACCAACTCCCGGAGTTCACTCAGACTCACGTGCATTGAGTCAGTGATGCCATCCAGCCATCTCATCCTCTGTCGGCCCCTTCTCCTCCTGCCCCCAACGCACCTCATAAGTTTGTTTCCTAGGGCTGCTGTAACAAAGCACCACGAGCGGGATGGCTCAGTCGGCAGAACTTTACTCTCTCACAGTTCCATCGGCTGGAAGTCTGAAACTCCAGCAGGGCTGGCTCCCACTGAAGGCTCTGAGGGAGAGCGTTTCATGCCTGTCTCCTGCCTTCTGGTGCTGCCCACAATCCTTGGCATTGCCCGGCTTGTGGCAGCATCATTCCAGTCTCTGCCTCTACCTTCACCTTTTCCCCATGTCTCTCCTGTGTCCAGTTTTCCCACTATTTAGAAGAATAGCAGTCTTCAGCTTAGGGCTCACCCTAATCAACTGTGGCCTCATCTTGACTTGATTTCATTTGCAAAGACCCTGTTTCTGAGTGAGGTCAGATGCACAGGTATTGGACGTTAGGGCCTGAGCATATATTTTTGTTGGGACACAATTCAACCTACAACAATGTATAAAGTTAATTTTGCCCTCTGCCACACCTTGTCTTTTCCAAGGCTGGACTGCCGTCATCACTCCCTGTACTAGCCTTGCAGGAATTACCCATGAACCTCTAGCATTCCAAGCTGCCCCTCAGTTCTATACTTGGTGCTCAATGACTAGCTGTTGAATTTAATGACTAAGGGATAGGCCACTGATTGTATTAATTTTTCCTAATGCACATTTTCTTTCAGTAATTTTTTTCCCTCAAGTCGCAGAAAAGAGTTGGCTTTTGTTTATGAGATTTTCCGATTTATTCTTAGATGGGAGCTTCAATCTTTATTTGCATCTGTTTACAAACTGTTGAAACAAAGCTTTTGACTGCCTCATAATGTCTTTCTTAATCCCATTCTTTTTGGATAAAAATGGTATTAATATATCCATTGTAAATCACTGGCAGCTCAATTTGAAATGTGTCTTTTTGCACAATAAGTACTATTAAATATTCTCTGATGGTGTTGCTCAGGGTAAGAAAAGATGACACAGTGTTTTCTCTTATTTAAAGAAGCCCAGTGGTTTTTTTTTTTAATGCTGTATTTCATTTTTAAAAGACAAAATGCAGCTGAATAAAATGGGAGCTTGCTATTTAGATGATGGAAAGTGTGGAAGACAGGATACTTTGACACATTCTAAGAGGAAAAGTGTGGAAGACAGGATACTTTGACACATTCTAAGAGGAAATGCATTTTTAAATATAAATGTTTGGTTTTTAATCACTCATTAGGGAAAAATGGAGACACTTGAGTGGTCTAGATCCCTTAAGCATGCTTTCATGGCACTTACATGGAATGAAGCAGCTGAATGATGACCTAATTGTGCTCAATCTCATTGGAGCTTACGGCGTGTCAGACTGCGTTCTCATTGCATAATGTGGATTGCCTGACCCATTTAATCCCAGGACTACACTGTATGAGGTCGGTAGCCCTCTTAAAACAAATTGAGATGAGATTCACATAACATTAACCATTTTAAATTGAACCATTCAGTGACATTAATGCATTTAATATAGTGTTGAACAACCACCAACTCTATCTAGTTCCCAAATATTTTCATCGCCCCAAAGGGAAACCCCGTTATCCACTTTTTAAGAACCAGGAAACAGAGGCATGGAGTAGATAAACCTGTGTCCTAAGGCGGTGGTGGTGGTTGTTTAGTCACTAAGGCATGTCCGACTTTTTGTGACCTCATGGACTGTAGCCCACCAGGCTCCTCTGTCCATGGGATTCTCCAGGCAAGAATACTGGAGTGGGTTGCCATTTCCTTCTCCAGGGGATCTTCTCAGACCAAGGATTGAACCCACGTTTCCTGCATTGGCAGGTGGATTCTTTACCCCTGAGCCACCAGGGAAGCCCATGCTAAGGTTACCCAACTGGTAAGTGATGGAGCCCATGTTTGAACCCGAGCACTGGGACTCAGGCCACTTGCTACCACTGTGGGCAGCTCTCTGCTGGTGTCTGAGCACCACCTCGCTCCTGGGTGGGGGTCAAAGCACTTAGCTTCTTTAACTTTGTGGTCTTCAGGGGAGATGCCTGCTGGTTGCTGAGCCCTCACGACTACTCAGTGTTCCCTACACTATGACCCTGAGGATTCGGGCCAGAGCTTTTTCTTCTGCCAATCTCTGGAACACTGGCTACACAGAGCAGAGCATGCTGTATCTGTTTCTTGCTGCCCCACCTCCACGTTTCTAAACATCAGTGTTCCTTGGTGCATCTCCTTCCCCAGCACTGGGACTCTAGGGTGTGAAGCAAAAGAGATGCCCAGGGTGCAATCAATAAGGTGGTGTTCACTCTGGGGGTCGTGTGCACCCTGGGGCGGGGCTCTGTTGCCTCCCCTCATTCAGGCCTTGCCCTGCACCTCCTCCAAGATCATGTTCAATTGTTACTGCCTCTCCTTCTTGCCTCCCCTTTGAACTTCTTCCCTCTACTGGCTTCTGGGCTCATCCTGGTCCTGTTTCTGATCATTGATTTCAACTCTGTCCAATGGGCTCTTGCTCCTTCCGCCCCCTTCCTGCTGGTGGTCTCTGCCTGTCTCTTTTCCTGGCTCTGCAGACCCAGCTGGCTCATCCATCCACTCAGACTTCCACCAGCGTGTGGTGATGCCCCTGCCTGCAGTTCTTCTCTCCCACCGTCAGCCTCAAGGGCCATAAATCCCGCTTGACCTGCGAAGTCCCAGTGTGTGCCTGCACTCTCGGCGTTGGCAGTGCCTCCGTTCCTCTGTGCTCACACGGCCCTCGGTTTTGACCTTGTTAGGATGGCCGTCATCGCTTTGTGACGTGTCTATGCTCTCTTTTTCCTTCTAGACTGAGAGCTCCTCCAAGGTAGGCCCACCATCCTGTTTTCTCTCTGCCTTTCCATCCAGGCCATTGCCATGGTCTCCTCTCTCAGACTCATGGGCTCTGAATCTCGAGAGGCTGAGCCCCAGGAATGTGTGTGTGTTGAAGGCCTCGCAGGCCATCTTGCTTTGCAGGCAGGAGTGTTCATTGCTGCTTTGGAGCCCCACGTTCTCCCTGGAACATGCAGATAGTGAAGGAATATTTTTCTGAGCCTGGGGAAATAAATTTGAAATTTAAAATGTCAGTGGAGAATCTTGGCAGACCCACCCTGGCCAAGGGATCAAGGTTAACATCTCGAGCAGTACATGGCAACACCACTCGCCCCCGATACGATGCATCGCAAAGCATATGGTTTCTCTGGTTGCCTTCCCAGTAATGCTAAACCTCAGCCAAAGCCTGAGGGAATACCAGACAAGTCAGACTGAGGGACTGTCTACCAAACACGTGACCAGTACTCTTCGAAAGAGTCAAGGGCATGCGGAACAAAGACTGAGGAGCTATCCCAGGTGGAAGGTGATCAAGGAGACATGACAACTAAATGCAGCAGGAGAGCCTGGGTTGGATCCTGAACAGAAAAAGAACATTGGTGGGAAGATTAGCAGAATCCCCCAAAGTTCTGTACTTTTGTTCATCCCATTGTATCGAGATTCATTTTCTTAGTTTTGATAAGTGTTCTGTAGTTACGTAAGCCACTAACATAAGGATGAAGGATACATGGAACCTCCCTGCAGCATTTTTTGCCTAAAGTTATCCCAATCTCCTGCCAAAAAGAGTGGTTAAGAGGAAATTATGAATAAAGGAATGGGAAGTAATTGCAATGTCACTGAACAGGGCGTTCTGGAAGGAGAGTAAAGGAGCCCAAAGGGAGACAATTACTTCAACATAGAAACCCAACTGGATAATCACAGATGACACAGTGATGGCCCCTCATTTTCATCATTTCTTTCCCTATAGATCATTTTCCATTCATGTCTTATTCTGGACATTTATTTTTTCAATTGTTTTAGAATTTTTCTTTATATTTGGCTGTGCTGGGTCCTTGCTGCTTGGGCTTTTCTCTAGCTGAGGTGAGCAGGGGCTACTCTAGTTATGGTGCATGGGCTTATCGCTGTGGTGGCTTCTCTTGTTGCAGAGCACGGGCTCTAGAGCAAGTTCAGTTCAGTCACTCAGTCATGTCTGACTCTTTGTGACCCCATGGACTGCAGCACACCAGGCTTCCCTGTCCATCATCAACTCCTGGAACCTACTCAAACTCATGTCCATCGCATCGGTGACGCCATCCAACCATTTCATCCTCTGTCATCTGAGCGAGTGGGCTTCAGTAATTGGGGCTCAGGGGCTCAGTAGCTGCAGTTCCTGGGCTCTCGAGGAAAAGCTCAATAGTTGCGGGCTTAGTTGTTCCACGGCATGTGGGATCTCCCAGACCAGAGATCAAACACCTGCCTCCTGCATTGTCAGATGGATTCTTTACCACTGAGCCACCAGGGAAGCCTCTGGACATTTATGTTAAATGGTATTGTATGTGATCTTTTGGGTGTGACTTCTTTCACTTAGCATAATGTTTTTGAGATTCACCCATGTTGTAGCCTGTATCAATACTTCATTCCTTTTTATGGCCCAGTAATACTCTGTTGTGTGGATATATATCACATTTCGTGTACCCCTTCATAAATTGATGGACTGCTAATATATTCTGGAGATTGCCCTGGTGGCTTTTGGTCAAATCCCAGAGAATTATAGAATTTCTCCAGATCCTCCTACATTCTGTGCATTTTGTTACTCTAAGAGGTAGTTCTTGGGATAAAGAATCTGTAGCATCTCCAGAGTGTCCCATGCAGGATTGTTTGCTTATCTTAACCACTTGAGAATGTCTTTTGAATTAAGGCAAGCAGTGAACCCAGTATCCCAAAAAGAAAAAAAAAGTGTGTGTTACATTATGTCCAAATCAATAGCCACTACTTCAAGGAGCTTCTCAGTGAAACATTTTATTGAATAAGTGTGAGAAAAGAAAGATATTAGTTGTCCGAGAATGCTGTTGCCAAACTTTGTGGAAACAGAATCTTTTCTGTGAAAACAGCATACATTTTTTTCCTGTGCCATGGAATTTCCCCTCATTTGACCCAAGGGGTGAAGGAAAACTCTTATGCAACCATCTCATTTTAAAAGTTATTCTTTTATATGTAGGCTGGTTAATAACCAACAATAGACAATTTTATCTAAGAAATGACTAAGATCCTGTATTTCACTTTTAGCAGGAGCTGATTTGCATATCTAATTCATGTTCCATTAGCCACAGTTAGGGTTAAAAAGGGAATGCAAGAAAAATCCAAGACTGGTCTTGCATCTGATTTCAATTTAGTTGTGAAGACTACCTTCCAAACTCAGAAACTGAGTAAACTGTAAACTTATTCTTTGCAGAGGTGTTGACTTTGACATTTTTACTTTTGAAATCCAACAGTTGTCAAGAGTTGCTCTCTAAAAGTTATTTTTAATACAAAGCATTTCCTCCCATCATTTAAATAACTTTTTTTTTAGGGGTACCTGTACACACATATACACACACTCTCTCTCTATTTCAGTGTCTAGGAAGAACTTTTCACTGTCTGGAAAACTTGTGCCCAACTTGAATCTTCCTCAGTAATCTGATTTCATACCTAGATTTGAAATGGAGACATTTCACAGAATCTAAGAGTTCAAAATGAGGTGCTATGCTTATTACTTGAGAGCATAATTTCTGTTCTTCCCACCAGTCATTCCACCCACCCACTTACTGGACTACTTATAGTTACCCTAAAAGTACAGTATTCAGAACTGGACCCCAAGCAACAGATGTTGTTTTGCTGTCACATTTTTGGTCATTTAGCATAAGCCCTCATTGACCTTTTTGGGTGAACATGGCCTTGGGCTCAAGTTGACGTTTATGTCTCCAAAGCCCTTTAGTCCCTTTTGATGTGTTGTCGATGAATGAGCCTGACCCCCAGCAACCCCTTCTCACCCACATCTTGAAATCATGGAATTGGTTCCTAAGACGTCAGTTTAGGAGATGACATCTGTCCCCACAGCATAGCGTTTTCAGATTCTCGTTTTGTCAAGTTCTTTTGGCTTCTGATGATTTTTGTCATCGTGACAAAAGGGTGTGGGTTGGCCTCACTGCTTAGTTTCCTGTCACCTAACTGACCTAACCCAGTGGGTGTCAGTAGGTTTGCTGAGCCTTGGAGGAGCAGGCTTTGGTAGCAAACGGGTTAGCCCCACACCATGCCAACCAGTGGAGGCTGCCGGGCAACTGGTACTTCATCCCCATGGCTGGGCACAGCCTGAGCTGTTGAAACATCAGTGTCACTAAAGATCGCTTCTTCCGAATCGATCTTTCTTGTGAACACTGGCAGTCTGAAAGACCTTTACCAAGTGCCTTGCCATATCCGGTGACTTTGTGCCTGGAAAATTCCCTCATACTAATAATCTAATTAACTGGGAAAAAAAAACAGGAAGACAGACTAATCTTCTTACATCTGATAATCCCTGCATCCTCTCTTAAGTGTGCATAGGACATTCTTTAATAATCTATTCTAGACTCTTGACTAGGAAGTATATCAAATTCAGCAATCCATGCTTTTAAAGCCATATGTCTTCTTTTTCTCTTTGGAAAGTGACCACTACATTTCTTTGACTATTGGTATGACAGAGGTGTGTCCTAAGTTACTTCAGATGTGTCTGACTCTTGCGACCCTATGGACTGTAGCCCGCCAGGCTCCTCTGTCCATGGGGTTCTCCAGGCAAGAGTGGGTTGCCTTGCCCTTCTCCAGGGGATCTTCCCAACCCAGGGATCGAACCCCCATCTCTTATGTCTCCTGCATTGGCAGGCAGTTCTTTACCACTAGCGCCACCTGGGAAGCCCTATGACAGAGGAGGGTTTAGCTCTTTTTTTTCCCTAGGTCTTTTAAGAACCTGGCGTGTGATTTGTCTTCACTATGATGCTTAAATTCCTTTAGAAAATCTTCTAATCGATTTGGGTCCTCGGTTCTCTCTCCCTAGGAGTATCTCCTACTCTTCCTGGCTGAAGGTCATTGTTCTTGGCCAAGAAATCAGAAACAAAATGAAGTTGAGGAGATAATCAGGTTTTTCTTGTACCTGTTGGAATTGAAACATCAGCCCAGGAGTTTAGCACACGACCTCTTTGCTCTTTTTGATTGTGGTGTCAGGACCCACTTCATCGTTTACATGGTGCCCTCACACATATTTGATTTTTATAATCCCTGTAACCTGGAGTCTTTACTAGCTGCCTTTGAGGAATTCTGAGGAATTTCTTAGAATTCACTTGTGAGGAAATGGAACTGAACTTACGTGTGGTGACATGTAGGGTTGAGTGACTTTTCCCTTTTCTGCTCTTCATAGCAAAGTAGGCACCTCCTGGCTTGTACCCCACATGGCCTTTGCTGTATTTCATCACCCATACTTCAACGCTCTGAAGCTCACCTTTCTGACTTTCTCCTCCAAAGGCCTTGTTCATCCTTTCATCCAGACCCTTCTCTGTCTTTCATAGACGTGGCCTGGGGAGGGAGATTCCCATAAACCATTTCAGCTCCTTTGTTCCTGTTTCACATCTTTTGGGGCTGGTTGATGAGTATATTACCAGAATATCATTTCTGCAATTGTCCCAATCCTCTAAAACCGTCTTCCTTTGAAGACTCTGGAATCAAACTGGCCATTTTCTGAACCTTTGGAAAACCAAAAGGCTGGAACCTCTCCCTTCCCTGGGCCTCCTAGGCCGCTCCCCCCATTGTGAGAAAATGTAGCCCCTTCCTCCCAAAATTCCCTTCCCTTCACCCACTTAGCTCCCAAGAGGATTGGTATCAGTCTAGTAGAGCAGCCCCCTGGTTGACTTTCTCTAGGAGGAAATTAGCAGCGTTGCTAAGGAAGGTGATCCAGAATTTATCAGCTCCTCTGCTTTTTTGCTGAATAAGATGCTGTGCAGACCTGGTTCAGTGATGTGTTTACATTACCCGGCATGTCCTTTGAGAGCTGGCAGAAGGTCAAGGGTCAACATTGATTTCTTTCAGATTTGTCAAGCCTCTTGCTGACTTGCTATGTTCCTCGTACTCTGAGAGCCGGGCAACAGATGACCTTTTTTTTTTTCAGATGACCTTTTAAATATAATTTTATTGATACTGTGTTGGGAACTTTTTCTCTTGCCTCCACTAACCTCTCCCCACTTTCCAGAAATAAATGGGCCACATGCTGCTGTCACTTGTTATCAAATCTGCATATAATAAAAGGCAGTCCCAGGAAGAATTGCTTGGGGGAAAATACTGATTTGGTTACCACATATGATCCTAAAGATAAAACTGCAACGTTGAGTCTTTCTGGTTTCTCTCACCACTTCAGAACAAACTTATGAAACAGGACAAGGATGGACCAAAGGGAAATTATTTCTGTGTTGTTCTGCCAAAGACTCTTCTCATTCCTTTTCAAAACACCACACATCCTGGCATTTTGAAAACCACTGTAATTATCACAAGGCAGCTCTTTCTCTGGGAAAAAACTGAGCAAGTTTCCCACTAGGAGATGACGATTAAAATAATCCGTCGGTGCTGGGACCAAACGTAACTAGCAAAGTCCGTTCAAAAGCTGCATTCATTGGGGAAAGAGAAAGAACAACCTTCTTCATAATGAGCCCTGGGAAGCGGCCAGCGTGGAAAGAGGTCGCACAATTGACAGCTTGGCGTCTGAGTAACTACTACAAGCCTATTTTTGCTTGCAGTGTTACAGCTTCTGTGGTTTTCTCTGGGGCCGATGCCTAGTGTCTTCAAGCAAAGTTTCCACCGAGTCTGTCTTTTTTTTTTTTTGAAACCACCATGTATTGTGGGATTATAATCTACCACTTTCGTAGGAGGTGAAAGAAGTTACCGTGACATGAGCAAGTAGAATCGGGTACAC
This sequence comes from Oryx dammah, assembly GCF_014754425.2. Taxonomy (NCBI): domain Eukaryota; kingdom Metazoa; phylum Chordata; class Mammalia; order Artiodactyla; family Bovidae; genus Oryx; species Oryx dammah. The sequence goes on from NW_024070207.1 coordinate 120,365,334, forward strand.
TAAACTTTTATTTCAGATGGATGTGGCATGGGGCCAGGACATTTGCTCTTATCCAGAAATGAGATGTTGTAAGATGGTGTAAACTTTTCTCAATCCTTTGCTGTTCACTTTTTGAAGATTGCCCCTGGAGGATGGTGTGGTGAAAGTCTTTATGTGATAGGTTAAAAATGTGCCCAGTCTTCTTGTCATCCCAGCAGAGCTGACAAGGATACTGTTTGTAAAGGTTCTGCTTGCTGCATATGCAACATGCAACACATTGGTGGGCTTGAGGGTGTGGGAGAGGGGGATGGCTTCAAGGCTAAATGGCTTTGTGTGGTCATACCAGTTTTGAAACTTTACATTCTTGATTGAAGTCAGAAGTGAGAAAGCTCTTTGGGATAACATTCTTGATACTTGGCTCATTGGTTATTTTCCAAAAGCTCTACAATGTGCTTTTATTTATTACTGTTGCTTCATATTATTTGTGTTGTACCTGCCTGCTATTGGCTCAGTGGTAAAGAATCCACCTGCAAATGCAGGAGACCCAGATTGGATCCCTGAAAGCTCCCCTGGAGAAGGGAATAGAATACACCAGTATTCTTGCCTGGAAAATCCCATGGACAGAGGAGCCTGGCGGGCTACAGTCCAGGGGTTGCAGAGAGTCAGATACAACTTAGTGACTAAACCACCTCCTGCTGTGCTGCAGTTAGTATTTAATGTTAGGAAAATGGTGTTGGGGACTGAAAGCAGAAACCAGGGGAGGGTTTTTAAGGAGTCCCAGAGGCCAAGATTGCTGCTGTCTCTGCTGTCTTCATCAGAAGAAACAGTCACTGACTCCAGAGGGTCCTGTGAGACCTTCTGTAATCTCTCCCATGATGGCATGTGACCTCAGTGGAGGAGGGACAAATGCCAGGGTTTCCCCCATTGTCTCCCTTTTCCTTCAACCTGGATCTTGACTACCCTGTCCCTAGGAAGGGGGAACCACAGCTGAAGGCAAACAGAAGTTTCCTTTGGGCACTTCCAAGGACCAAGACCTACTTCACACACACACACATACACATACGCCTTCCCCTAGATTTGACCCTACTTAGCTATACTAAGCAAGACAAAGCAGTCTCTTGGTTCTCAACATTTCTGGGTTGTAGACCACATAAGAATCAGTTGAAAACTTATAAATTCCCTCTCCCTTAAAAGTTTCTCTTGGAGAAGGGAATGGCAACCCACTCCAGTATTCTTGCCTGGAGAATCCCCATGGACAGAGGAGCCTGGCGGGCTATAGTCCATGGGGTTGCAAAGAGTCAGACATGACTGAGCGACTAAGCACAGCACAAGTTTTCTACAAATGAATGTAGTATTTGTCTATGGTTTCACAGGAATTCATGGCTTCCATGAAGCCCGTGCTGAAGGATTTACTTTTCCTGTATACCCTTATTTGTTTTGAGTTTTGTTACCATCTGCATGTATTACTTTTGTTAATTGAATCTGTTGAGGTCACTTTTGCAGTTCACTAATTAATTAATTAGACAACCAGGAGCCTAAAACTGGTTTTTCGTATGTAAGTACAGCATTGAGTCCTGAGAATCGATTTGAAAGCCCAGTGTTTATTATTGACTTTTTTAATACCAAAACATATCAGTGTGACTGCCCCCCCCAAAAGTGATGAGAACCAAAATAGTAAAAAAAAAAAAAAAAAAGAAATCAACAGTTGAATTTTTATCTGAATTATTGTTAATCAAAGAGTATGAAAAAAAGGCTCCTTATTTGAAAGCAGACATAAATATGTTCAGGGTTTCGCTGTGTTAATCGCCTCATTCATACGGGAAAAATCTTACAGTTGCCAAAATGGTTCTTTGACAGCATCGAAAGGATGAGAATGGATAATTACCACATCAGGAGCAAAAATACTGGGAAAGCTCCCTGCAGGGTTTTCACCAGAGCTTATCTTATGTGACTATCTTTTTTTATTTAAAAAGCTTCTTCTGGAATGGTAACAAGTGCTTTGCCTTAGTTGGACTCCAGACAGGAGCCATCTTTTATAGTACATCTTTCACTATACCAGAGTGTTATAAGATTCTTGTATATTTCAAATGGCAGTCATATTTTACTCTTCCCACCAAAGTTTTATGTGACATTTTTGTAGTCTGTTCTTAAAATCCATAAAACTGAAATAACTTAGGGGAGGGAAAAGAAAGAGGTAGGTGAGGGAAGAAAAAATTCTAGTGAGGATTCTCTAGTCTTCTAATTCCTTCCTATGTAGAAGTTTCCCTGCCGACTAACAGAGCTTTACTTTCAACTCGCTGTGAATTATTTGTCTTAAACACATGTTGGCACGGAATAAAGTTTCAGTTATTGCTGTGATGTGATGTCAATTGCTCAAGTGATAAAACATGGATTTCTTTTTTACATCTGGGACTGAAATGGAGGATGGGGAAGAAAAGAGGGGTGAGCCGAGAACAAGGACAATGCAACTGACAGGCATACATTGGCGAGGTGCATTGTTCATTTATTTCAGTAGCTGCATAGCTTTAGTTTCAAACACTGTTGAATACTCTGCGTGGCAGGGACACGTGTGGCAGAGTGTAGTTATGATAGCTAACAGTTATTGAATGGCTACTATTCTAAGCATTTTATATGCATTATTGCTCTGTGAAAACTGTATGGGATAGCAGTGTTCAAATTCTGACTCCTCCACTTCCAGCTGTGTGTGCACATGTGCAACTTTGCAATTTTTTTTTTAGATGAACCCTTAAGTACCCATCTCTTGGGGTTGATATTACCGTTAAATGAGGCGGTAGCCATAATACATCTATAATTATGCCTGATACATAAAAAACTCAAAAGAGGTAAATAAATTAGCAATGAAAAGAAAATGTTTATACAGAGACTTACAAGTGACTGTTCATAGTGGCATTATTCACAGCAGCCCTAAACTGGAAACAGCTCAGATGTCCTTCAAGTGGTAACTGGATTAAGAAAAACACACATACACACTGTGTGTATCCCTGCCATGGAACAGTACTCAGTAACAAAAAGGACACACCTGTGGATGTGGATGTGCGCATGCTCAGCTGCTCAGTCGTGTCCAGCTCTTTGTGACTCTGTGGACTGTAATCCACCAGGCTCCTCTGTCCATGGGATTCTCCAGACAAGAATACTGGAGTGGGTTGCCGTTTCCTGCTCTAGGGGATCTTCCTGACCCAGGGATCCAATCTGAGTCTCCTGGATTGGCAGACGGGATCTTTACCACTGAGCCACTTGAGAAGCCCTATGGATATAACACGGCAATAGGGAAGCGTCTAAAGCATTATGTCCAGTGAAAAAAGACAAATGCAAACATACTGTATAATTTCGTTGATGTGACATTCTGGAAAAGCCAAACTATAGCAATAAAAAGTATATCTGTGACTCTGCTCAATGTTATATGTCAGCATGGATGGGAGGGGGTTTGGGGGAGAATGGATACATGTTTATGTGTGGCTGAGTCCCTTTGCTATTCACCTGGAACTACCACAATATTGTTAATTGGCTATACCCCAATACAAAATGTTTTTGGTGTTTTTTAAAAAGTATATCTGTGGTTGCCAGTGGTCAGAGAAGATCAGCTGCAGAAAGGTTCCAGGAAACTGCAAAACAGCAACTGTTCTGTGTCTTGATTGTGGTCATCATGCGGCAGCCCACAGTTACTAAATTTCAGCAGACTGCGCATGGAAAAAAATAGGTGAAGTTAATATATGGAAGTTATACCTCAGAGCTCAAAAGCATACTTGCTGCAAATTGTAAGACTGTATGATATTAGGGGGCTTCCCGGGTGGCTCAGTGGGTAAAGAATCCACTTGCAATGTAGGAGATGCAGATTTGATCCCTGGGTTGGGAACATCCCCTGGAGAAGGGAATGACAACCCACTCCAGTGTTCTTGCCTGGAGAATTCCATGGAGAGAGGAGCCTGGCGGGCTACAGTCCATGGGGCTGCAAAGAGTCAGACACAGCTAAATGACTGAACATGCACATACATGATACTAGATTGTCTTATATTTTAGAACCAGGGTGAATGGATTTTTAATACAGATACAGTTTGAAGGACTATTTAGATTATTTCCAAGGAGAAATAAAGCAGGTGCCTTTGGGTGCTTACCATACACCTGTCTGCCATGAAAGAGACCCAGGATGCCACCAAAGGGACCGATGCTAGTCTTTATTTTACAGAAATGGTAGGGAAGTTCCAGAAAGTTCATGTCCATGAAACCATCAAGAAATCCCATGAGCAAGAAGAATTCAAGGTGTGCAGTGCAGATAAGGAATGGGTTGGATCAGCAAGAAGGGAGAGAGTTTAGTGGAGATAGCAGTAGCCACAGAAGCCCCCTGCCAGAGAGAAGACTTGAAAGGGTTGGATAGACTATGCTGGAAATAATTTGGAGAGAGGTATGGCTATATACTTGAAACTGACCAGACTGGAGCATGTTGGGAAGACCCAGACTGACTCTGAGGTCTGTCAGCTTCACAGCTATGATGCAGAGTGGGGAGTGGCAGTGAGGGTTCCTGATTGCCCAGTGGCCTGGCTGCCTAGAGTGGCACGCACTGTTCCTGCTCTGAGTAGGAGTGCCCGCCCCAACTCCAAGTTCTGCAACATCACATTGGTAGCTTACAGTTGGCCATGTATTTATACCAGGGACAAGGACAAATGCTATACAGACCGGGTCTCCCCACCCCCAGTGATACCCCAGTGTCTGTGTGTATAGTATACCACTGATGGTGGAGATCCCACCAGTCCATCCTAAAGGAGTTCAGTCCTGAATATTCACTGAAAGGACTGATGCTGAAGCTGAAACTCCAATACTTTGGCCACCTGATGCAAAGAACTAACTCATTGGAAAAGACCCTGATGCTGGGAAAGATTGAAGGCGGGAGGGGAAAGGGCTGACAGAGGATGAGATAGATGGTTGGATGACACCACCAACTTGATGGACATGAGTTTGAGCAAGCTCTGGGAGTTGGTGATGGACAGGGAAGCCTGGCATGCTGCAGTCTGTGGGGTTGCAAAGAATTGGACACAACTGAGCTACTGAACTGAACTGATGGTGGTAATCTTAAATAATCATGAACTCGAGAGAGGGGAGCAAACAGAAGAATTGAGAGGTGAATAGGAGGGTGTTGAAAGAACAACCACACAAAGAAAGAATTCCTCTTGAGGGGGATGAAAAGTCACAAATACTTAAACTGAAAGAGGAAAAGGTGGGTAATTTTCATGTTTCCCAGAGAGCTGAAGCAGTGGCAGGCATTTTCACAGCACAGATGTCATCACCTATCACACAAAATTGGGTGCTTTCAGACTTTCAAGAAAGGGGGCTCCCTCTTGATCAACAGCTGTTTTGAGATAATGCACAGCACTGGAGCTGTCAACGTGTGCAGTGCCAGTTGGGTCCTCCAGGCTCCAGGCCTGTGGAAGGCAGGCAGAGTGGTGGATGAGCGGAATCATGAACTTATCCCTCTCACAGTATTGTTCTCCAATACTGTGTGCTTCCAACAGAAAACCTCTCTTCCTTGTTTGTCTCCCCATTCATGTGAGCTCTGGGAAGAGCCGGGAATTTTGAGTCTTTGTGTATCCTAGAGCCTACCTCTACGCTGATTAAACTAGTGAATTTAGGCAATTTCCATTTTAGATACCATGCTGTTAGCAAAAGATCACTTAGGTTCTGGTCAATAACAGCCCAGCCTTTCTTAAAATATTAAAAAGAGATAGCTTTGGGTTGTTTGAAACATGGTTCCCATCCTCGTCTCTGGCTGGAGGACACTAGTCAGCCAACGCTTTGGTTTTTTTTGTACTATACCAAAGTTGAAGCAATTTACTCTCAAGGATTCTCCCGAGTCTGAGGTGCTGTGATTCTATGAGGGAGGAAAGTTCAGACTTTGTGGGCTTAAAACTGTGGGTCCTTGATGGCTATATGTTGGAAATACAAAGTTATACACTGTGAGGAAGTTTTCTCTTTTTGTTTGACTTCTTTGCATCAGATTCTTTTACCCGTATAAATGATCATTGATGATCATTGATAAGTGATGCCGGCTAACAATCATTGCCTCATTCTGTCCCATTTCTCTTTCCCCTCATCTGTGATGTGCTGAATAATGCCCACCCCCTCCCAGTTCCCCACATCCAGGTCATAATCTCTGGAACCTGTGAATGTATTACCTTATATGACCAAAGAGATGGCAGATGTAATTGAGAATCTTGAGATGGAGGGGTTATTCAGGTGGCCCAATGGAACCACAGTGGTCCTTGTGATTCCATCTCTGGTCTGTGGCCAGAGATTCAACAGGAGATGTGAGGATGGCAGTCAAGATGAGAGGGACAGGACTGGAAGATGTTTTGTTACTTGCATTGAAGATGAAAAGGCCACCACCCAAAAGAGTACAAATGGGCCCTGGACGCTGAAGAAAACCAGATAAATTCTCTCCCTAGAGCCTTCAGAAGGCAGCAGCCCTTCCAACAGTTTGACTTAACCCGATAAAACTGATTTTGAACTTCTGGCCTCTAGAACTATAAGAGAAGAAATTTATATTGTTTTAAGCCCTACAGTCTGTTCCTTGTGTGTTATAGCAGGGTTAAAAACCAGTAAATCATCTCTTCTCTAGATTAACTTTTTTTTTGCTATGTTAAAAACCATTCAATTTTATTAATTAACATTTTACATTCACAAATAGTCTAAATAAAGTCTTTCACACCACACTGTGTGATTCTAAATCAAAATATAGATTCTTGTACTCTTACAAGAATTCAGAGGCCTTCTTGTTCTGATACACTGATCTGAGAATTGTGATTTCTATGGTTTACAAAATAGAGGCTAATTATTTAGTAAACATGGATGTACATTAATTTTATGACCTTTTAGGAAAGGGTTACCTATACTTTTCTTGAATAACTGTGAAGATGTCTTTATTTGAACCATGTCAACTAATATTGTAACTTCTATTGCTTTTATGAAGATACATCTTGGTGTTAATGGACTGCCTTCTTTTTATGCTTAAAAAGCAATTGGAAATTAAAAAAGAAAAAGCAATTGGGAATTGAAAAGCAATTCCCCACTGGTCCAGTGGTTAGGACTCATGCTTCCACTGCCAGGGGCACAGGTTTGAGCTCTGGTTGGAAACCTAAGATCCCGCATGCTGCAGAACCAAAAAAATAAATTAAAAAAAAAAGTGAAAAATTAATTTTAAAAAGTAAAAAAAATTAGTTGAAACAACCATTTAAAATTTAGAGTGATCCTCAGCCTAACTTTGACACAAAGAATGATTCTCTGAACACTTGAGCAAGTAAATCATGTCTGTTCAAGATTTACTTTTAGGTGGAACACCCTTTGCTCTCCACACTTCAGTATCCATCAGGTCATCTTGGTATCTGGTGAAAATGTGGTTGTGCTGAAGAGGGAGGCTCTGGAGGGTGGATTCATGATCCAGGCTTTGGTCTCCTCCATCAGTTTGGTCCATGTTCCTAAAATATTGTATCCTGTTGGAGCACTTTTGTGGAGGCATGTGGAGAATTAGAACATGTTCCAAGGCGAGCCACAAAGACTTGGAGAAGAGCCAGTGTGGGCAGAATCGAAGAGCTGCAATTATTCAACACAAGGAGAAGGAGGCTGAAGCATGGTTTGATGATGACACATGAGAACCTCTAGAGTTAATCAGTGGGAAACAGTGATTAACTGCTCCTTGTCCTCACGGAGCCAGCTCTCAGATCAAAGAGCAAAAAGAATTTGGGTTGAGGAACGAGGGACAGGCAGGGAAGGCTGTGGTGTTATTTGATGTGCAGACTTTTGCAGCTGTGTGGAGCCCTGGGGCCCCAACTAGCTCCATCTCCTCATTTGCAGGTGATGAAACAGAAGCTGAGAGTGACTTTTGTAAGGTCACAGGCAAATGACAGAGCCTTGAGTCAAACCCGCAGCTTGATCCTATTCACTGCACTACCTCAGTGGAGCATGCGCAGTGGGTTTAAAGAGGGCTGGTAGCTTCTCTCTTGGAAGTAATTTCAAGTTGAAGCAGTCTTAGGCAGCCTTTGAGGTTGATGAAAGTATTCCATGTCTTCCCCTTGGGGTGTGTGTGTGTGTAAAATCCATCGAGTTATATACTTAGGATTTGTGTACCTGATGTATGCTTATTATTGATCAATTTTTTAAAAAAATTGTCAGCTTTTGGAAAATGAACATGCTGAACTCTTCATAATAGCTCCAAACTAGAAACACTCCAAATGTCCTTCAACAGTAGACAGGATGAATAAACTGTGGCATATTCATGCAGTGGATTTCGATACAGCAGTGAGAGTAAGTTAACTATATATCACAGTGCACAGCAACGTAGATGTATCTCACAAGCAAGCTATTAAATGAAAGAAGCCAATTAGGAGAGAACATTTCATGTGATTCCATTTATCTGAGAATCAAAGCTGAGCAAATGTATCAGTGGTGTTAAAAGTTGGGGTAGTGGCTAGCTTTGAGGGGCACAGGAAGGAGAGGATCTTGGGTGCTTATAGAGATATTTTTAAAAATCTGGCATTGGGTTACTTGGTTATATTCATTTTGTGAAAATGGAGTGAGATGTATGTGCATTTGTGCTTTTTATTTGTGTAGATTACATTTCAATTAAAGATTGACTTTAAAGATTAGAAGGTTTAGCAGGCAACCTCTTACAAGCCTTTCTACTGTTAAGCTCTAAAGAATTTAGTTTGGGGATTTCTTTTAAAGGTGCACAGGTAGCCTGCGTTAGAAAATGTGTGCTTTCATAGAATCATTAGAAAATACCCACTACAGAGAGAAAGTTCCTGTTAAGGAATCTGTCTATTTCTATCTCAGCAGTAGTAAACCAAAAGAAATTCATTCCATAGAGTGCATGCTCCCTGAGCTAGTACAGTCTTTCTTTCATGAAAATCTATGAAGCCAGCACCAGCCCTCAGTTCCTTTTTAGCTCTTTGTAGTCCTATAGAATGAAAGAATGGGGTCATTTTTTCAAAGACGCAGCTTGACATAAATAGTAAGTTTGTTAGGAGATGATTTTGTCATGCCGGGCACATTTTCCGGCAGCAGCGCCTGGAGTGCTCCATTGGGGTTCAAATCATGGGAAGTGGTTCAAGGCAAGCAGCCGACCAATCAGAACTGATCCTTCTGAGCCAGACTTCGCCAGTAGCCACATCCACTTCTGGCCACTAGCTGGAGAGTTTCCAGCTAGCTGGTTAGCTTACCTGAGAGCATCTTATGAGTGCACAGAATGCCAAAAGAGGATAAGGACAGGCATCATGGGGGTCCCCACGGCTCTGTCTTCTCAGCCTCTTTTAATGAGCCTGCCTCCTTAATTTCATTCCTGCCTGTCCAGGCCCTGATCATCTCTGACCTGAATTGCTGTAACTGCTTCCTGACTATTTCTTCCACATCTGTTTTTTTAAACAATTGAATTGCATAATTTACACACCATCGAGTTCACCAGTTTTAAAGACATTTAAGTATTCTTAGTACAGTAAATTTGCTGAGTGGTACATCCACCACCACAACCCAGTTTTAGAACATTTCCATCACCCCATAAAATCCATTCATCCCTTTTCCCATCTCCAGTCCCAGGTTCCCTGGGGAACCACTAGTCAACTTTCTGTTTCCCTTTTCTGAACATTTTATATAAATGGACTTAATAATATGAATTCTTTTATGTCTGGCTTTTTCACTGAACATAATGTTTTTGAGGTTCATACGCACTGAAGAATGTATCATTACTTTGTTTTTATTGCCAAATAGTATTCATCCCTGTATGGACCACATTTTGTATATTTACCAGTCAATGGACACTTGGATTGTTTGTACTTCTTGGCGATTATAACTAATGCTGCTTTTTCATGTATGAGTTTTTCTTGGGTATATACCTAGGAGTGAAATTGTCATGTGGATAACCCTGTCTAACTTGTCGAGAGATTTTTGTACTATTTCCCAGAGTGGCTGAAGTATTTATTTTCTTGCCAGCAGGCCGTGTATGAGGGTTCTGGTTTCTCTTTATCCTCACTAACACTTGTTATTATCATTTTGAGTATGGCCATTCTAGTTTATTGAAGTGAAGTGATATTTCATCCTTGCATTTAGTTTTGTCAGGTGAGAAACATTTGTGATGTGGGGCAGTTGTTGGAGTAAACAGGAAAAAAGTGTTTGAAACTCTTAGTTCATCCTTTGGTAGGCCCCTGAATATCTTTGTAATGGTCATTGAATATTCATGTGGTTCCAGGCTTAGAATATAGAAAGAAAATGTAGGTGTTTATTCTCTGCTTCACCATTGTTCATGTCTTGAAACAAATATTAAAGAAATAACAAAATTTTAAAAATTAATATTTAAATCACAGTATTCATACAATTGATTGAAAAAGAACCTTTCTATTAAGCAAGTATTAAAGCTGTAATTTGGAGGGCCTTTTTGGCTTTATTATTAAGTCCAATATTGGAATCACTCACTTGATGTGATATATAGGAGCCATTTTCTGATGCACCAGTATTAATCCACTTATAGCTGAGTGGCTAATGGATTAGCAAACACTTTCATTTTCTATAAAGGAATGGATGTTGTGAGGGCCTGAGAGATGGTGAGAAACGCAGCTGAAGAGAATCATACTTCATGTATTCAAACTCTGCAAAAGTTTTGCATTGATGGTGGGATTAATGTGTTAGAGTTTAGATAAGATATTTATGCCTTGCATTTAGAAATAATACAGTGAATCCATTAAAAAAGCATCCTTGCTTGTTTAAAGTAGACTTGGAGAGAGAAACTCATTAGTAAATGTTAAAATTTGACCTCTGAATACTTAATTATATTAAAAGTTGCCTTACTGCTCTCGTAACTGATTTTCTGCCAAATTTCTCTGTTCAACACTCAGAAGTTGGACAGCAAGTCGTGCGTAAGAATGTTTGCAGACACATAAGGCAGTATTTTCTCTCGTCTCAAATCATTTCATAAGTCTCATTTTTATGTTATTACTGATTTAGGCCTTTAAGTACCATGTTTATATATTTAACATATGGAAACACGACAAATGCTGGGGAAAAACACTTGGTGCAACAGACATATTGACACAGCGCCGAGGGCATCTGCCTGTCTTTGTCCATTAGGGGTCACCTCACTGGTGTAGTTCTGAGCAAGTGCTCACCCTTACTGTACATGATTGCTGTGCGCACTGGTGACCCACCACATTACTGACATTTGCCTAAAAAAGTCAGTGCTAGGAAGGATGGTTAAAGAAGAAAAAGTTAGCTTATTAAAAAAGATAGAGTGATAAGTCAGGAATTTGGGAGTAACAGGTATACACAAATATATAGATAAAATAGATAACAAGATCCTGCTGTATAGCCCAGGGAACTGTAATCGATATCTTGTAATAATCTATAATTGAAAGGAAACTGAAAAAGTGTGTGTGTGTATAACTGAGTCACTTTGCTGTACAACTGAAACTAACAACACTGTAAGTCAATTATACTTCAATTTTAAAAATTAATTTTTTAAGAAAAAAGGGTAGTGAGGAAAGGGAAGAAGTCAGGATTTGCTCTGGTAGGTCAGAGTCAGTTTCTTTACCTTTTACTATATGGAATAAGAAAACAGAAATACGAGCCTCCATAGTGTAAGACGGACTTCGGGAGTTGTGGATATCGGAAGAGTGTTTTTTGGCTCAAGGTTCCTGAGAGTGATGTCTTGGAACACAGATCAGAATTAGATGCATGAAATTAGAAATGCTGGGGGTGATTGGGAGATGCCATAGAGAGATGCATGAAAATTCTGAATTCTGTGGAGGAAATGCAAGTGTGGAAAAGGAAAGGGGCTCAGATGGAAAAGCCAGAGGTTTAGATACTAGGAGGAGGCAGGCAACTGGTGATGGAAGGGAAAGATGAAAAGTGAGGAAGGGAGAAAGAGTGGAGGGTGGAGGGTAGGATTTTGGGTGTTCTTCTCTGGGGAGTAGGACTCCCCATCCATTCTCTCCAAGACAGAGAACCTACCACTTCAGACATGGTGCCCATCCATGGCTGGGAAAGAATCTTCAGAAGGACACAACCTCCTGCATGGACAGGAGGACATTTCTAAGAAAACTCATGATGAGAGCTGTTGATATGAAGCTTGCCTGGGTTCTGTGTGGATGTGTCCCCCTTACATAACAGGGAACGGAAAATTCAACACATGCTACAGAAAGTTTCCTTGCAAGGTTGCTGATGGTCCTGAGGCTTTTTAAAAATCATCTAGTCTATAGACCTTTGTTAAATTTTATCAGTTTTCCCAAAAATGTCTCTCATAATTTCTTTTTCTCTAGTTAGGTCCTTAGTCTTAAGAAGCTGAAGCATTAGGAGTGGCAGAATGCTAAAGATTTAAGCAAAACCCTAAAACTCAATTTAGAAATACAGAACTAGTGGTAAGCTGAAAGCTAACTAACTTTTAGTTGAATATAAATACAAAAGACACATATTACAGGAGAGAGAATTTTTACTGGCAGTTTCCTCTCTCATGGAAAAAAATCAAATCTATCTTCTCCGTGTGTGTAAGAATGTTTGCAGACACATAAGGGAAGCCTTTTGTTTTTGGAATAGGTTGTTGGAATAGGTGGGATTGAAGGCCATTTCATACAAATGCGCAGAAATTCTGTGAGAGGGAAAATGGCAGTCTATCCTAAATAAATACTGAACAAGCTGGAAGCTTTTCAACCGCTTAAATTTGCACCATAGAAAAGAAGGCATTCTGGCCAGTGTTAGAAGATACCTGAATAAGTAAGGAAAGATACAGCCCAGCTTCCTTGGTCTGACTTTATAATAAAGATAATGAGTTGTCTCTCCTGTTATCTGATTTTAGTTCAGATGATAGTCAATGGTAAAGAATGGTTAGAGAGCTGTAAGCCCTAGAGAGCTCAGATACCATGTTGGAGTCTGTTGGTAGGTTCTGAGGGTGGGGGAAATCACCAGGAAATATTTTGTCTTACCTAAGTTTGAAACTCCTTCCAGATTCCAGCATTGACCTGGAGAATGACATTCTCCAGTTCCTTGGACTCTGAGTCTCTTTGTGTTCAAGGTTTGGCAGTCATCATACAGTATCCAGCTGGAATAATAATGTTGATGCTGTTTGCTCAAATAATTCTGAATATACTAAGCTGATGAAATTGTTGGATGGAATGTTTGACTTTCCTAGCATATATATGTAATCAGAGTACCTTTTAACTGTCAGAAGATTAAGGCACTAAAAGTTTTTGCCATCGAATGAACATTAATCAGTCCAAATGTGAGATGAGGTTTTTCCAGTCACTTTTCATATAACCAACATTTGCATTTATTTACATTTTTAGCTTTTTGGAACCCCCAAATAGCCAAAACTCCACAGCTAAATCAAGGCAGTGTGCGACTGGCATAAGAATAGACATATAGATCAATAGAATAGAATTGAGAGTCCAAAAGTAATTCTTGCACTTGTGGTCAGTTTATTTTTGACAAGGGTATTGCTGTAGGCTGAATGTTTGTGCTTGCCTCTCCTTCTCTTCTTATGTTGCAGCCTAATCCCCAAAGTGATACTGTTTGGAGGTGGGGCCTTTGGAAGGTGATTAGGTCATAAGGGTGGAGCCCTCGTGAATGGAATTAGTGCTCTTATAAAAAAGAAGCCCTTGGAGAGCTCCCTTACCCTTTCCACCTTATGAGGACACAGGGAGGAGTTGGTCATTCATGAACCAGGAAATGGAACTTCACCAGACATGGAATCTGCTCGCACCATGATGTTGGATTTCCTAGCCTCTGAAACTGTGAGAAATAAATGCCTGTCGTTTAAGCCAACCAGTTTATAGTAGTTTGTTATGGCAGCCTGGATCGACTAAGGTACTAAAACAACTGTGGAAACATGGTACTAGCACAATTGGATATCCACTTGCAAAAGAGTGAAGTTTGACCCCTACTTGGCATCATTTGCAAACACTAACTCAACATGTATCATAGGCTAAATATAAAAGCTAAAACAAACAGAAAAGCTAGAAAATGTGGGAGTAAATCTTAATGACTTTGATTTCTTAGGTGGAACACCAAAAGTATGAGTAATAAAAGAAAAAAATAAAAACCAAAATGTAAGATGTTTGTACTGTGAAGAATCAAAAAAGTGAAAAGATAACTGACAGAATGGAAGAAAATATTGGAAAATCATGTATCGAAGAGACTTGTGTCCAGAATATATATTATTTAAAGTCTTACAGCTCAATAATAAAAAGAGAACCTGAAACAAAAAGAGACAAGGGATTTAAGAGTTATTTCTCCAAAAAAGATAAACAGATGATATGCACATGAGAAGATGTTCAGTATCATTAGTCATTGTGGAAATGCAGATTGAAACCACAGTGAGGTACCACTTCACACCCACTAGGATGGCTGCAATGAAAAAGACAGACAATAGCAAGTATTGGTGAGGACAGGGAAACAATGGAACCCTCATACCTTGTAGGTAGAGATGTAAGATGGTGCTGCTGCTTTGGAAAACAGTCTTGCAGTTCCTTAAATACTTAAACATAGAGTTACCATATGACCCAGCAATAGGTTTATACCCCAGAGCAATGAAAACTGATATCCACAGAAAAACTTGTACATGAATGTTTATAGCAGTGTAAGTATAATAGCCAAAAAGTAGAAACATCCCAAATATTCATAAGTTGATGAATGGATAAATAAAATGTATATATAATATTGTTGAATATTACTCATCAATTAAAATAATGAAACACTGATACATACTACAACATGGATGACCCCTGAAAACATTATGCTAAGTAAAAGAAGCCAGTTACAGTTTTCCTGTATATATGCCCTGTAATTTGAAAAGATGTTTACACCCCTAGCCAAGACATGGATGCAACCTAAATGTTCATTGACAGATGAGCAGATAAAGGAAATGTGGTATGTACACACACACACACAGGACTATTACTCAGCCATAAAAAAGAATGAAATAATGCCATTTGCAGCAACAGAGAGAGACCTAGAGATTATCATACTAAGTGAAGTGAGTCAGAGAAAGACAAATACCATATCATATTGCTTATATGTGAAGTCTTAAAAAATGATACAAATGGACTTACTTACAAAACGGAAGCAGGCTCACATGCATGGAAAACAAACTTATGGTTACCATGAGGAAAGGTGAGAGAAGAGAGAAGCATTTAGGATTAACATAAACACTATTATATATAAAATAGATAACCAACAAGGACCTATTGTATAGCACAGGGAACTATACTCAATATTTTGTAATAAACTATAAGAGAAAATAATCTGAAAAAGAATATGTGTGTGTGTGTGCATGTATCTGAATCACTTTGCTGTATACCTGAAACTAACAACATTGTAAATCTACTTTCTTCCAATAAAAAGAAAGGAAGCGAGTTACAAAGGACCATATACCCTAAGTCCAGAACAGGCAAATTTATAGATAGAAAAAGTAGATTGGAGATTGATTAGAGCCAGAGTTGGCAAGTGGGGTAGGGTTGGGAGGAAAGGGGACTGACTGCCAGTATGATCAGAGTTTATTTTAGGGGTAACCAACATTTTCAAACCTAGATCGTGGTGACAGTTGCAGCCATAGAATTGAGGCAAGTGGAAAGGGAGAGAGAAACACAAATCTGTTGACTTGTGTACTTTTCAAATGGGTGAATTACATGGTATGGCAATAATATCTCAAATAAGCTGCCTTTTTTAAACATGGATTTTGGCCTAATCATACATTTTAACCAGTGAAAGAAATATGTTGAGTAAATGTTAGTAATCCATCATTTTATGTTCTGCTCATTGACTCATATTTTAATTAGAGAAATATACATCTCTAATTACTGCCATTGTGTGCCTCAGGCTGATGTGTTTGGCTGGATCTCTTTGACCATGGAAATAGTTGTTCTTTAATCAGGTCAATAAAACAATTACTGCTGGCAGACGGATGTGCCTCCTGTTCAACATTGAGGTCATTCTGAGCCCCTGGGCCATACAAACTGTAGGTGGAAAATTAAAACCACTTGGTGTTTCTAGAGATTGAGCCCTACCAATATGATATATTCTATATGTAAATTTATACTTAAAAATATACTTTGCCAAGTATTCCCTCTCTGGCAGTGAAGGGCTGTTAACGTACTAATTTTTTAAAAGAGGGGTTCCTTTGTGGTCCATTTTTATTTCTTTAAGACAGAAAAACTATACTGTTGTTTTAAAAGCCTCTGGACATAAGCATAGCTAGGATCCTAGTAATTATTCTTTGACAAAATCAGTGGGTTTTCATTGAATGTGACTACATTTTTCTCAACCTAGGCTCTGTGCTTTGGCGAGGCACCAGAAAAGTAACTTATGTGATCTCTCTCCCATCAGCAGTCAAAGCCTTTTTGTAAAATAGCAGATGGACACTTTCAGTTCAAGATAATTGTCATAATGTGATCAGTTCAGACACTGAGATGTGGTAAGAACTGAACCATTAGGAGGGTTTCCCACAGACTGGAGCCTTTGGGTTACACCTTGAAGATGAGCAGAGTTAGAACAAGTGGATGAGGAGGGGGAAACGAGGAGGAAACTGGTCCAAGAAGCAGAGGCAAGAAGGTGCGTGTGGAAGCCGAGAGGAGCCTGGTGGGCGAGCGTGGACAACTTGGCTTGGAGGAGCACAATCCACGTGGGTCCTTGAGACTCCTATTCTAGTAGGCAGGGGTCCCACTGTAGACTGTGGGAACAGCTCAGTCAAAGTGTTCATTTTGAATGGAAGCCTTGATCTGGGACTTGAGATGGGAGATTATAGAGACTGATAACCAGCTGGACAGCCATTGCTACTGTCCAAGTCTGAAGCCAGGAGAGATTGGATAAAGGGGTCAGGAAAGTAGAGTCACACACACACACAGACACAGAAATACATACATTTATTCTCTTTTCGTTTCTGTTCCCAGGAAGGTTATTACAGAATGTGAAGTAGAGCAACCTGTGCTAAACAGTAGGTCTTATATATATATGATATATATATATCTTAGTGTGTATATGTTAATGTAGACCTCCTAATTTATCCCTCCTCCCCCGATACCCATCCCCTTTGATCACCTTAAGTTTCTTTTCTAAGGCTGTGAGTCTGTTTCTCTTTTGTAAATGAATCTATTTGTATCATTGTAGACACCAGCTCTTAATGGTATTATATGATATCTGTCTCTCTCTACCTGACTTACCTCTCTGACTTTGAGCATGTACAAGCCTCTTCATGTTGTGGCAAGTGGCATAATTTCATTCCTTTTGATGGCTTAGTTGTATTCCATTGTATATGTACCACATCTTCTTTATCCATTCCACTGTTGATGGACATCTAGGTTGCTTCCATGTCTTGGCTCTTAAGAGTAGTGCTGCTATGGCGATCCAAAAGTCTACAAGCAGTAAATGCTGGAGAGGGTGTGGAAAAAAGGGAACCCTCTTACACTGTTGGTGGGAATGCAAACTAGTACAGCCACTATGGAGAACAGTGTGGAGATTCCTTAAAAAACTGCAAATAGAACTGCCTTATGACCCAGCAATCCCACTGCTGGGCATACACACCGAAGAAACCAGAATTGAAAGAGACACGTGTCCCCCACTGTTCATCGCAGCACTGTTTATAATAGCCAGGACATGGAAGCAACCTAGATGTCCATCAGCAGATGAATGGATAAGAAAGCTGTGGTACATATACACAATGGAGTATTACTGAGCCATTAAAAAGAATACATTTGAATCAGTTCTAATGAGGTGGGTGAAACTGGAGCCTATTATACAGAGTGAAGTAAGCCAGAAAGAAAAACACCAATACAGTATACTAACACATATATATGGGATTTAGAAAGATGGTAACGATAACCCTCTATGCGAGACAGCAAAAGAGACACAGGTTATAGAACGGACTTTTAGACTCTGTGGGAGAGGGAGAGGTGGGATGATTTGGGAGAATGGCATTGAAACATGTATACTATCAGGTAAGAAACGAATCGCCAGTCTATGTTTGATACAGGATACAGGATGCTTGGGGCTGGTGCACGGGGATGATCCAGAGAGATGATATGGGGTAGGAGGTGGGAGCGGGGTTCAGGATTGGGAACTCATGTACACCCGTGGCTGATTCATGTCAATGTATGGCAAAACCAATACAGTATTGTAAAGCAAAATAAAGTTAAAAAAAAAAAAAAACAAAGAAGAGTAGTGCTGCTATGAACATTGGGTGCATGTATCTTCTTGAATTATGGTTTTCTCTGGACATACACCCAGGAGGGGGATTGCAGGATCATGTGGTAGCTCTATTTTTAGTGTTTAAAAGACCTTCCATACTGGTCTCCATAGTGGCTGTTGTTTGTCTGAATGTTTGTCAGTGTTGTGAGTTTAAAAACTATATAGACTATGTGCTTAGTATGCCCCAGGCACCGATTGAGGCCCTGGTGGTGGGGGGCCACTAGGAAATCTCAGACGTAGCCCCAACCCCTGGGGTCCTTGGCTGGGTGGGGAGATCACGCTGATAGCATTAGCGTGGCTCACAGTGGAAGAGGAAGTGCTACAGCTTCAGAGATTCAGGCAGCTCATGTCGTTGGGAGTCACAGAGGATACCCCGGCCATGTTTGTGGGGTGGGTGGTGTGATGCTCAGCCACGTACTCCCCTCAGTGGGGAGGACTCCAGCCCTGGGGTGGTGTCCTTCAGGAGGAAGTCTTTCCCATAAACTCGTTCGCTCTGATGGAACAAATGTCTTTAAAAACGTTTAAACCAAGGAGAACCTGCTTTCTTAAGCTCTCATTTTGAAGTCTGTCTTGACACTTTCTCATTTGTGGATTGTGCTTTTGGGTTCTGTCCCTAAACACACATGCATGCTAAGTCACTTCAGTCTGATGCTTTGTGACCCCATGGACTGTAGCCCACCAGGCTCCTCTGTCCATGGGATTCTCCAGGCAAGAATACTGGAACGGATTGCCAGGCCCTCCTCCAGGGGATTTTCCCAGCCCAGGGATTGAACCCAGGTCTCTTACATCTGCTGCATTAGCAGGCGGGTTCTTTACCACTAGCACCACCTGAGAAGCCCGTATCTCTAAACACACATCCCCCGAACCCCAGTCGTGCAGCTTTTCTCCTATAGTTTCCTCTACGAGTATTATAATTTTACATTTTGTCCTGGGATCCATTTGGAGTTCATTTTTTGTTCAAGGCATGTGTCTACGTCCATGTTTTGGCCTCTGGACATCCAGTTGTTCCCACACCATATGTTAAAAAGAGTAACATTTCTCTGTCAAGTTACCTTTGGTGAAAGTCAGTTGACTATATTTGTGTGGCTCTGGCTCTCTATTCTGTTCCATTGAGCTGTTTGCCCTTTTGTCAAAAGCACTCAGCCTTGATTGATGTTGCTTTATAGTACGTCTCGAAATTGGGTAATGCGAGTCCTCTGACTGTTCTTGGTTTTCAGAATGATTTTGGCTGTCCTTATTTCTTTGCATTTCCATAAGAGCTCAAGCATTTGCTCATTGACAGCTACCAAAAGGCTTGCCAGGATTTTGACTTGACTGCATTTGGTCCATAGCTCGGACTACAGAGAATTAAGCTGTTGTTTTGAACACTGAGTTTTAAGTTGGGTTTGGGGACCTGGTACTAGGAAAGAGCCAAACTGAGAAACCCCTAGGTTAGTGAAGCATCAGTTAGCAGAGAACAAGGGGCTGGGGCCTGTGCTGTAGATGAGACAGCGAGATGGAGGTGGGAGTTGAGGGTTTTGGGGGTCAGTTAGAGAAAACAGGCTGTCAGAATTAGTGACGGGGGGTATACTGAGGAACCAGGGTTGTGGGGGGGCATGGGGTTGGACCAGAAGTTGTGTTTAGGCATCTCTGAAAGGCAGGAGAGGACCGCAGCTCTGTGGGGCGTGGCGAGGAGGCAGAGCAGATGGCCCAATGTCGTGTTTTTTGGCAGGAGGGCTGCCCTCTGGAGCCAGCTTAGCCCGAGTTGGTGCCTGGCTCCATCCTGACCCTGTGGAGAGCTCGAATGCTCCGCGTCTCCCCTTGGGAGGCCTTGAAAACCACCCACTTGGCCATAGGGAAGGAAGTGGAGCTTGCGGGGAGGAAGGGCATCCTTTCAAGTTATCCCTGATGGTGCTGGGTTACTATTAAAGCACTCTGAGCCCTTGCAGAGAATTCATTTCGAGCCAGAGAAATCTTCATTTCTCCCTGTTGAGTTGAGACGCTGTCTTCTGGAGAATGACTTTTTAGTGGCTGCTTAGAGATTTACTCGATTGATGCTTTTATGACCTTTCAAACGTCCTAGTCTGGCTGGCCAGCCAGTGCCTGTTGCAGCTTTAAGAGTCCCTGTTAGCCCAGACAAAGGTGACGGGGACTGCGACGGACAGCATCAAGTCTAGGGGAGTTGGAGAATCTGCGATGCCTTTCCATCTTTTTTCCTCCTTTTTGTTAATGGGGATTGGAAACATATAAATACACATGGCAAGGGTGTCCCTGCAGAGGATTCCGCCCCCCTCCATAAGTATTTCCAGTAACCCAATCTCTTCACATTGTCAGTTTCTCTGTGAGGAAGGGAGATGCCATGTTCCATAGCCACATTGTAAGAAGAGTTTGGGGGGTTGATAAACTATTATTTTGTAATCAAGGAGTTGAATTGCAATTCAGTAAGAGGGTGAATGCAGATTACTCCATGGCCCAGTAGGTATTTTCTAACAAGTTTTGAGGCCCATGGAGAGGAGGCTGGCTTTAAGAAGATGGAAAAACACGCTAGCCGCTTTGAGGGAGGGCCATGACTACATTCAGACACTGTTGCTAAGAGCAGCCTGGCTTTTCCCCTCCTCCTCCCTCCCCTGCTTTTAAAAAGCTGCAGCTTAAAAGCCTCTATTGTGTGGAGGGGAGAAATATGCTAATTTGAGGCACAGCTCCCCTCGGAGTCTTTTTTGAGCCTGTCATAGCTGAGATATGACTGATGATAAAGAGAAGAGAAGGCGGGAGGGCTCTTATTGTGCCCAGAGAAAGGGGCTGAACCAGTGGCCACTCCAGTCACCCGTGACGCCCCCTGGGTGAGTGGGTCCCGCTGGGCCCCCTTGCCCTTGATCCTCCCTACCCCACGCTGTACCCTGCAGGGAGGCTGTACGCTGAAAATTATGAAATGCAAGGGATTGGCGGGAGGGAGAACCTTCCACCTCCTAGACACACCATAGCCAAGGGAAAAAAAAAAAAAGGAATGGGTATTTTGAAATGGCAGAAAAACTGTGATTATACCCAGGCTGTAATTGAAGAGTTGATCTAGATAACTTGGCGCTTTCCAAAGCTGGTCTGATCATGGTTTACCACCATTTGGGTCAGGTCAATTTCTGTCGTGTCTTCCCGTAAACACTTGGCTTGCCTCTTGGATCAATCAAGGTGTACCTCAATTCTGAGGCCTTGAACTTTGATTTTTTAGGTGGCGCATTGAGCCACCATTGGGTCTCTGTACAGTTTTGGATATGCAATGTTTCCTTTCACAACAGGAAAAACACATCTTCCTTTCTGCTCTGACTGGCTGATTTTTATGCAGGGAAGCGCACTGATTTAATTCCTTGTGGACACATTTGAGCGCAGTTAGTTTTTTAAACGTGTGAAGTTTATAACTGAAGAATAATGCAGGCATTACCAAACAGCCATTAGGACTTGTGAAAGTGCTTCCAGATTGATATTTCACACGACTCATTGGAGGCAGTTCATATACTTGTCACTTATACCTGTAGTATATCCTGTATATATATAGTTCTGTGGTTTTTATACCATGTTTTGAAGTCAGAGAACAAATCTTAATTGAATTCTAGGTTTGTCTTGAGTGACTGGTAGATATGGATGGTTGTATCCTTTATGTGGGAAACAAAAATATAGGATGCCTTTATTGCAATGGTTTCTAAATGTACCTTTAAAAAAAAAAAAAAAAACACGTTAAGCGTTGGGACTTCCTGGCGGTCCAGTGGTTAAGACTGTGCTTCTACTGCAGGGGGCATGGGTTCAATCCCTGGTTGCAGAAGTAAGATCCCTCATGCTGTGCAGTGTGGGTTGGGGAGGTGGCAGGGGGTGGATTTCTTTTTTTAAAAAATCAAGCATTACGTCTTTGTATCTCTTCTTATAAATTCTGAAAAACTGAAACATTTGCACTGTAAAAATGAGAAGTTACTCATAGGAGCTTCACTGGATAGAAACTAGGGTCGGAATTCCTTCCTTCATCTCTACAAAGAAGTAGCTCACGTACCTGGATGCACACACATATTAAATGAAGAAGACTGTAGGTTTGCTTTTTCCTGAAATTAAGGTCGGGAGTCCTCCCTTTGGTGGGTTCTGTCTGCTGGTATGGTGAGTGTGCTTTACCATTAAAATCACAGCCTATAAACAGCTTCCATTCATCTTTTTTTTCTGAGTCAAGTCATAGCTGGCTAAGGATCTCATAGTGAAAAAACAGATCAACCACCTATTTTAGTGATTTACTGCTGACTAGTTCAGTAAATTCAAACGTGCTCAAATCACAAAGCAATGGTTTACCGTGCTTCCTTTGTACGTTTTTTAAACCTCAACAGGTGGCATAAAATCAGTGTTTAAGAGCCACATTATTCTGAGTAACGTTTTGCATGTGGTTCTAACTCAGCTTGGGCACGCCTGTGAGCCGCGGCTGGGTTCACGTCCTTAGGAGCTGAAGCTAGTATGTGTCTTACTGAGCGCTTTTCACCTCTAGCAATGATCATGAACTGAGACATTTCACCATAAACATGTAAAGGTTGAAGGAAAGTGGGAGCTCAGCAAACCGCAAGCGCCAGACTTTCTGCCTCTGATTTCAAACTTAGTAATGCGAGGAACCCTCGTGGAGTTCTCGATGGCTCCGGCAGACTGCAGATCACAATGCTGTGACTTGGGAAGTATCATGTGGTCATGGCTTTGAAAAAGGCGTGTGTACAGGGCTAGCGTCAATCTCCACTGACATCCATTTAACACTTAATACTGTAGCCAGGAGCTGGTCTCACCACTTGGCTGCATTCTCTTTCATCTTCCCAGTCCCTTTTAAGGTGGCTCTACAGGTGGGGATCTGAGACCCAGAAGAGTTGAATAAACTTGTTCCTGATGTTGAGCTGGAGAAACTCTTAAACTCCTAGTTTTCACCGTGGGCTCTAGGACTGTGACATAACTAAAAGTATCACAGGGAGAAAATGCCTCAGGTTCCCAATCAGATGGGGGCTTCTTACCTGAAGCCTGCCTTGCCCCCAATGCTCCCAGCCCACCGAAATCAGCCTTCCTGCTTGTGGTTCCCCCACATCCTCCTGTGAGCTCTGGGTCATGCAAGTTCAGGGCGGCCAGGTACCAGATCCCAACCGATGATCAGTGAGTAGCATTCATAAATCAGTTGCCCTGGACCAGACTGTGGGCCTGCTCCGGGGAATGAATCAGAAGTGGAGCCTGGGCCCAGGCAGATAGCCTGGGATTGCAGCCACCCTGAGAGTGCTCCCACATGACTGGATGGGATGCGGTGCGGGAAGCGGTCAATATTTGCTGAATCGGAAGTGACCGTGTGTTCCTATGTGCCCCAAAGCCCCGTCACTCCTGGAATGATTGTGCCTGGCACAATCCCAGGCACATGATACATGTGTTAAGTGAACAAATGAGTCACTGAGTGAAAAGTTTTAGAACTGGTTTTCGGTGTTGTTAGTGCTAAATTGCAAGTATTTACAAAGAAAAGAATGGACTGTCGATGCTGTCTGTGTATTTCCCACTGTGAGCCTTAATGTATTTTTAATTGAAATAGTGAGATGTCTCAAGATGTCTGGATTTGTGATGAGTGAGGCAGAGGAGGGCAAAGAGAAGGGAATGGAAACATTCTGGCTGCAAACTTCAAAAGTTACCACTTCACGTAAAATAGCCATTGGGCATTTGCTGTATGACTCTGGGAACTCAAACTGGGGCTCTGTAACAACCTAGAGGAATCAGATGGGGAAGGAGGTGGGAGGGAGGTTCAAGACGGAGGGGACATATGTACACCTATGGCTAATTCATGTTGAGGTATGGCAGAAATGAAACTGATACTGTAAAGCAATTATCCTTCAATTAAAAAAAATTAATTAAAAAAGTTACCACTTCAGGCAAAGGCTTACTGCTTCTTATTCACAATGATACAAAAATAATCATTTTCCATGATAACAACTTAAGCTCTGAAATCGTTCCTGTCTCTCAGTTCAGTTCAGTCACTCAGTCGTGTCAAACACTTTGTGACCCCATGAACCGCAGCACACCAGGCCTCCCTGTCCATCACCAACTCCCAGAGTTTATTCAAGCTCATGTTCATTCAGTCGGTGATGCCATCCAACCATCTCATCCTCTGTCGCCCCCTTCTTCTTCCACCCTCAACCTTTCCCAGCATCAGCATCTTTTCAAATGAGTCAGCTCTTCGCATCAAGTGGCCGAAGTGTCGGAATTTCAGCTTCAACATCAGTCCTTCCAATCAACATTCAGGACTGATCTCCTTTAGGATGGACTGGTTGGATCTCCTTGAAGTCCAAGGGACTCTCAAGAGTCTTCTCCAACACCACAGTTGAAAAGCATCAATTCTTCGGTGCTCAGCTTTCTTTATAGTCCAACTCTCAGATCCATACACAACTACTGGAAAAACCATAGCCTTGACTAGATGGACCTTTGTTGGCAAAGTAATGACTCTGCTTTTTAATAAATGCTGTCTAGGTTGGTCATAACTTTTATTCCAAGGAGTAAGTGTCTTTTAATTTCATGGCTGAAATCACCATCTGCAGTGATTTTGGAGCTCCCCAAAATAAAGTCTGACACTGTTTCCACTGTTTTTCCATCTATTTCCCATGAAGTGATGGGACCAGATGCCATGATCTTAGTTTTCTGAATGTTGAGCTTTAAGCCAACTTTTTCACTCTCCTCTTTCACCTTCATCAAGAGGCTTTTTAGTTCCTCTTCACTTTCTGCCATAAGGGTGGTGTCATCTGCATATCTGAGGTTATTGATATTTCTCCCGGCAATCTTGATTCCAGCTTGTGCTTCTTCCAGCCCAGCATTTCTCATGATGTACTCTGCATATAAGTTAACTAAGCAGGGTGACAATATACAGCCTTGACGTACTCCTTTTCCTATTTGCAACCAGTCTGTTGTTCTATGTCCAGTTCTGTTTCCTGACCTGCATACAGATTTCTCAAGAGGCAGGTCAGGTGGTCTGGTATTCCCATCTCTTTCAGAATTTTCCACAGTTTATTGTGATCCACACAGTCAAAGGCTTTGGCATAGTCAATAAAGCAGAAATAGATGTTTTTCTGGAACTCTCTTGCTGTTTCCATGATCCAGTGGATGATGGCAATTTGATCTCTGGTTCCTCTGCCTTTTTTAAAACCAGCTTGAACATCTGGAAGTTCACAGTTCACGTATTGCTGAAGCCTGGCTTGGAGAATTTTGAGCATTACTTTACTAGCGTGTGAGATGAGTGCAATTGTGCGGAAGTTTGAGCATTCTTTGGCATTGCCTTTCTTTGGGACTGGAATGAAAACTGACCTTTTCCAGTCCTGTGGCCACTGCTGAGTTTTCCAAATTTGCTGGCATGTTGAATGCAGCACTTACACAGACTTTTCCTGTCTTTGCCCCCACTGAATATATGAAAATAAGCATGGGGTTAATGACTTTGAAATCTATATCTCATTTCCTTTACATACTTCTACTGGGGTTAGCAGTAATTAGTGAAAAATAATCAAATAACTTTTTTAAAAGGAGTAAATACACTGGATAATTAACATATTGACTGATAAAGTATTTGGCATGAACGTGACAAATTACCTGTCACTTTTAGCCTTGACACTGACGGAGCAGCAGAAAAAGTCACACAGCCAATCCCTCAAGTAAGATTTTTGACATTTTAAGCAAGCTAATTATTAGGATGGCCACTTAGAACTAAAAATGTTTAAATTTTCTAAATACATGTGACTTTCACAGTGCCATGTTCAATTTATCCTTTAGACAGCAACCCCTGGTATCAGACACTTTAAAAAAGCTGCAAACTTATATTTCCTTTGGGGATTTATAGAATTTGCCCAAATCAAGAATGTGCTTATTTTTCTGTTATTGCACACTGGTGGGCGTTTCTCCTTTGGCATTTTAACACCAACAAGAGCTTGGATTCTTTTTAATGCTTGCTCATTTTAGGTGCTTTAAAGGCATTTCATATTCCCTTGAAGCATCCGAAAATTCTCAGCTGGGGAACACGTCACACTCATGTGCTCCAATTATTGGTGAGAAGTTCTAATTTGTTACTAATGATTAAGCATGGAGATGTGCACTGATTACCTTATTCTTTTTATAAATGTATCGTCTTTTCTTGTCCTATACCGCCGTCACTCCCTCGCACTTTGATCTCCTCTCCTAACTGGGATCTCAGATTCAGTTCAGTTCAGTCACTCAGTCATGTCCGACTCTTTGCAACCCCATGAATCGTAGCACACCAGAACTCCCTGCCCATCACCAACTCCTGGAGTTCAGCCAAACTCATGTCCATCGAGTCGGTGATGCCATCCAGCCATCTCACCCTCTGTCATCTCCTTTTCCTCCTGCCCCCAATCCCTCCTAGCGTCAGGGCCTTTTCCAATGAGTCAACCCTTCGCATGAGGTGGCCAAAATATTGGAGTTTCAGCTTCAACATCAGTCCTTCCAATGAACATCCAGGACTGATCTCCTTTAGGATGGACTGATTGGATCTCCTTGCAGTCCAAGGGACTCTCAAGAGTCTTCTCCAACACCACAGTTCAAAAACATCAATTCTT
This sequence comes from Oryx dammah, assembly GCF_014754425.2. NCBI lineage: Eukaryota > Metazoa > Chordata > Mammalia > Artiodactyla > Bovidae > Oryx > Oryx dammah. The sequence continues at coordinate 120,392,102 of NW_024070207.1, forward strand.
TGGGGCTCAGCCTTCTTCACAGTCCAGCTCTCACATCCATACATGACCACTGGAAAAACTATAGCCTTGACTAGACGGACCTTTGTTGGCAAAGTAATGTCTCTGCTTTTTAATATGCTATCTAGGTTGGTCATAACTTTCCTTCCAAGGAGTAAGCGTCTTTTAATTTCATGGCTGTAATCACCATCTGCAGTGATTTTGGAGCCCCCCAAAATAAAGTCTGACACTGTTTCCCCATCTATTTGCCATGAAGTGATGGGACAAGATGCCATGATCTTAGTTTTCTGAATGTTGAGCTTTAAGCCAACTTTTTCACTCTTCTCTTTCACTTTCATCAAGAGGCTTTTTAGTTCCTCTTCACTTTCTGCCATAAGGGTGGTGTCATCTGCATATCTGAGGTTATTGATGTTTCTCCTGGCAATGTTGATTCCAGCTTGTGCTTCTTCCAGCCCAGCGTTTCTCATGATGTACTCTGCATGTAAGTTAACTAAGCAGGGTGACAATATACAGCCTTGACGTACTCCTTTTCCTATTTGCAACCAGTCTGTTGTTCCATGTACAGTTCTAACTGTTCCTTCCTGACCTGCATATAGGTTTCTCAAGAGGCAGGTTAGGTGGTCTGGTATTCCCATCTCTTTCAGAATTTTCCACAGTTTATTGTGATCCACATAGTCAAAGGCTTTGGCATAGTCAATAAAGCAGAAATAGATGTTTTTCTGGAACTCTCTTGCTGTTTCGATGACCCAGCAGATGTTGGCAATTTGATCTCTGGTTCTTTTGCCTTTTCTAAAACCAGCTTGAACATCGGTGGCAGTGGGTAATTACCCAGAATCCTAGGCTGGCCCTCTGGCAGTGGGTGGAAGGGGTGACCGTTATCCATCCATTACACTTGGGCTGGGACTGCTTGACAAACACCATCCTGGAGTTTTATTGCCGTTGTGTGAAAGCATAAACTGCCTATTCATCATAACAGCTACTTCTTATTGAGTGCTCCCAGCTCTTCTGCAAAGCCTACAACATGCATTAGATACTTAACCCAATGGCATGGTTTATCAGTGGCTTTTCATTAAAAAGATAAATTGACATTAAGAAGCATTGATTTGCAAAGATCTGTGTTGTCTCCTCCCTTATTCTCTGTCTTGGCCCAATATGATTTACTCTTAAGAGGTGTTTTGTAAAATACACAAAAGTTTTTTTATAAAGGTATGATGTATATTTTAGGAATTACCTCTATCCAGTGTGCACATTGCAGATCTGGCATTTGCCTGGACCTAACAGAATATTTGCTTTGATAACTACACATCTCACAAAAACAAGAGCATGTTTGGCTAGGAGTCAAGAGACCTGAGTCTTTAGTCCAGTCTTTCCTAATTACACACTGGAAAAGTGAGTGATGGTTTTAAAATTTTCCTTCTGCTTAGAATTCTGTGTGCATGGAATGTTTATTTCAAGCAGGACCAGAAAATCAGGCGAGGGTCGAACACATCTCTTCTCTTTGTAGTTTCGTTTTTTGACTCCTGGGCCTCTTCTTAAGTGGCCTTGGTGGTTAAGTGACATTGTCGTGTCCACTGCCCCAGACCAAGGACAGAGCCCAGTGGTACAGCCCTGGAAACCTTCCTCTGTGAATTGACATCCATCATTCAGTAACCACTTTGAAAGCACATTAGCCCATTCTGATTCCGCTTGAGTGTATGATTAAATGCCCTGAAATGTTGATTAAAAGCACAGGACAAGCACAGTGTTTTGAAGTGCACTGGCATGTTGCCAGCCTTCCAGCATCTTATCCTCCAAAACCCAGGAAGGGTTTTATCAAATGGCTTGTGAGGTCAGAGTAGATGATGACAGTCACCTGCCTTAGTCGTTCTCTCTTTAAAAGCAAACAAAGATTCCTTTTAGCAATACGGAATGCCATTGGTGTAAGAATAGTGAAGCCTCCATTTAGAATAAACACTAACTGTCCGACCCACCAGAGAAGGCAGTGGCGCCCCACTCCAGTACTCTTGCCTGGAAAATCCCATGGACAGAGGAGCGTGGTAGGTTGCAGTCCATGGGGTCGCTAAGAGTCGGACACGACTGAGCGACTTCACTTTCACTTTTCACTTTCATGCATTGGAGAAGGAAATGGCAACCCACTCCAGTGTTCTTGCCTGGAGAATCCCAGAGATGGGGGAGCCCGGTGGGCTGCCATCTATGGGGTCGCACAGAGTCGGACACGACGGAAGTGACTTAGCAGCCCGACCCACCTGAGGAGGTGAATTCTGCCAGTTAGTGCTTGTCTCCTGGGCAAATCTCAGCAGTAGCCACAGACTTTTCAGAAGTGCTGGGTGTCAGTTGGAAGGAAACAGAGGTAACAGGCTCTGGGAAACCAGCCCGTGACTCCAGCTGGCGCTGTCTTGGTGACCACGATGCTGATTGGGTGAATGAATAACGTTGAAGATGTAAGAATAGAGTTTGACTAAAATTGATTCACAGAATGTTCATGGGAGACGGCAGGCTTTGTCCTCAGTGACTGGCATTTAAGCATGTCAAATCCACAAATTAAATATTCAAATTACAAAAGAGCATAGGTTAGTTTGGTATCACTTGCGCCTCAGGAAACCTGGGCCGCCTTCTGGACATCACAGTTTCCTATATTCCTGAGTCATCTGTTGAAGAATCTCAAGTTTTTCCAGTGATCAGAGAGAACTCTGTTCTGTCTGCTTTTAAAATTTAGGATAATTTTTGTTTCAATTTCCAGCATTTCTCTGGTTTCACAATGATTTTCTGTAGCTGCTATGTAATCACCACCTTTCAGGACCCATACAGAGAGGTTGTTTCTCACATTTTCCCTTTGCCTCTGAGATGCTCTGAATCGTTTAGATTTCCCAATAAGAAGTAATTGCATCAGAAGTAATTCATGACATCAAATAGTTTGATAGATTTCAGTGCAGTGGCTAAAATGTAATCTGTGTTGGCCACCTTGTCGATGCTCTAGGATATTTTATGTCTGACCTGACAGGGACAGATATTTCAAGTCATCCCAGTGGTTTCCAACTTGCAAAGGCAAAGTGAAAGTGTTTGTTGCTCAGTCATGTCCAACTCTTTGCGACCCCATGGACTGCAGCCTGCCAGGGTCCTCTGTCCATGGGATTCTCCAGGCAAGAATACAAGGGTGGGTTGCCATTTCTTCCTCCAGGGGATCTTCCCGCCCAGAGATTGAGCCACCTGCAAAAGCAAAAAGCCCATAGATTATTTTAGTGCAGTACAGGGCCTTAAATGACTTCATCCTACTTCTCCTCATTTCCATCCCAGAAAAGAAACAGAAGAGGCAAAAGTGAATAAAAGATTGCATTTGAATAAATATGGTATATTTTGAAGTATGTGGTTTGGGTTCTCTTTTAGTGTAGGTTCTTAACAGCAGTTGACTAAATGACATAGCTCCCAGTTTTGTGCAATTTATATTTTATACCAGCCCTGGACCACCCATCTGCTGATCCACCAAGGGACTGATATTTCTGTGGACTTTCATCTGAGGACACTTGAAGTATGTATCAATGAATCCTGGGTGTTTCCCTGAACTAGCAGGAATAGGCATTCTAACGGCCCAAAGGAGATGTCATGTACTCTGTCGGGCTAAGTATTGGTAACGTGCAAATGTTCTGTCAAGCTACATGTTAGATGATCATGCTCTCCTGTAAATCAGTGGTTTCTAGACTTTGGTGTGTTTATCAGAATCACTCGGTGTGAGACTGCCTGTCCGCACTGTTCATTATCCTTCATCTGAGTCGGTGGTTTCAGGAAGGTCATGTTGACAGTAGGAGCAGATGACAACCACATGCTCGCCCAGTCCACCCAGTCCACACTGGGAGTTCATGGGCCAACAAATACTATAGTCATTCCATCTTAGCCTCTCAGTAGCCTACTTTTTAATTGTCAAAAGTAAGCAACTGTATACTTCATTTGTACCAAAAATTAAAATCCCTGACCCACGAAGAAATCTTAATCAAACCTCAATTAAAACTTTTCTTCTACCAGATTTATGTGTGGAAAAACCCCAAACATTAGAACGTGACCTTCAGTGTTTGCATTTTCTATTGGAAAGCACCACGTTTTATTCATTTTGCTTCAAAAACATATTTCCAAGTGGCTAACAGGGTCTAAAATTTTCATTATGAAAAGTTTTTGTAATGGTTCTATTGGTTTCCATTGTCTTTGTGCTGTCAGCTGTTTCACTCTCCTCTTTAAGTTGGCTTAAAGCTCAACATTCAAAAAACAAAGATCATGGCATCCAGTCCCATCACTTCATGGCAAATAGATGGGGAAACAGTGGGAACAGTGGCTGACTTTATTTTTCTGGGTTCTAAAATCACTGCAGATGGTGATTGCAGCCATGAAATTAAAAGACACTTACTCCTTGGAAGGAAAGTTATGACCAACCTAGATAGCATATTCAAAAGCAGAGACATTACTTTGCCAACAAAGATCCGTCTAGTCAAGGCTATGGTTTTTCCAGTAGTCATGTATGGATGTGAGAGTTCGACTATAAAGAAAGCTGAACACGTGTACACCTGTGGCAGATTCATGTTGATGTATGGCAAAACCAATACAATATTGTAATTAGCCTCCAATTAAAATAAATAAATTTAAATTAAAAAACAAAAGCTGAGTGCCGAAGAATTGATGCTTTTGAACTGTGGTGTTGGAGAAGACTCTTGAGAGTCCCTTGGACTGCAAGGAGATGCCACCAGTCCATCCTAAAGGAGATCAGTCCTGGATATTCATTGGAAGGACTGATGTTGAAGCTGAAACTCCAATACTTTGGTCACCTGATGTGAAGGGCTGACTCACTGGAAAAGACCCTGATGCTGGGAAAGATTGAGGGCAGAAGGAGAAGGGGGTAACAGGATGAGATGGTTGGATGGCATCACCGACTCGATGGACATGGGTTTGGGTGGACTCCGGGAGTTGGAGATGGACAGGGAGGCCTGGCGTGCTGCGGTTCATGGGGTCGCAAAGAATCAGACACGACTGAGCAACTGAACTGAACTGTGCTGTCAGCACTATGAAGGTAAATTTAGTGGAACTGCTTCAAGAAGCTCCAGGTTAGTCAGGGCAAAGCTGAGAAAAACTGAATTGCACCACATACTTCCAAAGGAAGAGGTGTTAGCGTCTTGTTCCAGAGAATGCCAGGAGCCCAGCAGAATCCATCGCAGGGTGTTGACAGGTCACATAGAGCAGGTGAAGCATGACCTGCACAGGAAGAGAACGACTTAGGTCCACGGGAACAGTGATGGAGGTGGGGATGGGGGGCGTGTGCAGAGCCTCTTACCTGATGTCTTTTATTTTTGTAACCACGCTGCCAAACCGGTCATTTCAAGCTCAGTGGACCTTCGAGCCAGGACGGGCTTTGCAAAGCATCTTGTCCAGTCTTCTTATAGATGAGGGAGTGGAGGCTCAGGCGTGCATTGCCTAAGTTGCCATGACTGGCAAGGGATGGAGCCAGTGCGCACTCAGTGGTAGACAGAACATCCTCACCTTGTCCTGTCGTTGACTCTTTCCCTGCCTCGTGGGCCCACTGGCTTTCTGTGCATGAGGCACTGTGAGTGCTGTATGCAAATAGGGGGCAAGGAGCACATGGCTCCCCTGCTCACACGCATGCGCCATTGTCCCATCGGATTTCACTTGCAGAACAAAAGTTCACAGGTAAGTTATTAAGAATTTCAAGACATTAACACAAGTGTATGAAACCAATCTTGAGGTCCTTCTGATGGTGGGCTCTATGTGATTTTTGTTTTAAACAAGCATCAGGGGCAAATCTAATTTGGTCTTGAGTACCCAGGTATTGGGGCTTCCCTGGTGGCTCAGATGGTAAAGAATCCTGCAATGCAGGAGACCCAGCTTTGATCCTGGATTGGAATGGCAACCCACTCCAGTATTCTTGCCTGGGAAATCCCATGGACAGAGGGGCCTGGTGGGCTACAGTCCATGAGGTTGCAAAGAGTCGGACACAACTGAGTGACTAACACACACACAGGTATTAGCAACATCTTCTAGATTCTAGAAACCAATTTGGACACTGAACTAACAAGTGCCCTTGGAGGCACATCTCTTTTTAATCCCATTGCCTTGTTCATCTCAGGTCCATTGATTGTTTATAGCTTATTCACAGAGGTCGCATCCAAGCTGTGCCTCTGCAGCGAGGTCTGGGATGGGTGTGGGACACAGAGTGCCCTTCGAAGTTCATTCAGGCAAGATGGGCACAGAAGGGAACCCTCATGGACAGGAAAAGGTCTGAAAGGATGCAGAATCACTATCTCTTCCTTCTTCCTCTCTCTCCCTCCTTCTTGGACCTGTTTGATTGTGGTGTGAGCCTGAGAACCCAGAAGAAAGAAATACTAGACTTTCGTGAGTACCCCATAGGACACTTTGTATGAGTCTCTAAGGGCAGGACTTCATCACCCTCACAGTAGCCTGAGGAGGGCAGGTCTCCACTGGCCATTTTAACAGATGACAAAGCTGAGGTCACATGGCATCACCAAGGTCGGTACCTGGTGGAGCTGGCCTTGAAGGGGTGGTGGACATCCTGAGTGTGTCTTGGGCGGTGACCCAGATTCTTCTCCAAGGTGACACAGCTGGTCACCTAGTCACCATCGTGGCTGCCTGACCCTTGAGTTCCCAGCTTTGGCATCCAATGGCCTGAGTCAATCAATGCTCAGTGCGGCCTCTGCCCAGCTCTGTGACCTTGACTGAGTCCTGTTGGCTTCCTTTGGTCTGGGTCCCTCTGTCCAGGCAAGTGGGGTAATTATACCCGCCTCCCAATGCCATCATGAAGGCCAGAATGAAAGAGCATGGGTTCAAGTTCCAGCAGCAATGTTGGTACAGAGGAGACCTCGCAATCCCTGAGTTCTGGCCACTCTCCACCCCTTTTGAGCTCGTGTCACATCTCCGGGAGAACGGGGGGGTATGGTGGCCTTCTGGACACGGTGCTACCTTGGTTCCACACCCACTCAGATCTTTCGCTGTAGCTTTTAAAGGGAACTGGCCAAGTGTCCCTGGTAACTGGTGCTTCCAGTCTAATATGATGACTTGCTGATCATTGCAGAGGAGTGTATACAATGACTGGGCAAGAATAAGGTCTTCATGCTCCCAGAGTTCTCAAGTTTAAGGGTTCCCATCAGCTTTTTCCCTACCCTGACAGGCTCACCCCATAATTTGCCAAATTCTTCTGCTGAGAATTTTTGAAGCTTCGATGTCTTCAGATTTCATTTTGAATTTGAAAAATGTCTGGCTTCCTTCCCACTGGTGTGGGAGGTGGGTAAGGGGAGGTGATGTGTCTTTCCAGTGGAAATCGCTGCCCTTCAGAGTGGCTGCATTTATAACTGAGAGACGGATGGTTCGAGGGAAGAATGGGAGGAAGAGGAAGTGGGTAGATTGAACCCAGGAGGCCTTTCTGGAGGAGGGGACTTTGAGCTGTGCCTTCCTGGAAAAGGGGAAGAGCTGGGGAGGCAGTGTGGGAGGGATTTTGGCAGATAATGTAGAGAAAAATCCCCCTCAGAGCACCCCCGACTCACCCAGCTTTGAGGTTGAGCTACCACCTCCCCATGGGTAAGAGGACATCCTTGCCCCAGGGGTCTCTAGCTAACAGAGAAGGGATGGCACCATTGATCTCACAAGTGCGATCTCAATAGTTGCAGGTCAGCAGTTAGCAGAAGGGCTTGGGAGACCTGCCCTTGTTCATATTGGCTGGTCCATGCTTAGTGGATGAGTTAATTGGGGGCCCTCCCAGGGAGAGCCCATTGATGGTACGCCACTCTTAATGAGGAGACTCAGCTCCCCACGGGATGTGATAATTAATCAGGAAGCATATTGTCAGGGGATCAGCTGCCTTGTCTCTTCATGTATGCCTTGTGTACACAGGAAAAAGGAGAAACTTGCCCTTTTTTCATTGAAACTGGTTGAAAAGCCCATCATCTCGTCCTTGTGTATGGTTTGGCTTTCAGCATGGTTCCAGGGTGTTGGGGTCCATTTCTGTCCGGCACGATGAGAACCCCAGTGAAGGTATTGTTTATCTTCCTCATTCAACTTCTGGTTGCGGATCTCCTGAAGTCTCAGCCCCATTCAGGACCCCAAGCCATCTGCACTCAGAGCACTCTGTTTCTCTGACTGAGACCAAACCCATCATACCTTCCCATCGTTATGGATGACATCCTAGAAGGGGCCAATGATCCCTCCCTCCTAAGGCTGTGATGTGAACTATAAAAAGCAAGTAACAAATGGACCCTTCTCAGGGCCTTACGGGGGTGCCTTTGTGACCTCCCTGTCACTACTACCACCTCTTCTAAGATGAAATGCCTTCAATCTTAGAGGAACTATTCCCTCCACTTCCTCCTTGCTCACTCCCACGTCAGAGGGAGCAGTGTTCCATCCTCCTCCGCCTCTCCTGTGACCTCCATCCGTCATTTCTCCACCTTCACTTGATTCTCCTTAGGTCTCTTTCAACCCCCTATCTTCTTTTCAGCCTTTGGGGACTCTCTTGCTCAGGGTGTCTCTCCCCCTTCATCTGCCTGCACCTTTCTCTCACCCTCCCCTCATGTCTCTTCAGAGAGCAGGCTGCCCCTGCTTCCTCTTCTCCATTCCACCGGCTTGTTGTCTAACGTGGGTGGGGGTGGGGAGAGCCAGTGTGGGGGGAGCTGAGCCCTTAACCTCTGGGATCTGGTCCTGGGTCCTGGGAGTGTCGTACTTGAGGTGAACTGTAGGTCACCCTGGTGGTGTCAGAGAATTCCTTGGTGGTGTGGGCAAGTCCACCCCCATCTCTCCCCCCAACACACACACAGATTGGTGACCAGAATGGTTAGAGACAAAGTAAGCCTGGGAAGATCATTCTTAACGGAATAGATCATAGAAGAAAAATCAAAATGGTCTTGACAAGTGGAATACTGGACCCAGAGAAACAAACCTGGGCACACAGCCCTATTACAAGATTACAATTTCAGCTGGACCACGAGAGCCTTGCATCTTGAGTGATAGTTGTGCTCAGACTTGGGAATTGCCATCATCCCACCAAAACCCTTCTCATGGAAGTTTCTCTGGCTGTGTGGTGCTAAAGGGCCCACTCTGCTTGCCCCTTGGCATCTTTCTTGCTCCTCCTGTACTATTCAACTCTGTCTGACACTGTTAACTTGATGCCCTTCATGGGACCTTTTTCTTATCCCCTAATCCCACTTTGGCCTTATTCCCTGGCTTTTCTGATTTTTTCCTTCTTGGTCTCTTTGACCTCCCTTTCAAGTGTTTCCTTAACCTTTATATTTAAAAGTCAGTGTTCCTTAAAATTCAAATCGCAGTGTCGCTGGACTCTCTAATCTCTCCCCAGTCATTTGTTCACTGTTCATTTAAAGTATGTTCTTTGAAGACCTACAGTTGAGGACTGTTCTAGGAGCCAGTGATACAACAGAGGACAAAGAGACAAAAATGTCTGTCTGCGAAGGGCTTATATTCTAAGGGAAGAGAGGCAATAAATGGATGAGCGAAAGCTAGATCAGTGGTGGATTGTGGTTAAACTCACAGTGAACAACCAAGGTTAAGGGACTGAACCTGTCAGGGCTCCTCTTTGAGGCAAGAGAGTCAGGGAGGGTCCCCTGTGAAGGTACATTTGGGCACAGATGGACTTTGTGCATTCCCAAGGGTCCCTCTAGACCACAGCCTCCTAGATCCTCATCTCTGGGAGCCCCCAGTCCATCAGAGCCACGTTCCCGATTGCCTCCTGGACAGCTTCTGCAGGCCATCTGGGGACCCCTGAAACCACACAGACTCAGCTCTCATACCAAACCTCTGCCTCCTCCTTCGTTTCCCCATTTGGTTCACAGCACGGCCAGCTCCTCACTCCCCCAAGCTAGAGACTCCAGACTTCCCTTCCCACCTTCTCCTTTTCTACCCCCCTGATCCAATGAGGTGTCATCAGGGTCCTTGCCTTCCTCCTCGTGCCTCATTCACACGCCCCTTCTCTCACCTGTACTCCATCAGGATACTCCAAATGAGTTTGGCAGCCTCTAGGTTTGCCCTGTGCCATGCTGTCTTTCCCATTACCAACAGGACGACCTTCGGAACTCATGGGTTAGATCTACTCTCAAGCCTTCCATCTCTACCCACTGCCTTCAGGATTAGCAGGTGTTCAACCTCCCTGGATCCCACTCTGCTGGTTCAGCTGCCTCATTTCCCTCCCCACTCCCACACCCTATGCTCTGGCCCCTCTGACAAGAAAATCATCTCTCCAACACTTTAAAAATACCCTCTCTCCTTTTGTATGCTTTTCACCATTTCCTGGACTGATCTATCCCTGCGCCCCCCTCCCCCCCCACCCCAGCTTCCCTGCTCTTAGTCTTTTGCTCACCTACCTTGCAGGCTGGGAATCCCTGGTGGCTCATAAGGTAAAGAATCTGCCTGCAATATAGGAGACCCAGGTTCGATCCCTTAGTCAAGATGATACCCTGGAGGAGGGCATGGCAGTCCACTCCAGTATTCTTGCCTGGAGAATCCCACGGACAGAGGAGCCTGGCAGGCTACAGTCCATGGGGTCGCAAAGAGTTGGACATGACTGAGTGACTAACACAACAACTCTGTAGGTTTTTAACCTTACTGCGGTAGCCAACTCTGTTCTGTGAAGCTTTTCCTCCACCTTGCCCTCCTCTCCTTTGTTGGGATACCATAGTGCTTGTATCAGATTGGATTCCCCTGTTTAGAAGGGTTCTCTGTATTCCATTAGCCTACATTGTACCTGGTTGAGCCATGAGAAACTCCTGTTCTTTTAGTCAATATCAGGAAGCTTGTATGGTTCAATCTACTGTATCCAGTTTATGTCAATACTTGTTATTCCTGTTTTGGCTTTGCTTTCAGAAATATTCGTACTTTCCACCAGAATGCTTTAAAGCATGGGGCTCAGAATAATTTTCAGCTCTCCGAGATATTTTGCATCCTGTTCATTCTACATAGTCCATTTTTCTGGCCAAAAATGGATGTGAACTTCAGAAAAGTTCTCAGTGTATACTCCGCTTTCCTTCTGGCTATGAAAAACTTTTCTGTCATGTTTCTTCTGATTCACATGGTTTGTCACAAACACCAGTGAGGATTTGAGGATGCTTAGAAAGTGATGCAATGGTAACTTCTAGAATTGTCATACTCATTGTCTCATGAAAAGAAAATGACAAAGTTGTGAATAAGGCAAAAGCAATGCATAGTCTATTCATAGTTTTTCAAGATGAAAAAGATATCAGACTATCAACTGGAGAATTTGTAAATATTTTGTCCAATGGTTATGATTTCCATGACTCTGATACAGAACTAGAGTCTCGGCCCCTAAATTTAGAATGTGTTTTATATTCTGCCTGCCCACTTCCACCAACATTTTAAAATGCTCTTCTTAAGTAATATCCCCCTCAAAAAATTATTCTACTCTGCCATTTCTGTAATTGACTGATTTTGCTTTTGATTGAATGATTGCACTTTTAAAATAAAACCCGATAATGTAGCTAATCACAGTTGTGCCCTTTTGTGCTGAATTGAATTTTGTTTTGGTATTAATTCTCTCTTGAACTGCTGAGGGAGAACAAGCCTGTCATGAAAGAACATTTGGCATCTTCCCCTCTGAATACACCTAAGCCATCTTTTAAAAATATTTGCAGACCATCCTATGTGGACACATCATCACATTTTTCTTTGCGGGTTAGTTACATCACATCCGTCTTTCTTTTGGCAAGTCTGAAATCTTAGGCTGCCATGCTTCTCAATCCTTCCACCATGAGACAATAAAGTTGTCTGGGGCCGGAATTCAAGGGGCTAGTTGATTGTGGGCATGGTCTCCTAAGACAAGGCTGAAAGTGGAAAATGAGATGTACAAAATGAAAAATGTTGAAACAAGCTAAACTGGTTTTTAAAATCTTTTCTGGTTCAGCCGGGCCAGAGGCATTGAATGTAGAAGTCTTCGGGGATTATCTCACATGAATGCATTAAAAGCTCAGGTTGTTAGAGGATTTTGATTCAGGATCTTATACCTTTTTTTTGTTTTCAAGTGTTGAGCAACACACCTTCAAAACTTGGGAGAGGATTTTTTAGGAGACGGTGGCCTCCTACTTGTCTCTATGTCTGCTTCTGAGATGTGTTCACCCCCAAACAACTAGCAGACTGTTTGAATCAGGAAACCCTTCATGCTGTACTTATCAGTGGTCATGACTGTATTTGACTCAAGTTTCTAGAATTTTTTTCTAATTGAGGTACAACTGACATACAATATTATGTTAATTTTAGGTGTACAGCATAGTGATTCAATGTTTGCATACATGGCAAAATGCTCACCATAATATGTCTAGTTGCTGTCTGTCACCTTACAAAGTTAATAGAATATTATTGACTGTATTTCCCATACTATACATCACATCCCCACGATTCACTCATTGTTATAACTGGAAATGTTTACATCTTAATCTCCTTCACCCGTTTCTCCCTCCTCCCCAAACCCTCTCCCCTCTGGAAGCCACCAGCCTTGTCTCTGTATCTGTGAGTCTGGATTTTGCTTATTTGGTTTGGTTTGTTTGTTGGATTCCACATATAAGGGAAATCAGATGGTACAGTATCTGTCTTTCTCAGTCTGCCTCACTTCACTTAACGTCCATGGATGGGCCTTGAGGGTGTTACACTGAACTTCTCTAAATCTTTTGAATAGGAGCAGTGAAGGTGAGCAGGTCAAACAAATGCTTAAAAATGGTGCAGAAATTAGTGATGTTTGGAACCGTATAGCTTATAACTCATACATATGCTTAGATGGGTTGAGAACATGGTCCAATAGTATCTGAGGAGGCAAGGAGACTTGTGAGAGCAGTAGTCACAATCATTGTTTTTAAAATAGCCTTTCTGCTGAACAATTAGAACGTTCTTGGAAACAGCCTTTTGACTCCGAATGTGGGATTCTAAGGACTAAGGCTCCATACAGAAATAACCACATCCAAGAAGAAAAACCACTCTGGTTTGATTTTTCAACCAAGGAGTCAGCAAACTGTCAGCTAGATATACTTGTAGTGTATTATGCTCCTTTTAAAATAAAGATGGATACTTCTTTGTGAACTAGGTTTCAGCTGAAGTTTCTCTTACTATCTCATATGTTAGCTATAGATCAGGAAAAGGATTCTGGGGCTGAATTGCTATACTGCTGTTGTTAAATCGGTGTTTAGGCCCTCCTCCTTCTTCTGTCCTTTTTCTCCCCTCTTTGATATGTTCAGGTCAATCTAGCTAGCTTGCTAGAGGTTGTGTGAAAGACACATTTTAAAAAATTGAAGTGTGGTTGATTTACAGTGTTGTTAATAGTTTCAGGTGTATAGGACAGGGATTCAGAACATATATGCATATCTGTTCTTTTTCTGATTCCTTTCCATTGTAGATTCTTACAAGATATTGAGTATAGTTCCATGTGCTAGCAAGTAAGGCCTTGTTGTTTATGTTTCATATATGGTAGTGTGTATAATCTCAAACTCCTAATTTACCTAATTTACCCCTTCCCTCCCCTTTGTTAACATCTTGCCTTTGTTAACAGTAAGTTTGCTTTCTTCCATCTGTCCGTGGGTCTCCTTTTGTACATGGTAACTGGTATCATTTTTCTTTGATTTTTACATTCCATATATAAGTGATGTCATATGGCATTCTATCTTTTTGTGGAAAAACACATATTAAAGAATGAAAAAGAAAACGGAGACCCCGGGCAAATCCTTTACCTGGATCCTAGGGTCTAGGGTCAGGGTTAAAGGAAATAAAACAAACTGATGCTCTGTCCAGGGGTCCCAGGGGAAGGTGAGAGTTCCCTTGTGGGAAGAAACGAGGCTTTCTGTAGAAACACACAGGGGCTGGCGGAGCGCGGAGTCACGTGGTGGGAGGGGGCTCTCTTCTCTCTCACAGCCCCTGCTCTGATGTCACAAATCTATTCTTTCCTGGGAGAATTAATTAGCATTCGTCCGGTGCAGTTGGCGAGGAGGAAGGAGGGAGCTGGAGCGCGCGTGTAGGCAGGCGAGCCAGAGGCGCAGCGCGGTCTGTGGGGTGCGGGGGGGTCCTCCCCCGGGAGCCGCATCGGGGACTTGGGCAGCGGCGGGCAGGGGTGGCGGTGTTATAACCGGGATCCTCCGTGACGTATGGCTGCCGGCCCCTTGGCAGCTGTCTTTCTGGACCAGTAGGCGGAGGGGGATTGACGCCGCCGGAGACTTTTGCATCTTGGAAGGGACTGTAATCTTCTGGAGTGAAGAACCGAAGCTCTCCATCACCCGGGTGTAAATAAGAGCCGGAGGGGAGAGCAAAAGAAAAGGAAGAGGAGGGGGAGACGTGGGTGTCGAGGGGGGGGAGCGGGCAAAGCATTTTTGGTGGATGGTATGAAGCCAGCCATGGAAACTGCAGCGGAGGAGAATACTGAACAGAGCGGAGAAAGAAAAGGTACCCTGGGCTCTGAGAAGAGCCCGTGTAAAGCTTTTCACTGGGGCGGGGGGAGTGGCTAGAAAGGGGCAGCCGGATTTGTGTCTCTGAAACCATCCGGATGGCCTGGCCTGGTTCTTGGGCTGGTTTTCTCCTGGAGGCTGGTGTTAAATGAATAGAGAGCAGCCTCTTTTCAGTGCATCGCTTGTCCAAATCTTTCTCCCAAACGTGGTATTGCACGGAAGGAGGTCCACAATCTGTCACCTTGGGTAGCTGGGTTGGGGAAACTGTCTAATTACTATAATGAGCCCTAACTGAGATCCTAGGCTCGGCAAGTTATATTCCAGGGACATAGAATGCATTGTCTGTTAGTAATGCGGAGGGGAAACTGGAGGGACACGCGTATTAAAATACGCTTTGGTTCTGCTGATGCTGTACTGATTTTGGACATGCTCTAATTTTTGTATTTAATACGATTGCTATTTCTGTGTATCAGACCCTAACTCTGATGTGTAATAACCATTTACAGTTGGAGCTTGAGAGAGAAAGCATCAGCTCTGTGGGCTAGTACTGATGGAAGACGGTTGCGGGGGGCAGGGGAAGGGGGGAGGTTGGTCTTTTGCTGTTTCTGACTTGGAGATCTCCAACAGGAAAATCCACATAGGTCCTGTTCTTCAAAGGGTATTTGAGAACACATCCTGTTCTTGACTTTTGCAAGGAGAAGTCAGTGTTTTGCAGTAGGAAGATGGCAGAAAATAGAGGCTAACATTAATCTCTCTTTTCCTCGATAATGACTGGTTTAGGTTCACTGCCTCCCAGAAGCAGCTCAGGCCTGTGAGGTGAAGAGCATCTCACTGCATTGTAATTTACCTCCTTCACCCGAAGTACTGTCCTAAAGGCACCAGGACACTTTCTGTACCTGCAGTGGCTCTTATAGCAAAAGCTCCCCATGCTAGGGTTATTTCTCCTGACCCTGACATCCACTAATAGTCACTAAACAATAGTCAGTCTCCCGGATAGAGATACAGGTACGTTTTACGTAAGACTATGTAGGTTGATCCGTCTGAAATTCCTGATAGTCAACCATTTTGCATCCGCAAAAACAGCAATTTCGAGAATTTCACTGTGCCAGCATGCTTGGGTAGAACAGTCCTTGAAGAACACTCTCCCCTGAACTGAGCAATTTCACTTTTTAAAAAATTACTTTTCAAAGTATGATAAAATATGCAGAGAACAAAATGTGCCTTTTGAACCATTTTTAGATGGATAATTCGGTGGAATTAAGTACATAGCATTTAGATTTCTGCAGTTGATAGTTGAACTTAACTGCTGCGGCAAACCTACCGCCCCCGCCAAACAACAGCAAAAGCCAGCCCCCATATCCCCGTCTTTTCTTGTATGTATACATTTGTTCATTTATATGAATGACCAAATAGCAGTAAGGGAAACTAGCGGGAATATTTGTAAAGCTGAGGAACTGAGATAAAAGTTGAAAGATTGATTTCCATGACAATTAGAGACAAAGCTTGGGCAATGTAATCACGCAATAACAGCATTGTTGTGAAGAAGCCAATCACAGTTGTAGCAATTTTCCCCAAAATAGATGCGTAGAACATACTTTGTACTAATATGCAGCTGAAACCACTTTTGGTCTCCACAGAAGCAAGAACAGGGCATAAAACCAATGCAGAATCCTTACTACCTAACTCTGGTTCTCACCATTGTTTATCTTCTGGAGTGCTATTAATTCATATCCATTAAATATTTATTATTTGATACCGAAAATCTACAGCTGCTACTCCATCCCTGCCAGTCTGTATATGAAAACTCGTTAGTGAGGGTTTCAGAGACAAAATTAGAAGCAAAACTTAATTTCTGGAGGAACTTTAAAAATTACCAAAATGGATAAACACTAGCTGTTGAGTAGTCCAGATGTACCAAGTTACTGCAAGACACGATCACACGTATGGCTTATACTCGAGTAAGAACATGGGCCCAGGATTGGATTTTGAGCACAGCAACAGGGGTCGCGCTTGCCCTTAACCCACCGGGAGTGTTGATCTGGACAGCAGCCTACCTGCTGAGCTTGGTTTAAATGAATAAGTTCATCTGCCAGCCAGGCAGGGTCAAAGCTTCCACGAGTGTGTCTTTGTAGGGTGCCCAGTTTGCTTTCCCATTGTAGTCCAAGGCACATACAGAGGCATAAAATGATAAACATGTTTGGATATGCTTGCCACTCCAGGATTCCTTCAGATTTAATTTTAAATTTATAAAATCAGTGTTCACTTGATTGAAATGAACATTTACAAGTTTGACACAGAGAATGCATTATATAATTCTTGAGCAGGTGGATCTAGGGGGCGGGTTGGTTTCCTTTAAGCCTGTCACCAAAGGATTTATTTTAGTAAACTGAATCCTCTACGTTTTGTCACTTCCCACAGAGTGTTTTATGCACATGTATTTTTCCCCCTCTATTCTTCCTTTCCCAGTTGTTTTCATTGTCGGTGGTATGGGCGATACTTCTCTCTGAATTTGGAGGATTATTGCCCAATGGCTAAAACCCAGTAGCTTGTGGATTAATGGCTTCAGATAATTATTAATAATGTTTACTAAGAATACAAGTTATTATAAACTGACCTCAGCTTTTCCAGTCTCACTTCTCAGAGTTTTAGCAGGACAAAGAAAGCTGTTTATTTAAACTCAATCAGAATGACTTTGTTCCTATTGTAAACAAAAATAATCCAAGTCCTTTAAAAAAAAAAAAAGCGTATGTGTTTTGAAGCAGTCTCCTAGCTTTTGTCATGGAACCCTACTGGATGCTTGAAATTCACAAGAAGTAATTTAGCCTTTATTCAGGAATTTTTACAGAAAGCAAAAGGTTTTCTCAGAAGGATGTAAACAAAAAAAGCCAAATTATTACCAATGACAGTTTTTAAATCGGAAGTATTAAATCAAAGTTTTGGGGATTCAGTAAGCAGATTCACTGAAATGGAATAAGTGGAGAAAATGGAGAAGACAGAATAAAAGCAACTAGATCATGAGACTCGATAATAAAGAGATGAGAGTGAGGTTTCTATTTATTTCTGTGGACTATTACTTGATGTCAGTTCATTTGTGAAAAACCAGTGCATCTAGACTCACTGGGAGGGTGTAATCTAGGGGCAGAAAAACAATTGAATCACTTGCTCTATTGGATGGAAAAAAAACCCTAAGTATCTGTTAGGAAAATTATTTTTATTACATTTAGGAAATTGGAGTCTACTGAAACAATTGTAGTCAGGCTAGTTAAGCTTCTCTGAATCATTGCTCAGCTACATTTCAGAACTCCAGGTGTCAAATTTCTAAGCACATAAAAAGAAAAATGTAGAAAATCAGGAATAATGTGTAATTTAAAATGAATTGCAGGCCATAGTCAACATAAGAAATGAATGTGAATGGTTGATATAATTAGAAAATGAACACATCCATTTAAATCTTTTTAATCAAATAGGTATAATTTCTTAGGTTTTTATTTTTTAAAAAAATTGAGTGAAAGATGTGCACTTTTGGCCAAAAAAATTTTATTTGTATTGTTTTTGTTTAGGAAGGAAAACACTCCTCTAGAATATCTGCCCCGTAGGCTAAAAACCCAGAGGGACACATTTAACACATTACACTCATCCTGGTGATCTGGGAATTATTTGATGTTGAGATTTTTATTGACGTTTTCTGACTTGATTACATACATATGATACAGAGAAAGTTGTAGATGCAGTTTTTTCCTATAAGGATCTTCCAAGGAGGACATTTGCAGAGAGGGTATCTGGGGATGAGACTGTAGAGAAAAGCAGGGCCGGCCAGATGGTGCTGGACATATGTGGTAGGTATGATACAGCTTGCTTTTATTTGTTTATTTTTTTTTAGAAAATTTAAATGTAGAGAAGATCTCAGCAAGCCAGTTGGTACCTCTCTTCCTTTGATACGATCATTTCCTTTCAAAGATTTGGCCTTGCTCATTCATTAGACAAAGAATTCGGACTCCTTTCTGGAGACAGAGATTTACTTTCCTTGGAAGTGAGCGGAAATCTTGAATTCTGACTGTAATGTTAAAAAACATCATCTCTCCCTGTTATTTGGGAGTACACGCCAATGTAAAGTAATCTTCATAACATGACTTATTAGCTTCGCTGTATCTGAGGACACATGACGTAACCAGTGTCCCCATGACGTAAGTTTCCCCTCACTGGGACTGGTGATAAATTGGCCTGTTCTGAGATACTCCCTTGCTTGTTTCTCCTTGAGACCCAGTGTCCATCCGTGTGGGATGGTTGGCCAGGAATAAGGATGGCTGTGGGGCAGAGGAAGAAGGTGGCTTTTAAGAGAGGGAAGCCAGACTCCCACCTTCACAAATGTACCTGGTTGTGCATTCTTTGGTTCATTTCTTTATTCATTTAATAATGTTCCCCTCTGAAGCATCACCCTTCTTCTGCCCTGTCAGCTCATGTCATAGGAGCAGAAGGTGCCAACTCATCATAGGAACCATTCTGTAGAGTATAATCTTGCTTTTAACAATATTCTTGTTGATTGGTGGCAGATTAAATCTCAGATGACGATGTCCAAGAGGAGAATGTTGATCCTTGGCCAGCCCAGAGAAAGTATAATAGAGAAAATAAAATATTTTCCTATTTTGTAGACTCACTTGATGAATTGCATTAATTTTTTTTTTGTAATTCACGCCTGATTGACTATCTTTGAGATCAGGGATCAGTGCACTTGATCTGTGATGAGCCCGAGAGTAAATATTTAGGCCCAGTGGGCCACACAGTGTTGTAACTACTCAACACTTCCAGGTAGTAAACAGCCATAGATAGTGGATAAGCACATAGGTGTGGCTGTGTTGTAGTAAAACTTCATTTGCACAACCAGGTGGCCATCACTGGCTGACCCCTACTATATCCTATAGTGTTGTTATAGCATCCTTTAATATTTTAAACTCTACTTGAGAATGGACGGTGACAGACATAGCTTGCAGAGACCTGGCCCACTGAGTATGGTTTATTTATTTATTTTTATTTAGGAAGCTCAATCTTTGTTATTTAGTTGCTTCCAGTGATAATTTCCTAGATGGCAGAAGCACACCAGCCTGCAGCTTAGTTATTCAGCCTCATCTCTAAATCACAGCATCTGAGTCAATGGGGGGAAAATGTCCACAGCATTATTTTTATTTTCTTTCGTCAACCCCCCCATCATTTGTGTCATGCCCATTTTGGCGATGACCACTCAGTTCTGTGTCTCACCTCAGCCTCAACCATAAATAGTATGCAGTTGGCCAAGAAGTTCATTGGGATTTTTCGGTTCCCTCTTATGGAAAAACTCAATCAAACTTCTTGACCAAGACCATTTCTGAAATGTCATAGTATTCTGTGCTTCCTCGAGAATATCCAGTGGTCTCCTGCCCACGTCTCCCTCCTACTCTCTAAGGGGAGCATTTGCAGTCTTCCCGCTGAAGAGCAGAAGCCGAAATCTTCCTGCGTCTGAAGTTTTCCCCACTTCTTGGCAGTTGGCAGTCCAGAAAGGATGCCATTTTAAAACACTCCCCAAGCTGAGGCGTCCCCTCATGATCATGTGACTCCCTTTTAGGTTTTGGGCCCCTGTTCTTTTAAACAAAACATATCCTGTGTTCTTTGAAATTTTATAATTTGATACTTACTGTCTTTAAGTTTGGCTCAGAGATACAAAATAGAGGGTTTTCTTTCCCTCCATATGGAAAGATGAATTGTTGTCCAGGGGCCTTGTCACCCACTTACTGACCCCGTCTCCACACCTACAGGAGGAGGAAGAATGCTGAACTGAGTGTCCTGGGCGTAGCCGCCAGGCTTTATTCAGAATCACTGTCATTGCTAAGCAGCCTGTGCCTGACTGCCCACATGAGGGGATGAGGGCAGAGCAGGGATGGGCCATTGACACACATTTCCTGAATTGCCTACCCTGCCTTGGGTGAGGTTAGTGTGGTTGGGGGTGGGGGTGGGGACCTGGAGACCTGTTGCTTGATCCACAGGGTCCCAGGATATTCTCTTGCATTTAGCCAACTATTTATCTGGCAGACATAGATTGGGCACCTGCTGTGTGTTGGACTTGGAGAGAGAAATTTTTTGAAAGGCGGATGAAAACTTTTCAGATAGAAGTGATTGAGCTACTGGGAATCCTCATGCTTGAGGTTGACATAGAGGGCTTATAGCCACTTTAACCAGGAGTATGACTTGATCTCCTGGTTCTTTTCACTGGCCCCAGTGGGTTGCCCTGCTTTTGGAGAATATAGCACAACCTGTGGTGTGAGAGAAACTCCCCTGAAGAGTAAACCAAAACTCTAAATGCAGGAAAGGCTGAGAGTTCAGAACTTTTAAGAACCCTGAAATAGCATCAGGAGCTTGGGATCTGAAACACGTCTTGATGCACAGAAACACAGCTTACCTCCAGACAGACCTCAGCAAAAGAGTAGAAACAGTGACAGCACAGGCCACAGCTGGATAACCTGCCCTCTGGAGTCATATCACCCACATTTACGCACAGGCTCCTCCCCTCCAGCTGTGTGATCATGGGCAAATGACTTAACTCTCAGTTGCCCCTAGCTTCTTCATTTGTAAAGCTAGAGTAATAAGAGTACCTCCTTCATAGGATGGTTGTGACAGACACCTTGATCTCAAATGATTGAGGTCATGGTAACAGTGAAACTGTTTTTATCTTACCTATTGGCATATCCCAAATGTTCTAAGCTGTGATTGCTTAGGAAGGTATCTGATTTAAACCTAATGCATGTGTAGAGGCCATCTAAAATTCACAGCCAAGGCAGATCCATCTCCTCTGACCCTAAACAGGGTCCTAAAATAAATTGCTTGAGGAAATCAGATCCCCGTGATTCCAGGTGGGAAACTTTGAAGTGTGTCCAATATTCTATTGGAGATCAAAGAAGCCCAACTAAAGAAATTGTGGACTGACTGGGATAACAACCATGGACTGAGCAAAAATTCTTTTTGAAAGGACTGTCTTGAAACTTATGACAGACTTTGGGAAGACTAAAGTGATTGGCAGAATCAGAACATGTGACATTCCTTAAAAATGTATTGACTTAAATAGTTTTGCCTGTGTTACACATAGTTTAAAAAAAAAAACTTTTAACACTTTGCATTAAAAAAAAATTCCTGAGGGAACAGGTGTAACATGCTTTGTGTGGTGCCCAGCACATTGTAGCACACATCTCCATTTAACAACAGAACCAGCAGCAATAAAAATACTTTCATTGTGCAGTTCTGATCTTGTCCTCACATCCTTTTTCCCCCTCTCAAATGTCTTTAAAAGCCTTTAACTCTTTTTAATGTCTCTAAAAAACATTACTTTATCATGAAACCAAAGGGATTTGCCCTAAAACACCACCTAGAAACGTAGGTCTCCATTTCCCAAGTGGAAATACCACAAGAGTTTTCAGAGACTGTGGAGAGCAGAGTCAGGTTTCATAATGGCTGAGGAGGTGTTCAGTGAATCTGCTCAGGGCATTCGCTCTTTTACCTTACCATGTGATGGTTTGCCTAGTCCTTATCCTCAGTGGTCTAAGATGCCTGATGGGGCATTATAATGTGCTCTTCTGATGGAATAATTCCCCCACATCAATGTCAGCACCATTTGTTTAATCCTTAAATATTTGTGGCACCCCGGATGCCGTAACCTATCATTAGGTTTGATAGGATTCTCGGCTAGAAACCGAGCACAGTGACCTTATGGTCTCTTGGGATTTCAGGGTTGTAATTCAGCTAACAGTTACCAGCATCTGATTCTGTGTCAGGCAAGTTGGTAGATAGTTTTCTGTCTGGTTCCCTAAGAAGTACGAGATATAGTCAGATTACCAGTTGGGACCTACTTGAGTCCGCAGGAGGCCACTTGTCACCTTATGTGTGAGGAAGCCCTGCTTCAAGCCCAATGCCCACAGCCCTTTCTCTGTCAAGACACTGGGAGATCATTGGAACAAGACTGAATGTGGAAAATTCTAGACTCTGATGTCCTGAGCTTAGATGAGATGAGATGACAGAGAATACTGCTGATGTCATTGGGAGAACAGGAGTGTCACCTAAGATTCAGCAGACCATGGGGTTATTGGCTGGAACTAGCTATCATTAGAGCAAGCCTGGGTTCACCTTCACTTATGTAGCAACAATGATGATTGTGCTCTGTGGGTCTGAAAGTGAACTGAACAGAAAGAAAAAATACAATGGTGAGAAGCCAGCTTTTCCTTATCAACAGTGTCTGCCTAACACAAGCATTCGAAGGGGTGAGGAGGATTGGGAGGAGATGGAGAAAATAGAGAAAGAAAATATTGGTGATTTTTTTGTCAAATTCAAAGATGGAGGAGGAGATGCTAACGTTCTCAGCGTATCATGCTGAGTTGATAAGATGTACTGCAAGGTTGCAGTTCAATAGCGTTTTTTGTGTATTCGTCGTTTCCTTTAATTATATGGTAAAAGAATACATTAAAATGCTGATGTAGAATCTTTGCTGGAGATAGAGACACTGACTCTTTGCCACCTGAAATTGGCAGTGAACAGCAGAGCTGAAATGGAAATTGGCAGGTACCACTGGATGTACCCAGGCTCAAAGAACCACCAGTACCGTCCCGTGCCAACCCTGGGGGACAGGGCTAACCCCTTGAGCAGTCCAGGTAAATACAGCCTCGGGGTGCATTCGCATAGCAACGCAACTGTTGTCTTTAATATGATTTGTGATAGCCCTTTTGGTTTGGTGCTGTTTTCTGTTTTGCTTGATGCATTCATTTGTTCACAGGGGCTGGGGTGGAAGTGGCCCTTTAAACATTGTTTTCATCATCTTTCTTTTTCTCTCTTCCTCTCCATTCCACCCCATCTTTCCCCTCTTTCTTCTCCCTCCTCCCTATTTTTTCCCCTCACCTCTTCTTCTCAAAGGGAGCAAGGTGCAATGAGATGTGCCTTGGGGTTAAGCACGAAATGTCTAATATTCGAACCACCAGTCGGGGAGTGGGGGGCAGTCACACGTGCCCATCATGGGACCAAGAACTGAGCTGGGACATTTGAGGATCCTGGGCTCTGAGAGTGCTGTCAGTGGCCCCAAACATCTCTCTGGCCACATGGCTCTTCAGCCCTCTGATTTATTAACATCAGCCTGTTACCTTTGAGAAGGAAAACTCAGAGCCCATGAAATGAGGATCATATACTTGGGTACTTGACCCCATCAGGTAGGTCCATGGGGTCCGATCTCTAGTTTCCTTGCTCAGAGGAACACCGGCCTCTCAAAACATCTAAGTGCTGGGTCTGAGTGAACTGTGCATCAGCCCATCTGGGGACCTGGAAGGGGAGAAACCTGAGTGATATGCACACCCACCTTCCACATCCCTGAAGTCCACACAGAGATTCAGTGGTTTTAAGTTACTTAACATGGGAATTAAGTTACTTAAAAAGGGATGGGGGTGGGTCAGAGAAACACACCAGGCTTCAAGTTATTGCTGGAATTCTGTGTGAACCCATAGCATCGTTCATCTGAAATGTCTTCTTACTTCTGTAAGAATAAATCAGAAATGACAGCATAGAACCGAAAAGTCTAGAAAGAGCGATCTGGAGGTACAATGTAAGACCTATACTGAGTTACAAAGTCGTAGCACCTGTCATTCACTTAATAATTAAAACTTTTTTTCTTTAAAACCTGAATTGTGGCTTCAGGTTAATTAACATGAAATCTGTCTTTGGATTTAGTTCTATACCTTGAGTGACATATTCCTTCACTCCATCTCTGGCCACTAGGTGCCAGCTCTGTGTGCCTGTGTAGTGCCAGCTCGAAGAGGTGAGCAAGAAATGCCACCAGACATTTGTTCTCTTGGAGCCTTTGAAGGATGGAAGGTTCTAGAAGCTTGATTTTAAAAAACTGCCATTAGGCACGATGTATCCATACAGTGGAATACTGTGCGGCGATGAGAGGGAATGAAGGACGCATACTACACACCGCAACACAGATGGATCTCAGAATCAGGATGCTGAGTCCAAGATGACACATGAGAGCAAATACTTCAGGGTTCCACTGCCATGAAACGTCCAGAAATGGCAAATCCAGAGAGACAGAAAATAGCTGAGTGTTTGCCAGGGGCTGGGGGAGGCAGCGTTGGGGAGTGACTGCTGAGGGTACAAGGATCTTTTATGGAGTGATGGAGCTGTTTTCAAATTAGATCGTGGTGATGGTTACACCATGGGCAGTACTTGTTATCATGACAAGGTCTCCACGTTATCTGTAACGGCTGGGGCTCAGTTCTTAATTTAGTTAAGAATTCAGAAGAGTTGGGGCTTTTGAAAAGTGATGTGGCGCACATGGATCTTTCTGGAGCGCTGGACTCAGGTCAGTGACATCTGTGAACAGCGTCTGGGCCATTCAAGGTCAGTTCTGGATATCAAGGGAATTCAGAGCAGGATGGGTTTCACTGCCAGATGAACTCCACTCCCACCCCACCCCCAAAAAGAAACCAACCTTAGTTTTCAGAGGTTTGGGGATTCTGGAGTGGTATGATGAGAAACTGTAGAACTCTTAATAGTTAATCACATTGCTGGTGATGTTTTAGGTGAGAATTCCAGGATCAAGCGGGTTCTTGTCAGAGGGAGAGAAAGAAAATCCCCAGAGGGAGGGACTGAATCTAGCCATGGTGTCGCCTTCCCAGTGGCCCAGAGATTTTGCTGTCTCCTCAATCAGCACAGTTGCCATTCTGTGCTTAGATCCCAAACCAGATGGTGTGAGGGAAAAAATAGACGATTCCATATGGCTCTTGTGTCTTTTATTTTCCCCCTTTGCAGAGTTCTCAGTTTCTTTCCAGTGGGGGACAGACAGTGGGAAGAGGTTTTGGTCCACGCCAATGGGGAGATTTTTGCCAAAGGAAAATGCAGGCAGTGTGGCAGAGACCTCCTCCCCCCGAACTGCTTACTCCCCGTGAGGGACGTCAAGGTACTTCCAGTTTCCTTTGCCTCATTTGTTTCCCATCTTCCTTTTTGGGTGAAACTTCTCTGTGGAGTTACATTTTTAGCACTTGGATAGTGAATCCTTCACCATCTGTACTGCTTTCTTCTTTTTGAATTGTTTAACTTCTTTGACCAGGTGGCATCCACATCTTCTTTGGGCCTCCAGGAAATCAAGGGGCGGGTGGCCACAAGGGCCACCTCGGGTGACACTGCCTTGGGGACCTAGGCCTGAAGCGGTGGCACTTGGGAAATAAGGAGCCCTTTGGGCTTCAGTTGTGCTCGATGGAATATTGTGCTTAGCGTGTAGGGCATGGTTCAGGCTACTGCAGGTTGTCACAAGGGCTTCAGTCAGTGTCATCAGAGAGAATTTAGATCCTCTCTTCCACATGCGGTCCATGGGCCAGCAGGATCGGCATCCCCTGGAAGCTTGTTACAAATGCAGAGTCTCAGGCCCCCCTGAGGCCTGCTGAATCCGAGTCTGCATTTTCAGAACTTCTCAGATAATTCCTGGGCATAATGCAGTTTGAGAAGCACTAATTGAGAGCAAGGTCCAAAAGCAAGAAGGGAGAAGACAGAAGAAGGAATTGAGGTGGATTTACTCTCAAAAGTTTGAGAAATTGCTGTGTTTTCCATTGTCCTTTCTGTCCCTCTTTATGGGGAGGTAGGTGTAAGAATTGCCGGTTGTTAATGCACCGAGTCCTGGTTAGTTTGAAAGGCCAGTGACCTTGGACTCTCTTGGCCACTTGTCTGAAAATGTGCCTCCTCTTATTTCTTTGTTTAAAATTGTGGTGAATGAGAGTGGGGGATGGGGCAGTGAAAATGGATCTGGCTTGTCTCCTTCTGGAGAAAGCGAGGAGAAAGCAGTCGATAGTTGGGAGAAGTTCTCAAATGCCCCTCATCATCTTCTTGAATATAATCCAGTGACATGTAAGATGCTGTCACCTAATGCAGCTGTAAACTAAAAGACCAAGAATGACTATTCAGACCCTGGTAAATCTGTGTAGTTCTGCATTCAGTCTACCAGGTAAGGAGTACAAAAACCACTCCCTTCAGCAGTCGCCAGTTCCCCTCCTGTTCTTGTGGATGAGTCACTAAGTCATGTCCAAGTCTTTTGCGACCCTATGAACTGTAGCCCTCCAGGCTTCTCTGCCCATGGGATTTCCCAGGCAAGAATACTGGAGTGGGTTGCCACACCCTCCTCCAGGGGATCTTCCAGACCCAGGGATCGAACCTTCGTCTCCTGCATTGTAGGCCGGTTCTTTACCACTGAGCCAGCAGGGAAGCCCCTTCTGGCCAGCTCACAAATCCTAATGGCTCTGATGCTTGGACTCAGCTGTTTTAGATAATTCCAGAAGTCCAAAGAGATCACCCTCTCACATACGGACTAGAACTAAAGGTGTGGGGAGAGCATGAGGAATGTTGGTATTTGGCCGAGTGTTGAGCAGGAAGCCCCCGTGTTGGGATTTCCATGGCCAAGATTCCCGGGCAGCCATGGAAATCCCAACACAGGGGCTTCCTGCTCAACACTCAGCCAAATACCAAGATTCCTGCTTGCTCAGCACTGTGCATCAGGTCACACTGCTGGGCTCCTCCTGTCTGCCCAGGTGGGACCTGAGAAGGCAGGCCCCTTGAGAGCCCCAGCCTTTCTCCCTCTGGCCCCCTAGCTTGGGATTTCTCTGCCCTAGATCCATTCTATAGAGTGACACCTGAGATATGAGAGTCCTGGGAAATGCTATTGGATTTGGTGTTAGACTGTCTTGTCGCACTGTCCTAACCTATAGTGGTAAGGCAACTATGTTTGAGGCCTCTTCTGAAAACACTTGAACTGTATTTCAAGGTGGGGAACCTGTAATCTCTCTGCGTGCATCTTTGGTCTCTGTTGCTGGTCACGTGTGGACTACAGCCCAGGGTCTGACTGTGTCGTGTGAGTTTTCGGGCAGGGCAGCTGTTCCTCGGAGTCTGGCTGGAGAAGCACTCTCGGTTTACACAGCTATGGCCAGGGGAAGCACCCAGTGTGTGTGTCTGGTGGCTGCCACTGATTGAGGGTGTTTCAGGTTACATGGAGGTGAACAATGGACACAGTACAAGCATGTTCTAGCCCAGGTTCATGCCATAATGTTTCTGAGTTTTTGAAGAGTTCTTTGCGTTTTGTTTTCTGCTGTGGATTATTTATTCCATTTTCAAATTACCTGCAGTTTTCACCCCAAAATGTGCCAGTATAGGGCAGGTAACTATTTTATAACTTATTTACCAAAGGCTATTATGTCAGTCATATACGTAGAGTTTTTCATTTACAAATGTTCAACTTTTTATCAGCTATACTGTTGGTATATGCTTAGCACTCAATTATGTAGCAGTGGCTGCCACTGTGTCTCTGACATACAGAACTCGCTTTGCCTTTCGGTCTTGTGTCTATTCCTCAGCTCAGAGCAGACAAAGAAAGCAGAGATGAAAAGCAGATCAGTCAGAACTGAGTGTCTGTCTGGGGCTTTCTGTCAGGTACAGCATCTGGTTTTAGAGAAACTGACTTGGATTATTCAAAGCAGCAATTTTTAGTCTCTTAGAAACAGTGACATCTGATCTTCATTACCTTTATAATACCCCCCCATGTTGTATGTTTACAGTTTGAGTTAATTAAAATTAATTTTGTCTTGAACTCTTTTGCCCGCCACCCCCCAACCCCCGCCCCAGAGAGCTAACTGGAGACATCAGGAAGCAGCTCAAGTCTTCCCACCTCCCCAAGCTGTGTCCTTTCGGGGGTTCCTGTTCACTCACAAATATACCCATACCCGTGTGTTTCTAGATCTGTCAAAAGCTTTTGTAAAACGGCTTGTGCACCGGGAAGCAGAAAGCTCTGGAGGTCTGAGTCATCTAGGTAGGATAAGACTTTCTCTGAAGAGCAGCTTGCATTTTCTCTAGGAACTTCCAGAGTCAGTGCTTTCACCCCAAGGAGTAACTCTAGTGGCGAAATGTCAGGCCAGTAGGAGCAAAACAGGTCTTGTCTGTGGTCTTAAGACAACCCTGTTCATGGTCATGTGCTCTTTCCCAGTGGTGATAGATGGAGATTATGGAGACCTATGAGGACTTGGCTTAGACCAGGCTGATGATCACAACTGTGTTTCACCACACAAAAATCGCAACTGATTTTTTGTGAATAAAGTTTTATTAGAAGCAGCTATGGTCATTCATTTACAGATTGTCTGTGGCTGCTTTCCTACAAAAACCGCAAAATTGAGTGGTTTCAGCCATATGCTCTGCAAAGCCGAAGAGAGTTATTATCTGGCCCTTTCCATAAAAATAAAAAAGCCACCCCCTGACTTAGAGTGATTGTATTCTTAGCACTCATTATAAATCCAGTCACTTATGGTAGGCAAGACCTAAACATTTTGCTAGTCACTCAGTTTCCTAAAATCTTCACCCAAGATCCCTCACCTTCTTCTCTCCAGGCTCCAGAATCCTTGCTCCCTGGGGTACCAGTTGTTCACAGGCTTTAGGCTAAAGCTCAGTCTTTCTTCAGAGGGTCCCTTGGCTCTTTTTGGAAGCTCAGCCCCTTTGGCCTCTTACAAGCCCTTTTCTGAGTGTTCCCACAATAAACCAAGTCCTGTTAAATAGATACCATGGGCTGTTTTCATCTATTACTCCATTTGTTGTACTTTAGCGAGTATTATTTTCTGTGTTAAGTAAAAGAATCACCAAGGATGCTGGTTAAATGTTCAGATTGCCAGATTCCCCCTTTGGGGTGGGTCCCAGGAATTTGATTTGTTTTAATAAGCTCCCCAGGCAATTCAGAGCCACACTGAAGTCTGACCACCACTACTGTATATGTGAAGGATCAAAATCTTAATGGAGAAAATAGTTCCTCATGATAACATCTTTGGTAAAGTATTGTTTCAGGTCAAAATACCTTTCTGAAGGGCAACATAAACTTGAAAGGCAACTTGTATACATGTTTTCTATCAAGATGCCCAAAGTAAATCACCACATCCCTAGCAGAGAGTGAATTTGAAGCAAACTTCTCTTGATGTTTTAAGATTGTCATTGCATCTTTGTGTCATTGCATTTTTTAAAAAAAATGCTTTAAAGATTCTATTGTAGAGCTGCAGGCATATACCAGAGCTGAAGTTGTGTATTAGTTATCTACTGTTGCATGACAGATTAATCTTACACTCAGTAGTCAGAAACAACAACATATATCATCTCAGTTTCTGTAGGTCAGGAGTCTGGACTCTGCTTAGCTGTCTCTGGGTCTCTAACAAGGCTGTGACTGAAAGCTTTCGCCAGGGCTGCAGTCTCATCTGAAGGCTCAACCATAGAAGAATCCACTTCCGAGATCACTTTTTGTGGTTGTTGTTGGGATTCAGTTCCTCAAAGGCTGTGGAACTGAGGGCCTCAGCTACTCACTAGCTCTTGGCCTGAGACCTCCCTTGATTCTTTGCCATGTGGGCTTTCCCACATCTCCCTCATGATGTGGCGGCTGACTTCATCAGAGAGAATGGGTGATAGAGTGTGCCAACAAGAGAGACAGAGAGTGCTAGGAAGGTGGAAGTCAGTTTTTTGAAACCTAATCAGGGAAGCTAGTCAGTAGGTTTGGGCCATACTCTGGGGGAGAGTATGAATATCAGGAGGTGAGGACCATCGGGGGTGTCTTAGAAGGCGACCTGCTGCAAGCCATATAAACGTTTCAAAATGGAAATGTATCACGTGTCCCCTTAAAGCACTGGCTTCTCTTCTTAATGACAGTAGCCCCTACACTTTCCTGTCACCAACTAGCCCATAGGTTCTGTAGCTGTAGGATATCTCCCTCCACCCGCACCAGCCCACCCAACCCAGGTTGATGTGGTTGTTAAGGCTCCTGACTTTTGCTGTCAATCCTTAGTTTCCAAAAGGGACTTATAACCTTTTACCATTACTAGCATCTTTTTTAAAAATTGAACTTAAGAAGCATATCTTGAAAAGGAAAAGAGAAAGGTCATTTTTAAAAACTTTTTTTTTGAGTTACAGTCGATATGCACAAGCTGCATACATGTAAAGTGACCTGTTGGATCAACTTTGACATACATATGTGCCCATGAAACGAGCAAGATGGTGACATGTCTGCCAATCCCCTGAGTCCCTCTGTAAGCCCTTTCTTTCCACACAACCACTGATTCGCCCTCTGTCTCTGGGTGAGTTGATATTTTCTGGAGTGGCCCCTAAGAAAATTCGTTCACATATATTCTCTCGTGTTTTCTCACCGAGCCATGCCTGTAAAATGCTGTGTGACTTTGACTGCTTCACAGCTCCAAGATTTGTCTGATTTTTACCCTTCCTGCCTTCATTGAATACACCCTGTGCCCTTTGAATAAAACTCAGAAAGACCCATTCTGCTACCACCCACAGTGGAAGAGTTTAGTTTGCACCCACTGCAGTTCAGCCTACACACTAGCACCAGATTAATCTCTTAAAAGCACACCTCAGATCATGTCACTCGCCTGTTCACAAACCTTCCCTCTCTCCTTACTGCCTGCATAATGAAGCACCCAAGGCTGCAGGCTGGCTCAGAGACCTCCCCACAGGAGGGCCTTGCCTGCCTCTCCAGCTTGTCTCCTGACACTGTCCCAATGCCCTTGACAAACTCCACCACACACACCCTCAACTTTCCCTACTGGCGCCTAACCACATCAGTCCTGTTCTTCACTCATGCCTGTCAATCTGTCCTAACCACAGGATCCTTCTGTTCTTAAAGGCCTGTCTACACCACTGCCACCCACATGCCCCTTCCTAAGCTCCCCACACTAAGCCAAGGAGATGCCTCTACCTCCTTCCCCATGTCCCTGAGTCACCTCACTCTTCATTCTACTTGAATATTTCTGCTGTTTTCGTGTCCCTCACCCCACTCCAAAGCGTCAAGACCAGGAGGGCAAACCAAATCCCTGCAGCTCCCAGCATGGTGCCTTGCATATAGCAGCAATTCAATAGACAATCACTGAACTCAGGGCAATCCAGCAACACATAGACCCTGAAACCTAGATGGTCAAGGAGGTTGAGTGGTGCTAAAGCTTAGTATTGCAGGGGAGCCTCAAATTTCCTGAACACCCTACAGATCTCCATGCTCTTAAAACCTCTGTCATTTAGATTTAGAGCTAGCTTTCCAAAGAGTCTGACACAACTGAGCAAGCACACATGCATCCCCAACTTGCCTAGATTTCCCTGGTTCTTTGCTCCCCACTTAACTAGGCTTAGAGCACACACATGGTCTTTAGGAAAACCAAAGCCAGTCCCCAAAGAAGCTGAAGGACGGGACTAACAAGATCTGTGTCTTAACTTTATTTGCTCTCACCATGTGAACATAGCTTTCCTTTTCTATGACTGCTTATCCCTACTCCAAGCCATATTGCAAATGTGAGAGGCTCATCAATTGTGAGATGTTGCACAACATGCCACAAAAATGAAAATTTTTGATTTCACAGGTTTTAGGACCAGGTTTTAGAAGGATATCCCCCCAAAACCAGTTCTCTTTATATCATTGAAAATAGTTTCAGTGTTCTTGGCATTATACAGTTGGACTTGTACATTAATGACTCTAAGAAGGTCTTAAGAGAACTGGGAAGCAACCTATCGTTTAGGTGTTTTCTTAAGTCTTTAGCAGGAAGCTCCCATGTCCACTGACTTCATGATACCTTCTTAATGGTATATACCAGTGGTTTACAGACTTTGGGGTGTAAAGTCCCTTTACTCTCTTAAAAATAATTGACCCCAAAAGCTTTTGCTCATGTGAGTTATATCTCTAGATATTTTTGTATTAGAAATTATAACTAAGATATTACTTAAGTAATGTTTTCATCATAGAAGTTAAAAGTTATATAATTTATTTTTATATTGTCTTTATTAGTATTTGACCTCAGAAATAGATTATATTCTATCCTTTAAAAAATAATGAACTTATTTAAAATGTTACTAGTAAACCCATTACCTGGAAACAAAAATAATGTTTGAGAAAGATAACTCTTCCCAAACAAGGCAAAGCTTGAATGAGAAGAGCAGCACTGTTTTACATTTTCTCAGATCTCTGTAATATCTGGCTTAATATTCAATAGCTGTTATCTTTACATCTGCCTCTGCCTTCACTCACAGGCATCTTGGAGCATCTAGTTTTTGCTGAAGTGTATGAAGAAAACTCAGTCTCTCACAGATAGGTGGTTGGGGAAGGGAGGAATGTTTTAATGGCCTTTTCATGTTTTTGTGGAACTCTTCCTTGATAATATACCAATATCCAGCAAGTGGTGATTTCTTATAGATTATTGATAATGTGGAATCTGAAACTGTATAAGTGAACTTTTTCTACTCCGTTCCATTAAAATCTATTGCTCTCCCTTGCAGTCTGATCGGTCTGTATTGGAGAATGATTTTGTAACATCCTTCATTGGTCACTTGGAAAATACTGGTTCTCTGGCTGGTACAAATCTTCCAAGTATTGACATAGTTTATTATACCATATCCCAAAAGTCACATTTCATTAACATCACCACTGATTTCATTAAGAAGTTTTCTAAGTACTGGGAAGCTGGGCCTTTCACAGGTGCAAGTTTTCCAAAATTGATTGGCAACAGATACTGTCACTTATTTTCTTTGAAGTTGACAGGCTCATTTACATCATTTTTAAGAAAATTTGTGCCAGATAGCCGTGTGTGTGTGTGTGTGTGTGTGTGTGTGTGTGATGTTTCAGGTACAGTATTATAATTCAGCAACTGTATACAACATCTGTGTACACTGCAGAGTGGTCACCACCACAAAATCTAGTTACTGTCCATCACCAGACTAACAGTTGACCCCCCTTCACCCATTTCACCCAACCCCCAACCCCCTTCCTCTCTGGTAACTACTAATCTGTTCTCTGTATCTATGAATTGTTTTTTGTTTTTTTAGATTCTACATATGAGTGAAATTATATGCTATTTGTCTTTCTCCACCTGACTTACCCTATGTAGCATAATGCCCTCAAGGTCCATCCATGTTGTTGCAAATGCCAAGAATTTGTTCTTTTTTATAGCTGAGTAGTATTTCATTGTGTGTGTATGTGAGACGTACACATAAGATATATATCATATCATCTTTGTAAAAAATTTATTGAAGTATCGTTGGTTTATAATGTGTTAGTTTCTGGTGTACAGCAGAGTGATTCAGTTACACATATATTCATTCTTTTTCAAATTTTTTTCCCGTATAGGTTATTACAGAATATTGAGTATAGTTCCCTATGCTGTGCAGTAGGTCATTATTAGTTATCCATTTTATATATAGTAGTGTGTATATGTTAACCCCAAGCTCCTATTTTATCCTTTCCCCACGTATTTTCCCTTTGGTAATCATAAGTTTGTTTTTGAAATCTATGAGTCTGTTTCTGTATTGTAAATAAGTTCATTTGTATCATTTTTAAAAATTAGGTTCTGCTTATAAGTGATACATAATGTTTGTCCTTCTCTGACTTAACTCAGTATGATAATCTCTAGGTCCATCCATGTTGCTACAGATGGCATTATTTCATTCTTTTTAATGGCTGAGTAGTATTCCATTGTATGTATGTACCACTAAGTGGACATGAATTTGCCCAACTCTGCAAGATAGTGAAGGACAGGGAAGCCTGGTGTACTGCAGTCTATAGGGCTGCAAACAGTCGGACATGACTTAGCAACCGAACAACGACATCTTCTTTATCCATTTGTCTGTTGACGGACACTGAAGTTGCTTCCCTGTCTTGGTAAATAGTGCTCCAATGAACATTGGGTTGCATGTGTCTTTTCAAATTACAGTTGTCTCAGGATATATGCTCAGGTGTGGGATTGCTGGATCATATGGTAGTTCTTGAGCTTCCCAGGTGGCGCTCGTAGTAAAAAACCTGCCTGCCAAGGCAGGAGACATAAGAGATGTGGATTCAGGATCGAACCAGAGGAAATGGCAACCCACTGCAGTATCCTTGCCTGGAGAATCCCATGGACAGAGGAGCCTGGCGAGCTACAGTCCATCGGGTCACAAAGAGTTGGACATGACTGATGTGACTTAGCATGCACGCATGCATGGTAGTTCTTATATCATCTTTATTCATTTATCCATCAGTGGGCATAAGTTTTTTCCATCTCTTGGCTATTATAAGTAATGTTGCAGTGAACAGAGGTGCCTATATCTTTTCAAATTAATGTGGAGATTCCTCAGAAATTAAGAATAGAATTACCAATATAACCAAAGCTATTTTACTTCTGAGTGTTTATCCAGAGAACAGGAAAACATCGGTGGTGGGAATGTAAATTGGTGCAGCCACTATGGAAAACAATGGCCCACAGGGGTTCCCTTTTCTCCACACCTTTGCCAACACTTGTTATTTGTTGTCTTTTGGATAGTATTCTGACAGGTATGAGGTGATATCTCATTGTGGTCTTAATTTGCATTTCCCTGATGTTTAGTGAGTGATGTTGAGCATTGTTTATCATATGCCTGTTGGCCATCTGTCTTCTTCCTAAGTCTTAATAACTATACTGTGTTAGTCATTCTTTAAAGAAAGAAAACAGCTGTCCACCAGAAAACAAGATGCTAGTTCAGCTTGACACTCAGTTGCACTTGAACTTTGCATCGTGCTCTGGAATGCTACAGAAGTCCTGGATGTGTCCTCATTTCATTGCACAGAATCTTCAAAAGGGTGTGTAGATTTATCACAGTTGATAATTTTTTTCAACCACATCAAACTGAAACTCAGTGTTTTCTCCCTGTGAGTGTGTGGTGGTAAGGAATGAACTGCTGATTCATTCACTTTGGTGCCACTGCCTGATTTGTGCTATAGCCATCGGCAGTTTTCCTGTGGAAACGTCAACAGTGGGAAAAAGTCAGTATTATCTAGTGCTATCATGAAGACAGTTTGGGCCTCCTGCACCTCCGGAGCCTTGGGGTCTCTCAAGGCTGCACCAGCCCCCCTTGGAGAGCCCCTCTTTTCTGCCCTTGTGGTTCAGTGAGGAGGTTCAGTGAGGAGCAGTGGCCCAGACCTGCCTAAAGAGACCCTGCATTGTAAGGAGTTTCCCCAGGAATTGATGTGCATATGAAAGGTGGAGAACCAGTGCTCTTGAAGGATGAGCTGCAAACTTTTCCTGTAAAAGGCCAGATGGTAAATATCTGGCAACTACTCAGCTCTGCCTTTGCAGCTTGAAAATACCCACATACAGTACAGAAAGGATTGAGCTCAGCCGTGTTCCAGTAAAACTTTATTTCTGGACACAGAACTTTGAATTCCATATACTTGTGTCACGAAGCAGGATTATTCTTTGAGTTTGGGCTTTTTTCACAATCATTTTGAATGTAAAAAAGTGTGCTGAGTTCACAGGCCCTGTGGAGAGCCCAGTTGGGCCCATGGGCCACAGTTGGCTGATGTCTGTGGGGAGCTTTTTAAAGCAAAACCTCTAATTCCTGAATCCCACCTCCAGAAATTGCGATTTAATTTGGTCTGGGGGAAAGTCTGGACATCAGGGCTTTCCCATGTGCTCCAGGTAATTCTCTTGGACAGCAAAATTTGTCAACTTCTGTCTGTAATATTTTTTAAACAAAGTAAGGTTATTTTAAGCTCTTTTTCTTTTTTTTAATTGTAGAATTTGGTGGTCATGCTGGTGTCTCAGACCAGGATGGTACATGGTAGCCTGAGAGCAGGGTTTCTCATCCTTGACCCTTGGTGTCGCCTCATTCTTTGTTGTGTTTGGGCTGGGGACCGTCCTATACACTGTGGAGTCTTGAGCAGCATCACTGGCTTCTACCCACTACCTGCCAGTAGCACCTGCTCAGCTGTGATGATGCAGTGTCTCCACACCTCCCCTGGGGGCAGAGTCGTCCCCAGGTGAAAACCAGGGATGTGAACATTGTGCAGCACGTGTGTGCATGCACTGTCTCAGGACTCTTCCCCTTGGTGCTGCAGACACTAGGGTTGTGTAATTGTTGGAGGAGGGGGTGCTCTCCTGTGCCCTGTAAGATATTGAGCAGCATGCCTGGCTTCCACCCACTAGAGCCAGGAGTATCCCCTCCACCAGTCCTGACAATCCCAGGTATCTCCGGATGTTGCCCCATGTCCCCAAGGGGGTACAGTCACTCCTGGTGGAGAACTAAGTCAGGGAGACCTTGGTCCCCCACCATCCAATCTTAACGTCTCTTAACTAAGGATTCTGTCTGCTTCCATTTTCCTGCTGGTTGTTTGAAAGTTGCAAACCTTGGTTACTTCTTTTCTTTTTAATTTGATGGATTGTTAGGAGTTAGTAAAGTGGCAAGAAGGGTTGTGAGTTGAGGGTGTGTGTGTGTGTGAGACATTCATTCCCTGGGGAAGAATCTGAGCCCTTGTTGCTGCCAGCCCTCCTGGGAGCCAGCATGAGAGCTGCAGCCAGGATCACAGACAACTTGGGGCAAATGACTGGGCCGTTGTGAACTCCCAGCCATGGCAACGGGCATCCGCGAGCCTGAGGACAAAGCCAGTTTTCTTCTGTTGTTCTGCACAAAAGGTTCTAGAGATGCCGGAGACAAAATGGCCATTGAGAGGGTGAGGCATTGAAGCCTGTTTTTTTTCTCCCTACTGTGTGGTTTATATTTAAACCATCTTAGACTAACGCACACTGGAGTTTTTGTGCAAATCAAAACCGAAAATTCTCTTTAGCCGCAGAGACCAGCTAAATGAAGGCTGAAGATGTGACTAACCTAATGGAGGTTCAGGGGGCCGGGTGAGAGGCACTGAGAATTACTAGTAAAATGCACTAGAAAGCCTAGCAGTGATTTGTTTTTTCCATGAGTTGTTCACAGTCATCAAAAAAAATGCTTTCCTTGCTCTTTTCTGGTTCATATTCACCAGCGTTGTCGTTGCTGGTTTGAAGCTTGGGAAAACTCAGCATGTGGATTTATGGGAATATCCAAGAAAAGCATTGCTCTTGCTTAGCTGGCATCCACTTTGCACGGCGTGGTGCTCTGCTGATACTCGGTACCACCTCCCTCTTTAAAAAAAAAAACATCAGCCTGGCCTGTGACTTCTCCTGCTGGGGACAGCCCAAAACCCAGGTGCTTGTCTGAACTGGGGAGGTGGGATAGGTCTTTGTTCTCAGACCCTGTCAGTGGTATGATACTAAAGCATCTTTGTTGTGAAAAATCTGAACTTAACAGTGCTTGCTTGGCTCAGAAGAAACACTCTAGTGGCACTCTTTTCAAGGCGGCTGAACAGCTTGGAACACTGTGTTTTCTTCTTTGTGGCCCCTGGAACTTGCCATTTGATTTGCAAGTGGCTGGAGTTAGGGCCAAGCCCAGCAGGCTTTGGAAAAAACACCAAACACAGTTGCACACAAAAGCAGGCACTTCACAGGGACTCGGGGCTCCGCACCTGGGACTGGACAGATAGGACTGGTGACTGGCAGTGGGCTTCTCGGACTTCCACGTTCACTCCTGGGGGCTTGTTCTCACGCAGATTCCACCAACTCGACTGGTCTGGGGTGGGGCCTGAGACTCTGCATTTCCCCCAAACTCCCTGCTGAAGCTCTTGCTGCTTGTCCAAGGACCATGCCTGGCAAAAGAAAGGGTCTAAAGCACTTGGAACTGCTCAGCGCTCCCATGTCTTTCCTTGACCTCTGAAAGTTTTCACTGCAATCCAGAAGCTGACAGCATCCAGCATCAGCTCATCTGAGCTACAGACCCAATGTCTGATCACCCCCTGTAATCTCTCCCTTTGGATGGCATCAGGTGACCTCAAAGTCAGCATGTGTAAAACTGAACTCAACATCTTAAAAAAAAATTTTTTTAATTGAAGTATAAGGGACTTCCCAGGTGGTGATAGTGGTAAAGAACCCATCTGCTAATGCAGGAGACACGAGATGCTGCTTCGATCCCTGGGTGAGGGCATGGCAACCCACTCCAGTATTCTTGCCTGGAGAATCCCATGGACAGAGAAGCCTGGTGGGCTATGGTCCATGGGGTTGCAAAAGAGTCAGACATGACTGAAGCAACTTAGCATGCAAGCACACATAATTAAGATTAGATAATCATATAAGTGAATCCATATTTCACGGATTTCCGTATTTCATGCAGGAAAATCTGTGCTCATTTAACTACAAATCTGACTCAATTATATACATACAGACATTCTTTTTTAGGATTCTTTTATGATTTATCACAGGATGTTGAATGTAGTTCCCTGTGCTATACAGTAAGGCCGTGTTGTTTACCCATCCTATACATAAAAGTTTACATCTGCTAGTCCCTCACTCTGTTAGCCTTTGCTCTGCTTCATTCCATATTCCAAGGCCAAATTTGCCTGTTACCCCAGGTGTTTCTTGACTTCCGACTTTTGCATTCCAGTCCCCTATAATGAAAAGCACATCTTTTTTGGGTGTTGGTTCTAAAAGGTCTTGTAGGTCTTCATAGAACCGTTCAAGTTCAGCTTCTTCAGCGTTACTGGTTGGGGCATAGACTTGGATTACCGTGATATTGAATGGTTTGCCTTGGAAACGAACAGAGATCATTCTGTCGTTTTTGAGATTGCATCCAAGTACTGTATTTCGGACTCTTTTGTTGACCTTGAGGGCTATTCCATTTCTTCTAAGGGATTCCTGCCCGCAGTAGTAGATATAATGGTCATCTGAGTTAAATTCACCTATTCCAGTCCATTTTAGTTTGCTGATTCCTAGAATGTCGACGTTCACTCTTGCCATCTCTTGTTTGACCACTTCCAATTTGCCTTGATTCATGGACCTGACATTCCAGGTTCCTATGCAATATTGCTCTTTACAGCATTGGACCTTGCTTCTATCACCAGTCACATCCACAACTGGGTATTGTTTTTGGTTTGGCTCCATCCCTTCATTCTTTCTGGAGTTATTTCTCCACTGATCTCCAGCAGCATATTGGGCACCTACTGACCTGGGGAGTTCCCCTTTCAGTATCCTATCATTTTGCCTTTTCATACTGTTCATGGGGTTCTCAAGGCAAGAATACTGAAGCAGTTTGCCATTCCCTTCTCCAGTGGACCGACCACATTCTGTCAGACCTCTCCACCATGACCTGTCCATCTTGGGTGGTCCCACACGGCATGGCTTAGTTTCATTGAGTTAGACAAAGCTGTGGTCCATGTGATCAGATTGGCTAGTTTTCTGTGATTATGGTTTCAGTGTGTCTGCCCTCTGATGCCCTCTCGCAACACCTACCATCTTACTTGGGTTTCTCTTACTTTGGACATGGGGTATCTCTTCACTGCTGCTCCAGCAAAGCGCAGCCACTGCTCCTTACCTTGGACGAGGGGTTCTCCTCACGGCCGCCCCTCCTGACCTTGAATGTGGAGTAGCTCCTCTCGGCCCTGTTGTGCCCACACGGCTGGCGCTCCTTGGACGTGGGGTAGCTCCTCTCAGCCACCGCCCCTGACCTTGGCGTGGAGTAGCTCCTCTCGGCCACCACCCCTGACCTCAGGTACATGGACATCACCAGATGGTCAACACTGAAATCAGATTGATTATATTCTTTGCAGCCAAAGATGGAGAAGCTCTATACAGTCAGCAAAAACAAGACCGGGAGCTGACTGTGGCTCAGATCATGAACTCCTTATTGCCAAATTCAGACTTAAATGAAGAAAGTAGGGAAAACCACTAGACCATTCAGGTATGACCTAAATCAAATCCCTTATGATTATACAGTGGAAGTGAGAAATAGATTTAAGGGCCTAGATCTGATAGAGTGCCTGATGAACTATGGACGGAGGTTCATGACATTGTACAGGAGACAGGGATCAAGACCATCCCCATGGAAAAGAAATGGGAAAAAGCAAAATGGCTCTCTGGGGAGGCCTTACAAATAGCTGTGAGAAGAAGAGAAGCGAAAAGCAAAGGAGAAAAGGAAAGATATAAGCATCTGAATGCAGAGTTCCAAAGAATAGCAAGGAGAGATAAGAAAGCCTTCCTCAGCGATCAATGCAAAGAAATAGAGGAAAAGAACAGAATGGGAAAGACTAGAGAGCTCTTCAAGAAAATTAGAGATACCAAGGGAACATTTCATGCAAAAATGGGCTTGAAAAAGGACAGAAATGGTATGGACCTAACAGAAGCAGAAGATATTAAGAAGAGGTGGCAAGAATACACAGAAGAACTGTATAAAAAAGATCTTCATGACCCAGACAATCACAATGGTGTGATCACTCATCTAGAGCCAGACATCCTGGAATGTGAAGTCAAGTGGGCCTTAGAAAGCATCACTATGAACAAAGCTAGTGGAGGTGATGGAATTCCAGTGGAGCTATTTCAAATCCTGGAAGTGCTGCTGCACTCAATATGCCAGCACATTTGGAAAACTCAGCAGTGGCCACAGGACTGGAAAAGGTCAGTTTTCATTCCAATCCCAAAGAAAGGCAATGCCAAAGAATGCTCAAACTACCACACAATTGCACTCATCTCACATGCTAGTAAAGTCATGCTCAAAATTCTCCAAGCCATGCTTCAGCAATACATGAACTGTGAACTTCCAGATGTTCAAGCTGGTTTTAGAAAAGGCAGAGGAACCAGAGATCAGGTTGCCAACATCCGCTGGATCATCGAAACAGCAAGAGAGTTCCAGAAAAAACATGTATTTCTGCTTTATTGACTATGCCAAAGCCTTTGACTGTGTGGATCACAATAAACTGTGGAAAATTCTGAGAGACATGGGAATACCAGACCACCTGACCTGCCTCTTGAGAAATCTGTATGCAGGTCAGGAGGCAACAGTTAGAACTGGACGTGGAACAACAGACTGGTTGCAAATAGGAAAAGGAGTACGTCAAGGCTGTATACTGTCACCCTGCTTATTTAAGTTATATGCAGAGTACATCATGAGAAATGCTGGGCTGGAAGAAGCACAAGCTGGAATCAAGATTGCCGGGAGAAATATCAATAACCTCAGATACATAGATGACACCACCCTTATGGCAGAAAGTGAAGAGGAACTAAAAAGCCTCTTGATGAAAGTGAAAGAGGAGAGTGAAAAAGTTGGCTTAAAGCTCAACATTCAGAAAACGAAGATCATGGCATCTGGTCCCATCACTTCATGGGAAATAGATGGGGAAACAGTGTCAGACATTTTTTGGGCTCCAAAATCACTGCAGATGGTGATTGCAGACATGAAATGAAAAGATGCTTACTCCTTGGAAGGAAAGTTATGACCAACCTAGATAGCATATTAAAAAGCAGAGACATTACTTTGCCAACAAAGGCAAAAGGTAGTCTAGTCAAGGCTATGGTTTTTCCAGTGGTCATGTATGGATGTGAGAGTTCGACTGTAAAGAAAGCTGAGCACCAAAGAATTGATGCTTTTGAACTGTGGTGTTGGAGAAGA
Organism: Oryx dammah; assembly: GCF_014754425.2. NCBI lineage: Eukaryota > Metazoa > Chordata > Mammalia > Artiodactyla > Bovidae > Oryx > Oryx dammah. The sequence goes on from NW_024070207.1 coordinate 120,433,846, forward strand.
CTCTTGAGAGTCCCTTGAATTGCAAGGAGGTCCATCCAGTCCATCCTAAAGGAGATCAGTCCTGGGTGTTCATTGCAAGGACTGATGCTGAAGCTGAAATTCCAGTACTTTGGCCACCTCATGTGAAGGGTTGACTCATTGGAAAAGACGCTGATGCTGGGAGGGCAGGAGGAGAAGGGGACAACAGAGGATGAGATGGCTGGATGGCATCACTGACTTGATGGATGTGAGTTTGAGTAAACTCCTGGAGTTGGTGATGGACAAGGAGGCCTGGCATGCTGTGATTCATGGGGTTGCAGAGTCGGACATGACTGAGCAACTGAACTGAACTGAGTCCCTCACTTCCAGTCCTTCCTTCCCCCATTCCTCTTCCCCTTGGCAACCACAAGTCTGACCTCTATGTTTATGAGTCTGTTTCTGTTTCATAGGCAGGTTCATTTTGTGCCATATTTTAGGTTCCACATATAAGTAATATTGTATTTGTCTTTCTCTTTCAAACTCACTTCACTTAGTATGCAGCCATGTTGCTCCAAATGGCATTATTTCATCCTTTTTCATGGCTGAGTAGTATTCCATTGTATTTATGTACCATATCTTCTTTGTCCATTCCTCTGTCGATGGACATTGAGGTTGTTTCCATGTCTTGGCTGTTGTAAACAGTGCTGCTGTGAACACAGAGAAGCATGTTATGTTTTTAGATTAGAGTTTTGTCTGGGTATTTGTCCAGGAGTGGGATTGCTGGATCATATGGTAACTCTTCTTTTAGTTTTTTGAGGAACTTCCACACTATTCTCCATAGTGGCTGCACTAATTTACTTTCCCACCAACAGTGTAGGAGCGTTTAACTCAGCATCTTTGTCCTCAAAGCCTAGCCCTCCTGCATCAACCCCAGCTCAAGGAACAGCACAGCACCATGGGGTTCCATGTGCAGAAATGGAGGAGTCACTCTTGGTACTCAGCACCCATCCCCAACCCCTCCTTTGAGTTCACAGCAAGTTGTGCCAACTTCCCATCTCAAACCTCTCTCTGACGCATCCCTTTCTTCTACTTCTGCTGCTTTTGCCCTGGTCCAAGCACCTGTCCTCTTTTGCTTGCACCACTGCAGCGAGCTCCTATTCATCTCCAGCGCCACTTTGTTCCTGTCATATCTGCCAGAGGAATCTTCCGCAGCCCCGGTCTGTTCCCCAGGGTCAGAAAGGCTTGGTGGTGTCCTGTGATTCTGAGGCTAAAGTCCAGATCCCTTTGGGTGGCCTGGAAAGCCTCCAGTGCATCTGGCTTCCCTAGACCCCTCCTGCCTTCCTTGCCCCACCCTCCTCCCATACCCTCTCTGTTCTGGCATCATCTTCCATGCCCAGGAAAGTGCCGTGCCCTTTTCCCCTCACAGAGCTTTTGTTCACGCAGTTCCTGTTTGCTGGAACACCCTCCCTAACCATCCCTCAGCTCAAACCCACCCTTCATGTCTAAGCTGTGGAGGCTGTCCCCGGTCACCCTCCAAAAGCCTGAGTAAGTCCCTACTGTTTCCTAGCACTTCTGATCCCCATGCCATTTGGATAATGTCTGTTTTCCCCCAGGCTATAAACTGCATTAGCATGTAGCTCGCCTATCTTAGCTGGCTGTCGAGTCTCCAGTGTCCAGCCCAGTCCGTGGGACCTCAGAGACACTTGGGTGAGCGTTGAATGTGCTAATGGAATGAGATAGAATAAATGGACAGCTGTGCCCTCCCTCCCAGTGCTCTTGTCCACCCATATCCGTTACTACCCTGCTTAACTGACAGCTTCCATTCAATCAGGCCTTTAAGAAACCCCAGTATCCGAGATGATGATAACAGCAAGGTTATGGGGAAAAGCTTCTCTTGTTCCAGTGAGAGCTGAGCTGCACCTTCAGGTGACCCCATACCAACTGCGTCTTTGAAATGTGTCACAGGGCGTTTCACGTGGCTTCTTTGGTTGTGTTGAGAACTTATTTTAATCATTGACTCATTTACCATGGGTGGTCCTTCACAGCCTGCTGTCTTAATACCTTGAAGACCATTGTTGCATAGGTTTTGTTCAGTTTGGTTGTGGTTTCAGGCTGGAGGATAAACTGGCTCCCTGATTCTCCATCTTGGCCAGAAGCCAGGAAATTGTTTCATGGTGTTCAGTGTTTATTGTCAACGGAGTTTGGCTGGTAATAAAAGAAAGCTGGTGGGACTGCCACAGTGAAGAGCTGGTGCGACTCGTTAGGACTGTGGTTCTCAGATTTGAGCCTCTGTGGGACTCGTCTGAAAGCCCAGATGCCAGGCTACCCCGCCGCACTGCTGATTTTCTGATTCAGTTGTTCTAGGGTGGGACCCGAGACTCTGCATCTTTCCCATGTTCACAGGTGATGTTGGTGCTCCTGGTCCTCAGACCACAGTCTGCATGTCAGTGCCTCCAGATAGGGGTCTGCAAACTTTTCCTGGAAATAGTAACTGTTGCAGGCTTTGTAAGCCACGTACTCTCTGTCACAGCTACCCAGCTCTGCCTTGGTAGAGCAGAAATAGCCACCAGCAATTTGTCAATGAAGGGATGTAAGCTGTGTTCCAATAAAACTTTATTGACAAACCACAGGCTCTAGTTTGCAGATTCCTGGTTTAGCAGAACCTGGAGTGTTGGCTCTGTTGGGGGTAGTACAGTGGGTGATTCCTACTCCCTCTCAGAGCAAAGGGGAAGCTAGTAATTCTCCCACATGCCAGACATTTGACCTCATGGGACAGTTGCTGTGTTCAGGACAACGTGGTAGGTAGGCAAGGTGACGTCTGCCTTTCTAGGCTGTATTTCTATCTGACACTGAAATAAAACCATGCCACGGTGGGCATATAAAGTAGGAAGAACCCCTCCTGTCTCCTCTCATGTAAGTACACCCAGGACTGGCTCCATAATTCGTAGGCCAAATGCAAAATTGAAAATTCAGACACCCTTGTGCGGAAAGTAGTAAGAATGTCAAGATGGCAGTAGCAGAGCATTATAGTAAACCCAGGACCCCATGGGGCTGTGCTGGTGTACTCCTGTGAGGCTAGCCTGAACGCACAGCATTACCATGGCCTCCACCCCCACCTCTGCCAACACGTACCCATAGGTCAGAAATGCTCTTAATGTGAGGACACTAACACTATTGATATCATATTTTAGAAACATATTTAGCTTTTCCTTGCCAGCTTTTTGCAGCACTCTTGGTTCCTCTGGGATGTGTGTGGCATATGACCAAATTACCTCGTGTTCAACGGTATGTTACACAGTGTAGGGAGAGATGGCTTCTAGACTGACAGAAAATGTACAGTGGGGAGCAATCCATCCACAGCTGGTTGGATATCCACCAGAAATGCAGCTGTAGCCTTGTGGGTAACTGGCCAACCATGTTAGAATAAGCTCTGTATCCAGTTCTATTATTTCCTATAATTTTTTCCCAGGATGTATTTCACAGGCTTTGGCTCCTGGTGGCCAGCAGGGACCATAAGAGTTTTAGGTGTGCACATGCAACAGCCCTGACCAATATGGAGACTTCTACAGGAGCCAGAATCCTATGTTCATAAATAAAACCCACCAAAAACCTAAGAGCATTGGCTTCTGCTGAGAGAGTATGCTTCATTGAAGTGATCCTGAAAGTCTTGAGTCTCTGGTTTCCCCTGCTGTTCTAGAACTAGACCCCCAGCATGAGGGTATATAGTCCACGAGAGAGACAAATTGGAGGAAAATGTTAGCCTTGATCTGGTGGTGAATTGGGGACTGAAGAGCATCATTCTTCTGATTCACCCTTGTCTTTTTTGAGCCACGGAACAGCTGTGGCATTTCCTTTGAAAGAAGCAGACAGCTCTAGCCCATTTGGAGGAAAGATTTTTTGAAGTTGCAACCATGGATTTGGAAGGTTGAGTTCTCTTGTTAAAGGGTGAGTGCACTGCACTATAACACCTAACCCTAATCCCAGATGATGAGAAAGGATGTAGGCTTAGTAAGATAATGTACACCAGTAATATGCAGATTTCTCCAAATTTTATCAGACTGTGTATCAATGTCCCCATGTCAGCTGTTCACGTATTTGGCATCCTAGGTTTTACTGTAGAAAGCCTTTCAGGATCCCTCTCCAATTTGAATTATATTTCCTCCTATCCTACTGTATCTCTCTCCTCCACCTGACCATCCACTGGCCCTCCAGCAGCCTCTGTCTTGGTAGTCATCACGGTGTGCCATAGAAATTGTTACTCATCTAAGTGATCTCCTTGAAGGCAAGGAAGACGTCTTATTTTATGTTTGTATTCCCAGTGCTAACAACAGTGCTTATCACCCTCTAGATCTTCAGAAAGGACTGAATGAATGAAATCCAAAGTAAAACTCAGAACCTAGCTCATGTCACAAGAAAGTGAGTATGTGGCATGTCAAAATTGATCTTCCACAACAGCAGTGTTCTCCAGTGAGAGAATCTCCTGTATCTCTTCTGTCCAAGATGGTAGCCAAAAGCCCATGTGGCTCTTGAGCATGTGAAATGTGACTTTCTACAAAGGAAGAGCTGAAGTTTTGATTTTGAGTAATTTAAACAGCCACATGTGCCCAGTGGCCACCATCTTGGCCAGCACAGTCTCAAGGCCACACATCTCTATCCAATAAAGACCAGAGATAACTTCATTAGCCATGGAAGCAGGCATTCATCTTGTCCCTAACTTCATCATGGAGCCTGAAAATGGGAGAAGTGGGGATGATAACAACACAAGAAAAAAGAGGTCTGTTTTCTCTCTTGTATGATACAACACATATATCAAGGCCAGGAATTTTAGTTGCTGTTGGTTTGGGAGCCTGGAGAATTTGGACTTTTAGTTGCGTTCCTCTTACCTCACTTCAATGTGCTAGGAAGTCATAGGACAAAATGAGATTGACCTCCGTCATCTGTGTTCACAAATCTCACGTCCGAATCTCTTTAAGGTACCGACTTGCTAGTGGACTTGAATTGTATTGTGTACTGGGTCCCATTTTGGGCAGTTTCATCAATCCATTTCAGGGAGGTTGGTCTTCTTGAAAATAGCTGGTCATCTTTTGAAATGAAAGGCAGAACACTTTGTTATGAGGGCCTGGCATTTTTACTTTCCAATGAACTGAAGAGAGATATGGGGTTATCTCCTAGGGTAGGTTTAAGCAAACCCTAGTTTAGCATGGAATGAGCCTCAAAATGTAAGGACCTAGCTCCAGTGTTTCATGCTGGGTAGTCATTCCCTATCTACTGTAAAGGCTGTTTGGGGGAAAGAAATTTAGCCACCTTAATGTGCTTGCCCTGAAGTCATGAACTGCTCTTGATTGCTGTTCAACATCATAATGCATTCAGAGTTCGATTTCCCTGACAAGCCATTTAGTTAAGGGTCCGGATAGTATAAACAGGACAGGAGGTCAGGAGAGGGACCAACATTACCCTGAGGCCTGCACTGCTCCACTGAAACGTAAAATGTCTCTGAACTGAAAATGTCACCTGACTGAGTCCCTGGGGAGGTCCTTATGGACATCTCAAGTCAAAGTTGATTTGAAAAATGAATGAGTTTAATTTCTCTCAAGAATGAAGAGTGAACTGTGGCTCTCCTTCATTTCACTTCATGGATGCTCATTTTGTCCCCTTCCACCCCAACCCTGTTCCCTTTCCCTCTTCAAGTACTTAAACGTCACCCACCAGTTCTGGATTCTTACTCTCAACATGTGCATTGGGCGGGGGCAGGTGGAAGTTGAGGAGGTGGGTTCGGGGGACGAGTATGATTAAATTGCTTGTGCTGCCTGGCTCTGGGGGAACATTTTTATTTAAAAGCTAAGCTGATTTCTGGTATTGACATGAATGAAACCTGAGTGAGCCCATTTGAGTGGATCTGGGTGGCTTGGTACTTCTAGGGACCCATATGCCCAGGCCCTTGCCAGACTGATTCCCTTGATATTTTTCTGACCACAGCAATGGTGTAATTACTGTATTTGACTCTTCTGGTTGCCCAGGAGGTCAGAGGCTGGGGAAAGCCCTTGGCCACTGTGAAAATAGAGAAATAGCTACCTGAAACCCCAAAAGGGTGAGGCTGGGGGGAACTTGATGGTCACTTGTCTTCATAGAACGGCAGCTTCACTGCAGTTCTTCTGACATTGTTAGTGGGGTGATTGCTTCTCATTGTCACTTGAGCAGGGGTCCCCTAACCTCAACCCTGGGTCAATCAGGAAGTGGTAGAGTGGTGCCTTACTCCATAACAATTTGTCACTTAGCTGCTCTGCCACACACCCCGAGCAAATTAAGCTTCATTTCCCCTTGAAGCCCCCAGGTCCTCACCCAGAGAAGGAGATGAGGACAGCTCCCCTTGGCCCCTGTGATGCTGAGCTGTTGCCCAAAGAGCATGTGGGGCAGAGGGAAGAGTTGCCCTTCTCTGTTAATGCGTGGTCTTCATGAAGTCGTAGGCGTTTTACCCTTACCAGCCGTGTTTTCTCTCCCCTGGGTCCAGGCTGCTTTGAATGCTGCATCAAGTGTCTGGGCGGAGTCCCCTACGCCTCCCTGGTGGCCACCATCCTCTGCTTCTCGGGTGTCGCCCTGTTCTGCGGCTGTGGCCACGTGGCTCTGGCAGGCACCGTGGCAATCCTGGAGCAGCACTTCTCCACCAACACCAGTGACCATGCCCTGCTGAGTGAGGTGTAAGTTGCCTCCTTCCTTTTAGAAGTGCATTTAAAGTGCCACCACCCCAGGAGGGCTGCAGAAAGACTGCTGTGGGCGCCCCTGGGAGAAAATGGATGCCTTTCATTCATGCTCCCCAGGGACAGACAGGAAAAGGGCCAGGAAAGAAGGGAAAAGAAAGGGCCAGGAGTGCAGTGGGTGTCGGGGACCTGGGATAGGACTGCGCCTGGGGAATGGGGCGGTGCACACATCAAACACAATGCACGGGTGGCCAGGGGGGTGGTGGCAACACTGCCCATCCTCTCACCGCGGGTTACCACGGCCCCCTGAGCAACAGATGCCCTCCGGTGCTGTCAGACAAAAAGGCTTAGCCCCACCCGCAGTCTCAGGAGCAGGACCTGGACGTTCATTCTTCAAGCAGAGGAAAAATCCCCGGGGATCCTCCAGTTCAGAAAAGGGGCAGTCTTAGGGGTATGGCCTCAGCCCTGCTAGCCTAGAATCCCCCCGAGTGTCCAACTCCCATGCATGGATTCTCATAAGTGTGCCTGCCCGGCAGCAGTGTATTGATGATTGTCTTCGTGTGTCTTCCCCTGCCCCTCACTGTTTGCTTTTTTCCTTCCTTACTCCCAAAGTTTGACAGTCTTTAGGTGCCTTGTGATTGGGAGATACTTTTCTACCAGCCCTTTGAAAAAGGCAGGAATGAATTTTTATGAAATAATAAGGGAAGCATGTTGGAAGAGTCCTTGGGAAATTTTATTTTTTATCTGTGAAATGATTCAAAGAAATCATCAGTTGGGGAGGCTGTGAAGAGGATCAAGCAGGACAAGGGATTCAATGAGTGCCAACTGGGTACAAAAAAAGACCAAGAAATATTTACCATGACTGAGCCTTGGGAAAGCATGGTAATTTAATTAGCTGGTGATGTTGATAAGTGGCTCTCAAACTTGGAAGAATGTTTTTAAAAAAATCCAAAGGTCTGTGTTTCACCCCAGACTAATTGAGTCATAATCTCTGGGGATAGGACCCAGGTACCTGTAGTCTCTAACTCACCAGCTGGTTCAACTGGGCAGCCAAAGGTTGTCATCTGCATTTCTGTTGGCTTTCATAGGACAAAATTAGATGTGCATTAACTTCTTGTATCTTAAACCTGCTTGAGACATTATCACTTGTGTTATGACAGTGTGTTGTGCAGAAAGCGTTCGCCCAAGTTACTCCATAGAGAGGCCATGAATGCTTACTTAGGGGTTTTAGCAGAAAACCATTAAGCACAAAGCATGGTTGGGAGACATTCTGATGTGGTGGAAGGAACAGGCCATCCACTGGACCCAAGTTGAAATGCTGGCTGTATGTGTGTCCTGGATGAGTGGCTGTAACTCGTCAATCTCTGCATTTACTTACATGCAAAGGAGTATCATCTAGTAAGTACTAAAAGTGCACTGGGGCCCCGCCCAAAGGAAACATCTGCCTCATCTGGGAAGTTGCCCACCCCTTGGAAGAAGGGTCCAGGTTGCTGTGGTCTGGGCAGGGGTGCCTGTCTGCGGCACCCCCACCAAAGCCATCAGTGGGTCGGCTGTCACAGGATGTCACCTACCCTCACGGCCTCCCTCCAGAGGCCAAAATCAGGCCGCGAATGTAACCACTTGGGATCTTCTTTTCACAGAATTCAACTGATGCAGTATGTCATCTACGGAATTGCATCCTTTTTCTTCTTGTATGGGATCATTCTGCTGGCAGAAGGCTTCTACACCACGAGTGCAGTGAAAGAACTGCACGGGGAGTTTAAAACAACCGCCTGTGGCCGGTGCATCAGTGGGATGGTGAGTATGCATGAAATGATACAAAATTCAAGTTTTTTTCTGTCTGGTATGGTTTTTGGCACCCGCTTCCCTTTGCTGACATGTGGTCTGTGATTGCATTCACTCAGCAAAGCTGAGGCGTATGTGTGACCCAGGGGAACCTGACCAGTTCCTTCTCTGGCCTTTCACGGGCGGTGTTTGCTGACCTAGCGGAGGACAGAGCTTAAAAAGGGGCTTGGTAAGAGACAGGGTCAGAAAGTGCTCTATCACAAAAGGAGACTCAGGGGTGGAGGGAGAGGTGGGAAGGAGGCATTGTTGGAGTTGGAGTTGGGGGGGTCGTTGAAGTGGGGTTTATAATGGCCTATGCCAAGCAGCTGGATATGTGGGTCTGGCATTTGAAAACTGGTCGGATGTGAAGAAAACAGCTGGGGAGTTGAGAGATGCACTCACATGGAGGCAGAAAGTCATGGAAGGAGGAAGATAAACACACAGGCTGCAGGGCTGAGGACACCAACTGAGCTCTCTGCTGTCCTGAGGTGAGGACTCTTAAAGAAGTAAAACCAAGCAAGACTAGAGGGAAATGAGCATTTGAGCAGGTTTACTGTGCACTAAGCTTGTGTTCGTGGCTATTGTAAATGTAGTAAAGGTGTATCTAATGCTTTTTAGTAATTTCATAGGATCACGAAACTACCCAGGTTCTTTTCCAGAGCTTCCTGTAGTGGTGGCTGTTCTACAGCCCATCTATTATGTAGAATAAAGGCAATTTGGAACAGGGTTCTAATTCAGTGGCCTGTGAGAGCATCCACACACCTTGGTAAGTGTGGAACTGATATTTACAAGGCACAGCTGAAGGAGGCCCTGTCCCAGCTAGCTCAGTGACCTTGGACAAGGGACAGCCTGCCTTGGCTACTTACGTACTTACTAAATAGGGAACTGCAAAGTTCCAAAACTTCCCTGTATCTGCTAAGGTCCAGTGACTGCATCCAGCAAGTTCAGTATTAGGAGAAATATATTAATTCTTCCTCCCAGGGATTGCACTGGTTGGTGAAGATTATTTCTCCTTCTTGTCCTAGTTCGTCTTCCTCACCTATGTGTTGGGAGTGGCCTGGCTGGGTGTGTTTGGTTTCTCGGCAGTGCCAGTGTTTATGTTCTACAACATATGGTCCACCTGTGAAGTCATCAAGTCCCCCCAAACCAACGGGACAGCAGGAGTGGAGCAGATCTGTGTGGACATCCGGCAATATGGTACTTCCTGTGCAGTCCGTGATTTGTGTTCTGTGTGCATATGCGGGTCTAAATTATTACAGGGTTGTAATGATAATAATTCTAATAATCATTAGGATGGAGAAGAGCAGAAGAAAGCAGAGAAGACTGAAGAAACGTGACTCTGGAGATCAGGGGATGAGACCCTAGAGACTTAGGAGAGGAACTTGGGAGACTTGGGAGACAAGACCCAAGACTGGAGACTTTGGAAATTTGGGACAGGAGACTCAGGAGAGGAGACTTAGGAGACTAAGGAGACGAGAGGAGACTTAGGCTACTCAGGACAGGACAGTTAGGAGACTCGGGAGACAACACAGTGGAGACTCAGGAGATGAGACTCTGGAGACGAGACCCTGGATAGCAGAGTCAGGAGACAAGACCTTGGAGTCTTAGGAGAAGAGACACTAGAGACTCAGGAGACGAGACCCTGGAGAGCAGACTCCAAGAGAGGAGACTTAGGAGACTAAAGAGAGGAGATGAGGGTTAGGAGACTCAGGAGATGAGACCCGAGTGATTCAGGAGACGAGAGCCTGGGGTCTCAGGACAGGAGACTGTGAAGAGACTCATGAGAGGAGATTTAGGCTACTCATGAGCGGAGAGACAGGAGACTCAGGAGTGGAGATCTATAGCCACAGGAGATGAGACCCTGGACAGGAGGTCAGGAGAAAGACCCTGGAGACTCAGGAGACAAGACTCAGGAGACAAGACTCAGGAGACAAGACCCTGGACAGGATACACTATCGACTCGAGATAGCACACTCAGGAAAGGACACCTAGGATACTCAGCAGAGCAAACAAGGCTTAGGCTACTCAAGAGAGGAGAGTCAGGAGACTGAGGAGACGAGACTCAGGAGATGAGACCCTGGTGTCTCAGGAGCTCAAGAAAGGAGACTCAGGAAAGGAGACTTAGGAGATGAGACTCTGGAGGTTAGACCCTGAAGACTCAGGAGACTCTGGAGATAAGACTCAGGAGAGGAGAGAAGACCTAGGCTAGTCTTGAGAGGAGACTGTAGACAAGACTCTGGACACTCAGGAGATGAGATTCTGGAGACTCAGGATATGAGTGGAGATTTTGAAGATTCAGGAGAGGAGATGTGGCTCTAGATGACAACATAAAATCCAGGCATATTTTAAAGTCATCCAAAGGGACTCTAACAAAGCTGAGTGCTGGATACCTATTCAAACATATTTTTCTGAGTGGGCACTTCACCTAAGTTCAGTTCATCTTGAGAGGCCACAGAAAGGCCCATGGCACCTCCTGTCCATCACTGCAAACCAGACATCCCTCCTGAATGAGAAAAGGCAGTTTCAGTAGTACTTCTGTCCAGGATGGTGGAAATCCTGTTCTTGGCAGGATCAACTAGGGGAAAAAAGTTTTCCATTATAATTGAAGAGGAAATAATTGTTCTTTCAGAGCTTTTCTAAAAGAGGTTTCTTCCTTTCTGGCTTATCCTCAGCATCTTACCTTGAACCATAATACAAAACTTAACCTAAAATGCCCCTTGCACTGAGCTCTTCTCATAGAGCCAAAGGTTCAACTACACTGTTCTTTAGAATAGATGAAAAACAGAGACTCAAATTGATTTTTAAAGTATTTATAAATGAATATCTAGGTGCATGTATCATTTCCCTACTCTTCAGCATTCACTACAAATGTCATCAGTAATCATTTTAAAAAATCTTCTGTTCTTGAAATCAGTGGTTTCATCATTTCCTATTCTCCTGAAACAAAGACTTACTACTGGTCCATAACAAAGGTAGAAGGAATAGTTTTTAAGGATCTTCCTTTCTGACCTCCTGGGAGACAAAGAGAACTTGATATGTGTTTCATATTTAAGGGTACATCGAGGCATTCATGACAGAAAAAGCAGCGGCCGCCACGTGGATGAGGTGACCACAGAGGGGAGTTGGACACAGCAAGGACACCACAGGCTGAGCTGGCCTCACTCTGTGAGGAAGTACAGTGGTTTTCCAAGCTTCCAATTGGACTTTCAATCCAGAAGTAGTTCTGAGATACTTGTAAAACACAACAAAAAGGAACGGAAGTGCCGATTACAGAATATAAACAAATTCCTCTCAAATTGCCATGAACCTTTCTGAGCATAGCCTCTCCCTTTTAGAACGGAGTCAGGGCCAACCATGGTGAAAGAGCTTGAGGAGCAAGGCCACAGACCATGAAATTCAAGGCGAGATGTGTTTGGCTTCAGGAGGAGGAAATGCCTTATAAAGGGGGGTGGAGGTGGGGGTTGTCCTGCAGTTGTTGAACTCGAGTTCATGAATATCAGCTCAACTAACCAAAGCATAATTTGTCTAATTCTCTCATGGACTAGTTGCATTTGCTCTTGCCCTGTTGTCCAAATAGGACTTTTTATTATTCCAGAAAGTTTCTTCTGCAGAGGGCAGATACATCAATTGTTGATGAAGAGCACAGCACGTGACTGTGTTCTAACTGCCTCTGAAAGTGGAGGGGCCCAATGCAAGCAGGGGCACTGGCATTTGTGCTAATCACTAACCTTCTGCTGGGATTCACTTTCTAGGAATCATCCCTTGGAATGCTTTCCCAGGAAGAATATGTGGCTCAGCCCTGGAAAACATCTGCAACACCAACGAGGTAGGCCCCGGCCCCTCAGCTGATCCTAGATGACCGCTGGGCACTTCAGGCTGAGGCAAAGGGTGCTCCTAGGGAGAAGAACCATGAGAGGGCTCTGAGCCACCATTTTCTACCTAGACAATGGCCCTGTCCCATGGCTGAATCCAGAGTGACGGTCCTGCGCCACCAGACAGCTTTCTCTTTTGGCGATATTTGGAGAGTGATCCCAATCCTGCCCAGTCTGAATATATCTCAATTCTTCATCTTCAGATCGTTTTTCAAAGTAGAACATTTGTCACAGGACCAATGTAAATTCTCCCAGAGAGGATTGCCCTCAATTTGTATACAACTGAATTTTTATACATTGGCAACTTAGTCTTTTGTTGAGACTGAGTTGCTGCTATTGCTTATTCATCCTTACTTGGCAGTAAATCCTGACACATTATGGTTGAAAAATCTCTCTGCCCTAGAATAGTCTTCAGGCATTGGCTTATAACTGTATATAAAAGCAGATTCTCAAATGCACTGGTGGGATCTTGCATTTAAGATGATCCTGACATGGTTTAGGAAGTAAGGAACAACTGCAATAATCAGGGCCCGCCTACCTGGCTGCTGGGTGTGTACATCCATGATCTGGGCCGCAGGTGGCAGGCATGCAGGAGCAAGATAATACCCTGTTCGTGGGGAGCAGCCCCAGCTACTCCCATGTAATTGGCCTGGGGTACAGCCTCTTGCCAAGTTCTGAAAGCTCCCCAGGTAAGCCCAGCATGTGCCTGGCCTTCAGAAATCAGCCCTACAGAGGAAAAGGGAGTGCGCCCAGAATAGAGGAGGCCATCACTCCCCCACAGAATGCTCACCTCAGTGCCCGGTTCTCTCCTAGTTCTACATGTCCTATCACCTGTTCATCGTGGCCTGTGCCGGAGCTGGCGCCACCGTCATTGCCCTGGTGAGTGCTGGCCCCCTTCCTGCAGGCACCATCCTAACAGATTTCCCTTCCAGCCAACACATCTGGGACTCTGCCTCGGTTCAGGTGCCCCTTTGTAAACGTACCCCGTGTCTAGCTTGCAGGAAGGATGAGGTGTTGGTCTTGGCATTCATGGTAGGTGATGAGATTCAGATTCGGTGGGAAGAATCCTTTTGCCTCCATTTAAATGTATCTTGTGGGGTATACATTGCTGATTCATGAACAGTGTACCCAAGGCCAGCAGCAGTGTGTCTCAGGCCTGACTGGAGCTTGCTGAACACATGTATTTTCTCCGTCAGGCCCCCTGCAGTCTCACTGCGCTTAGGAACACTAGACGGCCCTGTAGCACTCTCATGAGGGACCACAGAAAGAGTGAGGTCACAAAAATGCAAAAACCAGGGCACATGATGAAAAAGACGCTTGTTTACAGCTTGCCATAGCTGCCAAGGCTGCCACAGTTGCCTTGGGCATGTCAGCTTTTCCGCATTCTCTATGTCCGCATGGCTGTTGAATGCTGACCTGAGAGTTAAGGAAATTTTAGCACAAGGGCAGATTCACAGATACGGAAGATGCCACCACACAGGTGTGTGTCTGTGTGTATCCACGTGGACCGAAAACTTGGGAGGGCTTGGCTTGTGGTGTCCAGAGCTCTAAGGTGGGTAGAGTGAGGGGGAACCTCAAGTGCTGAGAAATGAGGAAGTGAGTCCTTCAGAGTTTGTCCAACCTTTGATGTCATCCCTCCCCACGTGGAGGCAACCCTCTGTTCCCTCAGGATGGGGACCTGTTCTCTGGGCTGATGACTTATTGTATACGTGAGACTCCAGAAACTTGAGTGTGCGAGATATAATGGGCTTACAAATGGCAAAAAAGAAACACCCTAGGCTCTGAGCTGGCTCCCATCCCCGGCCGGGTTTAGAAGTGTCGGGGCAGAGGCCCGCACTGCCTGTATCTTACTGTCCTGTTCTGTTCTCTTCCACCAGCTGATCTACATGATGGCTACCACATATAACTATGCGGTTTTGAAGTTTAAGAGTCGGGAAGATTGCTGCACTAAGTTCTAAGTTGCATAAGGCCAATAAGGAGCTTTAGAGCTATATTCCGTAGCATGAAGTATCACTGACCCCTAGACTAAAGCAGAGCCTAGGCTTCTGCAGTTTTGTTACAGTAATTTGTAAATCGCTTTAGTCAACTCATTTTGCATGGTAGATTACTCAAATGACTTACCGTACATGAACTCCAAAATGATGAGATCTGGCTATTTCCACATTGTGGAAAGGATTCAGTTATTTACTGACATTGGTGAGCAGCCACTGAAAAACAATGTCTTTGTTTTTTAACAAAGTTCTTTGAACTTAAACTCTGAGCAGTATTTCTAAGTGAAGTATTAAAACTGGAATACCTGTGTTTTCCATTATTTTTGCTTGCTTGATAACCCATTTCAGTAATGAACACACACGCTGAAGATGAATTGGAAGAGAACCGTTTTCATCTGGATTTGGTCTTCTCAGACTCTGTCTGGAAAATAGTTTATAAATATTTTTTAAATCTGATTACCATATTTTTAACGATTATAGGGCTCACTACCAAATAAATGCCCCTCAAATAAGCTGACGAAAATTTGAAGAAAAAGAGCTCACTTGTTATCTCTCAAAAAATATTTATATGTAGTTTTATTTTTACACAACACCATCAGTCCTTTCAGAGACCACAGAATGGATAACCTCACAGTGTTGGATTGGGGTGAGTAGTAACTGATTCCTCATAGCCACTTCTCAAACTGCACGTAAGATTCTAATGGGGAAAGTAATTGTGCTTGGATCTGAAAGTCTCCAATATGTTGAGAAGGAAATATAAGGAACTTGATATATAGATTTTGCAGGAAAGATGAGGAAAAGAAGTGGGAAAGAAGCATTTGCCACATCAAATTGTAAAGAATGATCATAATGATTTTGACGTTTTGTGAAATGAAATCATGGCAGTTATACACGAAAACTAGTTTCACTACTAAAAGTGTGTTAACACAGGGATTGCATGCTTTGCTGATAGTTCTTAATTTTGGTTTTGACATTCACTTAATTTTTCCATGTTAAATATGTAGTTTTATATTATTTACTCAAAATAAACACCGTTCACACTTTCAGGCCTTTGGGGAAACTGATTTTTGTCCACAGATAGGAAAGATCTTTGCACGACACTCATTCCAAAATAACCACACAGCGTGTTTCTGAACTTTTGCCTTCATTTTTCAAGTGACTCTTAAAATGGTAAAAAGCACCCTGTCGTATTTCATTTTTGCCTTTTCTTAACAGTAACTTGGGCCATTTTCTCTTGATTCATTATGTTTGTTTACTAACTTTTTTCACCCTTTTAATATGAAGCGTCCTAGCAGAGCTTGCACTCAGTCTCCGATGCCTCTGATAGCAGAATGAATATTAATCCGGAATAACCCTCTCCATTTTTACAGCACAGAGCGTCTAATCTGCCTTCACAGCTCGCTTTGCCTTCTCACATGCTCACTAGCCATCATGCTCACCCTTCTTTTCCAGATCCACTTCCTCATGATACTGTCTTCTAACTGGGCTTACTTAAAGGATGCAAGCAAAATGCAGGCTTACCAGGATATCAAAGCAAAGGAAGAACAGGAACTGCAAGATATCCAGTCTCGGTCAAAAGAACAACTCAATTCTTACACATAAATGTTTGCCAGAGGGTCTCAGCCAACGAATTTACAGCTCTGACAAATCATCAGACAGCTGCTCTGCAGTACAGATGTGTACCCCACCAAACAAACTCATGTAGAAGTCCAAACACTTCACTGTCTGTCTCAAGCTGCTGGGATGTATTTCTAGGAAAACCTTCCAGTAGGTAACTCTTTTTCTTTACAACAGATATTGGAGGTTTCATGGGAGCCATTTTAAAAGGCAACACTTCAACAAAATGAATATTTATCCTTTTGAAATTTGTGGCATGTTCACAATCCCACCAAGACAGGCTCTGAGAACACGATACCCCTTGATAAGGACCATGCCATAACAGCATCAGGCGATATGACCACACATTCACTTTTACCATCTGTCCTCAAACACATCTAAATAGGAACTAAAATGGAATTGATGTGACATTGCCATTTCTGACAGCTGACATGTATGAAATTGTGGCTCAAAGATAAAGTGATTCTTAGAGTTTACCCTTGTAAGAAAAATATTAGCTGACCTCCCCACCCCTCTTAAGTCCAGGACATACTAATTTCCTAGTCCAATCAGAAATTTTTTTTTTCTTTCCCTCAAGAATGCTAAAATGAGCCCATTATAATAATTCTGCATTACCTACCATGGATGAAGCTAGATTCAGACTGATAAGCTATCCAAAATCAATTTTGTAATAGGTTTCTTTTACATAAATGTCAGCTTTGCCTTAATGAGTATTTGTTTTCAATTTCTAAGAACTTAAAATAGGTAACCCCAAATCCTTCAAAGAATTTTGTTCCACAAATGTTTTTCTTAATCAAGAAGTGTTACCTTATTAAAATGACCACCACTCAAAACCATTTTTATGTGGTCTGAATAGCAAGTTTACAATTTCATACCAACTACCCAAAACCTAATTACCAACAGACCACAGACCTCCTACTTTTATAGACTTGAATACTGAATTAATTTCAATTAGGTTTGGTATTTATTTCACGTTTTCTTATCTAAATCTTAAGTTTCCTGGAATAAAGTTCAATGTTCAGGAAAAGAAAAGAAAAAAAAAACCCAAATGCTTGAGTTTAAGCCATCTTCAAAAGAAACTTGCCTTTTAAATCATTGTGTTTCAGAACATTAAGTGACTAGGTATTGGGTATTAGTGATGGTAAACTTTGTGTTGTTCTTTATGAAATGATACATATAACTATTGGGTGCATCAGTGCTTTTAAAGGGGGCTGCATAATATAATAGGGTTAACTATGTATATTCATGTTAAGAATTAACTTGTGGTTTGGCTGTTTCCTGGATTTTAAACATATCCACGTGCAGAAATGTGTTAAAATGAAAGGAAGCATACCTTTATCAGATGCTATTAAAATTGAACAGCAAGTATATTTCATTTGGATTCTTTTTGTAGGTGTTGTTGTTAATGCCTAAAAATGCCTATTTGGATCTTGACTATTTTTTCTTTTCTAAATTGGGAGACGATCTCTTCTGTGTAGAACAGTTGTTCCAGAATAGCTTGGTGTTTTGTTTTCCTGTTGCATGACAGACCTAAATATTTTTTCCAGCAGTGGAGGTGCTGTTTGAGTCCAGTGTTCTAGAAGAGGCAGTGTCTAAAGCCTAATTTTACTTTTCTAATTCTGGTAGCTCTTACCAGGAATTTTTGAAAGTTTTGTTTAAGTAGTCTAATATTTTTTATGTAAAGAGCATTAAATTTTGCTATGTATAAATTTTTGTAACCTAACAGTGAATCAATATTTTCTATCAGTGCCAAGGGCTTCCTGTAGTTCTATTCAAGTGTTACAATAAATATTTGTAGATAATAGTCAATACCTGTGTATGCTTATTTTAAAGATCTATTTAGGTGGAAATAGCTGTGGATGTATTACGAGAAATGAAATAAAAATTATAGCTTCATTCACTTGCCTTTTTACCATACATATATACTCTCTCTCTGTCCTTGGTATGGTGTCATTTTTAAACAGTATGCATAATCAAGATTCTACATTTGTATGGAAATCAAGTTTCCAAGTGCTATGTGTTTCATTTCTGACAGAAGCCTCTTTTAAAGCAAGAGCAATTTGAGGAAACACTGTAACCCACCAGGCAGTATGTTACATAAATTACCACTGACACTTAGGTATGAAGCTAGTCAGAAAAATATACTAATTTATGGGATTAATACAAAGTTTTCTTTTTGGAGACAGTGGGAACAATGAGGAACCTTCATAAAGGTCCACGTAACACTGGCTGTTTTACCAACCGAAGATACCACAGTCTATTCAACAACAGGGTCCTACTGTATAGAGCACAGGGAACTATAATCACTATTTTGTAAAAAACTATAAAGGAAAAGAAGAGTCTGAAAAAGTGTATATAAAAAACACATATATGTGTTTATATACACACACATGCATAACTGAATCACTTTTGTATACATCACCAACACAACATTGTAAATCAACTATATTTTAATTTAAAAAACTAAGCTGCAGAGCTAGATTTCTTACTTAGGACTTCATTTTATAATCTCTTTCAACTACTTACCTGTCAGCATGACTATGCATGTGGACTGTCTATATATGACCTTTCTGAGTAAGGACTGGCTTTTGGCACTACTGACGTTTCTAAAGGAGGCACTGCCTCTGGATTATCACCCTTCCCTCATGCACAGCAGGAGAACATAAGCAGTCCAATTATTATGCCATTGGTCACACAGCTTAACACTTTGTTTTTGGAGTTTTGTGTGCAGTTATTTCTTAAGTTAATCAGATCACAGGTACTATCTAAAATACTGACAGATATCCTGCCACAAAATGTAGGAACCTCTAGAGGTTTAAAAGTAACAGTTTTCCCTTTTTCTAGTTACACGTTGTGAAAATTAATTTCTAAGGAATGAAAATCAAGTCAAAATTATATGGGACTCACCTACTCATTTAATAACCAACAAGCAAAATACTCTACACTGAAACAATCCTTTTAGGGCTTTCTAACAGTTCCTAATCCAGGCAAACCTCAGAGACACTGCAGGTTTGGTTCCATACCACTGAGATACAGCAAATGGTACAAGAGTAACATGAATTTTTGGACTTCCCAGTGCATATAGGTGTTCTACACCACAGTCTATTAACACGTGCAGTAACATTATATCTTAAAAAACAAACAACATATATACCTTAATTAAAGGATACTTCACTGCAGAAAACACTATCCATCACCCAAGCTTTCAGTGAGCTGTCATCTTTCTGCTAGCAGATGGTTCGAAATACTGTTCAGTTCAGTCGCTCAGTCGTGTCCAACTCTTTGCGACCCCATGAATCACAGCACGCCCAGCCTCCCTGTCCATCACCATCTCCCGGAGTTCACTCAAACTCACCGCCATCGAGTCAGTGATGCCATCCAGCCATCTCATCCTCTGTCATCTCCTTTTCCTCCTGCCCCCAACCCCTCCCAGCATTAGAGTCTTTTCCAATGAGTCAACTCTTTGCATGAGGTGGCCAAAGTACTGGAGTTTCAGCTTTAGCATCATTCCTTCCAAAGAACACCCAGGGCTGATCTTTAGGATGGACTGGTTGGATCTCCTTGCAGTCCAAGGGAATCTCAAGAGTCTTCTCCAATGCCACAGTTCAAAAGCATCAATTCTTGGGTGCTCAGCTTTCTTTATAGTCCAACTCTCACATCCATACATGACCACTGGAAAAACCATAGCCTTGCCTAGACAGACCTTTGTTGGCAAAGTAATGTCTCTGCTTTTCAATATGCTATCTAGGTTGGTCATAACTTTTCTTCCAAGGAGTAAGCATCTTTTAAATAATGTTAGAATTACCAAAATGTGACACAGACACAAAGTGGGCAAATGCTGTTGGAAAAACAGCAACAACAGATTTCTTTGGGTTGCCACAAACCTTTAAATTATAAAAATCTTAGTTATCTGTGACATGCAATAAAGCAAAGCACAATAGAAGGAGGTCTGCCTCTTTCAAGATTTAAAGGAGGCGGTATGCTTTGTGAGTACTGTATTGTCCTAAATGATGACAGCTTCTGCTAGCCAATGCAGGGTTACTTTGTTCTTGGCATTGTGTGAAAAATTACAAATTTCACTTAAGGTAACTTTTTCAAAGTGAGTGTTAGGATGAGTAAAGCAACAGAAAGTTTTGAGGAAAAAAAATACAAAGAAAGGTCGGGTTTGGGTAAAAAAAAAAAAAACCACACACGCTTTTTCTCAACTGCTCCTCCATCTTCCTGTTTGCTATCTATATACTTACCCACCTGGGGAGGATTTGAACAGACTCCATTTGGGGGGTCTTGGGGAGGCAGGAGTAGGCAGCCTGCAGGGGAGCATGTCACATTTCGCAGGCTGTATTCACTCGCATGGGGGATGATATGACCACCTGCCGTGCTACATAAAGAGATGACTTACTGCTCTTGAAACAAACCCTAACCTCATCTGGAGTAATAAGAATACTGTTTAGAATTTAAGTTGACTGAGGAAAAAAAAAAGAAATGAAGCTAACAAACCCCAAGCTAGAAAACTGAAACAACACAATAAATGATTTAGACAAGGGCTTTGAAGATAGAGAAGGGGAGGGGAAAAGTAATACTTCAGTTCAGTTCAGTCGCTCAGTCGTGTCCAACTCTTTGCGACCCCATGAATTGCAGCACGCCAGGCCTCCCTGTTCATCACCATCTCCCAGAGTTCACTCAGACTCACATCCATCGAGTCCGTGATGCCATCTAGCCATCTCATCCTCGGTCGTCCCCTTCTCCTCCTGCCCCCAATCCCTCCCAGCATCAGTCTTTTCCAATGAGTCAACTCTTCGCATGAGGTGGCCAAAGTACTGGAGTTTCAGCTTCAGCATCATTCCTTCCAAAGAAATCCCAGGTTTGATCTCCTTCAGAATGGACCAGTTGGATCTCCGTGCAGTCCAAGGGACTCTCAAGAGTCTTCTCCAACACCACAGTTCAAAAGCATCAATTCTTCAGCACTCAGCCTTCTTCACAGTCCAACTCTCACATCCACACATGACCACAGGAAAAACCATAGCCTTGATTAGACGGACCTTAGTTGGCAAAGTAATGTCTCTGCTTTTGAATATACTATCTAGGTTGGTCATAACTTTTCTTCCAAGGAGTAAGCGTCTTTTAATTTCATGGCTGCAGTCACCATCTCCAGTGATTTTGGAGCCCAAAAGAATAAAGTCTGACACTGTTTCCCCATCTATTTCCCATGAAGTGATGGGACCAGATGCCATGATGTTCATTTTCTGAATGTTGAGCTTTAAGCCAACTTTTTCGCTCTCCTCTTTCACTTTCCTCAAGAGGCTCTTTAGCTCCTCTTCACTTTCTGCCATAAGGGTGGTGTCATCTGCATATCTGTTATTGATGTTTCTCCTGGCAATGTTGATTCCAGCTTGTGTTTCTTCCAGTCCAGCATGTCTCATGATGTACTCTGCATATAAGTTAAATAAGCAGGGTGACAATATACAGCCTTGACATACTCCTTTTCCTATTTGGAACCAGTCTGTTGTTCATGTCCAGTTCTAACTGTTGCTTCCTGAGCTGCATATAGATTTCTCAAGAGGCAGGTTAGGTGGTCTGGTATTCCCATCTCTTTCAGAATTTTCCACAGTTTATTGTGATCCACACAGTCAAAGGCTTTGGCATAGTCAATAAAGCAGAAAGGGAAGTGTTAAAAGTTATCTGAGGGTTTAGGATTAAGACCATGACATAGGAGGCTCCTGAACTTCCCCTCCTCCCATGGACACACGGCACAGGACACTGCACATCGAGCAGGTTTTTCTAAAAGAAAAAACTAGCTGGGCTACTCTTACACAATGAGCAGAAAACACCCACGTTGAAATGGACAGGAAAGGCTCAGACATAAAACTTACCAGAAACCCTAACTCTGGCACACCACCACACAATCTGGTGGGCACTCCCACCTCCACAATTCACCTTGAAGAACAAAGGGTTCGGACCCCACATCTAGCACTTCCCCTTTTTATGGCTCACCTACAGAACAGACCATGCCCCAAACACCTTGTTTTAAGGTGTTTTGTGGTGTCCAAGAAACCCACATGGCTGTCACAGCCAGTTCTTACCCAGCTCGAGAGGACTCACCAACTCCTGAGTCTTTCCCTGAAAAGCGTCTATTTACATATATTAAAAGGCTGCCTAAAGTCAGGCTTCTAATTTAGCACACAGGGCACTACCATCCTCCCCAGGGACCAAGAAAGCCACTGCATCCACGCTCTGCCTGCTCTAATTACCCATGTCTCCAGGGAGAAGCTGGTACACTGATCTGTGTTCCAGCATCGGCACCTGCCACCCAGGGGACAGATCCGAAGACTATCTGGCTCTGACAGCCACCAGGACTGGCATTCACAAGGCCTACAGGATGTAGCAGCAGTTCTTACCAGGCACTGGAGTATGAGTACCCCTGCAGCTATGCACCCAGGCCAAGTGCAGAGGGAGCAGGCAAAAACCACTAGCTTCCAGGATCAGACCTAACTGCTCACTTTCCCAGCTGCCATCTGAGAGGTCAGTTTCCCAATCAGCCTGCATCTATGTGCTGACTGTGATCTTCCCCACAGCCACACTGACCAGTCCTGACAACACCCTCAACTACTAAGAGGCACCAAGAACAAATAAGGTAGCTTGGACTACCATGAAGGTTTGAGAAGCAACCAAAAGCTTGGGCTGGGCTGAATGACAAAGTTAATCTTCCACAGAGACCATTCTGTTGAAATTGGGAGAGGTGACTGTTTTATCCAGTGTACAGAAACCAACACAGACAAAGAAAATGAAGAAAAAAATATACTATATTCCAAATGAATAAAACTCCAGAAACAGACTTTAATGAAATGGAAATAAGTGATTCACCCGAGAGTTCAAAGTAATAGTCATGCAGATGCTCACTGAGATTAGGATAACAATGCATGAACAAAGTGAGAATTTAAAATAGTATGACTAAAATCACCAAACAAATCACATAGTTGAAGAATAACTAGAAAATTCAACAGATGGGTTCAACAGCAGACTAAACAAATGGGTAAGCAAATTTGAAGACAGTCACTGGAATTTATCCAGTTAGAGGAGCAAATAGGAAAAAAATGAAAAAGAATTAAGATAATTTAAGGGACTTAAAGGACACCATCAGGTAAACCAACTATATACATTATAGAGGTCAATGAAGGAGACAAGAAAGGGGCAGAAAATTTCTTGAAACAAATAATGGCTGGAAACTTCCCTAAAATGGGGAAAGAAATATTCAGATCCACAAAGTCCATAGCGTTCCAAAAAAAAAAAAGGAATCCAAAGAGATATGAACACTGAAACACAATATTTTGTTTGTCTGTTTGGCTGACTAGGGACTGAACCTGCAGTGGAAGCATGAAGTCTTAACCTCTGGACTTCCAGAGAAGTCCCCAAGATACATTAATTTTGAATTATCAAAAGCTACAGACTAGGAAAGAATCTGAAAAACCAAGAGAAAAACAACTTGATACATTTAAGGGAATACCTGGAAGACAACCAGCAGAAACTGTGCAAGCCAGAGGATATTGAAATGATGTATTCAAACTGTTCAAAGAGAAAAACTTCCAAGCAAGGATACTATACCCAGTTAAGCTGTGCCTCACAACTAAAGTTGAGAGAGATTTTCCAACAAGCAAAAGCTAAAGGGAGTTCATCACCACCAGAGCAGTCTTACAAGAAATGTTAAAAAAAAAGTTCAAGCTAAAATGAAAAGATGCTAATTAGTGACAGAAAACCTATGAAAGTACAAAACTCACTGGTAAATATAAAGTCAAAATACTCTAATGTTGTAATGATGGTAGGTAAATCCCTTGAAACTCTAGCATAAAAATTAAAACACAAAAGGATTGAAAATAACTATAATTTGTCAGTGGATACATGATGTAAAAAGATATAAATTGTGACATCAAATACAAAATGGGAAGAAGTCTATAAATGTACAGCCTTTGTATATGTTCAAAATTAAGTTATCAGGTTAAACTGTTATAAATGTATTATGTAATCCCCAGGGTAACAGCAAAGTGAAAAGCTATAGAAGATACACAAAAGATAAATCTACATATAACAACAGAAAACCATCAAATCACAAAGAACACAAGAAGAAAAAAACAAATGAATACAAAACAATAAAAAAATTTAACAAAATGTCAAAAGTTAACATACCTATCAAAAATTACTTTAAAGGGACTCTGAAAAACAGAATGAACTGAATCACTTTTCTGTATACTTGAAACTAACATAACATTGTACAGTAACTTTACTTCAATTAAAATAGACAAATGGATTAAAAAAAAACAAAAAACAAAACAAAAATAATGCTGCTCACAAGAGACTCACTCTAGCTTTAAGGACAAACCAGATTGAAAATGAAGGGAGAAGACAGCTGGCAACTCATAAGCAGGATGCATCTGGATGGCCGGGCAGATACTTGTTGCTGGTCCCGATCTTCCTGGTGCACATTTCTCCACTTGGGGCTGACTGAGAAGCTGGCAAGATTATTTCTGAATGTCCCTGGATGGGGTATGACTGCTGCATAGGGGACAGATTCCTCCCTCCCCAACACACCTCCTGACCCATGCTTGGCTGATTCCGGGGACTGGAGTTCACTTCCAAGTTTCACCGTAGGTCAGCCTCAGCCAGCCCAAGGATGTTGAGCAATTGTCACCATCACCCTCGGTCAGTATCACACTTTGTGCATGCATGAAGAAAGTTTCCCTTTGTCCCCCCGTCACTGCCACCACAACAAAAGAACAGCCAAATGACACAAATAAAAACATAGTAATATTGAAAAAAATTCTTTAAAAAGCGAACAAATTCTATGCAAATAGAAGCCAAAAGAAAGCAGAGGTGCTCTACTTTTATCATACAAAGTAAACTTTAAGCCACAGACTGTAACAATACACAAAGGAGGTCATAATGTAATGATATAGAGGTCAGTTCAGCAAAACATGTAACATTTGTAAATATTTATGCAACCAATATAAAAGCACCTATATTACAAAGTACAGTAATCAAAACAGTATGGTACTGGCATAAAAACACACACATAGATCAACAGAACAGAATATGGAACCCAGAAATAAACCTATGTATATATGGTCAACTGATTTCCAACAAAGGAGCCAAGACTATGTAAGAGGGAAAGAACAGTCTCATCAATAAGTGGTGTTGGGAAAATTGTATAGGCATATGCAAAACAATGAAACCTGACCCCTATCTCACACCACACACAAAAATCAACACAAAATGGATTAAAGACTTGAAGACATAAGACCTGAAACCATAAAATTCCTAGAAGAAAACATACAGGGTAAACACTGGTTTTGATGAGGACTCTGATTTCACAGCAAAAAGAAAAACAAACAAATGAGAAATCAAACTTTTGCACAGCAAAGAAAATAATCAACAAAATGAAATGGTAATCTATATAGTGGAATATTTGCAAACCATGTTTCTGATAAGGGGATAATATTCAAAATATATAAAGAACTCCAATAACTCAATCCAACAACTCCAACTCTCACATCCATACATGACTACTGGAAAAACCATAGCTTTGACTAGATGGACCTTTATTGGCAAAGTAACATCTCTGCTTTTTAATATGCTGTCTAGGTTGGTCATAGCTTTTCTTCCAAGGAGCAAGTGTCTTTTAATTTCATGGCTGCAGTCACCATTTGCAGTGATTATGGAGCCCAAGAAAATAAAGTCTGTCACTGTTTCCATTATCTCCCCATCTATCTGCCATGAAGTGATGGGACTGGATGCCATGATCTTAGTCTTCTGAATGTTGAGTTTTCAGCTAGCTTTTCACTCTCCTCTTTCACCTTCGTTAAGAGTCTCTTTAGTTCCTCTTTGCTTTCTAAGCCATAAGAGTGGTATCATCTGCACATCAGAGGTTACTGATATTTCTCCTTACAATCTTGATTCCATCTTGTGATTCATCCACCCTGGCATTTCACATCATGTACTCTGCATATAAGTTAAATAAGCTGGGTGACAATATACAGCCTTGACGTACTCCATTCCCTGATTCTGAAGCAGTCTGTTGTCCCATGTCTGGTTCTAACTGTTGCTTCTTGACCTGCATAGAGTCCTCAGGAGGCAGGTAAGGTATTCTGGTATTTTCATCTCTTTAAGAATTTTCCACAGTTTGTTGTGATCCACACAGTCAAAGGCTAAAGTAGAAGCAGATGAAGCAGAAGTATTTCTGGAATTCTCTTGCTTTTTCTATGATCCAACGGATGTTGGGGCAATTTGATCTCTGGTTCTTCTGCCTTTTCTAAATCCAGCTTGCACATCTGGAAGTTCCTGGTTCACGTACTGTTGAAGTCTAGCTTGGAGGATTTTGAGCTAGCATGTGAAATGAGTGCAACTGTGCAGTAGTTTGATCATTAAAAGCCTAAGGAATAATAAACACCCCCAAATCTCCTTCCTGTTTCAGTATGGAACTTAATGGCCAAACAAGCAACACCAGCAAAGACAACTAGCTCAATCTGAATATGTAAAGGGGAAGGAATACTCTAGGGTTTCACTGGAAAGACAGAGTAGATAGACCCTGCCTGTGTTATGCTCTGGGTGACCACTGGTTAGCACTGAAACTCTAGAATAGAAAGATATGTGTTTGTATTTTCAGAGACAAACCATAAGGAGAATGCCAGGGAAGATGGCCTCCTGTTTGACAGGTGGGAACCCAACACTTAAGAGGAAAGGACACAACTGAAAGTTTGAAAAGGGAGGCCTAGAACTTGACCGATAAGATAAGTTCTCAATAAGATATAACCTAAGACAAAAATGGAGAAAAAAATTAGCTCATTTCAGTGTAATGAAAGGCCTAAGAATGAGAAACCCTGAAGAGGTGTCACTTGACTAGATTATTTTTCATTTATACACTAGTAGCAAACAGAACCTAGGGAAAAAAAAAACACACTGTATTGCACATGATTTTTATTAAGCAGTTTGTCTCATTACAGAGAACTCACAGGCCGTTAGTTATGATATTGGAGTAAGAAGCTGGGCAGCCAACACGGTTACCAAATGTCATCTGGTTCCTCATGAGAAAAGGCCGCAAAACTAAATTAGGAAAAGACAAAAATTTTTTTAATCTGTTATATTCTTGTCAAGTTTATTATGTGATCTCTATCATGTTCTCATTCCTTTCCTGTGGGGTTTCTGCCCTTGGTCACAATTTTTATCAGTAATTTGACAGGTTAATAAAATGCAATAGATTTTTTTTAAGTCAGTCATTTTGACTGATTCAGTTACAGGCAGACTCAAATATCTGAACGCTTCCCTAGCTGAGAATGAACCAGCAATATGATAAATGGTTTGCATAAGAACACAATGCTGGGGACACCATACCTTTTGTCTTTAGTGTCACTAGACGGCAGCGTGTCCAACTGTGAGCTCTCTTGGACCACCTTTTTGGAACTCTAACACAAACAGGAGCAGGGGAGAGGAATTTTGCAATTAGATGTATATTTATATTCCATTTTATTTAAAACTTTATGATTTCTGTAAGAACTGTTTTTGAAATATATAAGTAGCTGAGTCTATAAAAGCAGTGACTTTTAAACATGACATTCAGCAAGCACATCAGAATAAGCTACCTGGAAGGTATTCTCAACATAGTACATTAGACTTAGATAAAATATTACTGTCTCAGGACTAACTCATTCATTATTCATAGAACTTTCATTTTATTTATTTCTTGTTCTGAAAATAATAAGATATCCCAACTTTTACAAACTTTGACAAATCAAAACTTCTTCAATCTTTTACTCAAACAAAAGCCATGATTTGTCAGGAGTGCCAGATATTGAGAAGGCTGGAGCTCTATGTGACCTTCAGATTTTCTATGCTTTTCCCTTTGTCTCCAGTAGAGATGGCAGATCTTTACCACAAGGTTTTCAAGTAAACCACAGAAGCCCTCAGCACTCCCCACCCACAGACGTCAGTCCACAGCATCAGCACCTTATCCGTGGTGTCCTCGTCTGGATTCTGTTGCATGATTTTCATGTATTTCTCTAAAGGATTTTCACCACAAACAGATTTAGATTTGTCTTTCATTTCCTGAACACTTGAGTCGTATTCTTTTTCAATTTCCAACTTCAATGATTGTTCAATTAGCCTCTGAAACAGATGGGTACCAGAATAGGAACTATACATCTTTTAGAACTTCTAAGGGTTGAGAAACACACAGTAATGTAATCCTGATCCTTTACCTACAACCTGCATGCCAGATAATTGTTTTTTAATTGAAGTCACTGCTACCATCAAAGGGGCACAAGTGAAGTGGCCTGAGTAATCTGTCTGGGACCAGCCTAAGGGCCAGGAGCACATCAAAGTAAAGAGGACAGGGGAGCCCTGAAGCAAGAGGCTCTTTTTTTAACCTCATTTACAATGAGAAAATCAACCGCAAAACAAGGTCCTCCTCATTCATGAGCCTGTTGCGAGGCCCAAATGAGGATGCATGGGACTGGGCTGGCCCTGCTACCCTGAGCCAGAAGGCCTGTGTGCTCCACAGCTCTCCTCAGGCCGCCCAGGGCTGGTTCACATCCCCGCTCCTCCTAGGACTTGGAGACCCAGGGGGCTCCCTCTCCCACCAGCATCACTACCCTTTGCAGATCCAGCTTTTCGAGTTTTTGCCGCTCCCTCTGCAGAGTTTCCCGCCACTTGCTCTGCCTCTGCTCTTCTCCCTGCCTTTGTTCCCTGGCCTGCTGTTCTCGGAGTTTTTCTTCTTCCTTCTGTTCTCCGAGTGATTTCTGGTTGACACCTAATGGGACAGAAAATAAAGAACAAATAGCTTCCACAGCAGCAGATTTTTCAGACAAACGCGGGATGGGTACACAGGGGTCTTGCCAAGCCCCAGGGAGACAGTGTGATTGTCAGCCACCTCTGCTGGCCTCCAAGCCCTCAGCCCCAAACCTGGCAGCGCATCCCGCCCACCTCTCAACTGTGTCCCCATCCCCTCCTTCCTTGCCGAGGGGAGCCCTGTATTTCTGCCTCTGCATCTGCTTCTGAGCCCACCAGATCCTTAACATTCTGACCCGATCATTCGTCCCCATTTATTCACACAGCATTCTGGTCACTACCCCCATCCTACTTCCACAGGGGTACAAGAGTCTCCTGCCCAGAGCAAGACAAAACCACCAACCACCCTCCCCTCTCCGCTCAGGCCACCTGGCCATCACTCCATCCCCTCCAGGCGGATCCCTCCCTGGGGTTTGGGGTTGCCTCTGTCCCCATCATCCCCCACGTTTTCTCTTGTCCCTTTCTGGCCTCACACCGATGCTTCTATGGGACGGTTCCCTGCCATCTGCACGTGGCAATCCTACAACGCTGGCTTCCTTTGCCGAGCTCACTCTACGCTCTGTCCACCAACCTCCAGGGCTTCGGGCTCCCACCTCTCCTCATCCTGCTGCTGCAGTGAGGGTCCTGACCACCCTTCACCCAGAGCGCCAACACCACAGTCTCTGCAGTCCCTGACACCAGTCTCTCAGCCTTCAAGCCAGTATGCTTCCTTAGCACCAGTCACCTCCTGAAGAGAAGGGAGGACGCACTGAGCACTGTCTCCGCTCCGGTAGAGTCCAGACTGCGGCAGCCGAGGCCCCGACAAGCGGTTTTTTCCTATCAGACTGACTTCCTCCACCATCACCGTCTCTTGCACGTCTGACCTCCACAAACCCCCTCCCAGCACGTTCACTGTTGTCTGACTCCAGCTGCTTTTCTCGCCCCCGCCTTTGCTCCCACAGTCTCCCCAGCTGGGCGTGCTCCCTCCTCATCTCTCCCCGGAAACCCCCTCCTAACCCTAGCGCCCCCAGTGCCCCCTCTCCAGTGCCTGCCTTGGACACAATGGTATGTGTCTATTTTCTGTTCCTTCTGGGCGTGGCCCAGGCTTCATTTGCTGACTCCTGAGAGCCCATAGCACAAGTCCCTGTGCCTCGTGGTTGAATTACCTTCCAATCCCGCTGATGCTTATGCAGACTTTTCTCCTCCAGCCCTGGCTGAAAAACCTCATCTCTGAACCGCCCCCACCCCCCGACCCCAACAGTGTGGAGAAACACAAATTCTCTAGTTCACCCTGAATCTCTGTGCCGGGCCCTGGTTCCACATTACCCACGGGAGACAACACAGGCTTGTCTGGCCCTTGATCCTGGCCATGAACCTGACTACTGGAGGCAGCCAGTACTCACTTCCACGGGCAGAAAGGCAATCTTCTGCTCATTCCTAGGGGAGGAGGGTCACTCCTGAATGGTGCAGCCACACTTTTGAATACTCATTTTAGAAGACCTTATTATACCATCTAGTACCTCTCAGAGGCAGAACACCTATTTCCTCAGTTGGTTTCTCTTACTCTGTTATTTCTATTACCATCTCCTCCAGATGGCTGCCACCATCCCTACTGAGTAGACTGGGGCTCCTTGGTGATGGCTTGCTGACTATCCCCTCCTCCACAACCCACCAACCCTGAGATGCTCCACAAATCAGGGGCTGCTTGACTGCAGGATGCCCAGCCCCCAGGAAAGTGCCTGGCATAAAAAAAGCTCTTGATCAAGCCATCCTGAATGGATGTTTTCCACAGTGATTTACGCTGGACTCAGCAAAATCAACCCTCTCACAATCTTTCTTCTGTCAGCAATTCCTCCTGTTCCCGAGTACGTGACTTCACACTGCCTACGAGAGGCTTTGCACAGCTTTGGGGGAGGATGGTTTTACTAGTAGGTGGTTTTACTTGAAGAAGGGTGTGTACGAGGCTTCAATGCTTTGGTCCCAGGGGAGAAAAGGACCTGTCCACTGGCCAAGGCCAGAACCACTTCCACATGCTGGTAAGGGAAGGGGGAGCCTGCAGAAGAGACGGGGAGAGAAAGTGGGCCAGACAGGATGGAGGGGTATAATTACCACTTTTCCTTCAATGTCATCACTGTTTTGAAGACTGAAATATAACAGGTTAACCATCCTAATTTTTTAAGGTATGAAGGAAGCAAACAGATAGAAAGAAAACAATATTAAATGTTATTATTGACATACCTCGTTAGTTAGAACAGAGGAAAACTCACCCGGGTACTGAAAGGAGATGGGCCTGGTGGGCACAGGGGCTGCAGCGCCATCCACGTGAGGCATGTCACCAGCATGATGGAGGCCCTCTCTCTCGAATTGCCTTGGCACACTCCATCCATCTATAAGAAGTGCAAGTGAGTCTCCCCAGCCCTCAGCAGCAGCAAGAGAAGAGAGGGTGGGGACAACCACTTCTGCACACTGAAGTTTCAGACAAAGCAACTGGGCCAGCCCTTTCCTTACAGGGTTCCAGGAGCTCACTGGGGCCACTCACCAATGTATCTGCTTCTCAAAGGGTTCTTAGGAGGTTCATTTACAAATTTGACTTGTTACTCAGCAGGGAAATCAGTCTAGTGACAGCAGAATTCATCTGGCTTGGTGAAAAGCATCTGAATTCTATTTCAATAGCAGTGATTTAACAAAGTTACTGAAGTTGGTTCAAAGATTTCATAAAATATACTAAGCCCTTTCACTTCTCTGTTCAAAGTACTAGACATTCAGACTTGAGGATGAAGCTCTCAAGGCAAAACAATAGGTTAACACACAAATGTAAAGACTTTCTGTGGGATGGGATCAAGATGGTGGAGGAGTAGGTCGTGGAGCTCTCCTTCTCCCACAAACACATCTGCATGTGGAATGATTCTCACTACTATGAAAAACGTCAATTAAACACTGGCAGAACACCTCAGACTTAAACAGAAGGGTAAGAAAAACTCTAGGTAACTGGGTAGGATGAAAGAAAAAAAAAAAAAAAGGAAGGAATTGGGAGGGCACCTGCACCCGTGGGAGGGAGCTGTGAAAAAGGAAAGGTTTCCACACCCTGCAAGCTGAGGCTCAGCCTTCAGAGGTCAGAACCTGGGAGACAGCCTGAGGGGCTACAGTGTGGTGCGCCACAACCAAGGGAGTACAGCAAGAAGCCTGGATCAGCCAGGTTGTTCATGGGGTCACAAAGAGTTGCACACGACTTAGTGACTGAACAACAACTGATGGACACCTAGGTTGTTTCAAGTTTCTGGCTATTATGAATAAAGCTTCTACAGCCAAAAACAAAAAAAGACTTGGTAAGCCAGAAAGAACCTCAGAGCTGGTTGACACTACATTCAAATTGTTTAGTGAAGTAGTAGGCTCACATTCCAATTGTTTAGTGAAGTAGTAGGCTCCGAGGTAGAACAATCTAAGGCAGGACCAAAGCCAGGACAACAATTTCTAGTCTCTGAAGCTAATACTCTTTAATCTCCATTCTGTAACTAAGGAAGGTTTTTCTAAATCTGGGGCAATTGATGCAATCATTTTAATTCAAAGAAAAGTCACTTAACGTGTTCACGTTCCATAAAGTGGGGGGGGGCAAATTTTAAGAAGTCACTTATTTTAAATCTGAGGCAATCCTAACCTTCACAAAATAAGGATTTATTTACAGGCTTCATTTACCCCATGAGCAGTATGGAAAGGCAAAAAGATATGACACTGAAAGATGAACTGCCCAGGTCGGTAGGTCATGGAGCCCAATATGCTACTGGAGAAGAATGGAGAAATAACTCTACAAAGAATGAAGTGACAGGGTCAAAGCAAAAACAACACCCAGTTGTGCACATGACTGGTGATGGAAGTAAAGTCTGATGTTGTAAAGAACAATACTGCATAGGAACCTGGAATGTAAGGTCCATGAATCAAGGTAAATTGGAAGTGATCAAACAGGAGATGGCAAGGGTGAACACTGACATTTTAGGAATCAGTTAACTAAAATGGACTGGAATGGGCAAATTTAATTCAAATGACCATTATATTTACTACTGTGGGCAAGAATCCCTTAGAAGAAACAGAGTAGCCATCACAGTCGACAAGAGTCTGAAATGCTGTACTTGGATGCAATCCTCAAAACGACAGAATGATCTCTGTTTGTTTCCAAGGCAAACCATCCAGTATCACGGTAATCCAAGTCTATGCCCCGACCAGTAATGCTGAAGAAGCTGAAGTCGAACGGTTCTATGAAGACATACAAGACCTTCTAGAACTAATACCCAAATGTCCTTTTCATTATAGGGGACTGGAATGCAAAAGTAGGAAGTGAAGAGATACCTGGAGTAACAGGGAAATTTGGCCTTGGAGTACAAGGAAGCAGGGCAAAGGCTAACAGAGTTTTGCCAAGAGAATGCACTGGTCATAGCAAATACCCTCTTCCAACAACACAAGAGAAGACTCTACACATGGACATCACCAGATGGTCAATACTGAAATCAGATTGATTATATTATTTGCTGCCAAAGATGGAGCTCTATACAGTCAGCAAAAACAAGACTGGGAGCTGACTATGGCTCAGATCATGAACTCCTTATTGCCAAATTCAGTCTTAAATTGAAGAAAGTAGGGAAAACCACTAGACCATTCAGGTATGACCTAAATCAAATCCCTTACAATTATACAGTGGAAATGACAAATAGATTCAAGGGATTAGATCTGATAGAGTGCCTGAAGAACTATGGACAGAGGTTTGTGATATTGTACAGGAGGCAGTGATCAAGACTATCCCCAAGAAAAGAAATGCAAAATGGTTGTCTGAGGAAGCCTTACAAATAGCTGAGAAAAGAAGAGAAGCTAAAGGCAAAGGAGAAAAGGAAAGATATATCCATTTGAATGCAGAGTTCCAAAGAAGAGCAAGGAGAGAAAAGCCTTCCTCACAGATCAGTGCAAAGAAATAGAGGAAAACAATAGAATGGGAAAGACTAGAGATCTCTTCAAGAAAATTAGAGATACCACAGGAAAATTTAATGCAAAGATGGGAACAATAAAGGACAAAAATGGTATGGACCTAACAGCAGAAGATATTAAGAAAAGGTGGCAAGAATACACAGAAGAACTATACAAAAAAGATCTTCATGACCCAGATAACCACGATGGTATGATCACTCACCTAGAGCTGGAATGCAAAGTCAAGTAAGCCTTAGGAAGCATCACTTTGACCAAAGCTAGTGGAGATGATGGTATTCCAGGTGAGCTATTTCAAATCCTAAAAGATAATGTTGTGAAAGTGCTGCACTCAATATGCAAGCAAATTTGGAAAACTCAGCAGTGGCCACAAGACTGGAAAAGGTCAGTTTTCACTGCAATACCAAAGAAAGGCAATACCAAAGAATGCTCAAACTACTACACAATTGTACTCATCTCACACGCTAGCAAAGTAATGCTCAAAATTCTCCAAGCCAGGCTTCAACAGTACGTGAACTGTGAGCTTCCAGATGTTCAAGCTGGATTGAGAAAAGGCAGAGGAACCAGAGATCAAATTGCCAACATCCGCTGGATCATGGAAAAAGCAAGGGAATTCCAGAAAAACATGTACTTCTGCTTTATTGACTATGCCAAAGACTTTGACTGTGTGGATCACAACAAACTGGAAAATTCTGAAAGAGATGGGAATACCGGACCACCTTACCTGCCTCCTGAGAAATCTGTATGCAGGTCAAGAAGCAACAGTTAGAACTGGACATGGAACAACGGACCAGTTCCAAATTGGGAAAGAAGTATATCAAAACTGTATATTATCACCCTGCTTATTTAACTTATATGCAGAGTACATCATGCAAAATGCCATGTTGGATGAAACACAGCTGGAATCAAGATTCCTGAGAGAAATATCAATAACCACAGATATGCAGATGACACCACCCTTATGGCAGAAAGCAAAGAGGAACTAAAGAGCTGCTTGATGAAAGTGAAAGAGGAGAGTGAAAAAGCTGGCTAAAACTCAACAATCAAAAAACTAAGATCATGGCTTCTGGTCCCATCACTTCATAGCAAATAGATGGTAAAACAATGGAAATAGTGACAGACTTTAATTTTGGGGGCTCCAAAATCACTGCAGATGGTGACTGCAGTCATGAAATTAAAAGATGCTTGCTCCTTGGAAGGAAAGTTATGAACAACCTAGACAGCATATTAAAAAGCAGAGACATTACTTTGCCAACAAAGGACCATCTAGTCAAAGCTGTGGTTTTCCAGTAGTCACATATACATATGAGAGTTGGACTACAAAGAAAGCTGAGTGCTGAAGAATTGATGCTTTTGAACTGTGGTATTGGAGAAGACTCTTGAGAGTCCCTTGGACTGCAAGGAGATCAAACCAGTCAATCCTAAAGGAAATCAATCCCAATATTCATTGGATGAACTGATGCTGAAGCTGAAGCTCCAATACTTTGGCCACCTGATGCAAAGAACTGACTCATTTGAAAAGACCCTGATGCTGGGAAAGATTGAAGGCAGGAGGACAAGAGGACAACAGAGGATGAGATGGTTGGATGGCATCACTGACTTGATGGACAATAGTTTGAGCAAGCTCCAGAAGTTGGTGATGGACAGGGAAGCCTGGCATGCTGCAGTCCATGGGGTCACAAAGAGTTGCACACAACTGAGCAACTGAACTGACAGGCTTAGCTCTGATTTGCAATTGTTGTTGTTCAATCCCTAAGTCATGTCCCGGGTCTTTGTGACCCCGTGGACTGCAGCACACCAGGCTTCCCTGTCCTTCACTATCTCCTGGAGTGTGCTCAACTCATGTCCATTGAGTGGGTGATGTCATCCAACCATCTCATCCTCTGTCGCACACTTCTCTTCCTGCCCTCAGTCTTTCCCTAACTTTGCAATTTAGTTATCCTGAAATTTTTAACAAATGGAACTGAGAACCTAAAAATCTTCATGATACAAAAACATGGCACTATATCTGTATCACTGATTTTATCAGAAAATAAAAATGTGTTACTTTGTAACTGTTTTCCATTTTGTAACAATTGGTGTTTTGCCAAAACGTTTTACATTTTGAAACAAGTTCTACATATAAAAGCAAGTATTAATATTTAAACTTACATTCAAAAGATGGTTCAAATTCCTCGTTATCCTTAAAAACTAGCTTGTCTGGATTTGAAAATTCACTTTTGTCTTGAAGTTCTGTATGTCTTTGATAAAGACTGGATGGGAAGAACAAAATTCAAGAATGTGAAGCTTTAATAATGTAAGATACAAGAGCAGAGGGTGATGAAAAGCCTTTTGTGATTTGAGAAAATGCTTCAGAAAATTAAATTTTCGTGGACACATAGTGAATAGGAGCTACTCTGCACTGGGTGCTCTCCATGCACCAGACATCATTCCAAACCATTAATATGCATTAACTCAGTCACTCTTCCACACTGCCTCATGCCATGAGTTGGGTACTACCATTGCTAATAAAGAATATCCTGGCACTCTCAAAGCTGTTCCGAGGAGGAATTTTTATTTAAAGAACTTGAAAGCTTTTTCAAAAAGCTCTTTACACCATTAGCATGAGCCAGTTGAAGATGCCACATGTCACAGTGCCCTAACTCGGCCCACATGTGTCCTGCCTCTCTTCTTGGCTTTAACACAGAAGGACCAATACGAGAAAAAATTACCTACTTTAGGACCAGACAAGCACCTGTGGTAGTTTTCTACGTTGTACAGTAGATGAACATTAACACACAGATGCCCACCAGGCCTGAGCCAAGAGAGGAGGAGTCAGAATCTCCCACCGTGGGGACTAGGCACAGGTAGAAGGCCCACCCTTGACTTGAATCTCAGCCTGCTGCCCACCCCCACCCCCAAGCTTCTTGACACCATTAGCTTGACCCCATTCTGCTTCAGTCCGTGTATCCTAGGACTAACTACTGCTTTTGAATTTATTTCAGTGATTGACACTGTGGAACCTTATTTATATTTAAATGCCTAAATATTTGTACATGACTTTTTAATGATTTACAAAACTATTTAACATTCACAGTGAATTGGCTTGCATTTGCAAATTTTTTATGTCTGTTTTATCTTTATAAACCAAGTCTATTCACAGAACTATGATGATGCTTAGTAATACCCAAATACATATACTATAGGTCTTCCCTGGTAGCTCAGTTGGTAAAGATTCCGCCTGCAATGCAAGAGACCCCGTTTCGATTCCTGGGTTGGGAAGATCCGCTGGAGAAGGGATAGGCTACCCACTCCAGTATTCTTGGGCTTCCCTTGTGGCTCAGCTGGTAAAGAATCTGCCTGCAACGCGGGAGACCTGGGTTTGATCCCTGGGTTGGGAAGATCCCCTGGAGAAGGGAAAGGCTACCCTCTCCAGTATTCTGGCCTGGAGAAGTCCATGGACTGTATAATCCATGGGGTCACAAAGAGTCAGACACGACTGAGCGACTTCCACGCATACATTATACATCAAGTTTAGCAAACAAGTAGAATGTTTTTTTCCTCCAGGCAATAATTCAAATGATTCTCAGAGATCATGCATCTTATAATATGACTGAAAATTCTATCCTGCCACGTGGTCTTTAACATCACCTAAAAATCCAGAGCCAGTCCTGGCTGAGACCACAGGAAGCTAACCACCCTCATCAGAGGCCAGGCAGAGAATGAGGTACTTACTTGGCTTTCTGCTCCAGAGGGCTGGAGAGCGAGTGCACCGAAATGTTGTGCCTGGACTCTGCAGGCAAAGGCTGCGGCTCTCTGTCAGGACAGGTGGCGGTGACAGTGGACCGGCCCAGACCTACGGGGCAGGAGGAACCAGGACAAGCACGTTACAGATTGCATGGAGAAGATGGCAGTGCAGCTTCTAGAGGTTTCTACCACTTTGAAAATGCATTTGATCATCTTTGCAAGCAGTGGGGTATGTGAAAATCATCCACAAAACTAACAATTCAGGCATGAAAATGAAACTTCAGTGATAACAGGAGAACACGTGAAACTAACCAGCAGCCAAAGGAAAGCCACAGTCACTCTAAAAACCTCCACATGCCAAGCAAAATGCCAGCACTTGACACTCCATCCTATGGCCTCCACACCACCTGTAACCTGGGGTGGGGGAGTCAGGGTTCCCCAGGAGCCCACAGTTCAGAGGCTCCCATGACTCCCAGTTTATCAGCCTCCAGCTGCACTGTTACCCAGAGAAGAGGGGGGATGAGGAGCAACCGACGCCCATCCAGAGCATCCACAGGCCTGTGTCCATAGCTCACCTTCCAGGTACGTTTCACTATGGAGGCTTCTCACTTTGGGGATTGGCGTGGAGGAAAGTCGTCCGGAGGCTGTGCTCTTGTGTGACCTTGAGGCCATGCTGCTGGGCACCTCAGACACCTCGCTCTCGTCCCTTCCATGTGGGCTCACCAGAGGCTGCTGAGAGGTGACTCTGGTGTCCACAAAAACACACCTCTCGGGAGTAGCTGCAGTGATGTTCTTGAGAGTCCCCGGCAGACATAGCAAGGATGGGCTCCTGGCTGCCAAGCGGCTCTTGGCAGGGCACCGACTGACCCTTTGTTGGTAGTTCTGGAAAGCTTTTTCCAGGTGCTCTGCTTCCTGCTCCAGCTCTCTCACCCTTACCTTAGTACTGGCTACAAACTCAAGGTCGGAATCAAGGGAACTTCCCTCTGCACTGGCATTTGGGTATTTGGGGATCCGTGGTGTAACTGGGCCTGCTGTCGCCTCCTCTTGTCTCAGAGGATTTTTCAAGAAATCCCCACTGATGTCGCCATCACGAGTCCCCACCCTGGTGCTCATTAACCCGCTGATGGAGCGATTCAGCAGAGAGTGCCCTGGGTTGCGGTACACTTCGTTCTCTAGAGCTGCAGGTCACAAACAAAGAGTGTGAGACAAGAAAGGAAGAGGTAGAGAACCAAACTGAAATGTTTCAGCAATTTTTTTGTTGAAAAATCAACTAGCACATTAAACAGTTTGTGGCATGTGATCAAGATGGTGGAGTAGTAAGATGTGAAGCTCATCTCTGCCCACAATACATCAACAATACATCTATGTGTAGAGTGATTCACACAGAATATCTACTGAACACTGGCAGAAGACCTCAGACCTCCAAAAGGGCAAGAAAATCTCCATGGAACCAGGTAGGACAAAAGTGGGGGGAAAAAAGCAAGGAAGAAGTTGGGACAGGATCTGTATCCTCAGGAGGGTGCTATAAAAGAGGCAAGGTTCCTGCACCCCATGAGATCAGCCAAGATGGAGGTGAGCTCTAGAGCCTCTGGAGGAGAACGCAGCCTCTGGTGTGCAGTAGCTGGGATGGAGAGACCTGCACAAAAGGTCAGCACCACTGCCCTGTACTCCCCAGCCAGAGACATGTATCCTCTCATGCAGGCAGGAGCTAGGTGCTGAAGCTCACACTTCAGAAATCAGACCCAGGGAGAGGGCTAGGATGGGCTGTGTGGAAACAGCCTGAAGGGGCTGGAGTCTGGAGCAGTCGCTCCTGAGGGTGTCCATGGAGGAAGCTTGGGCTGCCTTAGAGGCCAGGTGCTACTGATGGTTGGGGTGTGTGAGGGGTGGGACACACCACTGCAGCTTCTTCCACTGTGCACGCTTTCAGGTGGCATGACACGGCCTACAGGAGCTCCAAGAGGGGTCACAAGCTGCAGCAACCGCCACCTGCATGCTACAGGCTTCAGGATCAGTTCTGAGCCTCTGCTGTGACTTACTCCCCACCTCAGGCCACAGAAGCAGTCTCAAATGGCCACCACTGCCGCCCTTCTGGGCTCCAGGAGTGGTCTCAAGCCGTCAATGATCCCATCACGTGCTCTGGGAGTGTGTGAGAGCCTCCACCAATGCTGAGAACCTCAGGACTGGGCACCAGCCACTGCATCTGCACACCCCGATTATAAGGGGATAATGACCATGGCCAGCACATACTGAGCAAAGAGGTCACAGGCATCCATACCAAAAACAGCCCTCATGCCAAACAAACACTAAACCCACAGAAGCTACACAGTGATGCTTCCACATATAAATAGTCCCCCAAGACCACAATAGATATATTTCTCTTCTGTATGTTTGAGAGAGAAAATTAAGTAAAATGAAGCAAAGGAACCACTCCCAGTTCAAAGACCAAGATAATTCCCCTGAAAGTACAAACAATGAAACAGACCTCTTCAGTTTAACAGATACTGATTTCAAAAAAGATAATGAAAATACTAAAGGGATTAAGGAAAAGTATCAGTAAAAATGCAGAGTACTATAAAAAAGGGACTAGAAACTAAGAGGAAGCAAGAGAATTACAAAACTCATTGCTGAGACGAAAACTGAACTAAAGGGAATGAATAATGTAAAAAAACAACCAATTCCCTGGTGGTGTGGTGGTTAGGACTCCACACTTTCACTGCTGAGGGTGTGGATTCAATCCCTGGTCAGGGTACTAAGATCCTGCAAGCCATGAGGCATGGCCGAAACAAAACAAAACCAGTAACACCGAAGAATGAATAAGTGACCCAGAAGACAGAATAATGTAAATCATCCGTTTAGGACAGCAGACAGAAAGCCAAATGGAAAAAAAAAAAAAGAAACCTAAACAAAAGACCTGAAAGTAGTGAAAGTGAAAGTCGCTCAGTCGTGTCCAACTCTTTGCGACCTCATGGACTATACAGTTCATGGAATTCTCCAGGCCAGAATACTGGAGAGGGTAGCCTTTATCTTCTCCAGGGGATCTTCCCAACCCAGGGATCAAACCCAAGTCTCCTGCATTGTGGGCAGATTCTTCACCAGCTGAGCCACAAGGGAAGCCCAAGAATACCGGAGTGGGTAGCCTATCCCTTCTCCAGCGGATCTTCCCAACCCAGGAATCAAACTGGGGTCTCCTGCATTGCAGGCGGATTCTTTACCAATTGATCTAGAGACCTATGGGACAATAAAAAGCATGCCAATCTATACATAACAGGGATTCCAGAAGGGGAAGAAAGAGAAAAGATCAAAAATGTATTTGAAGAAATTACGGCTGGAAACTTCCCAAACCTGAAGATGTAAACAGATATCTGGTGCAGGAAGCAGACAGGGTTCCACATAAGGTAAACTCAAAGAGACCTACACCAAGGCATATTCTAATAAAAAATGGCAAAAGTTAAAGAGAGGATTCTAAAGACAGCAAGAGAAAGAGAGTAGAAAACATAGATTCCTACCCCCCCAGTTCGTAGAATATGTTAAGAGCCTATATGGCTACCAGTCTAAGGCAAGCAGATAAAGGATGGAGTTAACATACTTGAAAAACAGGGTAACTACAAATCAAAAACATACAACAGATTCACAAAAACCAAAAGAGAACATAAGTATAATACAAAAGAAAATCATCAAACCACACAAAGAAAAACAAAAAGAAATGGGCAAATATAAAATCAATGGGAAAACAAGCCTTAAAATGGCAATAAATGTATATCTAACAATAATCACTTTAAATGTAAATGGACTGAATGTGCCAATCAAAAGACAGAGTGATTGACGGGATTAAAAAAAAAAAAACAAAAAACAAGAGCTTAGGGCAAAGGACACAGACTGAAAGTAAGGAGATATAAAAAGATATTTCAACCAAAGAGAAATGAAAAGAAACAGGGCTCACAATACTTCAATGAGACAAAATAGACTTTAACACAAAGGTCATAAAGAAAGATAACGAAGGACACTTTATAATGATAAAAGGACCAATACAAGAAGAAGATTTTACATGTGTTAACCTAAAATATATGTGCCTAACATAGAAGCACCCAAACATGTAAAACAAATACAAACAGATATAAAGAGATAAATTCACAAGAATACAATAATGGTAGGAGACTTTAACACCCCAGTCCCATCAATGGACAGATCTTCTATGCAAAATAATAATAAAACAACAGAGATCCTAAATGGTACAATAGAGCAGTTAGACCTAATTGATATTTTCATGACATTATATCCAAGAACAAAAAACCAACACACATTCCTTTCAACTGCACATGGAACAGTCTCTACAACTGACCACATGATGGAGCACAAAACAAGCCTCAACATATGAAAGGGTACAGAAATTATCACACATCTTTTCTGACTGCAAAGGCATGAAACTAGAAATTAACCATAGAAAAAGAAATGGGGAAAGACTAAACAATATGCTACTGGAAAACCAATGGATCAACAAGGAAACAAAAGTGGAAATTCAAAAATACCTTAAGACAAATAACAGTGAAAACAGAACCATACAAAATCGAAGGGACATAGCAAAAGCAGTTCTTAGAAGTTCACAGTAATATAGGCCTTCCTCAAAAAAACAAGAAAAATCTCAAATAAACAATGTAATATACCACCTAAAAGAATCAGAAAAAGAACAAACAAAACCTAAAGTCAGCAGAAAGAAGGAATAAAGATAGAAAATAAAGTAGCAATTCAAAAATGGAAAAAGTCAATAAAACCAAGAGCTGGGTCTTTGAAAGAGTAAATAAAACTGATAAACCTCTGGCCAGGCTCACCAAGAAAAGAGACAGAACCCAAATAAACAAAATAAGAAATTAAAAAAGAAATACAATGACCAATACCACAGAAATACAAAAAAAAAAAAAAAAAAACCTAAGGGAATACTAAGAACAATTATATGCCAATAAATTCGACAACTTATAAGAAATGGACAACTCTGTAGAAATATAGAGCTCACCAAAACTGAATCAAGAAGAAATAATTTGAACAGACTGATCACTAGAAGTGAAAGAGAATCTGTAATTAAAACAAACACAAAAAACTCCATACAAACAAAGTACAAGACCAGATGTCTTCACAGGTGAATTCTTACAAACATACAAAGAAGAACTTATACAGATCCTTCTCAAACTCTTACAAAAACTTGAGGAGGTAGGAACACTCACAAAGATCTTCTATGAAACCACCGTCACCCTGATACCAAAACCAGACAAAGATATCACCAAAAAAGAAAATTACAGATCAGTATCTTTGATGAATATAGATGAAAAATGCCTCAGCAAACTATTAGCAAACTGAATCCAACAATATGTACAAAAGATCATATACTACAACCCACATGAGATTCATCCCAAGCTCACAAGAATGGTTTAACGTACACAAATCAATGTGAAACACCACATAAACAAAAGACAAAAACCACATGATCATCTCAATAGATGCAGAAAAACCATTTGAGAAAACTCAACATCCAGTTAAGACAAAACTCTTACTAAGGTGGGTATAGAGGGAACATGTCTGAACACAGTAAGAACCATTCATGAAAAACTCACAGCCAACATAATACTCAATGGTGAAAGCCAAAGCCTTTCTAGTAAAATTTAGAACAAGACAAGGAAGCCCACTCTAACCTCTTCTATTCAATATAGTACTGAAAGCTCTAGCCACAATAATTAGACAAGAAAAAGAAATAATAGGTATCCAAATTAGAAGGGAAGAGGTAAAACTGCCACTATATGCAGATGACATGAAACTACATATATAGAAAATCCCAAGGACTCTACACAAAAACTACTATTTCTAATAAATGAATTCAGCAAAGTAGCAGGATACAAGATTAACATTTTTTTACACTAACAATGAAATATTAGAAAGGGAATGTAAAAAAAAACAGTACCTTTTAAAATTACTTCCGCCTCCAAAAAAATGAAAAATAAACTTGACCGAGGTGAAAGATTTATACATTGATAACTATAAAATAGGATTCTTTACCAGCTGAGCCACCAGAGACGCCCAAGATACAGGAGTGGGTAGCCTATCCCTTCTCCAATGGATCTTCCAGACCCAGGAATTGAACTGGTGTCTCCTGCATTGCAGGTGGAATCTTTACCAGCTGAGTTACTAGGGAAGCCTATCAAATATTAATAAAGGAAATTAAAGATGATTCAAAGAAATGGAAAGATATCCCATGCTCTTGGACTGGAACAATACTGTTAAAATGGCAATACGACCCAAAGAAATCTATAGATTTAATGTGATCTCTATCAAATTACCCATTATATTTCTTCAAAGAACTAGAATAATCAATCCTAAAATTTATATGGAACCATAAAAGACCCAGAATTGCCAAAGTAATCCTGAGGGGAAAAAAAACAAGCCAGAAGGCATAACCCTTCCAGACTTCAGACAATATTACAAGGCTACTGTAATCAAAACATCATTGTACTGACACAAAAACAGACATATGAATTAATGGAATAGAATAGAGAGCCCATAAATAAACCCATACATCTACAGT
This sequence comes from Oryx dammah, assembly GCF_014754425.2. Lineage (NCBI taxonomy): Eukaryota > Metazoa > Chordata > Mammalia > Artiodactyla > Bovidae > Oryx > Oryx dammah. The sequence continues at coordinate 120,477,872 of NW_024070207.1, forward strand.
CAATTAATCCTCAACAAAGGAGGCAATAATATACAATGGGAAAAACACAGTCTGTTCAACAAGTGGTGCTGGGAAAACTGAAGCCGCATGTAAATCAGCAAAATCAGAACACACTCTCTCACCATACACAAAAATAAACTCAAAATAGCTTAAAGATTTAAACATAAAACATGATACTATAAAACTCCTAGAAGAGATCATAGGAAAATATTCTCTGACATAAATCACAGCAATGTTTTCTTAGGTCAGTCTCCCAAGGCAATAGAAATAAAAACAAAAATAAACAAATGAGACCTAATCAAACGTACAAGCCTTTGCACAGCAAAAGAAACCATAAACAAAACAAAAAGACAACCTACACAATGGGACAAAATATTTACTAACAATGCTACCAATGAGGGCTTAATTTCCAAAATACATACACTCAATGGCAAAAAAATTAAATAACTCAATTGAAAAATGGGAAAGAGCATGGAGGTTCCTCAGAAAAGTAAAAATAAATTACCATATGATCTAGCAATTCCACTCTTGGGCATATATACAGACAAAACTCTAATCCAAAAAGATATATGCACCTGTATGTTGACAGCAGCACTATTCACAATAGCTGAGACATGGAAACAACCTAAACCTTCATAAACAGATGAGTGGATAAAGATGTGGTGTGTACACACACACAGGAATATTACCCAGTCATAAAAAAGAACAAAATAATGCCATTTGCTGCAACATGGATGCAACTAGAGAATACCATAAGGTGAAGTAAGTCAGAAAGAGGAAACAAATACCATGTGGTATCACTTATAGGTGGAATCTAACATATGACACAAATGAGCATATCTATGAAACAGAAACAGACTCTTAAACATTGAGAACAGACTTATGGTTGCCAAGGGGGAGGGAGTTGGGGGAGGGATAGAGTGGGAGGCTGGGGTTAGCAGATATAAGCGACTATGTATGGAAGGGATAAACAACAAAGTTCTACTGTAGAGCACAGAGAACTATATTCAGTATCCTGTGATAAACTGTAATGGAAAACAGTACCCAAAGCAATCTATCTATATATGTGTGTGTGTGTGTATGTGTGCAAGTGAATCACTTTGCTGTACAGCAGAATCAACACAATAGGGTAAACCAACTATACTTCAATTTAAAAAATAGTTTGTAAAACCAAAGTTATACCTGGTGGCTCAGAGGGTAAAGAATCTGCCTGCAATGCAGGAGACCTGGGTTTGATCCCTGGGTGGGGAAGCTCCCCTGGAGAAGGGAATGCAACCCACTCCAGTACTCTTGCCTGGAGAATCCCATGGACGGAGGAGCCTGGTGAGCTACAGTCCTTGGGGTCGCACAAGAGTCAGACACAACTGAGAGACTAACAGCAGAAATCAACACAATAGGGTAAATCAACTATACTTCAACAAAAAAAAAGTCCGTAAAACCACAGTCAAAACAGTAATTATTAATGTTTGAGAGCTAATATGTACCAACTATTGCTTCATATGCCTTCTTTTGTAATGCATGCTATTATTTCACAATCCATTATGCACGACCTTGAAATTCATAAAGCTCTGAGAACTGAAAAGGCATTCACAATGTATTCGGGGACAAAGCCTAACCAGACTTGAACTCATGTGGTTGAAAAACCTGACCTGATCTAAGCCCATTTATAATCTTTATTTAATCAGCAGGAACATTCACACACTTGACTTCAAAATAATGAATGTGTCTCATTACAGGATGCCACCCCCGAACTCCCAGGGCTGCAGCAAAATCTACTGCCTACAGCCTGAATCTCAGAGAGGGGAAGAAGGGCGTGTGGTCAGAGCCTCACTGTGGGCCCAAAACTCTCACTGCTCCCATGTCACGGACAGGAGACTACAGCTGAATCACCCAACTGCAAAGCACCAAGTCGGTGGACTGGCCTAATGCAAAGCCACCATATGTGACCGCTCCTCTCCTGCAAGGCCACCTTGATGCCAGGGACAGATGCTTGGCAGGTCCATGCTCGTGAAGCTTCCATCTTCAATGAACTATTTCTAATGATCTGAGCTTGGGACAGTTGCAGCAGTGGGAAGTTTGGCAAACACAGAGTTGTGGCGAGAAAATGAGCAACAGGAAAGAGTAGAGATGAGTTAAGAGACAGACGTAAAAGTAGGGTGGGGAGAAGGGGCCAAGGGCCCGAGGGCGAAGAAGTGCAAACAGGAACTGAGGAAGGCTCAGAATCATAAAGTCTCATGAACTTCTGTTGGGCTTGAAAGCAGCTCAAGAAAGCATCAAATTCGGCACGTGGTATGAAGGAGGGGCAGATGTCATACATCCACAGGAAGACACAGTAATAAAATGACAGCAGTGGCCATTTCCCCAGGTGTTTTATGTGCCCCAGGCACTGCACTGGAGCCGACCACGGATCCCCTTCATCCTCCATGGCATTACAAAGAGGGGAATCGAGGCCCAAGGAAGCTAAAAGAAATGTACCCAAAACCAAAGAACTAACTGCAAAACTGGGGTACAAAACCAGTTTTCTGATTTCAGCAGCAGTGCTCTTTTGGCCAGGCCACGCTGCCTCTCCCACTCACATAAACCTCTGTCAGGGAATGTATAAAACCACTCAAGAGTCAACTGGTCTTATTATCAGGATGTGTGAGTGTCAGTCACTCAGTAATGTCCAACTCTTTGCAACCCCATGGACTGTAGCCCGCCAGGCTCCTCTGTCCATGGGATTTCCCAGGCAGGAACACTGGAGTGAGTTGCCATTCCCTTCTCCAGGGGATTGTCCTCACCCAGGGATCAAGCCCAGGTCTCCTGCACTGCAGGCAGATTCTTCGCTGTCTGAGCCACCAGACAGCAAATAAAAAAGGAAAGCCTAGGTCCAGGATGAATTTGGGGGCTTCTGTGTCACTATCACACCTATCTGTGGTATGAGGTTCCCCCAAGCATGGGGCACTTGCGAAAACAAGTCACGTTGGCTGATCACCTGGCTGGTATCCCTGAAACGGACAGGGAGCTTGACTTCTGAGATGGCACATTTCTCTATGACTTTTCCCTACGAGGTGCTGTGTGTGCTCAGCTGTGTCCAACTCTGTGGCCCCATGGACTATAGGCCGCCAGGGCCCTCTGTCCATGGGATTCTCCAGGCAAGGATACTGGAATGGGTTGCCATGCCCTTCTCCAGGGGATCTTCCCAACCCAAGGATCAAACACATATTTCCCATGTCTCCTGCACTGGCAGGAGGGTTCCTTACCACTGAGCCACCTGAGAAGCTTTCCCCTACTATGAGAATTACTAAGAATTCAATGAGTAACAATCACATTTTCACAAATGTCAGAAGTCTTACACACACACACACACACACACACACACACACACACAGAGGTTAAAAATGTCTCTAACCTGTCTGAGTTTGTTTTAGTTGCAATTTTAAAATTGAAACCTGTGTAGTTAACCTCTTGACCGAAGCATCATAGTCTAATACCTGGGCCTTCAGCTGGGCAGAGTGCTCAATCTGCAGAGAATTAGAGAAGAAAAGAAATGAACATAAAAGAAATCATAGCTCACTTCAAAGGGAGCTATTCTCTCTTTGGGCTTATTCTCTTTTGCCCTTTTGCCAATTCTGAGCAGCGTTACACCCTTAATGCACAGGGTCCCTACAAGATGATGAAAGATAAAACAAGTTTCCATCTCTTGTCACATGCAAGTTAGAGCAGCTACTCCAGGGCAGACACAAGAGAGATGGCAGTAGTATTTCCAAGTCACAGGGTGAGAATCAAGACTCTGCCACTGTGGGCACCGCTAGGACTTGAAAAATTGTGTATTTAAGTGAGCTTCCTTGCCTCTGGATTTTGTGACAATTATGAATATAAAGTCACATGATCACTGGAGAGTTCTCTCAGATGAGAAAGCACACACTTTAGCACCTTGGGGGAGCTCTGATGTTGACATAAACCCCATTTACACTGGAGTGCCAAGTTCACATATCTATGCAGCAGACTGGCCCGACCCCTGGCTGCATAAGGAGCAATACTCACCTCGCTTTGAAGCTGTTTTTGTAGAGCTTGTTTGTGAGTTTCGAACTCCTTATGCTCAAATGCAATAGCATTTTCTGCTTTCTTTAATTCTTTCTGAAAAATCAGCAGTTCGGGAGACGGCTGAGCTATGCCTAGGAAAGTAGCAGAGAGTGATTGTTATCAACCTGAAATTTTCTCATTGAGCTTTACTTTTAAAAGCAGCTAGAGAAGTTCAAATTGTTCTTCCTTTTTGGGCATGCACACAATTTTCTAACAGCTCCATCAAATGGACAACGAGCAATTCTGCCACAGGAATTTGAAAACAATTTAATGCACATAAATGCAAACTTTACTATTCTTGAGTCCTTCTCCATGTAATAGAGTTCTTTCAAATCCTTAAATTAATTTGAAAGCCTGCCTCTCCCCTCTACCAAGCACAGAGGCAGAGAAGGAATGCTCTAGCAAAACCTATCCATGACTACCCCAAGGTCCAATTCAATCTGTGCATCTGTCAGCAGCTCTCAGGGTCCAGGCAGAAAGCAGATGGCATCTCCAATTCAGGTCATCAGAGAAGCCTTCAACAAAGACTGACTTAGGCTGGTCCCTAGCCACAAACGATGGTGTAGTTCCCTAGACTGCTAATGGGGCCAGGCTGTTTGCTATCAGCCCTGGGGCCTGAAGGGCCTGGGAGGGAGGAACTCCCAGAAATGGGGAGAGCGAGCTTAAGTCCTAGCCATGGCAATCAGAGAAGAAAAAGAGATGAAAGGAATCCAAATTGGAAAAAATGAAGTAAAACTGTCATGTTTGCAGATAACATGATACTATACAGAGAAAACCCTAAAGATGCTACCAGAAACTAGAGCTCATCAATGAATTTGGTAAAGCTGCAGGATATAAAATCGGTCCACAGAAATCTCTTGGATTTCTATACACTAACAATGAAAGATCAGAAAGAATAATTAAGGAAACAATCCCATTCACCATTGCAACAAAAAGAATAAAATACCCAGGAATAAATCTACCTGTATGCTGATGAAAGAAATCAGACAACACAAAGAGATTTACCATGTTCTTGGACAAGATTCACTACTGTGAAAATGACCAGCAAAGTAATGCTCAAAATTCTCCAAGCCAGGCTTCAACAGTACGTGAACTGTGAGCTTCCAGATGTTCAAGCTGGATTGAGAAAAGGCAGAGGAACCAGAGATCAAATTGCCAACATCCGCTGGATCATGGAAAAAGCAAGGGAATTCCAGAAAAACATATACTTCTGCTTTATTGACTATGCCAAAGACTTTGACTGTGTGGATCACAACAAACTGGAAAATTCTGAAAGAGATGGGAATACCAGACCACCTGACCTGCCTCCTGAGAAATCTGTATGTAGATCAAGAAGCAACAGTTAGAACTGGTCATGGAACAACGGACCAGTTCCAAATTGGGAAAGGAGTGTATCAAAGCTGTATATTGTCACTCTGCTTATTTAACTTATATGCAGAGTACATCATGCAAAATGCCATGATGGATGAAACACAGCTGGAATCAAGATTCCTGGGAGAAATATCAATAACCTCAGATATGCAGATGACACCACCCTTACGGCAGAAAGCAAAGAGGAACTAAAGAGCCTCTTGATGAAGGTGAAAGAAGAGAGTGAAAGAGCTGGCTAAAAGCTCAACATTCAAAAAACTAAGATTATGGCTTCTGGTCCCATCATTTCATGGCAAATAGATGGGGAAACAATGGAAACAGTGATAGACTGTACTTTCTTGTGCTCCAAAATCACTGCAGATGGTGACTACAGCCATGAAAAGACACTTGCTCCTTGGAAGAAAAGCTATGACAAACTTAGTGTATTAAAAAGCAGAGACATTACTTTGCCAACAAAGGTCCATCGAGTCAAAGCTATGGTTTTTCCAGTAGTCATGTATGGACATGAGAGTTGGGACCATAAAGAAGGCTGAGTGCCAAAGAATTGATGCTTTTGAACTATGGTGTTGGAGAAGACTCTTGAGAGTCCCTTGGACTGCAAGGAGATCAAACCAGTCAATCCTAAAGGAAATCAATCCTGACTATTCATTGGAAAGACTGATGCTGAAGCTGAAGCTCCAGTACTTTGCCACCTGATGCAAAGAGTCGACTCATTAGAAAACACCCCGATGCTGGGAAAGATTGAAGGCAGGAGGAGAAGGTGATGACAGAGGACGAGATGGTTGGATAGCATCACCAACTCGTTGGACATGAGTTTGAGCAATCTCTGGGTGATGGTGAAGGACAGAGGAGCCTGGCGTGCTGCAGTCCATGAGGTCACAAACAGTTAGACATGACTGAGTGACTGAACAACAACCCAAGGCAATCTACAGATACAGTGCAAACCCTATCAAATTACCAATGGCATTTTCCACAGAATTAGAACAAACAATTTCACTGTTTGTATGGAGACACAAAAGACCTCAAATAGCCAAAGCAATCTTGAGAAAGAGGAATGAAGCTGGAGGAATCAGGGTCCCTGACTTTAGACTATACTACAAAGCTACAGTAATCAAGACAGTATGGTACTGGCACAAAAACAGAAATATAGATCAATGGGACAGAACAGAAAGCCCAAAAATAAACCCACGCACCTATGGTCAATTAATCTATGACAAAGAAGGCAAGAATATACAATGTTGAAAACAGCTACATGCAAAAGACTGAAATTAGAACATTCTCTAACACAATATACAAAAATAAACCCCCAATGGATTAAAGGGCCTAAATGTAAGCCCATGCATATATGCTCAGTCATATCCAACTCTTTGCAACCCCATGGACTGTAACCTGCCAGGATCCTCTGTCCAAGGGATTCTCCAGGCAAGAGTACTGGAGTGGATTTCCATGCCCTCCTCCAGGGGATCTTCTCGACCCAGGGATCAAACCCAGGTCTCCTCCATTATGGGTGATTCTTTACCACTGAGCCACTGGGTAAGCTCAAATATTATAAAACACTTAGAGGAAAACACAGGCAGAACACTGATATAAATTGCAGCAATATCTTTTTGGATCCACCTCCTAGAGTAATAAAAATAAAAATAAAAATAAACAAATGGGACCTAATAAAACTTCAAAGCTTTTGCACAGCAAAGGAAACCATACACAAAATGAAAAGACCACCCAACAGAATGGGAGAAAACATTTACAAATGAAGTAACCAACAAGGGATTAATCTCCAAAATATACAAACAGGTCATGCAGTTCAAATAACCCAATCAAAAAGTGGGCAAAAGATTTAAATAGACATTTCTCCAAAAAAGACAAACAGATGGTCAAAAAGCACATGAAAAGATGCTCAACATGAGTAATTATTAGAGAAATGCAAATCAAAACTACAATAAGATACAACCTCACACCAATCAGAATGGCCCTCATCAAAAAGTCTATATACAATAAATGCTGGAAAGGGCATGGAGAAAGGGGAATCCTCCTTCACTGATGGTGGAAATGTAAACTGGTACAACCACTATGGAGAACAGTATGGAGGTTTCTCAAAAAAATAAAAACAGAACTACCATGTAATCCAGCAATCCCACTGCTAGGCACATATCTGGAGAAAACCATAATTTGAAAAGATACACATACCCCAATGTTCACTGCAGTGCTATTTACAACAGTCAAGACACAGAAGCAACCAAATGTCCCATGGACAAATGAATGGATAAAGAAGATATGGTACATATACACAATGGAACACTGCTCAGCCACAAAAAAGAAATAATGCCATTTGCAGCAACAAGTATGCAACTAGAGAACACCAGACTAAGTGAGGCCAAGTCACAGAAAAAGACAAATATCTTACAATATCACTTATATGTGGAATCTAAAAAGTCATACAAATGAACTTATTTACGAAACACAACAGACTATACAGACTTTGAAAACAAGTTTATGGTTAGCATAGGGGAAAGGCAGGGGGAAGTATACAATTAGGAGTTTTGGGTTAACAGACACACACTACCATATATGAAATAGATAATAAGGACCTACTGTACAGCACAGGGAACTTGACTCAATAACCTGTAATGACCTACATGGGAAAAGAAGCTGAGAAAGAATGGATATGTGTATCTGTCTAACAGAATCCTTTTGCTCTACACCTGGAACACAACACTGTAAATCAACTATACTCTAAAATAAAAATTAAATTTAAAAATGTTTATTCTTACAGACACTGTGAATTATGGAATAGCAAGTAAAAGAGAAGGAATTTCAACCTGGAATTTTAATTTTATAAAACCTTCCCAACGGAAGCCTCCCCTAGAGCAGTTTCCTGGGACTTCCCTGGTGGTCCAGTAGTTAGGGCTCTGCACTTTCACTGCAGGGGGCACAGGTTTGAGCCTGGTTGGGGAACTAAGATCTCACATTCTCACAGTGTAGCCAAAAAGACAAAAAAAGCAATTTCCTATTATGAACCTAACATGACTAACAAATCATTTTTTAAAAAAGACTTACGGTTTAGGAGATGCATGTTTTCACTTTTCATGTCTTCCATTTGTTGTTGAAGTAGTTTATTTTTTGCCTGAAGCTCCAGTTTTCCTTCTTTCAGTAGAGAATAGTCACTCATCTCTTTAACCTTCTCGCTTAGCATGTGGTTTTGCTTTGTTAATGCCGAACACTGAGCTCTGACAGACTCCAATTCAAGCTGGAATTGGAAAAGGAAAACTTGTATTTGAACAGAGACTTTACAGGACTGAGTAGGTAAATGCTGACAGTCTGCTCTCAGCTTTGTGGCATAATTTAATTATGGTCAACTTGCTGGTCAGTTTCTCTGTAACAAGATGACTCTAACTACAACAACTTCTGTCTTGGAGCTGGAGCAAGTTCATAAAACTCAATTTATGCAGAACTCTGTCCTACATAGCAAGTCCTTCAGATTCTCACCCAACTTTCCATATGCAACTAAGGACCCAAAAGCCATCACAGATTTAATAATGTGTCTGTTTTTTAATATGAAAAGGTGAGATAGATACTACTAAGGTGCTGGGAGGTGCTCTCCTTCCCTCAGTCTGATATATCTCATTTGAAGACAGGAGCCTATAAAGTTCTCAAGTAATTCATCACAGTTGCAAAGACAAATCTTATATACAGAATATATTTTAAGTATCTGAACGTCCAGTTCTGGGCTTTGGATAGCAAGCACAGAAACGAACAGAAAAAAAGTAACAGTATCATGTGAAAAATGCCTCTCATTTTGCTTTAATCTGTGAGATCCCAATGTAGTGTTAGGAACTTTTACCTGGTGCTGAGGGGAAGGGAAAAGAAGCTGAGTAGATACTAGTACATGCCAGCCACCTGCTATGGAAAGGCAAAGAAACCAACTGAAGTCCCTCAACAAACCATGGGATGCAGGCAATATTCCAGAGCTTACAGATAAGGGATCTGAGGTCACAGATCTTGCCCACAGGCACACAAACAGTGAGGGAGATAGGATTCAAGGACGACTCTGGGCCCCAAAGGACATGTTCTTTCTATGCTTCTCTAGGAGACAAAGATCAAAATGAACAACTACTGAATTAAGTTCAGCCATCACCCTCTGAATCATATAATAAACAGTCTAAACATACAAAGAGGATCACTTGAGATAAATTATGTGTGACTGAAGTTAAAATTTCCTGTGTTGTCTAACATCTATTTAAAAAAAATCAATATGATTAACAATTACCTCGAGTTCTTTCACACGGTTTATAGAACGATCGAGTTCTTCCTTTTTACAATTAAGAGCTGCAAGTTCCTCTTGCAAATGTATAGTTTTCTCTGAAAGACAGAGCCAAGCAACTAAATATCATAAAGGTTTCTCAGTGAATACAAGTCATTTAATCATTTATAGCCAGTATGTCAGACCTAATGATCATTATTTCATCATCTAAAATAGCAGAGGGGATTCCCTGGTGGCCCAGTTGTTAATATTCCATGCTTTCACTGCCCAGAGTGCAGGTTCGATCATTGATCAGGAAATTAAGATCTCATAAGCCCTGTGGCATGCCCCTCTGCAAAGATATAAAACAGCAGATATTGGGTCAAAAAAAATTAGCAGGCAAGTAAGTCCTGTTACTCAATAGGTGATGTGAAATCAGTTGTAACGGTCATATATGTGGTGAACTTCCTGCTACACACAAGTCACCAGAGTTATACCACCCATGTGGAATGCAGGGCCCTCATGCCAACAGCTCTGAATTTCCTTAAAGACAAAGACTGCTCTGGTAAGATTTTATACTTATTATTTTGTCATTATCACTTCGTCTAACATAAGGCTATACAGATGTATCATCAAAAAGTCACATGCTAACTACATGGCAATACCAATTCCTACAGAAGTATTAATATTAGTCTGAGCATGACAGGTGCAAAGGAGCAGCCACACACATCTGGTGACCTTCTGATAAGGACCAAGTACCCAGCCCAGGTTGACTCCTTGCAATCCATTTGAAATATCCACCCAAAACTCTTGTCACAGGCTAGTTCTTAGAAATACACTGCAATGTAAAATATCTGAAAGATCAATCAATTACCTAACTTTCCTCATCTTGGGGTAATATATACAAGAGTTTAGGAGGCTATATGTGAAAATAAAATAGCATGAAGCATAAATATGTGTTAGAAGTTAAGAAAAATAAGAAACCAGGTCATGAGGTACAGAGAAGTTAAAATAAAATTTCCCCTAAGTAAAAAATAACACCTCTCATGGTTTAGAGTAGTATTAACCAACAGCAGTAAGTTGCTGCCAGCTTCTTAACATCACAGATTTATTTATCAAGATATACTGAAATACAGTTGAATAAAATTCTACCAATAAATCACTGATCTTTGTGAATATACAAAAAGTTAAACAAGAAGGTTTGCAAAAACATTGAAAGACGGTGATTATTTTTTTCACTCTGTAAAATTAAAAGGACAAAAACTATGTCAGTTAATAGTAACAATGAAGTGGAAGGTACATATTTTTTGGATTAAAGAACAGACCCAACTTAAGAAGCTGATAACCTGTGTCGAAACTGAAAAATACAGCTTATTGCCCTGCCCCTCAAATCACCTTTATTTTTCCTTTCATCTTCGATCAGTCTGGCGGTTCTAGTGATATAATCCTCCTTCAGTTCAAGTTGATACCTGAGAATCAGAAGGATGGAAAGTGAGTTTCGGTCACTTCCCTTGACAGACTGCTATCAATGATGAGCTTATCTTATGGCATCAGGGCACTGAAGGGTACTAAACAGGACAACACATGAACTTCAGGAGCACTCAGTGCTAAGGCCAGGGGTCCAAACTCTGGCTATAAAAAGTCCACTAAAGTCTTGCTGTAGTTCTATAAACTGGGTCCCAAAACTCAAGCACAAAATGAAGGGTCATGTTACTGAGGCTATAGAGGGCACTGTTTCTCAGCTGGTATCCAGTGACACAAAAAGAGTAAATTTACTTGCTTTATACTGTATACAGCAGACTCTAAATCCCAAAGTATAACAAGTCAGTCACTTCCAGTCCACCTGTCCCGCCTTCCCATCCTCAAGCAGGGTAAGACCTTTCGCCCTAAGGAACTGAACAGTAGTACCAAAAGCCACTGTCAACAGCAAATATATTTGGACTGGTGATACCAGAGTCACATTTTCATGGAATTTTACTATCTCCACCAGCTGTTAGCAGCTGCCTTTCTGGTTCAAAGATTAGAGAAAAGAAAGAAGTACTCCTAGTACTCCTGTGGTGAATAACCTCAGAACCTCAACACCTGCCAAAGTCATAATGAGGACACCCACAGACAAAGATACCTGACAGTCCACTCCATAGATATATCAAGCTAACATACACACTTTTATTCACCTATTCCTAACACTTTAACAACTATAGATGCTTTATAGAGCTTATCTCTAAAATATGTAGATAAATCCATAAAATATGTGGATAAAAATCTACCACACCAAAACTGATCCACAGAAAACTGCTATATTTTTTATTAGAATTATTTTAAACAATAACCTCCAAAAACCTTTGAAGGTACTATATCATGGACTATCAATGACAAATTATGGACAAAGCAGTAGAGAGAGGCCAATGATGAAGAAACATCGAGAGCTGCTGTGTTGAGTCATCACTTCACTATGAATTCATTACATCGACAAACATTAAGTGAACACTTACTTTGTGCCAGACATTACACTGAACACTGGAGAGAAAACGTACCACATATGCACTTAATGCCTCTGCACTAAGATACTATCCACTAGAACACAACAAAGCTCAGACTAGAGGAAAGCCATGGTACCATAGCTGTACATATCTTCCTTTCCCTCTATCATTTTTTGCTTTATACAGTTAATTCTAGTTTGTTCCTTTTGATTCTGGCTTTGCAGAATCTTGAAGGAATACAGATCAACAAATACTATAACGAATTAGCAGAATAATTTACAGATCATTAGATATTCCATCTGAATAGCAGTATAAGTGGGGTAGAGGAAAACATAAAAAGTGACTATAATTCCCATTTGACAGCTTCTCAGCAAGGTACAAGGTGCCCTAAGAAATTCAAGCAAATCATAGGCCCTCAGTAAATACTCCAGAAGTGACAAGAACAAGCAGAGGATGCTATTTCCTGTACTGTATCTTTTTAAAACCATCCTAACTCAAGTATTCAAGGAAAAGCTTGACTGTCAATGAACATGGGTATTCTTTTTAAACACTGGATTTTGCCATAAAATACTAGTCTTATCTACTTTATTACTGTTGCTGTGTTTCCATCAACTTAGTTCAAACACGATACATTTTTTAAAGATGCCAAACAATTACTTTAGAAGTTCGTTCTTGAGCTTTTGGTCATAGGTCTCCTCAATACTCTTTATATTCAACTCCCGCCTCCGCAGTCCATCAGTCACGCTTTTATTTTTTTCTTCTTGCAGCCTCTGAGCCCTGAAATTAGCAAAAACAGATAAGGCAAAATTGAAAAATATTAATATTGGGGAAAAGACACCATGTGTTTTTAGCCCCACAGACTCAAACTGTTCTGTGACTGTCACAGCTAGGGAGTAAAAACAAAGGGCCAGAAGTGTCCCACTATTTTAGGAGCATGATGATGGATCTGAACTACAGACAGAACTCAATAGTTCTCTGGCTGGGGTGAGTGAGAAAATGCCAAAACCAAAGTGGTGTCTCACAGGAGATGGTTCACACTTAAAAAAAAATGGTCACAAGTGGTAAATGGCCATAATGAATTCAGGGGTAAAAGATTAATGTTTTAAGTTACAAAGCTACACACAAACTTCAGTTAGCATACTCAAGTGCTTGTTTCTTTTATAATACTGTTTCTAACTGACCAGCCCGAGCTATTAAAGACATAAAATTTGTTCTGGCCTTTCATAATCTACTAGTTCAGTATCAATGAACTAAATCAATATTGAAGAGAAAATACTGAAAAGAGAGCAAAAGATAGATCAATCAGAACGTCCCAACACTGAAAAAAGGAATGGTTTTAATAGTGAAACCTCAAGTCAAGCACAAAATCAATTCCAGAGCCGGGGAACTGGGTTCACAGGGACTCAGATCAAGCTAAAAACAGAAGTGCTAGGCAACAGAGACTATTCCAAGCAAAGGATAAAACGTCTCTGTGTTAGCGCCCTCTGCTGGTTAATCTGTAAAGCAAAGGAGCAGTTATATGATATGCTTCCCTGATGGCTCAGATGGTGAACAATCTGCTTGTGATGCAGGAGACCTGGATTTGATCCCTGGTTGGGAAGATCCCTTGGAGAAGGAAATAGAAACTCCCTCCAGTATCCTTGCCTGGAGAATTCCATGGACAGAGGAGCCTGGTGGGCTAGTCTATGGGGTCACAGAGTCGGACATGACTGACGACTTAACATCTTCACTTTCAGTATGCTTAGAAAGGAGGAGGAGGGAAAATGAAGTAAATAAGTGATTACATAATCATTAACTATCAATGCCCAAATTGGTTTCGTTTTCTCGCTTATGGTCAATTTACCTCTTCAGTACTGCCAAAAAGAGTAAGGTTGGCAGAGAGAAGAAATCAAATGAACCTAGCCTACATAAATGAGAAAACAACATTCATGAAAATGAAGACAAATCTTTTAAGGAAAGAAGATTCCTGGAGTATCTGTGAGTGCCGATTAATGGCAGATAAATGGGAAAGCAGGCTTATTCTATAAACCATACAATGCTCAGCATGCTATGTATCCTAGGTAAGATGTGAAGAACGAAAGACTGGTGAACATTCAGAAACAAGCAACACACGCACTACAAGCAACAATTTCTCCCAATACAGGTCAACTCAGAGCCACCGTGTTGCCCTTTTTTGCCAGCAGAGCAGGTCAATCTGGCAGGTCTGGCTGTCTGCAATTCAGTTACTACATGCACATGAAACTGTGAGATCTGAATGGTTGACATAAATGGGAAATGTATGATCTCTTAAAGCATTATTTGCTTCTCCAAATTATTTGTCTGGTCCCACTGTAGCCTGATGATGCCATTTCCTTCTGCTTTCATCCCAGTGTCTAATATTTCAAAAAAATACTCATCCTCATTTCTCCTGAAGTGTGCCTTTGAAGCTAGGTGATATCACCTTTACAAACAAGAACTCTATTCTGTAGTATCAGAATATGTAGACATATTTAGTAGTTCTTTTTCATCTCGTTCATTCTGAAAGTCCAAAATGGACACATTTTACTTACAATTCAAAGGCTTCAATTCTTTGCTTCAGATCGGCTTCTCTGCCTCTCAGCAAATCTATGTCTTTTAGCAGAAGCTGCCTTTGAGCATAGATTTCTTTTGTTTCATTCTGTAGAAGAAAGCATTAATTTTTACCAAGCAAGCTAAAGAAGACAAAGGAGATTTGAACTAATACATTGCTTCCTAAATTCTAGAAAACAAAGGATGGACATTTACAAGAACAACTTTCAAGAGGTTCCAATGCAAGGTATATGTTTTGCCTTTTTATCCTCACAAAAATTTATTCCCCTCCTCCCTCAAGAACTGTTAAGTTACATTACCCCGTATTTCCAGCATCCCTTGTATATAATTACTTTGTTACATCATTAACATCTCTCAGACACTTAAAAAAACTCTGTCAAGTTCTACAGCAAGAAAAAAATGAAACAAAATGTTCATTCAGCAATAAAACTTAAAAGATGATGGCCTGAATGAATGGCCACACTTCCATGTATGTGTTCCCTTAACACCTATCATGTGTTCAAGGCCACACTGGGTGCTGGGTACACAAAGATGGACAGATACAGGTCAGTCCCCACCTTAAAAAAAAATCAGTTTATCCAAGGAGAGAGAGACAAACCAAGAGTTACACTACAGCACGATGATTTCACAAAGTACATCAAGACTCCAAGGGAAGAGCAATGCCTAGAGGAGTCCATCAGTGGGGGGGTCAAGAGAGGCATCACGAGGACCTGGTATTCCAGCTGGATTTCGAAGGACTGGATGGTTTTATCAGGCCAAGAAGGGGAGGGGTATTTCAGGTAGTGGAATAAAGGCGTGGTACTCTTCACAACAGCAACCGTCTCAAGAGCCTTCAGAGATCAGTTGAATAAACCAGGGTTCCAGTCTGTGAACTGGTTGATCTAGTCAGTGGTCTTTTTTTTTTTTTAATGTTATTGAAGTGTAGTTGATTTACAATGCTATGTTATTTTCTGCTGTACAGTAGTAACTCAGTTATACAAATATATCTTTTTTATATTCTTTTCCATTATGGTTTATCACAGGATACTGAATATGGTTCCCTGTCCCATGCTGTAGGACCTTGTTGTTTATCCATCCTATATGTAATAGCATCTGCTAATCCCAAACTCCCAATCCATCCCTCCTCCACATCCTTCCCCCATGGCAACAAGTCTCTCTGTGTCTCTGAGTGTTTCACAGATATGTCCATTTGTCTCATATTTAAGATTCCTCACTTAAGTGATATTATATGGTATATTTGTCTTTCTGAATTTGGACAACTCAGCAGTGGCCACAGGATTGGAAAAGATCCGTTTTCATTCCAATCCCAAAGAAAGGCAATGCCAAAGAATGCTCAAACTACCACACAATTGCACTCCTCTCACACACTAGTAAAGTAATGCTCAAAATTTTCCAAGCCAGGCTTCAACAATATGTGAACCATGAACTTCCAGATGTTCAAGCTGGTTTTAGAAAAGGCACAGGAACCAGAGATCAAATTGCCAACATCCGTCTAGATCACTGAAAAAGCAAGAGAGTTCCAAAAAAACAGCTACTTCTGCTTATTGATTACGCCAAAGCCTTTGTGTGGATCACAACAAACTGTGGAAAAGTCTGAAAGAGATGGGAATACCAGACCACCTGACCTGCCTCTTGAGAAATCTGTATGCAGGTCAGGAAGCAACAGTTAGAACTGGACATGGAAAAACAGACTGGTTCCAAATAGGAAAAGGCTGTATATTGTCACCCTGCTTATTTAACTTCTATGCAGAGTACATCATGATAAACACTGGGCTAGATGAAGCACAAGCTGGAATCAAGATTGCTGGGAGAAATATCAATAACCTCAGATATGCAGATGACACCACTCTTATGGCAGAAAGTGAAAAGGAACTAAAGAGCCTCTTGATGAAAGTCAAAGAGGAAAGTGAAAAAGTTGGCTTAAAGCTCAACATTCAGAAAACTAAGATCATGGCATCTGGTCCCATCACTTCATGGGAAATAGATGGGGAAGCTATGGAAAGAGTGAGAGACTTTATTTTGGGGGGCTCCAAAATCACTGCAGATGATGACACAGTCAAAGGCTTTGGCATAGTCAGTGAAGCAGAAATAGATGTTTTTCTGGAATTCCCTTGCTTTTTCTATGATCCAACGGATATTGGCAATTTGATCTCTGGTTGCTCTGCCTTTTCTAAATCCAGCTTGTACATCTGAAAGTTCTCAGTTCACGTTCTGCTGAAGCCTAGCTTGAAGGATTTTGAGCATTACCTTGCTAGCATGTGAAAAGAGCACAATTGTACAGTTGCTTAAACATTCTTTGGCACTGCCTTTCTTTGTGACTGGAATGAAAACTGACCTCTTCCAGCCCTGCAGCCACTGCTGAGTTTTCCAGATTTGCTGGCATATTGAGTGCAGTATTTTAACAGCATCATCTTTTAAGATTTGAAATAGCTTGGCTGGAATTCCATGACTTCCACTAGGTTTGTCTGTAGTAATGCTTCCTAAGTCCCACTTGACTTCACACTTCAGGATGTCTGGCTCTAGGTGAGTGATCACACTATCGTGGGTATTCGGGATTAAGACCTTTTTTGTACAGTTCTTCTGTGTACTCTTGCCACCTCTTCTGCTTCTGTTAGGTCCTTGCTGTTTCTGTCTTTATTGTGCCCATCTCTGCATGAAATGTTCCCTTGGTATCTCCAAGTTTCTTGAAGAGATCTTTAATCTTTCCCATTCTAAGTGAGCCCAATTCTCAGAACTGCTTATATAAAACTTGTAGAGGGGGTGCAATTACCATTCAATAACTGGTCTTTTTGAGAAGCTCTGAGCAAGGGTGGGCACTGGGAGGAAGTCTCTTCCTTTCAACACAATTTCCTGCCAGAAGCCCTGGCTGTCCACAGGAAGCAGGGCCCCAGGTCCAGTCTGGTCTAAGACACAGCTTTAACAAAGGAACCTGCTTTCCCTAAAGCAATCAATCCAATCTCTCCCCATACCCACTCCTGCCACTGGGCAACCTCTCTACCTCCCGTCCAGCCACCAGGCTGGTGGACAGGATCACATGGCCACATGGCAGCCCTGGATGCCTCCACCCCGGGGACCTCACCTCTGTTCCCATGGCAGCACACTGCATTTTGTTTCCATTCTTGACCTCAAACCCCTACCTGCAACTCTGTCCTCTTGACCCATCTTCTTCTTCCACCTGTCAGAATCCCCAGACCTGCTTCTCAGTGTCTTTCAGGCGGCCATGTCACCATCCCTGTTGCTTTATATTAGCGGCCACCCACCATCTTGAGCTCCCTTCCCCACCCTGCCCAACCCCAGTGTCTTCCATGAAATGGGCTGCCTTTCTGAAGCCAAGGAGATTCAGCTCTCTGAAGCTCATCTCCCTGAGCAACTCCATCCCTCCAACCTTGCCAACACTACACACCCTCCTGAGAGCTGCACTGGGGCCATCACCTGGAAGCCCTGGACTTGGTCTACTGCTGGTCCAGGCTGCCTGCCTCGGCTGAGCCCTTGACACAGCTCAGCAACCCTGTCTGCTTTCCAGGGCTTTGTTTCCTTTAGTGACGGCAGCTACTTCACACCTCTGATCCTCTCCTCCTTGCTGTTAACCAAACGTCACAGCTGCTGCTTCTTTGGTGCAAGTTTCTCCCACACCCAGCACGGACCAGTCCATTTGTAGTTCATTCTCTCCAGCCGTCTTGGACAAAGGACACCTGCACATCCTTTCCAAGTCCTGTGCTTTCTCTCGCGCTCTTGACCCCGGGCCCTACTCAAGAGATAGCCCAGAAATGCCCCCCCCAGTAAATGATTTTAGAATATTACCTCCTGGTGCTTTTGAATTCTCTCAAGGGTTGCCTTTTCGTGAGATATCAGGGCTTCAGATTTTGCTTGACAAGTTCTCTCAAATTCATTCCGGAACTCAGCAAGCTCCTTCTCATACTTCTTTTCTTCTTCCATTTTAATTTTCACTATTTCAGTATCTTTAAAGTATTTCAACTGCCAATTGATGACAAAAAATTGTAAATACCAATAACTATAGTAAAGAAACAGTAACAAATTCTCTCTTCACTGTTAGCCTTAACA
Organism: Oryx dammah; assembly: GCF_014754425.2. NCBI lineage: Eukaryota > Metazoa > Chordata > Mammalia > Artiodactyla > Bovidae > Oryx > Oryx dammah. The sequence continues at coordinate 120,496,658 of NW_024070207.1, forward strand.
TTAAATGCTATCTAAATATATTTAGTTTAATTCATCTTCATGTTTCATCTCATTCACTATACTTACAGGATGTATTCAAAAGTCATAAAGAACTGACATCATCTGGCAAGAGAAACAGTACACACAACAGTATCGTATCACATTCATTAGTACAGATTGTAGTGATTTCCCCATATACCGAAGGTGAAGACATTAAAAGACAAGCAAAAACACCACTCTTAATGATAACAAGATAAATCTTACCTTCTGACTCATTTCTGCCCGTAGCTGCTGTTCTACTTCCCTCTTATATTCATTTAGCTTCATTTCTAAGGATTCTAACTTCGGCTGCTGAGAGCAAGCACCTGCAAACTCATTGTCAATAAGCTGAAGCTTCTCCGCTACCAAAAAATAACACAGAAAATGAGGTCAGAGACACGGGCAGGTGAGCAAACGGCCAGAGCTCTGTTCAAGCACAGCGTATACTTAGGAGAAAGTGTTAAGGATGTCTGCCATTTACTTATTAATACAAATATATCCAAAAAGTGAGAGAGCTTAATGGACAGACAGGTAAGTGATTAAGCAAGTATAACAAACTTCATGGCAGACTCGAGGTGTAAAAGTGTTTGCCATAAAGCTTTCAACTGTTCTGAAAGTTTGAGAATCCAATATAAAATATCAGGCAAAAGAAAACAAAAAGTATACTTTCAGTCAAATAACAGTGGCATCCCCTTCTAGTGTCTATGTGCCACAGGAGAGGGCTCTTTGACTGCACTTTGGTTAGAGCTCACTCACACTTTCAAAACACTGACCCTAAGAGGAATCAAAGATCACGTGTTTCACTTCTTCCACTTCACAGAGGAGGAAACTGACGCCCATCCAGTTGAAGGGACTTCCAGAGGGCTAAACAGCTACATAATGGCATCAGTGGAGCTAAGGCCAAGTCTATGATTGTCTCACATTCTAGCAGTCTTTCCAGGAGACCCCCAGCCCTCAAACCAACTGTGGATTTGAAACCAACCATGAAGCACACTGCAAACCTGGCCCTCTCATACAGTCTTAATCATGTGTGACACCAATATCATCAAAAAGCAGGCAGAGGAAAAAACGGCTGGCAGAAGCAGACTAAAATATGTGTGCTCTTTCATAGCCGACTCATGGTCTGGGGCGTGCCAGGCTCCTCTGTCCATGGGGCTTCTCCAGACAAGAATGCTGGAGTGGGTTGCCATTCCCTTCTCCAGGGGATCTTCCCGAACCAGGGATTGAACCCAGGTCTTCTGTACTACAGGAGAATTCTTGACCGCTTGAGTCATCAGGGAGTAAAATATTGGCAGTGATGTCTCTGATTGGCAAAATGTCAGGCATGGTTTTCCATCTACTTTTCTGTATTCTACAGAAGCCTGTACAGCAGAAAAGGGTCCGGGTCACGGACCAGAAAACTTGGACTCTGGTATCAGTTCTGACCCAGACAGGGCATTGCCTAATTGTTCTTCCTCAAGTGACCTTAGCTTTGTCAACTATAAAATGAAAGGATGGCCCACTGACTTCTCTAGTTGCCTGCAATGCAAGTAGTCTGAAATCTTCCCACTTTAGTGGCTATAACATAAAGTCAGATGAGACACAGGGAAGAACCTCCCAGTCAAGAGAGCTTCAACCCAACAAACAAGAAGGGAAGTGAGCCTCTGGATCCCCATGAGAGGTGGAAAGCATAGCCCTGGTGGTCAGGAAGGAAGGAGCAGCCCTGGAGGGCAGTTCCTGGTCCTTCTGAGAAAAAATGAGCAACAATTCCAGAAAACATGCCACGAGCAGCCTGCATCCCTCTTAGTGAAGCAACAAATACATAATATAGTACATCAGGCCGTCGCCTTCACTGAAAAAAGAAAATGGAAGAAGTATAATTATGGAAGAGGATCACAATTACCAAGAGAGTCTTTGACGGGAAATGTTGAACTTGTCTGAGTTTCCATATTGCAACTTCCTTTATTCTGATGATATTTTGCCAGTTCTTTCAGAAATTGTATAAGAAAACCTGAAAGACACAATGTATATGTCAATGTATGGCAAAACCAATACAGAATTGTAAAGTAAAATAAAAAATAAATAAATACATTTAAAAAAAGACACAATGTATATAGTTTTATTTCACACCTTTCTTTCATTCAACTATTGCTCAATCACTATTTATGCAATCTTGGTTTTATAACATTATCTTTTTCACATCATGTATCTTTTAAGAATAATTTCTGAGGAAAGGCCTTTCCAAGTATGACATCAAACATGAAAATTAAGAACTTATATAAGGCATGAAATAACAAAGTCAAAAGACAAATGATACACCAGAAACAAGTATTTGCCATAATATGGAGACAGGACTAATTTTCATAGTATAAAGAGCTTTTAAACATCAGCAAGAAAACAGAAAAATAGGGCAAGACATGGACAAAGCTTACAGAAAAAATTTTCAGTGTTAAATAAACATGAACAAAATAAAAATAAATGCAAATTAATACTACAAAAGAAGATTATATTTTCCCAATACACATATTATCAAACTTTTAATCTTTAGCACTCTAAGTGTTGGCAAGGGAGTAGGGAAGCAGGTGTGCTCTTTCACTTGGGAGGGAAATTGATCAGTGTTTATGGATATTCAAAATCCAAGTGCCCTTTAACCCAGTCATTCTACCTCTCTGAATTTATAGAACTACACTTTCTCAAAAGGGTGTAGCACTGCACACCACATGCTTCTAATGGCAAACACCATATAATAAAATCTTCATCAACATGGGGATAATTAAATACATTCTTTAAACATAATTAGTCTAAGTACACTGATAAAAATATATTGCTGGACAAAGGAAGCAAATTGCAGAATAGTATAATATAATCCCATTTATGAACATATGTGGTTTAATTACATACAGACTTTGACCCCCATAAACTAAATGCTGGTAGGATACGCAAGATACTCTTCATTCTACTTATCAGCAGAAAGTGAAATTAGAGAATATGAACAGAAGTTTCTATTTTTCTTTTACTTTATACCTTTCTATAATAGTTTGAAACTTTTTCTTTTTGGCTGTGCCACGTGGCTTGTAGGATCTTAGGTTCCTAACCAGAGATCGAACCCAGGTCCCCAGCAATGGAAGGATGGAGTCCTAACCGACAGACCACCAAGGAATTCCCTGAAACTTGTTTTGGGGTTTTTAAGTCATGAGTATAAATTTTATAAGTTTTCACTTTCTTAGAACAGATGACTGGATTTCTGCATCAGCCAAGGGCCTTTTTTCCTTTACTACTGAAGATATTTCAATATACTAGATCTTTTTAACTGTGATTGACAATGTTACTTTCCTCTGTACAGCAAAGTGATTCAGTTTTACATATATGCACTTTTTAAAGAATATTCTTTTCCACTGTGGTTTATCATAGGATACTGAATATGTTTCTGTGCTCTACAGTAGGACCTTGTTGTTTATCCATTCCTTATGTAAAGCTTGCCTCTGCTAACCCCACGCTCCCCCACCTTGGCAATCACAAGTCTGCTCTCTGTCTGTGAGGCTGTTTCTGTTGCACAGATAGGTTCAATTGTGACATATTTGAGATTTCACATAAGTGATGCCACATAATGTATTGTCTTTTACTTCCCCCATTGGACATATAAACTTTTCTTTCATATTCAGTGCCTTGTAATTCCTCTCTCATCCACTCTCTTCTCCTGACCATTTCCTGTGAGCCTGTTCTCACCTCATCCCTCACCTGTCACGCTGGGGCCAGATGTTGGCCCTTTTGGTGGAAAAAGGTCAACATTTGGCAGAAACCTTTAAGATCCTGCAGCAGGTCATCTCCAGACATGAGCCCTTCCATCTCAGCATTTCTAACACTGTCAGTTCTTCAGGGCTTTCCACAGGCCCCTAGCCCCCTACTTAGTTCCACTTCCCCACTCCCTCCTCCACACCCCGCCCCCGCAAGGAGGATATGGCTAATCTCCTCTATCCACTCATTTCTATATATGAGTATGAATCCCCTACTTTATACTTTGGTAATTATAATTCATAGATAATTCTGTAACTCATATATATAACCCAATCTTTTATTTTACTGCTCCAACTGTTCTAGCTTTCACCTTTGGGAGCACTTTCATCGTGAGTTTTTTTCTTAAGTACTTCCTTAGGCTCTGGCACTGTAAGGGGCTCCAGGCTCATTATCTTGGCTAGTCTCTGCTCCATTACGGGAATCAACTACTGCTCCAAGGAGCCCTGGTTCCGATTATCATGGAATGGTTTTATAAACTGAATCTTAGCACTGCAAACTGAGCTTGAGATGTGCTCATTGTGACTGGGGTGTCACTGCTTCTAGCCCCTCAGCCTGCAGAGTAATGAAATATGAATGTACACTAACCTATGTATACATGCTGCTGCTGCTGCTAAGTCACTTCAGTCGTGTCCGACTCTGTGCGACCCCATAGACGGCAGCCCACCAGGCCCCACCATCCCTGGGATTCTCCAAGCAAGAACACTGGAGTGGGTTGCCATTTCCTTCTCCAATGCATGAAAGTGAAAAGTGCAAGTAAAGTTGCTCAGTCATGTCCGACTCTTTGCGACCCCATGGACTGCAGCCTTCTAGGCTCCTCTGTCCATGGGATTTTCCAGGCAAGAGTACTGGAGTGGGGTACCATTGCCTTCTCTAAACTATGTATACATACTTATTTATAAATATCTCTATGTCTCATCTGTATCTATGTTAAGCTAAACATGAGTTCATACAGATGTCTCCAATGCCACCATTACCATATGAATCTTAGCCTCCTCCTGTTTATCTCTAAGTTCCCACCTGACTCCCACCATCTATTATTCCCTTACTGTATTGTTCAACTCCGGCCCACACATATAATGGTTTCAAAACTGTCAACCAGCACCCCCATGAGAAGTAACTCACCTTGACTACATAGCCTATGTATAGTTTCTTCTGCCTTCAGTTGCAGTCTTCATCCCTCTCCAGAGTTAGACAGATAGGCATATCTTTCCCCACCCTCTTCAGTGAGGTTACTATGGTTACATTGTTTTGTCACAATCAGCATTTAATCCTGAGGTCACCTGACCTCTTACTCTTGCATACATGAAGGCTTGCTCTTTGTAAAGCTCTACAGGATTTGACAAATGTCTAGCGCCATATATTCTACCATTACCATAATTTAAGAACACTTTCACCACCCTAAAAAACATCCTATGCTTCCCCTCTTCAACCTGCTACCCCTTCCCTCCATATCCCTAGCAACCAGCTAGCAACAGGTGGTCAGGTGTGCTCTATAGCTTTGCCTTTCCCAGGATGTCACATATATGGAATCACAGACCATGCAGCCTTTTCAGAGGAGCTTCTTACATTAACAACACAGAGTTGTGATTCATTTCTCTCTAGCTATCTCATTCCTTTTAGCTGAATATTATTTCCCTGTTGGGATGTACCACAGCCTGTTTATCCATTCACTCACCAAAAGACATCTTGTTTGTTCCCAATTTCTGACAACTGTAAATAAAGTTGCTATAAACACTGACATACAGTTTAAGTCACTTGGGTAAATACCTAGGACCATGACTGGTGGATCATCCAGGAAGACTATGTTTAGTTCTACCACCAAACTACTCCCCCCCCGCAAGCGGCTATACCATTTTGGATTTCCACCAGCAATGAGTGAGAGCGTCTGTTACTCCACATCCTTCCAGCATTTACTGTCATAGGTGAGCTGGATCTTAGCCATCCCAATAGTGGGAAGTGTTATTTCATTTCTGTTTTAACTTCCATGTCTAATAACAAATAACATGGAGCATCTTTTGATATGCTTACTTGCCATCTATCTGCATATCTTCTTTGGAGAGCTATCTATTCAGACTCTTTGCTCATTTTTCAACTGATTTGTGTCTTTATTGCTGAGTTTTCAGAGTTCTTGGTATATTTTTGACACAAGTCCTTTATTGGATGTCTTTTGCCAATACCCTCCCCCCATCTGTAATTTGTCTTTTCACTCTCATAGAAAGGCGTTTTTAAATTATAACAAAATGTAACTAGTCTATTTTTTTCTTTTATTTAATCACGCTTTTGATGTTTATATCTCATCACCAAAACCCAGGTCACAGAGATTTTCTCCTAATGTTTTCTTCCAGAAGTTATATCGTTTTGTGTTTTACATTTAGATATATGATTCATTTTCAGTTAATTTTTGTGTAAGGTTGTAAGGTCTGTGTCCAAGTTCATTTTTGTGCATATGCATGTCCAATTGCTCCAGCATCACTTGTTGAAAAGTCTAAGTTTCCTCCACTAAATTGCTTTTTCCTTTGTCAAAAACTAGTTGACTATGTTTGTATAGACCTATTTGGGGGTTCTCTATTCTGTCCCACTGATCTATTCTTTTGTCAATCATAGGTAAGGATTTTAACTTCCAGAAAGAAGAGCCAGTGTCCAAATTTTCCACCCAGCTATTTTCTGGGTACCATTTATCTCTGAAAGGAAAAATTAGGTGTTGGAAGGATGTGTGAGTGCAATCTAGGGGGAAGTACCAAAACCATCCAACAGATCAGCATCCTCAAAGTATAAACACAGTTAGAAAGACCAAAAATCTCTGTCAGGAAATACACAACTGTCATGTCCAAAACATCTTCCTACAGGTTTTTGATGGTCTCAATTTCTCGATGCTGAAGCTCCAGTACTTTGGCCACCTGATGTGAAGAGCTGACTCACTGGAAAAGACCCTAATGCTGGGAAAGATTGAAGGCAAAAGGAGAAAAGAGCGACAGAGAATGAGATGGTTGGATGGCATCACTGATTCAATGAACATGAATCTGAGCCAACTTTGGGAGACAGAGGACAGGGGAGCCTGGCGTGTTGGCAGTCCATGGGGTCTCAAAGCATTGGACACAACTTAGCGACTGAACAATAACAACACTTTCTTAATTGAAAGTCACCAATTTTAAAATCATTTCATTGTAACAGTAGCTGTTTTACTGTTAGCCAAGAGTTTTATCCAAATTATGCCACTAGGATACATGACGTGTCTGCAATTCAGTTTTTCTTACTTTCAGGGATTTTACTCAGAGGCTGGGTGAAGCTGGTATGAGATGTTGACCAGACGTCTTTCTGAACTAGAAAGGTTCAAAGAATGAGTTTAAAAGCAAAAAGCTATTTTTAATAATATACATACCTAGAAATAAGTGGATTATTTAAAAATCCCTTACAGCCCCTAATTCATTCCTGAAATAGTTACACTACAGACAGCAGCTAATTACTTAGACCTGTGCTGTCCAATATGACAACTAGTAGCCAAAAATCTTGTAGCTATTTAAATTATAATCTCAGTTCCTCACACCAACCACATTTGAAATGCTCAGTAACCCCATGTGGCTAGTGGCTACCATATTAGAAAACACAGATTCAGACATTTCCATCATCACAGAGTTACACTAGACCCCACTGCCTTAGACTCTACAACCCCAATCACCTATCATCTTCAGCTTCAGTAAGGATGAGCTACTCTGCAGGTGGTCTAGAGTATCTTGTGATCCAAATATTATATACAGCATGGATAAGCAATAAGATCCTACTGTACAGCACAGGGAACTATGTTCAATATCCTATGATACTGGATATGTGGGAAAGAATAGGAAAAAGAATGTATATGTATGTATAACTGAATCACTTTTCAGTACAGCTGAAATCAATGCAATACTGTAAGTCAACTATACTCCAATAATACAATGAAGTGAAGTGAAAGTCACTCAGTTGTGTCTCTTTGCGACCCCATGGACTGTACAGTCCATGGAATTCTCCAGGCCAGAATACGGGAGTGGGTAGCCATTCCCTTCTCCAGGGGATCTTCCCAACCCAGATCTCCCACATTGCAGGTGGATTCTTTACCAGCTGAGCCACAAGGGAAGCCCAACATTACAATAAAATAAAACAAAAACAGAATGTCGTGTGATTCACTTATCCTCTGCTAACATTACACCCAGGAAGCCAGGCAGTTAAGTGACAGATGAATGACTGGCAGAAACTAGGTACTCAAGTGTTTGCCGAATGGTAATTAATGAATGTCCCAATGAGGATGGTAGCAATGTTGGCAACAGACAAAATCCAGGAGCACACCAACATGAAAGGGCCATCACATCATGTTACAGATTTTTCTAAAAGCTCTAAATAATAGCTATGCAACACAGGCAGGTTACTGGCTTATGTTCATACTACCAAGTCCATCAAGTCTAGCCTGTGGCCTGGCACCCACAGCGGCTGTAAAGGGAGAAAGAATCTCAGCTTCCTTCCTTCTGTGTAGGGAAAAATCCACCTCTTTCACCTCTCCGCTCCCTGTCAGCCTCCTCGGCTTTTACACAGAACAGGGCATCACACTTCACTCCTGGCACCCCTGCTCACCCAGAGTGTGGGGGTTTCTTCCCACACCAAGCCATACTCTTATGAGGCCAGCTGTGTGTCCTACAATTTAACTCAATTCTGACACTGTCCACCTGGAGTTAGGAACTGATCCCACTGGTGCCTCATTCCCACAACACTGATTCCCCACCTCTCACAGATATATTAACACATCCTTCAGATGCCAGCCCCAAGCCCAGGTTGTCACCTGTGCTTCTGAGCAATGGCTATTGATAGGAGATGCCATCCTCTTCCTTGGGCTTGTTGAATGTGTCCGACAGCTCACAGAACTCAGTGAAGTGCTTAGACTTGGCAGTTTATTAAAGGACATGATAAAGGATACAGATGAACAGCTGAATAGGAGAACTGCACAGGAGCTGAGCAGGAGCCTAAGTTTCATGCCCTCTCCAGGCATGCTGCTCCCCCAGCACCTCCACCTGTGCAATGACCTGGAAGCTCTCTGAACCCCATACTTTGGGGATTTATGAAGACTTCATCACACATGCATGACTGACTATTAACACCACTTTTAGTCCTTGTCCCTTCAACAGAATGGGGGGGGGGTGGGCAGGGCTGAAAACCCCAAGCTTCTAATCATGGCTTGGTCCTTCTGATGACCGGCCCCTATCCAGGAGCACACCCAATGCTGGCTCCTTCAAACAAGAGACACCCAGAAACTACAAGGATTTCTGGAGCCCTGTGTCAAAAACTGAGGTCAAAGAACACCACCAGAACAAGAGCTGCTCCATGTGTTCTTAGGAAATTATATGGGTTTGGGGAGCTGTGTGCTGGGACTTGGGGGTAGAGATCAATATATATTTTTTCTATTACCTCAGAGTAGTTGGGCTTCCCAGGTGGCACTAGTGGTAAAGAACCCACGTGCCAATGCAGGAGACTTAAGAGATGAGGGCTCAATCCCTGGGTCAGGAAGATTCCCTAGAGAAGGAAATGGCAATCCACTGCAGTATTTTTGCCCAGAAAATCCCATGGACAGAGGAGCCTGGAGGGCTACAGTCCATAGGGTAGCGAAGAGTCAAACATGATTGAACCGACAACATCAGGTCTATATAAACACTTGATTACAAAAATAACACACAATATACAGTTCGTTCTTCAAGCAAATATGAATACAATACTCGATATACTGTACTTGGGGAATATCTAGGATACAAAGACAGATGCCTAAACATTGTTCTCTTTGTTTTGGAGGTGTTTCCTAGAGTGGGTATCTTCAAAAAAAAAACTAGCATTCAACCTGTTTGTAGGGCTTTTGATGCTATCTCTAGCTTTCTTATTTGAGTAAGAGCTATCTTAAAAGGTTGAAAATTGGGGGAAAAGGATCCACATTTGTCAAAACAGATGAACGGTTCTATTTTAAAGTGAACTGCTAGCAAGGAAAAGCCGATGATTCAATTTAAATTCCCTATTCTTCCACCTAAAAATTATTAGCTTCATATTTTTATACAAAAAAACACATAAAAAAATGTTCCAATTCTCTACAAAGATGAAGTCTCCTACCTTTTTGGTTTTCTTTATCAAATCCTGAAATCTGTTAAAAGAAAACAGTTTACTTTTCTTTAACTATTCAGTTATTATTAACAAACCAAAGCAGATTATTAAAAACTAAACAATCCTACCAGTGATTTGTAGAGACTGGATTCAGGACTGATTTTAAAAAGATGCAATAGATTCTGCATAGTAAATACCTTAAAAAAGAAAAAGTACACATATTTCAACATCAACAATTAAGTGATGATTTAAGATGTTTCTGAATATAAGACTAAAAATCATGGTTCAGACTAAATAAGATTATAAATACATGTTAATAACATACAATGTAAGCTTTCTCATACTATTAAATAAATTACACTAAACTTTGAGTTCAAAAGGATAAAATTTCTCTTGATCATGTAATTAACCTCCAAATAATTCACATCAAAGATGATGTACCTGGGGCTTCCCTGGTGACTCAGTGGTGAAGAATCTGCTTCCCAATATAGGAGACATGAGTTTGATCCCTGGTCCGGGAAGATCCCACATGCAACAGAGCAGGTAAGCCTGTGCACCACAATTATTTTATTTAAATTGTGGCTCTTCATTTAAATTACACTAAACTTTGACGTCCCCACTCGACAGGGACCTCAGGGAAACTCTCATGTTGCCTCAGGGAAGTCAGGCCTCCTTTCGAGTGAGGGGGGAACTCTCCATTGCTCTCGAGTCGCTGCAGGGGAATCGAGAGTCATCTCGCGTAGAGTGGGGAATTGCGTGGTTTTTCTCGAGTTGCGGTGGAAAGCTCGGGGTTCCTCTCGAGTTGCAACGGGGACCTGACGGAACCTCTCGTGTTACTTCAGGGGAGTCAGGCCTCCTTTCGAGTTGTGAGGGCGTACTTGGGATTCCTCTCGAGTTGCTGTAGGGGAATTGGGCCTCATCTCGAGTTGCGGCAGGAAACTCTACAGCTCACCTGCTACAACTACTGAAGCCCACAGGCCAGAGAGCCCGCACTGCACAAGAGAAGCTGCGGCAAAGAGAAGCCTCATGCTGAAACAAAAAGTAGCCCCACTTGCCACAACTAGAGAAAAGCACATGCAGCAATGAAAACACAGCACAGTCTAAAAGAAATTCCAAAAAATTTTTAAATATCTTTAAAAAATGACATGCCTGACAGAATAACAGAAATGGTTAATGGCTTACAGCTGACACTCAAATATCTGAGTTCACCCATGAACATGTGTGTGAATTCCAGGGTCTCTCAATGGCAATGAAGTTTTAAAATTACTATTGCTTCAAAATGGAAATAAACTAAGTTTTTACTCTCTTTGAAACTACAAATGTTTAAAGCTATTTTAGATATACCTGTGGTCAAACAGTTTGCATAATTTTTTTACTTATTCTGGTTGCACTGGGTCTTTGTTGCTGTGCATGGGCTTTCTCTAGTTGTGGCCAGTGGGGGCTACTCTTCACTGCAGTGTGCAGGCTTCTCATTGCAGTGGCTTCTCTTACTACAGAGCATACACTCTAAGGTGTGGAGGCTTATTTGCTCTGCAGCACGGGGTATCTTCCCAGGCCAAGGAATCAAATCCGTGGCAGGCGGATTCTTAGCTACTCCACCACCAGGGTAGTTCCTTGAGTAAATATTTTTAACATGTATTTCTACTATCACGTGTATTGTTTATTATGTCTACCCTGAGGACATTGATATAATCTTCTGTTGGTTTTCCTTTAAAGAAAATATTTTATGGTACAGAAACCTTTAAGTGTGTGAACTACATCAGTGCTATAACTATGTGACTGACTATTATTCATTCAAGTGGCAAAATTGTGAAATATGAGAAACACAGATGGAAGGATCAAAAAAGAATTTCTGAGGCTGGTAAAATTTGGTTGTTTAAATATACTGTATCTATTCCTTATTTATTTAAGTATTTATTTATTTATTTGGCTGGGCTGGGTCTTAGCTGTGGTATGTGAGATCCAGTTCCCTGACCAAGGATTGAACCCAGAACCCCTGCATTGAGAGTGTGGAGTCTTAGGCACTGAGCCACCAGGAAAGTCCCGATACAGGATATTTAAATTTTAAGTTTTTCCAATAACAACACTTTATTATTGTTAACAACAATAATAACAACTTCTCGGTATCCCACTTTGGGGCAATTATGGCCAAGATAAACAGCAAAAACACAGGGACAACCCCAAGACTGAACCCTGATGTAAACTACAGACTTCAGGGGATAATGAAGTGCCAATGTAGGTTCACTGAATGTAAAAATGTACACAGTAGAAAATGCTGGGGTTGGGGGGGAAGCTATGCTTGTGTGGGGTTAGGGAGCAGATGCACTGCTTTTTGCTGTAAACATAAACTGCTCTAAAAAATTAAGTCTATTAAAAAAACCCAGAAACTTGGCTATATCTACCTTTAAAATAGAAAAGTGTAACTACTATGTTCAATGGTTGGTGGAGAGACAGTTAAAATAATTAGGAAAAAGCTGTTTCGCTATTTAAGAACTCCACAGGTTTTTAAAAGGTACTTATTCTTCTCTTACTTAATCACAAACAGGACAAGTATCTGAAGAGACTGTAGCAGAGTTAAGAAAATACACTGTAGATGTAGATTAATGCCCTGGTTGCCACTTACAAATCATGTCAGTTTAAGTAAATCATCTCACCTCTCCAGAGGCTGGATCCTCACCTCTAATCCACCTACTATTTGCTAGTCTCACAACAGATGTTCAAGATAAATGGCAGTTTAGGGTCTCAGACTACATGGAGTGTCAGGTCAATTCTAGCTCCAAAACATCATAATTTTATAAAGACAAAGCAAGCCACCAAGGAACTGGTAACAATGTTAGATTTCATACTCCTTTGTCACATTGTTAACAAATACATGATGTAATTTCAGAGACAAAGAAGAAACAGACCCAGCTATCCAGGGAGCACTTAGCTATTACCTGAGGAAGAAGCTACTAACACAAAGTTCAGAAAAGCAAAGACGTTACCTTTTCTTTTGCCAAGCCACTTTCTGGAAAGAAGACAGAAAGCGAATACTCATAGCCACATCTCTGCAAGTGATCAGCCACTAGAGAGTTGGAAGCTCCTATTAAGAGGGAGCTCTCTTCCACTGAGATGGATGGGGACTGTGCTTTACCATTTAGAACAGGGTGCATCAGTTCGTGAATTAGCTGGTTTCTGAGTTGCGTCTAGAACAAATACAAAAATGAAACAAAAGAGAAAAACAATTTCAGCAGGACTTTTTTCCACTGGAGGTACACGGATTTGTCACATGAATTAGAATCCTTCCTTTTATTTCCAGAATGGTTCAAGATTCATGGCCATAAGTTAGGAACCTTCTCCTCGACACTCTATCTTACCCTGTGAGACAAACAGCCCAGTGGGTTCTGGAAAGAGCAGCTTGACTGGGGGTGAGCCACAATGTGGTGAGACTCACTTCACTTTCCAGTTCAGGAACTTTTCATTGGGGTTTCAAATATAGGAGAAAATTCGGCTACTCCCTCAATTCTCTGCAGATTATTGGAGGAGATGAAAATATCTGGTTAAATATGTTAAAGTATATTAATCAAAGTAAAATAAGGTTCCCAAAAGGGAAATAATATATGCAAGAGAGAAATCAGTAAACCCCAAAACACTTATTAAGATTCACTTTCATGTGGACTATTTATAATTCTAGACACTGTAAAACGTAATAATTTTCCTCTATCTTACAAAGGAGAAAATTAAGGTTCAAGGTGGCTAATTTTCTCAAGGTTATAACATGAGCATCATTATTCATTTGGGTTTTAAGAAAATCCCCTAAGTTATATGAACTAATGGATATTTACTTTAACTATTTTGCACATAATCTGGAAACATACAATTGGGCCAAGTTTAAGAGTACACTGCCTAGATTCATGGCAGTTCAGCAGTAAATAACATCTAAGAAATTGTTATTAATAGAATACAAACAAGAAACAAATGGAGATCTTGTTCCACTTCTTTCTTCTATCCTTTAACTAAAAAGTAGAAAGTATATACTTAGTAGTGTAGAACAGAATTTATTATATGTATTATATGTATATCTAAAATCCTATAGTAAACAACAGTTTTACACTAAACGAATATACATGCTTTGTCTCATCTGATGCAGTTAAGTAACTGAAAAGAGAAAACTATAGCCTTCCCCACCAGTAAAATGTAATAGTTTAATTTAATCTGAAACATAGGGAAGAAGATTAATTAAAAGGATTTAAAGTGTCTTACAAACAAATACTGAAATGGGTAAGAATTAAATTAGGGATATAAGTAGGGTTAAATGAAAAGAAGAGTAGCAAACAGTGGAATAACATTACAGACGAATTTTCATCTAGACAAACACAAAAAGCACACCATCTAGCACTTGCTAGAAGGAATCCAAAAAGTGGCTGGGGGCTTTCCAGAAGCCAATGCAAAACGGGAAATCTATTTTCAGAATTCAAGCCTGCAATGTCCCTAAGACAGAAATAAGGACAGAGCCCTCACCAGAAAATTTGCCTATTAAAAATTTCTCACCCAAAAGCACTGGGGAGTTTGGGATTTTGAGCATGAGCCCCCTGTTCTCCTTACTTGGCCCTACAATAAACCTTTCTCTGCTCAAAAAACAAAACAAAAAAACCCACAAATGTTGTGGGTGGTGGAGAAGTGGGAGAGATGAAAATTATGGACCCTCAGCATATCCCTCAGAAATTGACAGAGTATAAAACCAACATTACTCTATCCAGTGAGGATCTCACTCAGATTTAACAGACAAATCAAAAACTTTACAGACAAGCAAAACCTAAGAGAATTCAGCACCACCAAATCAGCTTTACAACAAATGTTAAAGGAACTTCTGTAGGCAGGACACACAGGAGAAGAAAAAGGCCCACAAAAACAAACCCCCCCAAAATTAAGAAAATGGTAACAGGATCATGAGTGAGTGAGTGAGTGAAGTCACTCAGTCGTGTCCAACTCTTTGCGACCCTGTGGACTGTAGCCCACCAAGCTTCTCCGTCCATGGGATTCTCCATGCAAGAATACTGGAGTGGGTTGCCATTTCCTTCCCCAGGGGATATTCCCAACCCAGGGATCGAACCCAGGTCTCCCACATTGCAGGCAGACGCTTTAACCTCTGAGCCACCAGGGAAGCCCTTGAATGGAAATGGATTAAATGCTCCAACCAAAGGACACAGACTGGCTGAATGGATACAAAAACAAGACCCATGTATACGCCGTCTGCAAGAGACCCACTTCAGACATAAAGACACATATAGACCGAATATGAAGGGATGGAAAAAGATATGCCACGCAAATAGAAATCAGAAGAAAGCTGGAGTAGCAGTACTCATATCAGACAAACAGACTTTAAAATAAAGATGACAAGGAAGGACACTACATAATGATCAAGGGATCAATCCAAAAAAATACAACAATTATAAATATATATGCACACAATACAGGAGCACCTCAATACATAAGGCAAATGCTAACAGCCATAAATGGGGAAATTAACAGTAACAATAATAGTGGTGGACTTTTAACACCCCACTTACGCCAATGGACAGATCATCCAGACAGAAAATAAAGAAACACAAGCTAGAAATGACACATTGGACCAGATAGATAGACTTAATTGATATTTATAGGACATTCCATCTGAAAGCAGCAGAGTACACTTTCTTCTTAAGTGCACATGGAACATTCTCCAGGAAAGATAACATCTTGGGTCACAAATCAAGCCTCTATAAATTTAACAAAATTTAAACTGTATCAAGCACCTTTTTCAACCACAATGCTATGAGATTAGATATCAGTTACAGGAAAAAACTATTTTAAAAAACACCTGGAAGCTAAACAATACACTAAATAACCAAGAGATCACTGAAGAAATCAAAGAGGAAATAAAAAAATACATAGAAGCAAATGAAAACAAAAACACAATGACCCAAAACTTATAGAGCACACAACAAAAAGCAGTTAAAGGAGGGAAGTTTATAGCAATTCACCTCAAGAAACAAGAAAAATCTCAACAATCTAACATTACACCTAAAGCAACTAGAGAAAGAACAACAACAAAATCCTGTAGTAGAAGAAATCATAAAAATCAGAGCAGATATACATGGAATAGCAACAAAGAAGACAAGAGCAAAGATCAATTAAGCTAAAAGTTGATTACTTGAGAAGATGAACAAAATTGATAAACCTTTAGCCAGACTCATCAAGAAAAAAAGGGAGAGGATTCAAATCAATAAATTAGAAATGAAAAAAAAGAAGTTACAGCTGACTCCACAGAAATACAAAGGATAATAGACTACTACAAGCAACTATACACCAATAAACAGGACAATCTGGAAGAAATGAACAAATTCTTAGAAAGGTACAACCTTCTAAGACTGAACCAGGAAGAAATAAACAGATCAATGACAAGTAATAAAATTGAAACTGTAATTTAAAATCTTCCAACAAACAAAAGGCCAGGACCAGATGGCTTCACAGACCAATTCTAACAAACATTTAGAGAAAAGTTAATACCTATCCTTCTCAAACTCTTCCACAAAATTGCAGAGGGAAGAACAGTCCCAAACTTGCTCTACAAGGCCACTATCATCCTGATACCACAACCAGACAAAGATATCACCAAGAAAATTACAGACCACTATAACTGATGAACACAGATTCAACAATCCTCAACAAAACACTAGCAAATAGAATCCAGCAATGCATTAAAAGGATCATACACCACGATCAAGTGGGATTTATCCCAGAGATGCAAGGATTCTTCAATATACACAAATCACTGTGATATACCATATCAACAAGTTGAAGAATAAAAAGCATATGATCATCTCAATAGATGCTGAAAAAATTTAAGAAATTTCAATATCCATTTATGATAAAAAAAAAAAAAGAAACTCCCCAGAAACTGGGCATACAGAGAACCTACCCCAACAAAAGCCCATAATAAAGGCCATATACAACAAACCCACAACTAATAACATCATTCTCAATGGTGAAAACCTGAAAGCATTTTCTCCAACATAAGGAACAAGACAAGGATGTGCACTCTCACCACTATTATGCAACATAGTTTTAGAAATCCTAGCCATGGTAATCAGAGAAGAAAAAGAAATAAAAGGAATACAAATTTTAAAAGAAGTTAAACTCTGTTTTCAGATGTACTCTACAAAGAAAAATCCTAAAGATGCCACCAGAAAAACTACTAGCACTAATCGATGCATTTGGCTTGCATTCGGCTTGCATTCCTATATACTAACAATGAAAGATCAGAAAGAGAAATTAAGGAAATAATCCCATTTACCAGTGCAACAAAAAGAATAAAACACCTAGGAATAAATCTAAGGAGGCAGAGTGAAAGAGGAGAGTGAAAAAGCTGGCCTAAAGCTCAACATTCAGAAAACGAAGATCATGGCATCTGGTCCCATCACTTCATGGCAAATAGATGGGGAAACAGTGGAAACAGTGTCAGACTTTATTTTTTGGGGCTCCAAAATCACTGCAGATGGTGACTGCAGCCATGAAATTAAAAGACGCTTACTCCTTGGAAGAAAAGTTATGACCAACCTAGATAGCATATTCAAAAGCAGAGACATTACTTTGCCAACAAAGGTCCATCTAGTCAAGGCTATAGTTTTTCCAGTGGTCATGTATGGATGTGAGAGTTGGACCGTGAAGAAGGCTGATGTTTTTGAACTGTGGTGTTGGAGAAGACTCTTGAGAGTCCCTTGGACTGCAAGGGGATCCAACCAGTCCATTCTAAAGGAGATCAGTCCTGGGTGTTCTTTGGAAGGAGAGATGCTAAAGCTGAAACTCTAGTACTTTGGCCACCTCATGCGAAGAGCTGACTCATTGGAAAAGACTCTGATGCTGGGAGGGATTAGGGGCAGGAGGAGAAGGGGACGACAGAGGATGAGATGGCTGGATAGCATCATCGACTCGATGGACGTAAGTTTGAGTGAACTCTGGGAGTTGGTGATGGACAGGGAGGCCTGGTGTGCTGCAATTCATGGCATCACAAAGAGTCGGACATGACTGAGAGACTGAACTGAACTGAAGGAGGCAAAAGGCCTGTACTCAGAAAAGACTGATGAAAGAAATTAAAGATGATATAAACAGAAAGAGATGTCTTAGATTGGAAGAATCAAATTGTGAAAATGACTATACTAAACAAAGCAATCTACAGATTCAATGCAATCCCTATCAAATTACCAATGGCATTTTTCACAGAATTAGAACAAAAATTTTTACAATTTGTATGGAAACACAAAACACTCCAAATAGCCAAAGCAATCTTGAGAAAGAAAAACAGAATTGAAGGAATTAGGCTCCCTGACTTCAGACTATATTACAAAGCTACAGTAATCGAGACAGTATGATACTGGCAGCAAAAGAGAAATACAGATCAGATCAATGGCACAGGATAAAAACACATAGATAAACTCATGCACCTACCACCACATAATCTGTGAAAAAGGAGACAAGAAAATACAATGAAAAGAAGACAATCTCTTCAGTAAGTGGTGCTGGGGAAACTGGACAGCAACATGTAAAAGAATGAAATTATTAACATTTTCTAACATCATACAGAAAAATAAACTCAAAATGGATCAAAGACATATGTAACACTGGACACTATAAACTCTTAGAGGAAAACATAGGCAGAACACTCTTTGACATAAATCACAGCAAGATCTTTTTTGATCTACCCCCAGAGTAATAAAATTTTTTTAAAAATAAATAAATGGGACCTAAATAAACTTAAAAGCTTTTGCAGAGCAAAGGAAAACATAAACAAAACAAAGAGACAACTTTCAGAATGGGAGAAAATATTTGCAAATGAAGCAACTGACAAAGGATTTATCTCCAACATATACAAACATCTCATGCAGCTCAATATCAAAACAACAAACAACCCAATCAAAAAATGGGCAAAGGTATACACAGACATTTCTTCAAAGACATAAACACAGTCAAGAGGCACATGAAAAGATGCTCAACATCACTAATTATTAGAGAAATGCAAATCAAAACTACAGTGAGTAATCAGCTCACACTGGTCAGAATGACCATCATCAAAAAATCTATCAACAATAAATCTGGAGGGGGTGTGGAGAAAAGGGAATCCTCTTGCATCAACAGTAGAAGTGTAAATTGATACAGCCACTATGGAGAACAGTATGGAGTGCCTTTAAAAAGCTAAAAATAGTACTACCCTATGACCCAGCAATCCCACTACTGTGAATATATCCTGAGAAAACCATAATTCAAATAGACATATGTACCCCAACATTCACTGGAGCACTATTTACAACAGCCAGTACATAGAAGTAACCTAAATGTCTATCGATGGATGAATGGATAAAGAAGATGTGGTATATATATATATATATACACAATGGAATATTATTCAGCCATAAAAGGAAATGAAATTGAGTCATTTGCAGAGATGTGGGATGGACCCAGAGTCTGCCATACAGAGTAAAGTAAGTCAGCAAGAAAGAAACAAGTATCATATATTAACTCATGACAAATATCATATATTAACTCATGTATGTGGAATCTAAAAAATAATGGTACAGGTGAACCTATTTGCAGGGGAGGAATAGAGACATAGACATAGAGAAGGGACATGCAGACACAGGGGAGGGGGGGAATGAATTGGAAGATTAGGAATGACATATATACACTACCATGTGCAAATAGACAGCTAGTGGAGCTGCTGTATAACACAGGGAGCTCAGCTCGGTGCTCTGTGATGACCTAGAGGGGTGGGATGCTGGGTTCAAGAGGAAGGGAGTAATATATAGGTGATTCACTTCACTGTACAGCAGAAATTAACACAACATTGTAAGGCAATTATACACCAATTTAAAAAAAGAAACTGATAGACTAGATTCAAAATCAGGAAAAAGATTTCATAAACTTCATTTAACAGATATTGATATAACTTTTGACTTAACCATTAAAACAAATTCTTTTCAAACACTCAAACAGAATGTGAATTAGACCACTGAACAGTTCAGGGAATTTCAAAAATTAGAACTCACCCAGGTCAGTCCTTAAACTGAGAAAATAAATTAGTTCAGACTGAGAAAGTAAAAATTCTCCCTGTCATTGATGAAACTAGAGTAACAGAAACCGAATGGTCAGCTGCAAAGAACAAAGAGTATTTCAGAGGGTAGGCTGCAGCTGTAAAGAGAACAAGGCTAGCATAATCCTGATACCAAAGCCAAAAAAAGGATAATGATAGGTCACTATCAACTGTGACCACACACATGAAGTAGAATCCTACTAAACTAAATCCAAAGCACAGTCAAAGAACATACACCATGCCTAGATGCAAGAAACATTCTGCATAAGAAAGTGGACTAATGCACAACATACTACAATTAATTCCAAGTAGGTTAAAGAGTTGACTGCAAAAAAAATGAAACCTTTTTAAAAACTTAAAAATTGAATACTCATTCTTAGTGTAAATGACTTACTGAGAATAATCAGCAGAAAATAGTAAACTAGATTTGACCATAGAAAAATGCAACTTCAGCCTTTTTAGAGCCAAAATAAAATTGAACACCAACAGTATTGTCACAAAAATGAAAAGATGACTAATTTTCCATAGAGCATATATCAGTAAGAAATATATCAATACATCAATAAGAAACACATCAAAAAGAAATACATCAATAAAAAACACTGGCACTCTAGAGGGAAAAAACAGGCAAGGGGAACATGAACCACCAATCTACGGAAAACATACAGCCAGAAAATATGCACAACCTCTTGATAATCAAAAGAAAGAATGTTAAAACAATAAGGGCTTCTCGATCTTAGATTGATTTAAAACATGTCATGATCATTATACTGGAGAGAGAGAAGCATTTTCAAAATACTGGTGGAATATAAACTGAAGTTGACTCTCGAACCAGAGTTTAGGGGCCTCCTCTAGATCCCCAGATTTTATTACATGGATTCAACCAACACAATCAGTGTAGTACCATAGTAGATATTTATTGCAAAAAGTCCACATATAAGTGGACCTGAGCAGTTCAAACATGTGTTGTTCAATGGTCAATAGATTACAATCTTTCTAGAAAAAGACACATAAACCAAGAGCCTTAAAATGGCTCACACCGTTTAATTCATTAATGCCACTTCATCTATCCAAAACAAAAAGTGAGAGGTGCAACTGCAGGAGTGTGTAAACCTCAATATAACTTAAATATTCAATAACAGAGGAATGCTGCATAATTATGCATGTGGCACCAGGCTCAGCTTTGGACAATGAAAATTAGAATTTCAAGAAACATTTAAAAACAAAGGAAGGGCTTCCCTGGTGGCATAGTGGCTAAGAATCCGCCAGCCAACGCAGGAGACACAGGCTAGATCCCTAAAATGGGAAGATCCCACATGCTGCAGAGCAACTAAGCCTGTGCACAACTACCGAAGGTCGCACACCTCAAGCCTGCTGTGCTCTACAACAAAAGAATCCACCGCAAAGAGAAGCCAGAGCACCTCGAGGAAGAGTAGCCCCCATCCACCACAACTAGAGAAAGCCGCATGCAGCAAGGAAGAGTCAGCGCAGCCATAAATAAATAAAATGTTCTTTTCAAAAAACCACACACAGGAAAATGATCGCCATGTATTAAATAAGATATACATAGACTGGCTGGTGCACAGGCATGACCGAGAGAAGTTATGGGGAGGGAGGTGGGAGGGGGGTTCATGTTTGGGAACGCATGTACACCTGTGGTGGATTCATGTCAATGTATGGCAAAACCAATACAGTATTGTAAAGTAAAATAAAGTAAAAAATAAAAATTAAAAAAAATAAATAAAATATACAATAAACATAAAAAAATAAAAAAAATTAAAAAAGAAGATATACAAATAAAACAGTACGCCAACTAGTGGTTGCGTTAGGGATGACGTCTCTTCTGTATGTTTTTCTATATTTCAGATGAGTTTGAAGTATTTTTAAGGTACAAAAACAATGGAGCAGCCAGAAGAAAAAGTTTTCCCTCAATTTCCTACTTTAAGTGTAAAATACTTTTATGAAATATATATAGAAAACACATTTGAACTAATCCTACTTCCTGCTGTTAATTCATACACGAAGTGTCCTAAGAAATATTTGCTTCTCAAGTATTTATACCTTTCAATATATTTTAAAGAAGAATTTTCTCATTTCCCAAACTTTTCTACAGTAAGTAGTCCCTTAATGTTTCCTATATGGTGTCAATATCCTCCATTCAAATATGAGTATTACAAAACCACTTAATAACTCAGGAACATCTAAGATTTCTAAAACAAACGTTACTAAAATGTGTTTATTTAACGATTAAAGAGTTACACGGGAACAGAGCAATGTAACTCACCAACACAATCTCTGTATCACGATTGAAGTTACACGGGAACAGAGCAATGTAACTCACCAACACAATCTCTGTATCACGATTGAAGAGCTACACGGGAACAGAGCAATGTAACTCACCAACACAATCTCTGTATCACGAGCGTGATACCCAAGACATGGATGTATTTACACGCACTACCGGTTACACTTGCAAAATCTATGTTAACAGATATGCCTAAAACTGATACCTTGAGTGTGTCCAGTACACCCCGATCCTTAAACGTCTGGTACAGCTTTTTGCGCAGATCATCTTGACTCAACACATCAGATTTGGGGAACATGATGGACCAGAAGAGAAATCGGTTATGGTTTACCTGGCGGGCAGAGGAGATGTTAAATTCTGCACACAGACCAGTGATCTCCAAGGAAGCCCTCACAAGCCCAGGGGAGAAAGGCGTTTTAACGGAACCAAAGGCTTCACTTCCGCCCGCCTCGAGGAGGCAGCAGGTGACGGCAGGTGAGCGAGCCATCAGGTGTCGGCTTCCTCCCGAGCCCGCCCCACCATGCCCCAAGTTTGAGTCCGAACCTGGGATGCAGGCCCTGGCCTAGCGGAACCCCTGCCTTCAGAGCCCTGCCTCAACCCCAGAGTACCAGGAGGAACAAGGTGAACCTTCCGCTTTGCACAGCAAACTAGGAACTCGGACAGAACTTCAGATCTTGGAAGTTCTGATAGGGGAGCGTGGCTGTGGCCCACGCGCGACTCTCACGGGCGGAGACCGGAAGACTGAAGGCTAGAGAAAGCGCAGCATCGGCCGGAACTCGAGCTGCCCATAGCCGATCCCAGCCCTCCCCGCAGTCCGGGCACTATGGCGCAAGCGCCACGCTGCGTAGGGCTGCGGCAGGAAGCTCCGCCCACTACGCGAGGGCTGCGGCAGGAAGCTCCGCCCACTACGCGAGGGCTGCGGCAGGAAGCTCCGCCCACTACGCGAGGGCGGTACCGCGGAATCTCGCGAGGGCTGCGGCTGGAGTCCCTACGGAAGTTGAAGAACGCGGTTCCGTTCCGCGGCAACTGACGGAGCGTTTCGGTTGCCGGCGTCTCGCCGCAGGTAGGGGGGTGGTGCGAGTGGACGGTTGGTGCTTGGGGACTCTGGGGAATGTGTCTTGTCTCGCGGGAGCCGGGTGTTGGCCCTTTCTCTCCCCTCTGTCCCTGGCCGGCTGAGCTCATCAACAGCCCAGGTGGCCATTCCACACCGAGATTCAATCTGCAAATGTCCGTCTGCTTAGGCGCTTTGCTTCTTGTAATACCTTTCTTTGGGTTGGGTTATTCAGCCCACCCTGGCTTTCTTAACTGCGCGCACTATTGCCGTTTGGAGTCGGAAAATGCTCCATTGTGCTGCTGTCCTGTGCACTGTAAGATGCTGAGCAGCGTCCTTGGTTTCCACCCAGTCGATGCCAGTAGCACCTCCCTCCCAGTTCTGACAACCTCCTGACATTGCCACCTGTCCCTGGGAGGCAAAGTCGCCCCTGGTTAAAAACCAGTGAGCTACACTTGGTGCGTGCTGTGAAGAAGATAGGTGAGCTGGGTCCCAAGATGTTTAAATCTAATTAGAAAAGTCTCTCAAGAAGCAATGCTGAAAACATAGCCAGAGAATTGGCTAAGAACTAAGATGCATTGTGAAAATGTTACTCGCTTGTGTCCGACTTTTTGCGATCCCATAGGCTGAATGGTAACCCACTCCAATACTCTTGCCTGGAAAATCCGTGGACAGAGGAGCCTGGTAGGCTGCAGTCCATGGGATCGCGAAGGGTCGGACACGACTGAGCGACTTCACTTTCACTTTTCATTTTCATGCATTGGAGAAGGAAATGGCAACCCACTCCAGTGTTCTTGCCTGGAGAATCCCAGGGACGAGGGAGCCTGGTGGGCTGCCATCTATGGGGTCTCACAGAGTCGTACATGACTGAAGCGACTTAGCAGCAGCAGCAGCAGACTGTAGCCTACTAGGCTCCTGTGTCCATGGAATTCTCCAGGCAAGAATACTGGGGTGGGTTGCCACTCCCTTTTCCAGAGGATCTTCCCAACCCAGGAATCGAACCAAGGTCTCCTACACTGCAGGTGAATTCTTTACCATTTGAGCCAGAGATGCATTGTAGACTGAGTAAAGATTTTATAAAAAGTGGTTGGGGGTGGATATGAGTGGGCACATCTCTGAAAACTGTGACTTCATCAGGGCGTTGTTAGGTAGTATTTGGATAGTGGACAAAAAGCAAAGGAGGAAGGGTGAAAATTCTGAAAGGAATAAAAAAATAAGGACCCTTTCAAGAGCAGTGAGGCATCTGGCCTGACTCCAGAGCCCCATGCTGTGGGTATAAGGTATCTAAAGCCTACCTACTAGGAAAAATTGGGCCAGTGTTAGCTTTGTGAGCAGCAATGAAGAGTACAGTGAATTTTCACCCCTAGCTATGAAAGGCTTAAATGATTTAATAGGCATCAAGAGTGACAGGACTTAAATAGGAGGTAGAGACCGTGTAGGTTGGGTTGGGAAATACTTGGAGAAGGAAGGATTTGGGTAGACTTTGAAGATGGGTAAGATAAACATACAGAATTAGAGTATTCCAGGCATGGAGAGAGAAATAAGTCTGGACTGGACACAATCAGCTGGAGAGGGGGAAAATAAGTATACCAATCCACTGTAGCTGAGGTAGAACAACGTGGGACTAGGTTTTGGATACTGGTACTTAGTTAGATGAGAAGCACTAAGGCTTTTGAGCAGAATAGTGAGCTGATGAAGAATGTTCTAAGATGTTAGTATGGAGTCATTTCACAAGGCAATCTGATAATTCTTGGTTACTAAGTTCTCAATTATATTCACCCAAATGTGTTTCCGAGTAACTTCAAAGGAGCAGCCCTAGGCTTGGCCTCTAGAACAGTTTGGAATAAATCTGTCTAGTTCAGATTTAGCAAATACTTGGCACTCTCATAGGCACTCCCTTTCCCACACCCGTAGCAGACGTGATAACTGATCACAGCAATCTTTCCCCTGAACACCCTTAGTCTCAGAATCTTTCTCAGCACCAGTTCCTGGCTATCACTATCAGCTGATAACAAGCTCACGGGGGAAAACCAGTTGGCATCCCTAGTCAAATCCCTTCCCATAGACAGCATCATATTTATAAAGACTGCATCTGTCCCACAAAAGCTCTTACCCTGCCTCCATTTTAAACATCCTCAGCTCCTTCAGTAGCTTTTGTCTTGTTCCCAGGGTGTTCCTTAACCTAAATGCTTCCTTCCTCCCAACACACAGTTCAGAGTTAATGAATTTTAAAACTGTGATTCCCAGAACTGAGTTATCTTCCCCAGAGATGGTATTATTAGTCGTGAGGACATCATCTTTTCTTAATGCAGTCTGGAATTGCATTAGCTTTTCTGGCCAGTGTATTGGATTGCTGCCTCTGACTGAGCTGGCAGTAAATGAGCAGCAGTCCCCATAGACGAGCTACTCTAGCACTAGGTTTCCCTCATCCCCTTGTGCTGTTGATTTTTTCAGCCCAAGTATAGAACTTTATTTCGAATTCTTTAAATTCTGTCCTATTCATGTCACCTATTTCTCCTAGCCATGGAGGTCTTTTGAATCCTAACTTTAGCCTTTTAATAAATTAGGTGCCTTTAGTATGTTATCTCAGAGAAGGCAATGGCACCCCACTCTAGTACTCTTGCCTGGAGAATCCCATGGACGGAGGAGCCTGGTGGGCTGCAGTCCATGGGTTCGCAAAGAGTCGGACATGACTGAGCGACTTGACTTTCACACATTGGAGAAGGAACTGGCAACCCACTCCAGTGTTCTTGCCTGGAGAATCCCAGGGACGAGGGAGCCTGATGGGCTGCCATCTCTGGGGTCGCACAGAGTCGGACACGACTGAAGTGACTTAGCAGCAGCAGCAGCATGTTATCTTTGGGTGTGAGAAGTTGGCTTCATCTCAGTTACTGATGCAAACCCCTTGAGCTGCACCAGGTGAAGGTCAACCTCCAAGGCTCCCTAGAGACCCCATGCTGTCCAGTGACATGGAGCCTGTGAACGTTCCAGTCATTCTGCTCCTGTCCCTCCTTCAGCAGAGAATATGCACACCCTGGGTCCCCAGCACTGCTCTTGCTCTGGGGGTACCCCAGGCTGTCACCCAGGCTACTGGTCTCCCATGAGTGCTTAGGTGGAGAACCACATGACTTCAGAAGGTGACTCACCTTCTCCCTAATTTCCTTCCACAACAGGGAGTGTAGGTCTGGAATGACTTGTTCTTCTAGAACAAGAGAGTAATGACCCACTCTTTCTAAGGATACACATTAAAGGACTTAGTTTATCATAGAAGTTCCCAGCATAGTTAGTGTCTGACCGAAGACAGGCATTTCATACCTGTTTCTGTTGCTGTTTTAATCTCTTCAGTGGTACTCTGACTTCAAGATAAGCCTTTTTGTTTTCTGAAAGTTGGCATAACAGTTACCAACCTCTGAAAGCCTGGCTCTATTCCTATGATTTCTCAATATCCCTGGTCAGTAGTCACACCCTCAGAGTTGTTAACCCAACTTTTTTTTAACATGCCCATCTTGGGGTTCATAGCCTGCCTAACCTCATGTCTCCCACACTTACTGTGTGAAAACCATTCTTTGAGAAAACTCTAATTTGACACACCTGTGTCCTGTGTTGTTTACACACCAGGTGCCTCAGATCATTGCCCATTCTCCCTTGCTTTTTCCTGATAGTAGCCTGCACGTCTCTTGTTTTTCTTAACATGCAGCACACATTTCAGCTCGTGTGGGGCTTTTGCCCTTCTGACTCAAGCCTCCTGGCTTTCTGGTCCCACGTTATGGCCATTACTAGCTAGTGCCCTACATCTCACATTTTGTACATGGTGTCTTCAAGAAGTCCAGAGCTCCTTGTGTGTTGATTTCTTCAGTTCTCTCTCTCAAAAGCAGTCCAAGACATTTTAACCACCACAGAC
>NW_024070207.1:120523929-120594729 GCF_014754425.2 Oryx dammah
GAACTCCTTGTGTGTTGATTTCTTTAGTTCTCTCTCTCAAAAGCAGTTCAAGACATTTTAACCACCACAGACAGCTGTTCTCGGCACAGACGGGAGTCCTGGCTCCCCTCTGTTCAGCCACCACGTCCTGCCCTTGTACAGGAGGGTTTCTTCATCCTATTTTAACCACTGTGGCAGCTTCTCCCAAACGTGCTGTTTGTCACGTGACACAGGCTTCATCAGTCAAGGCCCTGGAGGGCCTCAGCACTAGAACTTTCAGAAGGTTCCCGTCCTTGTTGAGGCTAGTTAATCCCGTCTCCCCCACCTCCTTCCTGCCTTCCTTTTCTTACATTCCAGCACTGTGCCCTCCCCCTGGAGGAGGGAATGGCAACCCACTCCAGTATTCCCGCCTGGAGAATCCCATGGACAGAGGAGCCTGGCGGGCTACAGTCCATGGGGTCGCACAGAGTCGGGCACAACTGAGCACACACGGCATGCCCTCCCCCTGCTCCCTGCAGGCCCGTCCCGCTAGCACTGAGCAGTTTCCTGTTCGAGGCTGTGTTAGGGGTATGAGACCCTAGCTGGAAAACCCAGCCTCTGTTCTCTTCCGCTCTCGTCCCTGTACTGCTCCGAGTCGCTCTACCTGGATGCACTATTGGCCCGCCACCCCCCATTTCCACAGGGCTCTGACACCTATGACCCATGGAAAGTAAGCTCACTCTGTCCCCAGTCTCTTCTACCTCCCTTTTTCTTAAGCCTGCAGGTTTTTTCAGCTTTGACACATTGTTAGTTTCCTACTGCGGCCATAATGCATTACCACAAATTTACTGGCTTAAAACGACACAAACTTATCATCTTAACCATTTTGTAGGGTAGAAGGCCAACGCGGGTCTCACTGGGCGTAAATCCCTTCTGGAAGCTCTCTGGAAGAATCTGTTTCATCATCCTTTCCAGCTTCTAGGGGCCACCCACATTCCTTGGTTCATGGCTGTTTTCTCCATCTTGAAAATCAGCAAGGTTTCGTCTCTGTGGCGATCCACCCACTGCCATGCTTCCCCCCCTCCCCAGAACCCCCAACTCTTCCCTGGGGTTCCACACTCTTCCACTTTTAAAGACTCTGGTGATTACACTGGATCCACCTGAATAGCCAGGATCCTTGTCCTACCTGAAGATCAGCTGATGGGCACCCTTAGTTGCATCTACAGCCTTAATGCCCTTTGCCACCTAGATTAATTTTCAGTTTCCCAAGCTTAGAATGTGGGCATCTTGGTGGGGGCCAGGGGAGCTTATTCTGGCTGCCTCCACACGTGCAGAATTGACCTGTTCATTTTCATCCCTTTTCCTTCCCTTTCTGGTTTCCTTTATAGCTTAATCACCTTGATATTCTGCTTGACCCCCTCAGCCAGACATTTGGCAACATCCTGAATTCTTCCTGCAGTTCCCCAGTTTCACCCACTGCCAAGCTCTGTGTAACACCCCCACACCTTAAGACCTTGGAGACACTTGAAGGGCCCCTATCTCAGGTGACAGAAAGACTGCATAGGTGGAGATCATCTCCCTCCTCGCAGAAAGTCCCATCCATTGGACAGCACAGAATTCTATAGCAAGTCTCAGCTCTGCTCACCACCGAAGCCGAGGAGGCCCCGCGTATTAAATGGCTGTAGACATTGCCTTCCTGGGACAAGGTGGTTATGTGCTCTTGCCACTTCCTTTTCTTCCACTGCACTGCTCAGCTTCTCTGCGTCCTTTCTTCAAGCCTGTGTGAAATCACGTGACTAGCAGCTCACGTTCTATGTAGCTGGCGGGTTTGTGACCACCCCTTTCTTTCTTACAGTTTCTTGTTTATCCTCATGCTCTTCTTCAGATATGCTTTTCTCCCCCACACAGGTCTCCACATCCGGCTGAGTGGGTTTGGGGGCCAGAGAAGAAGGGTAATCTTCCTTATACATATAGTGTCTCCTGCTGCTGCTTAACATGCGTGCAGAGGGAGAAAGATCTTCCTTGAGTATTTTTTTCCCTGCTGCTCCTTAAATGTTTATGCTGAAGAAAGCAAGCCCTTCCCTTGGCAAACTTCACCTATGAAACCTTTTCCGGCAAGAAGGAATGATGTCATTGTTTGCTCTGTGAAAATTGCAGGCTTCCACCCCCTTCCCCTCACTTGAGCTTGAGGATCATTGCCACTTCTAGTTTTGCAGAGCTTTGGTATCATCCCTGCCTTTGTCTTCAGGTTTCATGGCATGGAAGTCCCAGTGAGGCCGGATGAGCCCTGGGTTTTGACACATCTTACTGTCGGTGCCCGGTTAAGCAGGTCCCCGCTCCACAGGGAGGCCTTCCTCTGCCCCACATCTCCGTGTGCCTGTGCTCGTGTCTCTGGAGCTAGACATGAACCTAGCTTTGTCTGATTCAGAAGACCCTGTGCTAAAATTACATACACGAGTCCATCTCCTGTCTGCCCATCCATCCATCCAGATTGTGATCGTGCTAAAAGTCACAGAATCATTGATTTCTCCCCCAACACCCCTATTTTCTCTTTTTATGTCATTAGCAAACCTATCAACCCTTGTTGCAAGAGCTCTTTGTGCCTCAGAATGTCTTCTTTTGGATTATGATCTCTTCCATCTCTTCTAGGGCACAGCACTGTGTCTCCCTCTCTTTCGAAAGGTGTTCGCGGAGGCCTATCACAGACTCCCCTGCGCAGTGGCATCCATGGCACAGCACCGCTGGGGGAGCAGCAGCGCCTCAGCCTGGCTGCACAGCAGCCTGCACAGCGCTCAGCAGCTGCACAGTTTCCCGCTCAGCGCCAGGCTGGCTGGCCTAGCCCACAGGGAAGCCAGCCTCAATGGAAGCCAGCCTCAATGGCCCACGGCCTCCCATCAGGAGAATGTCGTTTTTATGATTTCATGTAGGAGGCCTTCTAATTTACCTATGAAAATGTAGTAGTGGATTCTCCAGAACATATCACAAAATAAATAAATTGTATCAGTCATAAGCTATGTATCTATAGGAATGGAACGATGTCATTGTTTGCTTTGTGAAAATTGCAGGCTTCCACCCCTTTCCCCTCACTTGAGCTTGAGGATTATTGCCACTTCCAGATTTGCAGCACTTTGGTATCATCTTGGTGTGGTATCTATCACTTGGTATCTATCAATCTTGGCATGGAAAGCATGCCACTTTAGGGGCCACCTCCTCTACAATTTAGGTTTAAGTTAAAAATGGAGTTCTTCACTTCCTGGGTTTTTGTATTGAGTACTAAAAATACACATTATTTTCATTTAATTAGGAGCTATATTGAAGACGATGTCTGGAAGCTTCTACTTTGTCATCGTTGGTCATCATGATAATCCAGTTTTTGAAATGGAGTTTTTGCCAGCTGGAAAAGCAGAATCCAAAGTACGTATGAAACCTTAAAAAAGCCTGTAGCACTTGTTGTGTTCTGTAATGATACTGGTGTGATGTGACTGTGGAACTGGAAGGGGTCTGGACAGATGAGGTCACTGCGGACCCAGCACAACTACAGGTGGCTCGCTCTGCAGTCCTGCAGGTTGAGAGGAGCAAGCCGGGAGTGTCCTCTGCATTGTATGTTCATGCTCTAGTTCAGCACACACTTGCACAGGCTCACAGGATGCCCTGGGTCTCCTCTCCCTGGTTGCCAGTCCCTAGGTCACCCGCCAAAGGCAGTGATTGTACTGGTCTGCAGGGGCAGGCGCTCCAGCCCTGAAATGCCAAGAAAGCCCCTTCTGTGCCCTCAAATCACCTTTTCCAGCAGGACAGACAGGCTAGAGGTTGAGAGATCTCGACTCCCATGTCCTCCTGCCACCCTCAGGATGGTAGCTGTTGTCACCAACTTCCCACAGCATCCCCTGGCCATGTGGGGCCCTCATATTCTCCTCCCTGG
The DNA here is from genome assembly GCF_014754425.2 of Oryx dammah. NCBI lineage: Eukaryota > Metazoa > Chordata > Mammalia > Artiodactyla > Bovidae > Oryx > Oryx dammah. Next base: position 120,527,807 of record NW_024070207.1, read on the forward strand.
CGACGGCATCCACCTTTCTTGTTGTCAAGAGTGGTTCCGAAAAAAACAGCTTGCTTCAAGAACATGGTGCCCCTCAAGAGTAAACAGCTGTAGGGTCTTGGGATCAGGAGAGCTGGTCCCTCCATCTCCCTGTACAAAGCCATATTCCAAGTAAATTGCTGACCATTGCGCTGTGTTTCTCCCAGCCTCCAAAAATAGGCTTTAACGTCCTTTAAGGCAGGAACTGATGTTTGAAATTAGTCATGATGTGTAATGTCCAATGTAGGACGCTTTTCAACTGTTCAGAGCTCGCCACTGAAATATGATAGAAATCCAAGGTATTGTCTGAGCAGGTGTTGTTGCTCCATCATTTGCCCACATTCCCAGGAGCACACTGCTGTTTGAAACCTGGATGGGAGGCATCGCTGCAGCAGTAGTTGCTTTGTGTGGTATGCAGCTACTTACAGTTTTTCTCTCATTCCACTGGCCTCGTGGTAGGCAAAGTGGTGCCTATAAAAACTGTCACGTTACTTGATCTTGGTTCTTTCTCCTGCTACCACTCACCTTTGTAAACCACTCCTACAGTTTTCTCCTGATCTATCAAGTTTGCTCATAGGTGCAAACGGAAAGACTGCCATGAGCCAGACACAAAACACATCCGTTTCTCTGAGAAACAAGTTTAAGTTTTGTCCACATGCTGGGACTGAAGTATAAACATGCTTTACTTATGTGAGGGATTCCAGGGCACCTGACCACCTTCCTCCAGTCCAGGCACAGCCTCCTCAGCCAGGAAGCTCCATTCGTTTCCCAAGGCTGCAGTCATAGTACCAGACACTGGCTGCCTGAGAGGAGCAGAATCAGATTGTCTCACGGTTGGCAAGCCCAGAAATCTTGAGATCAAGCCGTCAGCAGGGCCAGCCCCATCCAAAGGTGTTAGGGAAGGCCTGTTTCAGGCCTTTCTCCCAGCTGCTGGCAGTTCGTGCCTTATGGCAGAACTGCAGTCTCCCATGGCTTTCTCCCTGCATGCGAGCCTATCTCCAGATTTCCCCCTTTTTATAAATACGTCAGTCACTGGATTAGGGACCCACTTGCTGCTAGCATGACCTCATGGTAACTGATGTCATCTTCAACAACCCTCTTTCCAAACATGGCCACATTCTGAGGGTTAGGACTGCAGCACAGGAATTGGGAGAACCTAGGGGTTCTTTGAAAAATGCCCTTTGAAAGTAAGCATCTCATGTGCGTGAGGCTACATTCCAGGTTGTGAATTCCCTCTCCACATTTGGGGGGACAGCCCCGCCTTCTTCAGTTAGGCCTTTTAGGCCCATGAGAAGGACGTTTCCGGCTTGACAGGATCGCCTTGCGCTGTCAGCACAGGTGACTGCACACAGCTGGCACCGAGCCGGGTTGGCAGCCCTGGGATCTCCCTGCACCTCAGGGGAGCCAGTGCCAGGCTGTCTCCCCTGCGCACCAAGCCCCGGCCCCACCCCCACCCAAGGCTGGTGCCTGCAGCTTTCCTCGCCACCTCCCTGGCCTACCTTGTATTTTCCTGTCTTCCTCCTCAAAAGATACGTACTTCTTGAAAGCAGGATCTGAGCGGAGGGGAGGGGAAGGGGAGAAAAACTGAAAGCAGGATCTACTCTTCTTTTTTTTTAAAGGAAGTATCCTTTTTTTTCCCCCCATGCTTAAATGCTTATGCAATCTGATAGCTTCCTTCTTGCCAAATTTTTTAAAAATCTTTATAGTTTCTTGAACACATTTCATAAGTAATTGGGTGTTTCTATTTGAGTTTTAGATACCAGATTAGAAAATAGTGTGAAAACACTGAAGACCTTTAATAGCAGAAAGCTTCCCCCCAATCCCCATGAGCAAGCTGTGTCTAGAATTCCCTGAATGGAAGTGTTAATCTGGTGTCACTCACTGTCACCTAGGATGATCACCGCCATCTGAACCAGTTCATAGCTCACGCTGCCCTTGACCTCGTAGATGAGAACATGTGGCTGTCAAACAATATGTACTTGAAGACGGTGGACAAATTCAATGAATGGTTTGTCTCGGCATTCGTCACTGCGGGTCATATCCTTACCTGTTTAATAAAGAGCTCTAAGAAAGGGTTGGGGTGACAAACCAGACCAGCATGAGATCTGGATGCCAGGTTCTGAGTCTGTGGACTGCAAAGTGTTAGGTAAAAAATGGCCATTGATGGTGCTTTTTTATTTTTTTTAGGGGGAAAAAACATCTTTTGTTTAACAAATAATTTTAAAGTCCAATCTCATAAAATTAAGGTTTATCTGAACCATATCAAGGGTGATTTTATTCTGTAGTTACTTTCTAACTTAAAAAGATTATGTTCTCTTCAAGATAAAACTAACGGCACCCCACTCCAGTATTCTTGCCTGGAAAATCCCATGGATGGAGGAGCCTGGTGGGCTGCAGTCCATGGGGTCGCTAAGAGTCATACACAACTGAGCGACTTCACTTTCACTTTTCACTTTCATGCGTTGGAGAAGGAAATGGCAACCAACTCCAGTGTTCTTGCCTGGAGAATCCCAGGGATGGTGGAGCCTGTTGGGCTGCCATCTATGGGGTCGCACAGAGTTGGACACGACTGAAGCAACTTACCAGCAGCAAGCTAACTCTGAACCCAGTTTATGGGTTTATCTTTTCCATCGCACAATACACTGCATGTGACTTGAAGATTATTTTATCAACTGATCAACTTTTCAGTTTTCATTTCTAAAGATTATACCTTAATTATTTCACATATGAGATTTATTATGCTGCATGATGTCAGGCAAGAAGACGGAATCAAGAACTTCTTTACTGATGTCTATGATTTATACATAAAGGTATGGTATGTTCTGTTCCTTGTAAAATCTGATTATAAAAGATACGCCAACTATGGCAGGACACTGGCCTGTAGAGGGAATCCCCTTAGATGCCCAGTTCTCCTCCCTGCTTAGCTTCCCCCCAGCAGGACTATTCCTCGCAGCTCCCTCACCAGGCAGGTCTCTATCAGCAGCTTAACACATATGCAGGACAACTCGTAGTCATTTTTAGATCAGTTTCAGTCTTTCCCTTTTGGTGCACATAGTTGATTTTATGAGGGAACCATAACTAGAGACACAGAAGCAGTCTATATAAGGAAGTTGCTTCATGATTTTATTCCAGACTGTTTCCCATCTACATATTAACGAGTAAGTTACGGTACAATGAATGTAGATCATAAACCACTAGGAAGTGATTCATGTATTATCAAAGTCACTCAAGGAGAAAGAGGCCACTTGCATTTCTTGATACTTAATTAGGAAAACTGAAATAGTAATAAGATGTGAGTGGTTAAACTGCAGTGCTAACAGTATATTAATAATTTAAATGTTCTGTAAGATTTTTTGCATATCAGCATAGTTAATCAATATTCCTAGTCAGAAGTAGCAGAGAATATTTAGCCCTCTTATAAAGATGGACATCACCAATCGATTAAGGTATAAAAGTTGGTAACTCCTTTCCTCACTTGTGACTCCATCCAGTACTAATTTTCCCTCACATATATTATGGTTTACTCATTATATCATCTGAGAAACTGATCACTTGCCTTGTGTTAAAGCAGAGTATTAAAAATCTGATTGTTAAAAATTACCACACTTTTAATAGTAGTGTGGTATTACTTTTTCCTTCAGTCAGAGCATATGGCAGATTTTTAGTGTGTTTTATATAGCCAGAGGCCTTCCATATGAATCAACATCTTGATAGTTGAATGTGAGTGTAATTGGATTTCACACACAGGGTGGATCCCAGGAGTTGGTTTTGCTTACACAGGTAGTGCTTAGATATGTGCCGCCATGGGTTTTGCCACAGGTACTACCCTGGAACACCAAGACAGAAATTTCCTTAATGGGACATTAACATTTAAGAATGGAACATCTTCACTGAAACTTAAAAATGTGGTCTTTTGACTTGTTTTGAATGTCTTTGATTACTTAATTTAAAACTTTAAAATATCTTCCTTTTAGAGACCTATGATTTGTCAGCCTTTTTTACTTTGACAAGCTCACCTGAGTACTTTCTTCTCTCCTAGTTTGCAATGAATCCATTTTATGAACCCAATTCTCCTATTCGATCCAGCGCATTTGACAGAAAAGTTCAGTTTCTTGGGAAGAAACACCTTTTAAGCTGAATGCAAAAAAAATCAGAAGTACACAATGTCACTACAGTGGGGTATACTCAGGAATGTGTACATTGTAAGTAACGATTAAATAGCATGGTAAAGTTTTACTGGTAGTCTGTTTATCTAAACCTAATGAAATTGCTTCTATATTTAAAAAATAGTACATTCAGTTTCTTACAGCTATGAACAGATTGCTGTTTGCTTGTGAACACTTATTTATAAAGAGCTCTTTATTGGTAATCTTGAAATGTCTTTATTTTTAAAAATTGAGAATAAGCTTTTGACTTTACTCATTCAGATAGTTGATCTTGATGAAGCACTCCAGAACCAAGTATCACTGTCAAGATTTGGTAAGCAGATTTAAAAAGAAAAGCTTCTGCAGTAGGGAATGAAGTTGATAGCACATACATGGGCTCATCTATAGATCACGAGATGTTATGAAAACACATAGGCAGTATACATAGCTCTGCCCAAGAAGCCGGAGCAGACCGTGTTGCAGTGCCAAATGCCACAGGCCTGCCCCTATCAGAGACTAGAAACAGTGATCCTGCTGTAATTTGAGACTCCTGAGCCCAGGTTTGCATAGTGGGAGGCCAGGACCACAGTGACAGGTTATGTTCTTATTTCCTTTCCCTCAGACAGTAAGGATTAAGTGAACCTGTTGATAGATGGACTAGTAGAAGGTTGTAAGGCAGTTTTAGAATTGTAAACAAAGAAAAGCTTGTATCACATTAGCACTTGTACTCTAGGCTTTTCAGGCTGTATACCTGTATACCCAAGCACGCGGGAATGGTCTGTTTTTTTACTATAACAGTGTGGGATCTTAATTGTAAACCAGTAAATGTCCATTGAAAAGCAAGTAAATGTTCATTGAAAACCAAGTATTTTCTGTGCTGTGAGCACTTGAAGAATTTTGTTCCATTCTGAATGACCTGAGCAAGGAATTCTCAGTTTGGTCTTATATCTTTGTGTGAAGCTGCTATCAGTTTTTTACCCTATTTATTTGATTTCCTAAATAAAGATGTTTGTCCAAGATTATGGAAGTTTAGTATCAATTTTTTTTTAGCTGTGCTGTACAGCTTGTGATATCTTAGTTCCCTGACCAGGGATCGAACCTGGACCCTGAACAGTCAAAAGCACCGAGCCCTTGACCATTCAATCACCAGGGAATTCCCAGTGTTGATTTTTTAAGTGCTGCTCTCCCCACCACCTCGACCATTTTAGTCCTATCTCCCCTAAAGTCTGCAAACATACATTATAACTCATTTTACAGAATCCAGATCTCCTCAAACTGGGTGCCAGAGCTTTGGGAGCAGAAAGAGATACTCAGAAATCCAGGAGTAACTCAGCCATGCTCACTGGAGACACCCACACATATACTTATCGTATACAGTTTGCTGTACCCTCCCGGAGCATATAAGGCAGAGGGGAGGCAGTGCCCCAGTCAGGAGCTGAGCCGCGTGGTATTTCAACAGGAAGGTGTAGGGTGGGGATGGTTCCCATCCCCGCTTGTCCACAGGACAGCAGTACCCTGCAAATAGCCTTGTCACCAGGCTCTTGACAGTGAGATGGGAATGAGAACACAGGCCCTGTGGCAGCAGATCCCTGTGGCTAAGGATCGGCTTTCACATATGCCTGCATCTGTCAGAGTGTGAAGGCAGATCCAGTGATGGGCATAGGAGTGGGCAGGATCTGAGATAGGCTGTGCTGGAAAAGCCTGCTGAAATAGGACAGCTGAAAGGATGGAACCAGGACTCATGTAAGGGGAAGAGCAGGGACTGATCATTAGGAAAATGAAAGCAAAAAAGGCAAAAGAGCTCGCAAAAAAAAAAGAGTGATGTCACTGAAAGTTCTGGAACACAAGACGAATTGGGGGACATGAGTAGCACCCTGGGCATTGGACCCACCGAGCACATGCAAGTCAGCATTAAGCCCGTCATCTACACTAGCACTCCCAGTGAACCAAATAAAATGCACAAGCCCGGTTCACTCCTCTTTCACTACCTAGGATGCTTCAGTGGCACCCACGTTCTCCACATAAGTAGGGACCGTGGGTCTCTCCTCCACCCTGCTACACCCACATCCTTTACCTCTATGGTCAGGACAGCACTTCTGGTTGACAGTCCGCAATGGTAATTTCTCAGAATCCACAGACTACACCGAGCCTTCTTCCTACCTACCGCTTCCCTGCCCCACCACCCCAAGCCACTGGCACTGTGAAAGCTTATACAAGGTTTCACAGAAACATGAAATGCCAGGTTTTAACATGTGGACCATCTTCGATATTTTAACTTCAGTTGGGGAGTTTTTCCCAAGGGGGAGAAAGAGACAAAAACAGTTAAGGATTCACTAACAAATATGTATTTTGCCATCTTCCATGCAGCACATTGTAACTGCTACATCAACTGTCAAATGTACATCTGTCCATCCTCCCAAGTTCAGTAGTTTGCCTTTTCCTTAACCTTGCCCAGAAAGGCTTTATATCCAAAGACAGCACGAAAGCCCCATCGGACCTGTAACCCTGGGGCCCCACTTCTCCCCTCCTGCCTGCTCCCTTGGGGCTCTGCAGCTGCTTGCACCCTTCCTGCCACTGCAGTCGCCTGCAACCTTTCTCATCTTTGTGCAACACCAATCTAAGTGCCTTTTACTTTCTTAAAAGAACCAGACTTTCAGCTACCTTTTGCTGCAGCACGAAGAGCTCTTCCATCAGTGAGTTGTTGCTGTGACGGCCGAAGCTCTTCAGTCGGGTCTTGTTCCTCCCCTTCTTGTCCCATTTCAGTTACTGGCTTTGCTCAGGGAGCCTCTGTTCACCGGGTCTTTTAAGTCACACTGTGAAGCAAGATTACTCCCCCTTCCATCAGCCTGTCTACACACATGAAAATATGGTCCTTTGATAAAAACTTTTTGCTGCCCAGCTCTAGACCTCTGAAATGCCAACTAATCTTTAACTGGAAAAAAGTTACTGAAAAGATGCTTCAAAGTTTGGGAAAATCACTAAGCTATTAGTTAAATCTATACAAGTATCAAAATTATACATTTTGTAAATACCTACACACACATTGTATGTAAGGGGCTGAATTGTGTCCCTCCAAAAATTCATATTCAACAAGCCTAGCCCCCAGTCCCTCAGAATGTGACTATATTTGGAGACAGGGCCTTTTAAAAGGTAATTCAAGTTAAAATAAGCTCCTTATATGTTAAATAAACAAGGTCCTACTGTATAATACAGGGAAATCCAATCTCACTAGTAGTATTCTAAAAGGCGGAAATCTGGACACAGAGAGATGGGGTTGGGGAGGTAGGGAAAGAGTTGTATGCAGACGAAAGGTCCTCTACAAGCCATGATGAGAGGACTCAGGAAAAACTAAACCTGTCAACACCTTGCTTGTGGACTTCTAGCCTCTGGAACTGTAAGAAAAGAAATCCCCATTGTTTAAACCACCCAGTCCACGTGTTATGGCAGCCCTGGCAAACACAATATGCTTTCCTAATGTACTAAAAATCTACACGGCTATCCAAGAGACTGAAACATGGCTGCCTGCGCAAGCAGGAAATGGAGACATTGGTTCCTTATGCCTTCTACTTTTCAACCATGTGACTCTATCATCTATTCAAATAATAACAAAAAATGTACTCCTAATATCCATTGGTGACCAAGGTATAGGAAATGTTAATATCCTACTGCCAGCTAGCTAGCAGTCAAGGGCTTGACTGTGAGAAATCCATGCAGCAAATAAATGAGGTGGGTCTACTATAATGGAAATACATCCAGACAGATTAAGTGAAAAGGGCACGTCACAAAACAATGGGCACACTTGGTTTAAAATAACAAAGCAAGTCCCCAGAGAAAAAAATAAAGGCAATATATAATATACGCTAATTTGTTAACAGTGGATGCCTGTTTTTTGAGTGGAGGATTAGTTTGGAGAAGCAGAATTGATTATAAATAATAAAAACTAGAGCTGTCTCTTCATCAACCTGAGAACATAGAGATTTAATCTTCCCAAATTTAAAATGTGAAAATGTTTTGCTTATAGCCAAACTGTCTGCTGTATTAGGAAGTTAAAGACTTTCAAAATCTTAGCTTACTGTAATGATATTCTTTGTCAGTGGTTCCCAAGCTATGGGGCCAGGGAGAGAAGTATCTCAATCTAGCTGTTCCCAAAACATACTCCCCTGCCACAGGACCACCCCCCCAAAAGCATGTCCCTTGATCACCCACTGCTCTACAGCCCTGGGTGCTGTCCTCACTCACATGCAGCCCAGGCATCGGTGTGCCTCGGCAGGGCAGGATCAGCATGAAGGGCGCAGCACCCACAAAAGACCATGATTTGCTTTATCAATTAAGTCTGGTCACTGAAGCAGAGTTGACAAAAGATCTCCTTATGACCAAATCACCACACAGTTCAGTGACACTGGATAAATGCATGCCCAAATAAAGAGGTCTTTGTTTACCCTCACACTAAGTACCAGCCAGAAGTAGGATTTCCTCCAAAAATGATAAAAGCTGGCTTCTGTGTTGAAGGGGGTGTGGCTCACGTGTGGCCCACAAATGACAAGTGATTACTAGTGAGATCAATTCTGATACGCAGAGTGAAAAAATGAACATAAAGAGAAAGAAGTAGTCATCAAATCAAATAACCACAGTGCAAATGCATTCAATTTTAATCTTTAATAGTTAACATTATTGCTTTAGGACATGCTTTCCCTGAACCAGGAACAGAATGCTAATTACATAAAAATATACACATAGAAAAAGTAGTTCTCCATATTCCCAGGGAAAAGACAGTAACTTCTAGGATACTCAAGTGTTTTAATTATAAAGTCTTGGTCATTTCACTTATTAGCTCTGTAACATACATATTTAAATTAAACATTATTAGACAGCCGTTACTGAGTAAATGGATTCTCCCGTGAGGGGATGTGTCGTTTCCCCCACCCACTGACAGGCACAGTTAATGTTTGAGTATGTGACGCGTCGCTGCACACGCATACCCTCTTCTCCGCCCAGAGCCCATCTGTGCATGTGGGTGAGCTGGTCAGGTCGCTACCTCTCTAACTTCCACAGCAAGACGAGCTGGGCTTGGGCTTCCGGTGCAGACGGACCGTGTCTGTCTGAATCAAGGGATCTGACCTATCCTCGGTAGCGAGCACTCTTCGAACTGCTTCCTCAAAGGCTGCTGCGACATTCGTGGCATCTTTTGCACTCGTTTCAAAGTAGGGATAGTCACCGTTGTCCCGGCACCAGGCTTGGGCTTCTTCTGCAGACACTTGCCGCTCGCTGATGTCAACCTTGTTGCCCAGAATCACAAAAGGAAAGCTTTCGGGCTCTTTCACATCTGCGTAATATATGAATTCTTTCTTCCAGTTACTCAAGTTCTGGAAGCTCTGAGAATCATCGACACTAAAGGTAAGCAGGCAACAGTCAGAACCTCTGTAGAACGGCGTCCTCAGGCTTCTGAAGCGCTCTTGACCGGCCGTGTCCCAGATCTGCATGGTGACAAAGTGTCCATCCACCTCCAAATCTTTATTTAAAAACTCCACACCTATTGTATGGAAGAGCTGGGCATCAAACTTATTAGTCACATATCTGTTCATCAAAGAACTCTTCCCAACACCACCATCTCCAAGGAGAATGACTTTGAAAAGCGATGATTTTCCTGCCATTATTAATCTCAAGATCTCTGACTGTGGAACCCTGTAAAACAGAAGAGTACCATTACATTCCTTTAGACCTGTACCTAGTTCCACGTGCCTCTCTGAACATCAGTGCTAAGGGAAAGAAAACGCAGGGAATACGTGACAGCAAGAGATGTCAGCTACTGAGCTCTGCACCTTGCGCCAGGCTCCATCCGACCGTCACTCCCGACAACCACTGCTGAGGGCTCGTTCTTCCCCTTCCTCTGGTCACCCTTGACTGAGGCTGGCACTCAAAGCCGAGTCTAACCCCCAAACCGTTCTCTCAGCTCACAACAAGCCCTGCCACCATTTGTTAGAGAGGCACCAGGAGACCGAAGAGGGCACATTTCCAGAGCAACTGCAAATCGCCCTCTGGTGACATGGTTCACTGACGGCTTTCCTCTCAGGCCAGGGGGCTTCTAGCCAATCCTCTCTGTCTCTCTCCCAACACTATCACCATAGGAGCTGGCAAGCAGGGAACAGGGGACAGAGTTCACTGATCTGGCTGTGAACAGACCAAAGCCAACCACTTGAGTAAAGGACTCTGTTCTCTTCACTGAGGACACTTTTTTGCATTGGCTAACATTAATGTCAGCACCAATGGAATTTTTATCATAATATAGTAACCTAGCACATTCTACCCACAAGATTCGTTTGGGCAGCTCCAACACTTCTGAACAAATGCGAGCCTGGGCTGTTTGTTACTTGTATTTCGAGGGGGGATGCAATGAACCTTAAACCAAAATGTGGTATGGTGCCCACGCTTTAAGGGGAAGCCCTGGGAAGGACCAGACTGCCCTGGGAAGGACTAGACTGCCCCGTGCACCAGTGAGGAGGGCAAGGGTGGGGTGGGGTGGCATATAAAGACTCAGACACCTATTTACAGCCTGGGGGGAGCGTTGTTCGTATTTAAGGCTCCTATTTTAACTTTTATGGAAATTGTCAAGCATACACAATTTTGGAATAATGAGAATAATATAATGATACCGCACAGACCCTAAACCTAGTTTCACCAATTATCAACTTGCAGCAAATCCTGTTTCCTCCATAGTGTCCCATTTTCCCTTCTCCCAAATTATTCTGAATCAAATTACAGCATGTAATCTGTAAATATTTCAGTATAAAATGGCTTTTAAGATATTAAAATTTGTAGAAGCAGACAATCTTTAGTACCGTCTAACAGTACTTTCTGCAACAAAGGAGACACCCTCCATGTGGACTGTCTGATATGACAGCCACTAGCCACATGTGGCTACTGAGCACTGAATTTGTGCCTGGTGGGAGAAACGAAATGAATTTTAAATTTTATATAGTCTTAACTAATTTGAATAGTCACATTTAAAGAGCAAACAGCTATACTGGATAGCACAGCCCTACAGCAAAAATGGCAATTAATTTTCCCATGAAAGTAGATAATGTGAATCCCTCAATGGGAAGGTAGTTAAGGCATGAACAATAATTGTTATATTGACTAAGATGATTCACTGCAATAGGGACCTCCCTGGCGGTCCAGTGGTTAAGACTCCATGTTTTCACTGCAAGGGGCCCAGGTTCGATCCCTAGTTGGGGATCTAATAAGATTCCACATGCTGAGCCATGTCAACCAAAAGAAAAAATAAATCATTGCAGTAAACAAACATTATCTGGCAATCTCCTGGTATACACGAGCATGACCCAGTATAACGAACCCAGTATAATTGAACACTCCCCATAACCAGCAAGAATTCATCTCCTACTACATACATGCTACCACACTATTCTTACAAACATGTGGCAACTTGCCCCTCTTATTGGCTCTCTGACATTACTTACTACAGTAATTACTACTATAATCTAAACAATTTAAATTGGCGCAGCAATCAGGGAGCATACTAGCTGGAGACTTTCCAACCTCAGCACATGGCTCTGCCCACTGCCCAGGCTAAATTACTGTCAGAAAGGAAACTGAAACTATCTCAAACCCTTTCATTTCCTGACATAGTAACAGTGCACTAAATCGGTTCCTTGTTTAATTCTTTGGAATCTTGCTCACATGACTTCAACCCAGACAAAAGAGCAGCAAAACCAAAAATGCACACAACTATTCTTACATAGGGAAAGTGAAAGTACTAGTCACTCAGTCCTGTTCGACTGTTCGCGACCCCAAGGACCATAACCCGCCAGGCTCCTCTGTCCATGGGATTCTCCAGGCAAGAATACAGGAGTGGGTTGCCATTTCCTCCTCCAAGGGATCTTCCCAGCCCAGAGATCAAACCCACGTCTCCTGCCACTCCTGCATTTCAGGCGGATTCCAGACAGATTCTTTACCACTGAGCTACTGGGGAAGCATCTGCTAATGCCCCCTCCTTAACATTCTTTAGTGGTCTTCCAGACTCAGGTCTAAGTCCAACTTCTAAGGCAAGATACCTGGTCCTGTTCCCCATCCTCACCATCAGCCATTCAGAAATGCACTGTCAAGTGGAAGTGAAATTCAAATCCACGGGCTCAGCCCACATACTCACCTTTACCCTGGCCCACACTGCTCCCCCTGCTGGCAACCCCACCCACTACTACTACTACTACTACTACTACTACTACTACTACTACTAAGTCGCTTCAGTCGTGTCCAACTCTGTGGGACCCCATAGATGGCAGCCCACCAGGCTCCGCCGTCCCTGGGATTCTCCAGGCAAGAACACTGGAGTGGGTTGCCATTTCCTTCTCCAATGCATGAAAAGTGAAAAGTGAAAGTGAAGTCACTCAGTTGTCTCCGACTCTTAGCGACCCCATGGACCGTAGCCCACCAGGCTCCTCTGTCCATGGGATTTTCCAGGCAAGAGTACTGGAGTGGGGTGCCATTGCCTTCTCCAACTACACCTAAGTAACCTGGCCCTCAAAACGCTCTGTCATCCCTAACACTGTAAACTTCCCCCAGCAGCCCCTCATTTGAGGACTGTTCCTTTCCCAGGGTTTTCAAGATACATAAACACGGACATTTCATGTTGTGTTGTAAGGGTGTAAAAGACGTGCTCAATCCTAGTCTATCATTTACCCCAGGACTCTAGTTACGTCTCTAGTTAAGTGTCTAGTTTGCTAGACACAAACTTCCACTGCACAGCATCAACTTGCTAGCATCTTTACATCACATTATAAAGCAGACTGTGCAATCTAACAACCTCCAGCCAAACGAGAGGTTACATATCTACCGAATTAAGTCTTAGAAATTCCTTGAGATTTATAATCATAACTTTTATCAGGATACTTTGATAGTTCTTTTCTTCTTGCATAATAATGTGGGATTTGGGATATGCTAGACTCACACACCAGGAAATAGGTACATTTTTTTACATTTCCCATATATAATTTGGGGCCTCCCAGATATCCTATTCCCATCACTTCATGGGAAATAGATGGGGAAACAGAGGAAACAGTGTCAGACTTTTTTGGGGGGGCTCTAAAATCACTACAGATGGTGACTGCAGCCATGAAATTAAAAGATCCTTACTCCTTGGAAGAAAAGTTATGACCAACCTAGATAGCATATTCAAAAGCAGAGACATTACTTTGCCAACAAAGGTCCATCTAGTCAAGGCTATGGTTTTTCCTGTGGTCATGTATGGATGTGAGAGTTGGACTGTGAAGAAAGCTGAGCACCGAAGAATTGATGCTTTTGAACTGTGGTGCTGGAGAAGACTCTTGAGTCCCTTGGACTGCAAGGAGATCCAACCAGTCCATTCTAAAAGAAATCAGTCCTGGGTGTTCTTTGGAAGGAATGATGCTAAAGCTGAAACTCCAGTATTTTGGCCACCTCTGAAATGGCTGGATGGCATCACTGATTTGATGGATGTGAATTTGAGTGAACTCCGGGAGATGGTGACGGACAGGGAGGCCTGGCATGCTGTGATTCATGGGGTCGGACACGACTGAGCGACTGAACTGAACTGAGATATCCTATTTGGGAGTATGTTGGCATTTGCTCAAACAACTAATATAGACATACACAACTCTCTCAGTCTAGCTGCAGCACTGAATATAGACACACATATGGTAAAGATAATTATACAAACTATCTTATTTCCCACTGACATCTAACAAAAGTTAGCTTGATGCAATCGATCATTAACATAACATAATTAGTTTATGAACATTAAAATTTTTCCCTTTTTCTCTAAAAACAGAAAAATTCTTTGAAACCTCTTTAGTATAAGCTGAATGAATAAAGGTATCCTGCTATGTTCTTTTCAAGACTTACCTTCAAATGTAATATGAAGCCTTTTATACTTCAATTTAAGATTGCCCAAAGGCAATAATTTTCACCCAAGCTAAAATGACTTTAGCAATCAGTTAAACACTATGAAAAAAAAAAAAAAGAAAAATACATGTCTCTTTCAAGCTCAACAGGGTCTTCTTTCCCCGCTGATTCTGCCAAACCTGTTCCCTTGGCAGGGACTTCCCAGGTGGCTCAGACAGTAAAGCATCTGTCTACAATGCGGGAGACCCAAGTTCGATCCCTGGGTTGGGAAGATCCGCTGGAGAAGGAAATGGCAACCCACTCCAGTACTATTGCCTGGAAAATCCAATGGACAGAGGAGCCTGGTAGGCTACAGTCCATGGGGTCGCAAAGAGTTGGACACGACTGAGCGACTTCTTTCATTCATTCATTCAAACACTATAAAGAAATCTAAATAAGAAAAGCATAACACACAGGCCATAAGTCTTACCTTAATTGTTCAGTTCAAACATCATCGTCTGCAAAGAAAAAATTTGAAAGCTCACCTTAGTAATATACATTGTCTCTTTTCATAATTTTAAGAGTAAACACAATAATTAAAAAGTAAAAGAAATGTCTGACTTATATTAGTAGTTAGATTCTTAGTTTATGACTGATTCATGTTGAGGTTTGACAGAAAACAACAAAATTCTGTAAAGCAATTATCCTTCAATTAAAAAATAAATTAAAAAAAGGAAAACTGCACCTGCAAGCTGTCCATGACCTTTCTCAGCCTAAAAGTAGCCCTAGAATCAAATACTATACTTTGTTTTGTTTTTTTTTTTTAAGAAGTTTTTCACATGTCCCCATCCACCCTACTTTTCTAAGTATCCCATTCAGACAAATATAAAATCTGGTTAATATGAAATGTAAAACATTTCATTCATTGTTCAAATTCTGCCCAAATTTTGAGTGATTTAAAATAATCATATTCCAGAGAATAAAATCGAGGCACCACCGACTCAATGGCCATGACTTTGAGCCAATCTCCGGGAGATAGTGAAGGACAGAAAAACTTGGCATGCTGCACCCGATGGGGTCGCAAAGTCAACAGAGCAACTGAACAATACCAACAAGGATAAAAAAAGGACCACTCAAGGGACAAGCACCTAATGTTACACAGGAAAATTTGGGCTAAGGCAGCACAGAATATCCTGAAGCTTCTTTCTAGGTAGCCAGAGCAGAGGGGAAACTTTGTGAGTTAACAAAAGCCACTGGCAGAAAGGAAAACTGGCTCCATGTGCCAAAGGCCAAGAGCCCATACCCGTGGCCAAGCTCTTGGACACCCTGCAGCTTCGGGACTCTGGCGACAGCAGGACCTACCGGAGGGCTGAGGAAAGATTCACTGAGACATGGACACCAGGGAAAGCGGCTCACCACTGTGCCAGGCTCATGACCTGAGCACAGACAGCTTCTGCGGAACAAACACATGAAGAAGCCTTTACTGATAGTTTCATGGAAACCAGACAGGTTTCTTTTATGGCCATTTCTTCAGCCAAATTTCTGGAAGAGTCACAGGCAGAACAAATGAGAGGGAAATGCAGGCCGACATTAGGAAGTCAAAGGAGCCTAGTCCCACACACCAAATTCAGTGTGGAGGTTTCCTGGGCCAACTAGGCTGTGCTAAAGCACTAGCCTCTTTCCATCTAAACCAACAGTTTCAAACTCCTCTCCCTCTCTTTTTTAAAAGCAAAGGGCATTTCTGCAGGACTTACAGGAAGCAGCCTTCAACTTATAAATTCAATCAATGAAAAACACAATACCCTTCAAAATCTTGACATTTGGGAGTTAAGGACAAAACCACCACCACCCTCACAATGACTGAGCCCTTCAGGCCACCAACTTTGCATCTCTGCATCCACTCGCCACCAGCTACCCTAGGGGTGAGGACTCTGACTCAGAGGTGACATTCCTTGCTGGCGGTCACACAGCTAGGAAAGTGTCCACCCCAGGGGCCTCTGACCCTGCCAAGTGGCTCTGACCACTGCACAGCTCCATCTGGAGGAGGAAGGAACTGGGAGGGGGGTATGACTGGAACCAGGAAGTGGGACCGAGGTGCGAAGGCACCCACGTGGCCAGGGAGAGCCCAGGGTGGGCAGGGCACCTGGAGCCAGCGGTGGGGGGGTGCCATGGGGGCGCCATGGTTGGAGAGAGAAAAGAGCTGTGCAGCCACAGGACTTCAGGGGCAGGCCACCAGAAGATTTCTGCCAATGCCCTTGGAGTGAGCCTAACTGCATCCCTGAGCATATGCAGAGTCCAAAAAAGCATCTGTCTGCGATCACAAGAGCAGGCTGTGGGGAGGGCAGAAGGGAGGCCTGGGGCAGAGTGGTGGTGGCTCACTTACCATCCCTCTCCAACTACCGACGGTGTCAGCGGGCTCTGGGGTGGCTGGCCTCCTACTAGAGACTGCAGTAAGCTACTCACCCCAAACCCCTCCTCCTGCTCACCCCTGGCCAAGCGGCTAGACCTCAGCTCCCCAGAATCTCTGCCCCCGCGCTCCTGGCAGCCCCCGCAGGCACTTCTGCATGCAAAGGCAATACTGAGATCAGTGTGCCTCCCAGGGCAACTTCACGTCTGTAAAGAGGCAAGATCTCGAAAAAGATTCAGTTATGGGAAATGTCTTATACCATGATAAAAATGCCCAGATTTTTCCCTGAGCCATCCATTTTCTAAACTCTACACCAAAAATACATCCCCATATCATTCTAAAACTACTCGCCCTCAAAAAAAAGAAAGCAAGAAGGAAAAAAAAATTGCAAAAATGTTCCCAGTGGGGCAAATGGAAATGACCTAAATGCATAATTGGGGATGCTCTGCAGCCCTTGAGAAGACTAGAGACATGGGTCTGTAGAAATGCATTAAGTAATAAATCCAAAGAACGTGTACGCCGTGATGACACCGTGTAAAAAGTTCATAAGTTAACATGAAAGTCTGCAAGAAAATCTCGAACAATCAACACCAAGTCTTTAAAGTCCTGACTTGATTTCACACTCATACTCCTTTTTCAAATATCAAAAGTATTCTTTTAAAGCAACAACAATCATTTATTTTGCTCTTGAATCTGCAATGGGGGCAGGGGTTGGCAAACTCAGAAGCATTTTTTAAAACTTCATTTTCACTTAAAGCCTAGCTTGACTGAATGCTGTAATTGAAATAGAAATATTTTTCTTTTAAATTTTCTTCAAAAACTGCTATCCACCAGACCTTAAGGACAACTGCTTCCTGAAGTTTTCTATAACTCAGATTATATTAAAAATAATTCAACATGAAACCCAAAACACAAGCAACAGAAGAAAAAATAGGTCAAATGAACTTCATCAGAATCTAAAACTTCTGTGCTTCAAAGGGCACTATCAAGAAAGTGAAAGACAATCCACAGGATGGGAGAAAATACTTGCAAATCATTAATCTGATAAAGGACCTGTATCCAGGAACTCTTAAAATAATAATTTAAAAAGCAATTTAAAAATGGACAAAAATGGTCAATATCATTAGCCAGGAATGAAATGCAAATGAAAACTATAATGAGATACCACTTCACACCCAAAAGGCAGACAATAACAAGTGTTGCTGAGGATGTGAGAAAACTAGACCTCATACACTGCTGGTGGGAAGGCAGAATGAGTGAAGTCACTCAGTCGTGTCCGACTCTTTGTGATCCCATGGACGGTAGCCTACCAGGCTCCTCTTCCCATAGGATTTTCCAGGCAAGAGTACTGGAGTGGGTTGCCATTTCCTTCTCCAGGAGACCTTCCCAACCCAGGGGTCGAACCCAGGTCTCCCACATTGTAGGCAGACGCTTTACCATCTGAGCCACCAGGGAAGGGAAGGCAGAATGGTGCAATGATAATGAAAACAATCTGTGGTTCCCCAAAAAGGTAAACGCAGAGTTACCATCAGTTCAGTTCAGTTCAGTTCAGTTCAGCTGTTGTGTCCGACTCTGCGACCCTATGGCCTGCAGTACTCTCGTAGGTATGTACTCGAGAAATAAAACAAATCCACACAAAAACTTGTACATGAATAGCATAGTATTAATCATAATAGCCAAAACATGGAAACAGCACAATGTGCATCAGCTGATGAATAATAAAAATGTGGCCTCTCCATACAATGGAAGATTAATCAGTCACAGGAAAGAATGAAGTTCTGATACATGCAACTACAGGGATAAACCTCAAAAACATGATAATTTAAGGAAGCCACACACAAAAGGCCATACATTATACCATTTATATGAAATGTTCAAAATAGGCAAATCCACAGAGACAGAAAGTAAATTTGTGTTCCAAGGAATGGGGAGTGACTGCTAATGGGTACGGGTTTCTTTTTGTGTGTGTATGTGGGGGAAGGTATATGACAAAAATACTCCAGAATTAGTGGTGATGATTGCATGATTTAGTGTCTATACTAAAAACAACTGAACTGTACACATTAAAAACGTGAGCTTTATTGTATGTGAATTATAACTAAATAATCTAGACATATTTTTACTGACACACACACACACACACTTGGCCTGAGAATTAGCAATGAGACCCTAATTTATACATGCCACAAATGATCTCCTTGTCCCTTCAGCAGTATCCTTTTCAATAAGCCAGTTACACACACAATAAATACTCCGTCAGGATTACAAGATGTGCTGGCAACAATGCAGGTTAACGACGGTACACACTCATCTGAACGGGAAGCTGGTTAAGTAGGTTACTGGCAGCAAAGAAAATGAACTATGTTTTCAACAGATACCTCAAAACTAAAGAGAAAAAGAGAGCATTGAATGCCAGCCCTTTCCTTTTTATAACACTGTTTTTCAACTTTTCAATCCTGCACTTTTATCTTGCACTATCAATTGTTTACGGATAGTGTAGAGGAGCCTTTTCTCTGGTCTCTCTCTCCATGCTGGCTTCCAAAGCTGATTATTACAATAAACCAAGGGGGAGTCAAATCCAAGCATGGAGAATATATATCTCCAACAGAAATGTTTGCACGGATTAAAGCTAGACCCTTTTTATCGGTCATGGACCTAACTGCCTCCATTTGCACACATAACAAAACCCATTTCTTTCTTTATTACTTTTATTATATAGGATTTTGAGCATGGCATTCAAAGAGCTCTCCAACCTCACATACCTATATCTGCTTGTCCCAATTATAACCCTTCAGGTCAGCACCCCCAAACCTATCAGGCATTTACTGTCCTGCCTTTGCTCAGGCCCTTATCTTACACTAGGAGTTCCCTCCCCACATCTTGAGAGCTATGAAAATCCGAGTTATCTAAAGGCCCACTTTTGCCATGTCCCTCACAACCTAATCTTTCTCTTCATTTTCATAATCATTCCACTTCTATTACAGCTCTCATTCCCTTACAGTTTCCTAATTACACTGTCAACCCCCTGGGAGTGGCACACAACACCTAATGCCACGCATTCACTGGCCCTTTTTGGGGTCTGCAACATCTAGCACAAAGCTTTCCACATGCTGAGGCACCAAATGAATGCTAAATTGAGAACAATGAGTAAACTACTTCCTCCTTCTTTCTTGCTATTCTATTCTTATTTTTCTATTTGTACTTTCCGTACTTACAGTTTTTTGTTTCTCTATTCAGTTCTTCCCCCATTCTGTTTTTGAGGTCTATTAAAATATGTGGGAGAGGACAAAAAAAAATTGATTCTTACTTGAAACTCAAATGAGAAAACCACTTTAAAATAAGTACTCTGGAATGCAACAGGAAATGCTGAAGACCCACATTCCTGTTAACAAGCTGCCGAAGGGATGCTAGGTTTATAAACGGCTTCCTCAAATTCTCAGGTTTTCAAATCTGAAACCCCTTGACTAACTCTCATTTCCAAAAATTTAAACTGAATTTATCACTCCTGATTTAAATTTAGGAACAGATCTTTTTTTTTTTTTCCCTTCTTTTCAAAATCACATGTTTCTTTTGCACTCACTCTTAAATGTCCCAGTTAGAGGCACGCCACTTTATTTCATATCACAGCTTGAGAAACTGAGGCTCAAAGAAACTAACCAAGGCCACGAAAGCATGGTTAATCCCTCCATCGTTTCTATTTTCACCTACGCTGTATTTATTTCCGTATCTCTTAATACAGGTGTGTCTCGCTTAACAGCCTCTTAACTCCACTCTTTTATTTCCGGTCTTCCTGGGTGTCTTGCTGAACAAGACATGTCAAGGCAGTCATTAAGTATAATAATGGGCACTATCTCTACAGCAAGAAGTGGAGCATAACAAAACGAATTAAGCAAATAGCATAGGCACAGACCAACTTGGGAGGCACAACTTGCCACGTGAAAACACGTTATCTAGGTGGCCACTGAGCACTGCCTCAGAGACAGCTAGAGAAGGAAAAACTGCACAAATCAAACCACGCTCTATCACCAAGTCAGAGCAGCTCATCCTACTTAAAGAAGTTGTTCTGTGAGTGCTCTTTTATGAAGAGCAGGCATCTAACTGAACTGTTAAGAAATATAAACTCTCAGTTTTGCTTAAAACAAGGCACCTTTGTAGTTAGATATACTAACTAATCACTAACAGTGGTGGAGTGAATGGGTAGGGAGAAGAGAGGAAAAAAAAATAGATTTGGTTAAGGAACTCAATTTTCTTAAATTATCCTGAAAATAGAGAGCAGTGTGCTCCAACACAACTTTCTGTGATGAAGGAAATGTTCTTATGTCCAATATAGTAGTCACAAATCACATGCAGCTACTGAGCGCTTGAAATGTGGCTGGTCCAACTGAGGAAGTGAAGTGTTAATCTCATTTCAATTCGGTTACATTTAAGTTGCTACATGAGTACTGCATTGGAAAATACAGGCATGGAGTGTGCTTAACTGAGAGTGCATGAAAGAGCTGCAGGGGGAAAATGCACCTTCTAGAATCATAGGTGAGACAAGGGTGAGTGAATGGATGGAACTGTGCTTGAGCCTTCCTCTGGAAAGAGTGAAAAAGGTTTCATCAGATTCTTAATGGAGTATGCACCTCAAGAAATGATCAATTAAAAATATTTTTTTTAAAAAAAGCAATGATCAATACGCATCTGCAACATCTGTACATTTCATGTGATTAATGTGTATAGTTCATAAGACCCTCAAGATTTTTACCTTTACTTGCCATTACTGTTTCGAGGTTCTATCCCTTACCCATAAGACTTCATTAATATTACACTTGGACCATGAACTGTGACAGTTCAATCAAGAGACTTAGTCACAGGAAACTGCTAATCCTGTGAGGAGAACATTTTGTTCTTCGTTTTATTTAATGAAGTCCTCAAAAGGAACAAGCATAAATTTACCTGTAATGAAGACACCTGAAAATGGCACTTGAAATGCTTGACAGAAAAGAGTGGGGATAGTTTTAAGGCTGCACTTTGGGGGACAAAATTAAAATGCAAAAAAATGAATAAAAGTCATAAAATAGGAATACTACACTAGGAAGCAGACAGGGTATTTCAGGAAGAAGACTGTGTTGTGAAAGAAATGAATGTGAACGTGCAAGTTAGAAAAATACATTAAGAGCAACAAAACACAAACTGAACATGATCTGCAATGATCTGCTGTAACTTAAGGGAATCCTGGTTCTGACTCGTCTCTTCAAGTTAGGAAAGAAACCTGCTTGCTATCTTTAATTTGAAGCAGAAAGGGGTGAGGGCTGGAGAAACTTCCATGTAAGCTCAGGGAAGAGTCAGTATAGCAACACTCCCTACAAGGCATGAGGCCACAGCAAGGCAGAACTTCTTGGCTGTTACAGAAATTAAGTAAGAGGGGTGGAATTTCCCAAGAAAATCTATTTCAAGAGAACAGCTGTATATCCGGCATATAGGACTGAACTAGATTAGGGACTCCCATTCTGCTGGGAAACCGTCACCAGGTCAAAACGAGAAGAAACGTCAGAGCGCCGCAGGGAGCTTTCTGGAAAGTTCGCTTCATCACACGTCTCCATCGCTGATGCTGCAGTTTGTCCCCCCCAAGGTGGGGAGCTGACTTGGCTTACAAAAGCCTTCCCGAGCCCAGACTTACTCCGTCATCATGACACATTTCGCTCTGTGCCTGATCAACTCTGCACCTGCTCACTGAATGGAGGTTCTCAACCTCTCTATCCCCCGAGCGTCAGCAGAAGTCACGGGAGACTTCCCAAAGGCCAATCCAAGGGCTTCTCCTCAGTGCTCATCTAAACCCCCTAAGGCGCACGCAGCCCTAAAGCGAATGAAGAAAAAAGTGCCCCCTGAGGACTTTGCTGTGTACACTTCTACAAACACATCCTCATGGCTGACCAGTGTCTTCAGCAGAGGCCCACCCAGTGGACAGTGAATTCTAAGATGGAGCAATTTGTCTGAATGTATTACCTGGCATCAAATCTCAAAGGGGTACCCTTCTGAGGGTATTTTTTTAAAAACAAGTAAGATAATGGAGGCCCAAATGGGAAAGGGTCTTGCAAGTATCACACCTCTAACTAGAGGCATCAGTGGGACCTTGAAGTCTTAGCCAGGACTCAGTCACCAGTACTGTCTCTGTTAGGTCTAACGGCCTGGCAATGACCTTGAAAATGCTTCCTACTTCATCGTCCATAAAGCTATCCTGCCTTCTCTGCCCCTCACCCCATTAGCTTTCTGCAACCCAAATGGCTCCCTTTTCTAGGAGGCTCTTAGACCATATATATCATCAGGTTGATGCCCTTGCTGTTGTTCAGTCACTAAGTCATGTCAGACTCTGAGACCCAAGGACTGCAGCCTGCCAGGCTTCCCTGTCCTTCCCTCTCTCCCAGAGTTTGCTCACTCATGTCCATTGTGTCAATAATGCCTTTACCTCTTCCCAAACCATATCTTCCTGGGATATAAAAACGTAGTGATTCCTAAAGTCCACCTCCACCCTTCTGCCCCTTGGGCGCCAGATAAGAATTCCAACCCCTTTTATAATACAGTCATCTGATGTATTCAGATGGCAGTTCAAATTCAACAGATCTAAAAACCAAGTTAATTATTTTCCCCATTTTCAAAATCTCTTCTGTCTTACCCACTTCACCCACACAAGAAACGTGTCCAGTCCACTCCCTACCTACTGCCAGTATCTTTGCTCAAATAACAAATGCTATGACTACAATAACATCAGCCACCACTGTTCCCTGAGTGTCTACTAGGTACCTGGCACAGAGCACCTTGAAGTCACCTGCAACGCAGACGCTACCACCCATGCTTTATGGATCAATAAACCAAGTTCATAAAGATTGAATAACTTCCCCCTGGTATAATTGAACAGGGCAGGTCAAACATGTGTGACCTTCACTCCCATCAAAAGAAAAGAAGTCAAAAAAATATACAAAGCCAAAAAAGACAAGAAGAGAACAACTGTAGGTGAGAGACAGCAACAAAACCAGGAAGATGGAAAGTAAATGGTCCAGCAGTGACAAGCTGAAGAGCCAGGGAACCTACCTGGGGAGAAACAGCTGTTAAGGAGAAACTGGCCCTGAGGGCACGGGGCACTTCTCAGCACAGAGGCAGACAGGCCGGCTGGGTGGAAAGCACAAGGGGAGACCCCATGACACCCCCTCGAAACCCAGGGGCCTCTCCCTACCAGCAGACCTACTTCCTAATAAACTGTTTGCAGCAGGAGTTGGGGATGGAACTCTCCAGATGATGAGGGAGGGGACAGCAAGCGACAGTGCGTGCAGGGAACTGGGCAGGGCAGGTTATATGACATTTCAGAAGGCATCACAGAGGTGCTGGCAGGACGCTTCACAACCAGTGCTCAAAAGGGAGTTCATGAGTTCATGGTAGATCACACCACATTCCTTTCTATGACATCGTATCTTTGGGAGGCGGGGTTCCCTGGGGCTAGTATGATAAAAATCAGGTGCTGCACAAATATTAATGCAAAACAGGGTATGAGGGTAGCAGCTGTTTGTTCCCAAACATTCTGCAATGTTACTGAAGAGTACTGGAGCTCGTTCTAGAAATGCTTTGTATTCACCAACACGTGGCCTTCCAGCAGCTCTTCTGTTCTGACTCCAATGAAACCAGATGTATGTTCAGGTGCGTCCACCTAGTCCCTGCTCTGATTACACACCCCAGCACAAGACTGCGCCCACGAGAGCAGTCGCCTAGCCGCATGCCGCACTCCAGAGAGTTCTGATATGTGCGAACCTGTTAAAGCAGTTAAATCCTCCATTATCTGTGATATGCTTCTACAGAGCAAGTGCCAGGAAGAGAAATCTGTAAGGCGCTTTTTCAGACTTCTCCAACACTGACAAATACAGCCTCTCTCACAAGAGCGAACCTTCTGGAAACGACCTTAGCCTCTGTTCCCTCAAAACCGAGCCCAGTTCACAAGAACCTGGGATAAAAACGGTTCAGCCCACACTGACCCAGCAGTCAGTTCACTGGCTGCCGTGATCTGCTCTCCTTCACTCCTGGATAATCAATGTAGCCACAGGATGAATGTAGCAAGCTGTTCCATACTGTTTCTCCATCCCCCTCTAACAATAGCAGACATTGGGAAGGCATCAGGCCGTGGACACAAGTGGGGCCTGTGTTCTGAGCCCCTGCACTGAAACGAGCAGGTTGAGGGCAGCCGGTCTGGTGAATCCCCACGGCCTGCCTCGCTCCGTTCTGTATTTCTTCCCAGACACGGGGCTGGCTCTCCCCGGCCCACGCTGATCTAGCTGCGACCTCACCTGCAGTCGCTCACTGCTCGTCATCCTCTCTATGTTTGTGATAAGCACCAGCATGCCCTACTCTGCACCCGGCATGGTCAAAAATTAACAGAAGGTAATGGAGGAACCGAGGATGAGCAAACACCCGGAGCTCACCTTCACAACATGTGCAATGCCAAGAGTCACGCTGGGGAAGTTCTCTCCAGAGCAGAGGCACCCCCAGACTCCCTGGCAAGCTCCAGCCTCCCCTCCCCAACCCAGGGCAACCAGGCCCCCCTCACCTACACACCTGGGTCCCCCAGCTCTCCTCCCTCGGGAACTTTGACCTTTCATCTGCATCACAGCTCTCCAAACGCCCTGAGGCCTTTTGTGAGTTCACCACCCGGCTCAAAAAAAAATTCTTAATACATGTTCTGTTGATGATCTACTTAGTCACAGGCTCTATTTTCTTTTCCTTGGTTTTGATTAACAAATTTATTACCGAGCTACCTTTCAAGTGAGACCTGTTTCTCACACACACAGACACACACACACTTTTCCATTTGGCTTATTTCCTTCTGTTGCTTCACCAGCTTGCCTGAGGCAGAACTCCAGGCAGCCCTCCTTTTACTGCGCTTCACAGTTATTAGGGGCTTTTTACAAACTGAAAGTTTCTGGCAAACTCTGCATGAAGCAAGTTTATGAGCGCCATTTTCCAACAGTATTTGCTCACTGCTTGTCTCTGTGTCACGTTTTCATAATTCTTGCATTATTTTAAACTTGTTCATTATTATTATATTTGTTACCATGATCTGTGATCAGTGATATCAGCAGTGCAAAAAGATTACAACTCACTGAATGCTCAGACAATGGCCAACAATTTTCAGCCACGAAGTATTTTTTAATTAAAGTGTGTATGTTCTTTTTAGGCGTAACACACAGGTATGGTATAAACATCTTGTAACTTTTGTAAACAGTGGTAAACCAAAACCTTTGGTCTGAAACCAAATCCAAAATATCTCCAAGGTATATCTGTACTTGGAAGCCAATAATTTGATGTCTTTACTTGGTGTCATAGATCCACACAGGCATTACAAAGTACAACCAGCTCAATTTTACAAAGAAAGAAATGTGGTGACCTAACTTGGCCAGAGCAGCAAACCAGTGCACATGGAGCAAGACTCCCCAGAGCAGGGGGTGCTCCTGCTGCACCAGTTTCTCTTGATACTCCCCAGGATAAAACCCCTCCAGTAGTAACAGAGCACACATCCCTTTGGTAGACTGAACTTGATAGCAATCATTTTTAGGTGTATAATACAGCATCCCCTCTACCCCACAGCAGACAGCTCCTGATACAAGGCAGAGAAATCTATTCATTGGCAATGAACACACTCAGTGTCCATCAGCACAAGGCAAAAAGCAAAGCTCCTCACAAAAGATGCCATGTTGCCCGAATGAATAACACTCTCACAGCAATTCCTAAATAGAGCCAATCTTTTTTTTTTTTTCTGGCCACGCTGCAGAGCTTTCAGGATCTCAGTTTCCCCAACCAGCAACTGAACCCAGGCCACAGCAGTGAAGGCCCCAAGTCCTAATCACTACACCACCAGGGAACTTCCAGGGCCAAGCCTTTGGGACTCCTCTCACTCACAAAGTTCACCTAGGAGTTACATCTGCCACCAGAATGAAGCAGTACATGGACTGAAGGGGCTAGTTTTAGGCATGATGAAAACATGCTGGAAAAAGTCAGAAAAAAAATGCAAAAATCAATTAAAATTTTTCATTGCTTATTTCTTGAATTAATTGATATAATCCATACAGAACTATTGTCTACTGAAGCTAATTTAAGGAAGAATTTTATGCTCAACAAGAATGGCTTCTCAATTTGTTTCTTGTAAATATTCACAAGTGTTCAATTTACAAAGCTATCAAAACCACATCAACCAGAGCTTGGGATTAACATATACACACTGCTATATATAAAAGAGATCATCAACAAGGTCCAACTGAGTAGCACAGAGGATTCTACTCAATATTCTGTAATAACTTATATGGGAAATGAATGTGAAAAAGAATCAATATGTATATATGTATAATTGAGTCCCTATACTACACACTGGAAACTAACACAACATTGTAAACCAACTATGTGGTAGCTGCTCAGTCGTGTCTGACTCTTTGCGACCCCGTGGACTGTAGCCTGCCAGGCTCCTCTGTCCATGGAATTCTCCAGGCAAGAATACCGGAGTGAGTTGCCATGACCTCCTCCAATAAAATTGAAAACAAAAAGAAAAATGCATCAACCTTTCCCCATTTCACCTAAGTCCACACACAGTAAATACCATGAAACAGGTACCTATGAGCTGGTTTGCAAATGTTTTGTTTAACAACACCTGGCCCACGACCTTAAGTAGGCTGGGTAATGAACTTTGTGGGAGGACAAAGTTAGATCCTGATCTCATGACTGTGATCAGACTGTATGCTTTGGGGAGGGGGGGACTCCCCACTGCCCTTGGTATCACTAGCACCTTTTTGTCAGCAACCAAAGACTACTCAGAAAATGTTTGCTGACAATTCAAATAATACTGAAACCAAATTTCCTAAGTCAGCTTCAAGGGCCCTGAATGCCCCTCAAGTTCTTTCCAACACTTTTGCCAACGAAATAGAAACGGGGAGCGGGGAGAGATTTCTGTTATCAGAACATTTTTGGTCACTCTTATTCTTTCAAATAAATGAATATATCTCTTAGTCAAGGGAAATCTCTTCAAGTTCCCAAGTCCAAGAGGTTCCTAAACAAGAACCAACAGCACTGACTGTGAGCTCTGGAGTTACATGGACTGACATCAAGCGGGATTTCTCAACCCCAGCACAAGCAACATTCTGGGCTGGGCAACTCTCTGTGAGGAGCTGTGCTGTGCATTGTAGGATGTTGAGCAGCACCCCTGGTCTTTACTCAATAGATGCTTGCAGCACTCTCTCACATGTGTGAACCAAAAAGGCTGCAGAGGTTGTCAAATGCCAACCCCTACTGGCACTCTAAATTCACAGGGGCCTACTCGGAATCCTGGCTCTTATCTTCAGTCCTCCAGAGAACCACAGGCTAGATGGAAGAAGTGGCGGAGGAACAAAGAAATGGAAAGAGGAGAGCTTGGACAAGAGCGAACAGCACTGAAGTATTTCCTTAGTCTCCAAGAACTTGGCCAGGCGTCAAGGCCAACAGTATTCTACTTAGTTTTCCTCGGTCTATTCAAACCTTACAAATGACAAACCAAAAATCTCTCCAACTCACAAAACTCTCCAAAGTAAATAAGTCAGCAAGCCAGAAGCTTTTTAGTATAAACTAGAGGAATTTACTATTAATACAATATCCACACACACAAAAAACTGAAGACACCAGACGGCCACACCAGATGCAGAGTTTGAGACAAGTAGTGAAGGTAACTTCAACCCAAGGTTCTAAAACAGAAACGAAAAACAGTCTCCTTAAAGGTCCGTGGCGTAAGAGTACTGAGCTTCCTTCATGTCTTGAGTTTTGTTCCACTGAAAAGTTTCTGAGATTACAGGCAATTTAGGGATTTTCCACTACAATTATGATAGCAGAGAAAGACAAGCACGAAAAATAATTTTTCATTAATTTTTTAAAAAGCAACCAAAATCCTACATAAAGAGCGTGTTCACGTGACGATTTGGAAACTACCCGAAGTCATTCCTCAAAAGAACCCTGGTCACGGGATGTATCATCACTTAAAAAAAAAAAAAAACACCCAAAACCCAACTGATACTCTTCGACTTAAATTAATTCAATCGGCACTTAAAATTTTCATCTTCTCTCTTTAAAAAACGAAGTTGGAAGAACGAGAAGAACACCATTCGGAAACCTTGGCCAGAGTCTGCATCCGATAACGGCCCAAACCGCCTCCAGCCCCTAGGATTAGTTTCATATTTCCCCCCTCGTCTCCAAAGTGGTACTAACACCTCAGCAAACGTTCACCTGGGAAGCAGGTCAGAAGTCGCCAGTATCAAATCGTGCGCGCCTCTGCCTTCTCTCTGTGAGTCACGTCAGAGTGGGTTGCTTCGGGGTGCCTGGGTGGGTTTCTCCGTGTACGCGTGTTTCCCTGCGGGTAACATATGCCCTTCTCTCCCCCCTAGGGGTTTGTGTGGCCGTGTCCCTCTCCCTGATCCCAGCTGCTAATGGATCTCTTTCCCCGTGTGCGTCTCCAGGACTTCTAGGTGTCTGTCTTGGGGCGTGTATCTCTCTCCCCGGGTGTGTAGGTGTGGGACCCCGTCTTTCCACCTGCGTCAGACACTGTAGGAGGCAAGGGGCTACAAGTCGTCCCTTCTGCTGCGGGGGGGAGAGCGGAAAAGTGACCCGCAATGGCCGCGCGCGCCCCCCGCCCCAGTGCCCGAAGCCCAGGCCGCACTCGCGGTCGGCGGGCTCCGCTCAGACCCTGACGCCCGCGCAGCTGGCCCCAACCCCCGCCCGGCCCCGAGGGGAGTCGGCGCCCCGCTCACCTCACGGCCACACGGAATAAGTTCGGGAGCTCCGGGCCGGTCCGTCCGAGGGCAGGGGAAAAAAAGTGAAGAGGGTCGAGGAGCCAGCGGGCAGGAGACTTCGGCGGCACGGCGAGGGTCAGTCTGCGGTTGCACCCGTCCTGCACGGAGGGAACAACATGGCGACGGGCCGGGGCGGGGCCCGGGGAAAGCGGGCGGGACCTACTCGGCGGGGCGGGGCCCGGGGTGGCCGGAGCCCTGGGAAGGTGGGGAGGGGCCTGGTCGGCAGGAGCCCTGGGAAGTCGGGGCGGGGCCTGATTGGGGGTTCGGGGCGCGGGGCCTCGAGGTCGCCTCCGCCCTGCCCTCACCCACTCCTTGCCAATCCCCTCTAGCTGAATCACAGGTTTCTTCGGGTGCGCTATTTCTCTAGACCTCCGGTTGCGTTCCCGGGAAAAGACAGCACGGATACTAGTTACCTTTAAAAGCTGACGTAAAGTGGGAATAAGCAGACCGCAAAAGCACTGTCACACGATGCTGTGACTACGCGGTGAAATGAATATGCAAATAAACAAGTGAATAGATTGAAAAATGAAAACATCTGTGACATTGTGAAATAACAGGATTTCTTGATTAGTTTTTTTTAATTTCCTTGCTCTTGTTAAAATTTTTACTGCCTCTCGCCTCTAAATATAAAGCACTAGTAGGAAAAGATATAAAGAAGCAGTGAGAAAAGGCGGTACTGAAACTTAATTCCTCACTTGAAATCCGGAGTTAAGTGCAGGTCGATATTGTAGACCAGAGAGGGATTTTTAGTCCCTCTATAAATATATTTTGTAGGGCAGATTTAGTTTGTTTATTTTCCAAGAAAAGATCTCACCTTTATTGTTTCCTGGGCCCACAATCATTAATCTCTGGCTGTTTCAGTTCAGTTAAGTTCAATTGCTCAGTCGTGTCCGACTCTTTGCAACCCCATGAATAGCAGCATGCCAGGCCTCCATGTCCATCACCAACTCCTGGAGTTTACTCAAACTCATGTCCATTGAGTCGGTGATGCCATCCAGCCATCTCATCCTCTGTAATCCCCTTCTCCTCCTGCCCCCAATCCCTCCCAGCATCAGAGTCTTTTCCAATGAGTCAACTCTTCGCATCAGGTGGCCGAAGTTTTGAAGTTTCAACTTCAGCCTCAGTCCTTCCAAAGAACACCCAGGGCTGATCTCCTTTAAAATGGACTGGTTGGATCCCCTTGCAATACAAGGGACTCTCAAGAGTCTTCTCCAACACCACAGTTCAAAAGCATCAATTCTTCGGCACTCAGCTTTCTTCACAGTCCAACTCTCACATCTTTCCATCCACTGGAAAAACCAGAGCCTTGACTAGACGGACCTTTGTTGTCAAAGTAATGTCTCTGCTTTTGAATGTGTTATCTAGGTTGGTCATAACTTTTCTTCCAAGGAGTAAGCGTCTTTTAATTTCATGGCTGCAATCATCATCTGCAGTGATTTTGGAGCCCCCAAAAATAAAGTCTGACACTGTTTCCCCATCTATTTGCCATGAAGTGATGGGACCGGATGCCATGATCTTCGTTTTCTGAATGTTGAGTTTTAAGCCAACTTTTTCACTCTCCTCTTTCACTTTCATTAAGAGGCTCTTTTGTTCCTCTTCACTTTCTGGCTCTTTAGGAAGTCAATTTTGGGTAAGGAATCTAATGTAATTATTCAGTACTAGAATAGTTCCATTTGAGAGAGTTTGTCACAAGCATAAAAGGCAATTTTAGAATCCTTGTGAAAGTGAGGCATGTGACTGAATTCTAGTTTAAGCTTAAATGAATTTTTCTTTCATAGAAAACAATCATATCCATGCAGGGTATTTCCCCAAGCAAATATAAGTAAAGGTTTATAAAATGCAAATCTACTGATAATAGGGAGGATGAAGAGATTCATTAGCTTATTTTAAAACACATAATTAAAACTACACAACAAAACATGTAAGAACTTTAATCTTTCAAAAATACACCAAAATAGATAGTGTTAGATCCAGTGGACTAAATTGCAACAAGGAAGCCATGGGTCACTAAGGAAATGCTATCTGAAACATTCTAGATCTATCTCATAATCATAGACAAGAAGTGATGCAGTAAGGGTTTATCGTCATAATCGCTAATACCAACCAGCTATTAACAGGTGCACTTATGAAATTACTGTATCTTGACTTAAAGAAAGCCTTGAGAAATCTAAGAATTTTCAAGAAAGGGTCCTAAGAAGGTCCTACAAGTGATTCATAGGCTGTTTCAAAATGTGAGTGAGCCATATAAACATATCTAGTTGTAGCCACAGTCAGCAGCTGAAGAAAGAACATGGTGGTGGTGCTTTAGTCGCTCAGTCGTGTCCGACTCTTGCGACCACAGGACTGTAGCCCACCAGGCTCCTCTGTTCATGGGATTCCCTAAGCAAGAGTACTGGAGTGGCCTGCCATTTCCTTCTCCAGAGGATCTTCCTGACCCAGGAATCAAACCCAGGTCTCCTGCATTGCAGGCAGATTCTTTACCAACTAAGCTATGAGGGAAAGAAAGAAAGAATATGGAAAGAAAGAAAGAAAGAATATGGAAAGGTACTTTTACTGAAATAACTCTTACTTGGTCGCTAGCCAACTGACACTTAAGAATACTTGTATATTCTGGTCTCTTCCACCATCCACTTCTTTACCTAATTGATATGACAATGCGAGAGTAGGCTGAGTGGAAAGATCCTTCCCTGAAGGGCAAGTTTGGGGATTTTTCCTGTGGATGTGTATAGTTGGCAAGCTGACACAAGTTAGATAAATATGGTCTCTATTGCTCTTGCTTCATGAACTTGTTTATTAATGAAAAACTTTGAAGAACTGACCGAGTTTGGCTCCCTTCATCTAATTAGGGTTTTTGCCTTTATATTCTGTAAACATCTAGTGCATCACTCAAGACGGAAAAAGAGGTCAAGATTGCTGGGCATTAATCATGCCTTTCCTTAAGTAACACCTACTTATTACTATGAGTGCTGGGAGTTAATACTCCATTTAAAGCTGGAGTCTAAAAGAGATCACCTCTGGTATCTCTGATGAAAAGCTGCTGCTGCTGCTGCTGCTAAGTCGCTTCAGTCATGTCCGACTCTGTGGGACCGCATAGACGGCAGCCCACCAGGCTCCTCTGTCCCTGGGATTCTCCAGGCAAGAACACTGGAGTGGGTTGCCATTGCCTTCTCCAGGTGAAAAGCTACAAGTAAGTAAATATTATAATATTTATTATAATCAATAAATATTTTATTGATTATAATAAGAAATAGCGACTATAATTAAATTGATTGTGGACTTCCCTGGAGGTCCAGTGGTTAAGACCCTGTGCTGCCACTGCAAGGGGTGTGTGGGCTGGATCCCTGGTCAGGGAACGAAGATCCCACAAGCCTCAAGGCAGAGCAAAAACAATAAAATTGATTATACTTTTCACAGATAAGGAAAAACACAGAACTCAATGGTAGGCAATTTGACCATTAAAAGACAAATCTGAATAATCAGACCCTGGTGGCTCAGTGGTAGAGAATCTGTCTGCCCATGCAGGAGATGCACGAGGCCTGGGCTCCATCCCTGGCTGGGGAAGATCCCCTGGAGAAAGAAATGACATCCCACTTCAGGATTCTTGCCTGGGAAATCCCATGGACAGAGGAGCCTGGCGGGCTACAGTCCATGGGGTCGCAAAAGCGTTGGACACAACTTAGTGACTCAACAAGAAAAAAATCAGAAATGTGGCCCCTCAAGTACTGAGACTACAGCGGGTAGATAAGACACTGGAGGAATTCAGGGGTGTCCCCAGACACTCTCCCACATTTTTGCTTCTATCCTCCAGCTGTGTTTATATTATATCATATGACCCTACCTTGCTGAATGAAATAGATTCAGTCTGTTTCCTAAGAGAGCTCAGAAGAGTAGAGGAGATATTCAGTAAGTAAGTACATGGATGTACAGTTATAAATTGGATGAAGGGCCTTGAGGGAAATAAACAAGGTGCAGCTGGTGGGAATACAGGGTGATGGGACCAGAGAAGGTGTGAGTGAGGAGGTGATTCATACTGAGCCCCAAAGATGGCAGTGGGCAGGGCTGGTGCAAGTTGAGGGGACGGCAGTTCACTAAGAACCTAGAACATTGCTGCAGCCAATAAAATTATAAATAAAGATGCAAACTATTACAAAATCTTCAGAATTGATGGAAAAGCTGAAATTATATTTGTTTCTCTAGTCATAACTAGATCTAATGTGCTATCTTAAAAATAACAAGTAGGTGTTGAATAGGGCTGCTCTTTCTTTACCACACTGTCAGCATGGCATAACCCAGGTAATTACAGAAGGCAGAATAAAACAGGCATTAACCTTCAGGAATGAGGTGGGGAATTTGATCCCTTTGCTGATTTCCTGATGAATGTGAGTCATAAACTGAACTTCACCTTTAAGGGCAGCAGAAGGAAAATCCCAGGCATACCATGGTATGTAAAAATATGTTTGCGTGTGTTTGTGTGGGTCTTTGTACATATGAGTGTTTATTTAAAAAAAGAAGAAGAAGAATGGAAAGGAAGTAGGAAAATCAAAACAGTTGAATTGTTATGGGAATAGAATTTTGGGTAATTTTTACTGAAATTTTGAATCCCACATTATAATACGCTTTTGAGCAATAGGTAGAAATAGGTGAAAATAGGTTGCAAAAAGTCAGACATCGCTGAGTGACTGAAGAACAACCGGTGGAAATCTTTTACTGAAGCAGTACTAGGCAACCTTTAGAAATCTTTGCCTTAGGCTACACTGGTAAGAGCCAGACCAAAATCCAGTTATCTTAGCAACTCATTCCTTCAGATAGAAGTCCTTCCAAATCCACAGACACATCTAAAACTTTGAGCTGCTCCTAGAATTCAGGACAGTAACATGAAAGTGTGGTCCTCCTACGTGCCCACTGCCGTACGTCTGAACACCCCATGCACATCAGCAGCTTTCTTGACCTTTTTGGTACAAGAGCTGAGACCACTGTCATACTTATATAAGCAATTTCTTTCCTCTCATGTCACTGTCATCCACATAGGCATAGCCTCTCATGTCATCCACATGAACCCAAGCTGGTTCAGGCGGCTGGCCATAGCTGTAGTTAGACTCAGCCTAAACTCAATCCCTGACCGGATTAAAGTGATAAATCCCTCAGCCTATCTGCCTACTGGAGGACAGAGGGAACTCTCAGTGGTGGAAGATATTAACTAGAGCACTTATTTTTCATTTATGCATAATGCCCAGCACACAACAAAAAAATAGTAGCCATGCCAAGAAGCAGCAAAGAGTGACTCATAATCAAGAGAAACCAAAACAACAGGGGCTTCCATAGTGGTCCAGTGGTTAAGAGGCTGCCCTGCAATGCAGGGGACACTGGTTCAATCCCTGGTCCAGGAAGATCACACATGGCATGGAGCAACTAAGCTCACGCCACAACTACTGAAACTGGCGAGCCCTAGAGCCTGTGCTCCGCAACATGGGAAGCCACCGCAATGAGAAGCCCTCGCACTGCTACTAGAGAATAGCCTCTGCTCATCACAACTGGAGAAAGCCCAAGTGCAGTAACAAAGACCCAGCACAGCGAAAAATAACTAAATAAATAAAGTTAAAACAGCAGCAACAACAATAGAATTGAATATGTCATGACAATTTAAATGTATCTCAGGAATGTATGCTCAGGGAAGCCTGGCAGGCTGCAGTCCATGGGGTCACAGAGTTGGACACGACTGAGCAACTGAACTGAACTGAACAGGAATGCAAGGGTGGTTTAACATTAACAGTGTGAAAGAAGGAGAAAACATACAATCAATTCAATAGATGAAGAAAATAATACATTCAATTAACAGACATTTGTGATAATCTCAGCAAACCAGGAATAAAAGGCAAGTTTCTTAACCTCATGAAGAATATCTATTGAAAACCTATACTGAATATCATTCATTCTTAATAGTTAAAATCTGTAAGTATGTGCTTTAAAGCAGGAAAAAGGTAAGTATGTCTCTTTAATATTGCACTGGAGGTCCTAGCCCACAGTAGTAAAAGAAAAAGCAAGTATGATGACTGCAAAGGGAGAAAAAAAACAGTATTAAACACAGATGATATGCTGACAAAATCCAAAGGAGACTATAGAAAATTTACCAAGAGTTTAACAAGTTGTCTTACTGTAGACTGAAAGTTTGTATCCCCTCAAAATGCATATGTTGAAATCCTAGCCGCCAATGTGATACTCTGGCCAATCACATACTCTCTTTGAAGGTCCGAGTCTCCGGCAAGCAACACAGAGATGCTGGAACAGTTCCGAGTTCATTCTGGAACGGAAGTTGTGGCCCCTGGTATCCAGTGACCACAGATAATGCCAGTGGTGATGATACCAGTGGCAGGATCTAGTACCTCACAAAGACAGCATCTGAATTAAGTCATTCATGATCTGGATTCCTGTTTTTCTTGTGCATGTGTGTGCAACCCTATGGACTGTAGTCCACCAGGCTCCTCTGTCCATGGGATTCTCCAGACAAGAGTAGTGGAGTGGCTTGCCATTTCCTCCTCCAGGGGATCTTCCTGACCCAGGGATCTAACCTGCATCTCCTGTGTCTCCTGCATTGGCAGGAGGATTCTTTATCACCGCGCCATCTGGGAAGGCCCCAGCGTCCAAACTCCATGCTCCATCCTTGCCTCTAAGAGCTACTCAGTATCTCCCCAAGAAATTCCTTTTCTAAGTTGATATCTTTATTTGCAACTAGGAACTCTGAATGGTACAGAGTTAGAATGTATCTTATAGATTTTCTTGTGCCAGCTTACTATGATTCATCATATAAATGCAGCTAAATGGAATTATACCTTTCTTGATATTTTTGGATCGGCCTCGCTTAGGCTTAGCCATGGCAGTAGTAGAAAAAGATGACCCCTCCCCAAATCTCCATGGCTTACCAAAATGAAGATGTATTCCTCACCTTCACATCCATTATGGGTCAGCTGGGGCTCCACCCCATGTCATCCTGCTGGACCCAAACTGATGAACCTGAGCTAGTAGAGCAGCCTCTGTCTGATATATTGCAGGTCTCAGTGGTTGAAAGAAAAAAGACCAAACTAATATCCCTGCTAGCTCTTAGAGCTCCCACCCAGAAGTGACATTCATTGTTTCCACCCATGTGCGATGCACATTCCTTCCAAAGGGAGGGGCACTGCACGTCACGTGGCAAATCTGATCTGAGTGGTGTGGTGTTCTACAACTGGCTCACTGGGAGGGTCACCAAATATTTGAACAGTAACACAATCTAACAGAACTCTTACCACTCAGGGCTTTGTTTTATTAAATTGATAAGTTTTACAGTGCATAATAGCAATGAAATAAATTTATTTTGAAGAAGTTCTTTTTCTGGAGGTTGGCTTTGAAACCTAAACAATGTAACATTTGATCTAGTTTATTAAAGTTGGATGTGGGCTTCCAAAGTGAGAGGTGGAATATGAAGAATACAAACACATAGGAACTCATACTGAAATTCCACTCTAAGTGAAAATCTATTTTACAAAGTCTCATTAAGCAGAGTTAGCCTCAGGGCTTTGAGAGAGATAAATACAACTAAGATGTGCACAGGGAACTTGATGGACAATTCAGGGGGAAAAAACATGTCCACAAATATAAGGCAATGATAAAAAATAGAGATAGGATAGAGAACAATTCATAGGTTAGCTAAGTGTGAAATCCTCCAGCCTAGAGATAAGATAAAATTGTATGAGGAAGGCACGACTTTACAACAAACCATACAATTCAAATGCACAATAATTTTACACCACAGGGTATGTGTGTTTTAGACAGAGACATGGAGAGGACAGAAGACTGATCGAATATGTTGCTAAGAATTCCTAACTAGTCCTTACAACGGTTATAATGATGACATTTGATTAAACTCATCTTTGCCAACTAAATTAAGAAACTAGGGGGAAATATCCAAATTTCCTTTTTCTTAAAGAAAACAAAATTTATGACCTTTATCTTATAGATAAAAGGGGGTTTTTGCTTTCAAGATGTCAAATTTGGCATGTGGTTAACCAAAAATAATTGCTGACACAAAAGTTTGAAGAAGTGTAATTGTGACAGATGTAAATATTAAATTATTTACGTAAATTCAGTTAGAGCTGCACTTTAAATAAAGGTCAGTAGAGTTCTTTTGGTTAGTAAAAGATGGCTTACTTCTTGAGTTTTCAAAAAACCACTCATGTGAAAGAAGCCAGCCACAAGAGACCACATATTGCAGGATTCCATTTATAGGAAATGCCCAGGACAGGTAGGTCCATAGAGACGGAAGATAGACGAATAGTTGCCAGGGGCTGGGGGGACGGGGGAATGAGGAGGCACTGCTAATGGGTACGGGGTTTCTTTTTAGCGATGAAAATGTTCTGACATTGGGTAATGGTGATGCGTATACAACTTTGTGAATACACTAAAAACCACTGAATTGGAACAAAAAACAAATGCACAAAAGCTTAAAAAAACTCTTAAGTTGCAAATATGGTATATAAAAGACCCACTTTTAGAAGTACTAATCTATAGTCAAGGACAGTCTGTAATGCATAAATAATTAGGTCAAAACAACAAGAAAATCACCAAGCAGCTCTTTTAATTCTATTCCTTATCAAATATTTGTAGGGTCTTCTGGCAAGTAACACAGTGAACAAGTATAATTTTATTTTTTATTTCCTTTTCCTTATTTATTTCTGGTGACAATGCTATTGACCATGAAAATGGAAAATGCAAAAGAAAGGGAAAGTTATAAGACAACTGGACAACTGTCTGTACGCTAGTTTGAGCATGTGGCATAATATTTGAAGGTATATCTGATTCCCACTCAAAGACAATACATGGGGAAGAAAAGCTCGAAAATATTATGGAAAAAAAATGTATGTTCTCTCTTTTCCAGTTCTCCATTCTCTCCACTCTGAAACTGTTTTGCCTGTTGCAAATTACAATCACTCCTTCTAAACTTGCTTTTAATCCTTCATATAAACGTATGTATGTATCAATAGGTCACATTCCTGGCTCTTCTGGTTTTCTTAAGTACAGAACTTCCACAAATATTTATTGAAGCTTTTCTATGGGCCAGGAACTGTCCTAGGGGCTGTGAACCAAAAAGGCAAACATCCCTGACCCCATGGAGTTCACAATTTAGTTGGGGGAGGGAGGAAGCAGACAATAAACTATATAGGCAAGGCATTGAATTTAAGTAGCAAATAAGTTCCATGAAAAAAAAAAAAAACGGGGTGCTAGGAAATGTAATAAACAGCCAGAAAAGCTTCACTGCCCAAGATGACATTTGAGGTACGGCTTGAGCAAGGTAAGTTAAGTTGTTAGGAATCTGGGACAAGAGCATTCCAGGCAGAAGCAACAGCCCATGCAAAGGTCCCGGGGCAGGCCTGTGCCTGGCACAGTCAAGCACTAGCAGGAGGCCAGCGTGACTGAGTGCAGGACATACTGAGGAGGGAAGTGGCAGTGAGCTGGGAAAGGCAGGAGAAAGTCGAGGAAAAGTAGCAGAGGGGCCAGACAGGTAAAGCTTTAAAGAAAGACCACTGTAAGAACTTCGCTTTTCTCATAGAGACAGAAACTAACAGAGACTTTTGAATAGAGGGGTGACATGATTTGATGTGCATATTTCCGAGAATCCCTCTGGCTGTTGTGTTGGAAATACACCCAAGGGACAAGAGTGGAAGTCAGGCAACCACTTAGCAAGGTGTTATGGTCACCCAGGTGGGGGATGATGCTGGCTGAGATACAGGATGGTGGCAGAGACCATGATGCAGTCAGATTCTGGATACTTTTACCAGCTGTACTGAAGTACAATTTACATACAATAAAAGTCACTATTTTAAGCACACAGTTGAATGACCGTTAGACTTTGTATACCATCACAATCCAATTGCAGAGTGGCTCCATCACCCTGGTTGGATCCCTCATGCACAAAGGCAGTCACTTCCCAGTCTTACCCCCAACCCCAGGCTCATCTACTTTCTATCTCTGGGTTTGCCAATTCTGGACATTTCCTATAAAGGGACTCATAGGAAGTGTGGTCCTTTGTGACTGGCTTCTTTCACTTAGCTAATGTTTCCACAGTGGTGGTGGTGGTTTAGTTGCTAAGTCGTGTTTGACTCTTGCAACCCCATGCACTGTAGCCCTCCAGGCTCCTCTGTCCATAGGATTCTCCAGGCAAGATATGGAGTGGGTAGCCATTTCCTTCTCCAGGGGATCTTCCCAGCCCAGGGATCGAACCCAGGTCTCCTGCATTGCAGACAGATTCTTTACTGACTGAGCTACCAGGGTAGCATTGCTAAAGCACATATCACTACTTCAGTCCTGTATGTTACTGAACCAACTGATGGACATTTTTTGACTATTGTGAATTATACTGCTAT
The DNA here is from genome assembly GCF_014754425.2 of Oryx dammah. Lineage (NCBI taxonomy): Eukaryota > Metazoa > Chordata > Mammalia > Artiodactyla > Bovidae > Oryx > Oryx dammah. Next base: position 120,567,468 of record NW_024070207.1, read on the forward strand.
GAACATGCACATATAAGTCTTTGTGTGTATGTCTGTTTTCATTTCTCTTCGATATGTACCAAGGGGAGGAAGTGCTGGGTTTTTTATGTAACTTCTTCTTTTTTTCAATATTTATTTTTATTTATTTGGCTGTGCTGGGTCTTCGCTGCGGCATGCAAACTCTTAATTGTGGCATGTGGGATCTAGTTCCCTGACCAGGGATATAATTTGAGCGCCCTGCATTGGGAGCGCAGAGTCTTAGCCACTGGACCATAAGGGAAGTAGCTGCGCAATTTGTTAACAAATGGCCGAACTATTTTCCAAAGTGACTGCACCATTTTACATTCCTACCAGCACTGTATGAGAGTTCCAATTTCTCCACGTCCTCTCCAACACTTGTTATTTTCCAAGTTTTTGATTATAGCCACCCTAGTGGGTATAAAGTGGTATCTCGTGCGTGTTTTGATTTGCATTTCCCTAAAGACTAAGGATTTGGGGCATCTTTTCATATGCTCATTGGCAATCCCTGCATCTAATTTCATCTTCTTTGGTGAAGTGTCTGTTCAAATCTTTTGCCCATTTTTAAGTTGGGCTTCTGGATATGTATTTGGAATGTAGCCAATAGGATTTGTTGATTGCTTGGAAGTTTGATGTGAGAGAAATAGAGGTATCAATCATGTCTTCAAGGTTTTTTAGCTCAAGTTATGCGAAGGTGGGTGGAGAAGGAAATGGCAACCCATTCCAGTATTCTTGCCTGGAGAATCCCAGGGACAGAGGAGTCTGGTGGGCTGCTGTCCACGGGGTCACACAGAGTCAGACATGACTGAAGTGACTTAACATGCATGCATGCATTGGAGAAAGAAATGGCAACCCACTCCAGTGTTCTTGCCTGGAGAATCCCAGGGACAGAGGAGCCTGGTGGGCTGCCATCTATGGGGTTGCACAGTCGGACACGACTGAAGCGACTTAGCAGCAGCAGCAGCAGCATGCAAGTGCGGAGTTGCCATTAAGTGGACAATGTGAGAGAGCCTTCATTTTAAGCATGTTAAGGCTGAGATGCTTATTAGACATCCAAGTAGACTTTTCAAGTAGGCTGTTAGACTTCTGGGTCTGGAATGCAGAAGAGAGATGTAAGCCTGAAGATAAGGAAGGGAAGTCATCAGCATAAATGGTACAGAAAGCCATGGAACTAGATAAATCAACAAAGGAATATGTGCAGATATCCAAGGTGTCCAAGGACAGAATTCTAAACCCTCCAAAATTAAGAAGTCGGGAAAATAACAAGGAAGCAGCAAATAATATTGAAACAGGGTGACCAGTAAGAGGGAAAGCCAAAGAAAGCACAGCCTACTGCAAGCCACCTGGGAAAAGGTGTCCTCAAGATGGAAACTAGTGTGTCAACTGCTGCTGTTAGGGTTCTGGGCTGAGACTTACCCCTTCCGTTTAGCAACATGGAGGGTGCAGGCGGCTGGTAACCAAGACAGGTGGGGAGAGCACAGTGCTGGTTAGAACTCAGGCATTTCATCCAAAAGTATATGTAGGAAGGCAGAGTTCATAGTCCTAGTTCCTGTGGACGAGTCAGCATCTTGCAAGTGGTAACATACATAAGAACCATTCAGAGTTTTGTAGAAAGACAAATTTGGATTCATTAGGCCTGGGATGGGGCCCCCATTTCTGAACTGGGTCCCAGGTGATGCTGGCACTGCCTACCCCCGGGCCACGCTGTGAGGAGCAGGAGTGTGGGGCGAACTTTATCTGCAGCTTCTTTTCTGTGTACAGATCTAACCACAGACATCAATGTCAGCATGCTCTGGGCTGATTCTGTATGATTTTGTGTGTTCCAGGGGCTTGATGTCATCGATGGTGTAGCTCAAATGTGTGGCTTGAGAAATGGGGAAGAAACGGAAGGGGCAGTGATCGTGGAGGGAAGCTTTAGCCCTGTTTGTTGTGCAGCTGAAAGAGGGAGGGGCCTTCTACACAGAATGTAGAGGCCAGGGCCCAGCACATGGCCTGGAGACAGGCCAGGGTTGCCTGCTGGAAAGCTCCTCTTTATCTGTCAGTGAGCTGGCGGGGTGCCTCCCAGAAGGCCCCTTTGAGGAAGACTGCCAGTATTTCTCCATGATATGTGTGAGTAATTGGGATCCTAAAGGTTCAGAATGACTCACTGAGATAAATATCTGATAGAGATTCTGTCTTTGCTTTCCTTCCTCACTCCACCCTCATTTGACTTTTTAAAATAATACTTTTATTGAGGTATAATTCACAGACCATAGAATTCACCCATTTAAAGGGTATAATTCAGGGGACTTCCCTAGTGGTCCAGTGGTTAAGACTCTGCACTTCCAACTCAAGGGGTGGGGGTTCGATCACTGGTCAGGGAACTAAGATCCTACATGCCACACGGCATGACCAAAAAACAAACATAAATGAAATAAAGGGTACAATCCAATGGTGTTCAGCATATTGGCAGAGTTGGGCAACCATCACCACAATCAATTTTTGAACATTTTTGTCACCCCTACAAAGAAACCCCCAAGTCCTTGAGTCACTGGCTCGTGTAAAAATGATATCAAAATCCACTATGATGTTTGGAAACTTTCTGCTCAGTCATTTGTGAGATTTCACAAAGCTGGGCATGGGGGAGGTTAAAAGTCCATCTGCTGCATGAAAACACTCTGCAAAGATGGAAGTCCTCAGTCTAAGAAGACACTAAAGACCAGATCACATGGTCTGGTGGACTCAGAGATGCCAACACATGATCTACTAGGAGCTCTTTCCTGTTGGACATGGGTGAATGTCACTTGGGCTGACTCACACCACCCCAAGAACCCTTGGAAATGTCTGAAGTTTTTGTTTCCACCCACAAAGGTGAAAGTAGCCAATTATGATCCTATTTTTATTATTTAAAAGCAACCACTGGGAGCTCTCTCTGTTTCTACACTGAATATATTCCAAAAACTATGAAGTTTTGAAACAGGCCCTGTTTTTATTTGCTTATTAATTAGAGCTGTAACTTTTCCATGGCTGTTTTAGATTTTTTTTTAAATGCACGTCATTTCTAATGAGGTGGATGAAACTGGAATCTATTATACAGAGTGAAGTAAGCCAGAAAGAAAAACACCAATATAGTATACTAATGCATATATATGGAATTTAGAAAGATAGTAATGATAACCCTGTATGCGAGACAGCAAAAGAGACACAGATGTATAAAACAGTCTTTTGGACTCTGTGGGAGAGGGAGAGGGTGGGATGATTTGGGAGAATGGCATTGAAACACGTATAATATCATATATGAAACGAATCGCCAGTCCAGGTTCGATGCATGATACTGGGTGCTTGGGGCTGGTGCACTGGGATGACCCAGAGGGATGGTACAGGGAGGGAGGAGGGAGGGGGGTTCAGGATGGGGAACACGTGTATACCTGTGGCAGATTCATGTTGATATATGGCAAAACCAATACAAATATTGTAAAGTAATTAACCTCCAATTAAAATAAATAAATTTATATTTTAAAAATAAAATAAAATGCATGTCATTGTATGAAAAAGATTAATGACTACTTAGAACCTACTCCTATTTGTACCTTGTTTGCATTTTAAAAGAAAGCAAGACTATGTAAGACAAATGTATTTTAATTCTATTTATTTTCAATGTCTAGCATGCACATCTGTAGTAATTTAACAAAGGATATAAAACAGCTTGCCTCTCTTGTCATAACTGATTATCTGTATCATATATTAATAGTTTCCCTAGGTCATAAAGAAAGAGAATGAACATGTAAAGGCCACTATATTTTATAGGAAATGGTATTTGCAACTGCATTTATATAGTCTTCAAACTCATAAAAGACATATACACGTCCCTTTAAAGTGTTAGTCACTTAGTCATGTCCAACTCTTTGCAACTGCATGGACTATAGCCCACCAGGATCCTCTGTCCCTGGGATTCTCCAGGCAAGAATACTGGAGTGAGTTGTCATTCCCTTCTCCAGGGGATCTTCCCAACCTAGGGATCAAACCCAGATCTTCCAGAATTGCTGGCAGATTCTCTATTGTCTGAGCCACCTAAAACTACATGTTTTTATATGTTATTACTAAAATGTAAGTATTTTATACATAACTAATGAGAACCTACTATTTAGCACAGGGAACTCTACTCACTGCTCTGTGGTGACCTCAATGGGAAGGAAATCCAAAAAACAGGGGAGGCATATATATATATACATTTGTTGCTCAGTCACTCAGTTCTATCCAACTCTTTGTGACCCCGTGGACTGCAGCATTTGAGGCTTCCCTGTCCTTCATCATCACCCAGAGCTTGCTCAAACTCATGTCCATTGAGTCAGTGATGCCAAATATGTACACGTATAACTGATTGACTCTGCTATACAGCAGAAACACAACATTATAAAGCAATGATACTTCAATAAAAATTCATTTTGAAAAGTTTAAGTATTTTAAAAATCACTTCCCTTTCAGAAAATCAGATTAAGGCACTTGGGTGTCACAAGAAGGTTCAAGAAGGTTCCCTTGTGTCAGGAGCACCAGCAACCACTGCCAAGCACTCCTGGGTGATCACTCCACATAGGGACTCGCAGCACTCTGCTGAGGTGACGGCTGCAAACCACACACTCCTGTCATTGGGAAAACAAACCACAATTGAAAACCAGCTGTACCCTGCATGCCTGGATGTTTCTGGAAGCAAACTGATATGCAAAAATAAAATAAAAAAAAACCCACCTGTTTTTTATGAATAGCCCTGGCTTTGTCTCTGTGTACCCTGGGCAAGTAATTTAATGTCGCTCAGCCTCAGTTTTCTCATCTCTAAGTTGCTGGCTGGCTAGTTGTGAGGCTTAAATGAGATGCTATATATAAAGTGTCAGGATCTAGCAGGTCCAGTGATAGAACATCATCCTTGCTTTCTCTGCCTGGCTTACTTCCTCTCAAGATTTACCCTAGGGGTCACAGCCTCTTAAAGCCTTCCCTGACTCGCTGGGCCCCTTGCACCTGTGCCTCTCTTCCAGTTCTTGAAATAGAAAATGACTGTGGCTACACCGCCTGCACGTTGTGGGTCCTGAGGCTTAGGATGGCATCTAGCTCATCTCTTCACCCCCAACACCTGGCAGAGTATAAAACAATGTGCAGTCATCACTTTATAGCATTTCTAGTAAAGCTTAGTAACATCTCTGGAAACCCAATTTTAAATAATAATGTAAATGAGACTATATGAAGTTATCATACTGTAAATGGGACTATATGACATTTTCATCAGTGGGACAATAGGAAGTTATCAATAATGGAAATGGGACTATATGAAGTTGTCAAATTGTGGGTTCTTCTGAAAGCAAGAAGGCACCTTTTACAATCGAGGTATTTACAGTAAATACCTCTCAGGGATGAAAAAATATTTTAGGAAAATATTTTCCATTTACTGGTTAGTTATAAATAACAAAGCAAATCTGACCTAAAAGATGAAGGCCCAGTCCTTTTAAAGGCAGTGGAGCCCTGCTGGCTGCAGGCTTCCTGACTGGTGTTTAGAAATGGTAATCAGGAATGAAAGGAACCTCTCATCACAGGAAGTGCTCAGCGAAGAGACAGAGCTGCAATTGTATCCAATTTTTAATCTAAAAAAAAAAAGCAGCATGGACAAAAGGAAAGTGATGTATGAAAACCCATGAAGACACCCTGCCACAGTCAAGTATAACACTGATGTATATGTCCTGTGTGGGTACTCCCCATAACCAGGGCAAGCAGGAACCAAGCTATACTTGTGCTGAATTTCTGTGTTGTTTGTTATTTTTTTTATTATAGGTCATGGGTTGGGAATTCAGGGTTGTGGTATTTTATGAAACATTCATTTCCAAAACTGCCAATGTAGGAAAGGAAAAAACCGTTTTCTCTCCTAACCATCTAGTTCTTGGCTGGGGCTCTGAAACAAAAGACAGATTAATAAAAAGAAAGTACACATGGTTGGAGAAACTGGACAGATATATGTAAACTAATGAAACTAGAACACCCCCTAACACCAAAGCAAAAATAAACTCAAAATGGATTAAAGACCTAAATGTAAGGCTGGATACTATAAAACTCTTATTAGAGGAAAACATCGGCAGAACACACTTTGCCATAAATAGCAGGAAGATTGTTTTTGATCCATCTTCTAGACTAACGAAAATAAAAACAAAAAATAAACACATGGGATGTAATTAAACTTAAAAGCTTTTGCACAGCAAATGAAACCATGAATAAAATGAAAAGACAACTCTCAGAATGGGAGAAAATATTTGCAAATGAAGCAACCAACAAAGGCTTAATCTCCAAAATATACAAACAGTTTATGTAGCTCAATATCAAAAATAAGAAAAAAAACTCAATCAAAAAATGGGTGGAAGATCTACACAGACATTTCGCCAAAGGAGACAGACAGATGGCCAAGAGGCACATGAAAAGATGCTGAATATCACTAATTATTACAAAAATGCAAATAAGAGCTACAATGAGGTATCAATGCTGCTGCTGCTGCTGTTGATGCTAAGTCACTTCAGTTCAGTTCAGTTCAGTCACTCAGTTATGTCCAACTCTTTGCGACCCGATGAATCGCAGCACGCCAGGCCTCCCTGTCCATCACCAACTCCCGGAATTCACTCAAACTCACGTCCATGGAGTCAGTGATGCCATCCAACCATCTCATCCTCTGTCGTCCCCTTCTCCTCCTGCCCCCAATCCCTCCCAGCATCAGAGTTTTTTCCAATGAGTCAACTCTTCTCATGAGGTGGCCAAAGTACTGGAGTTTCAGCTTCAGCATCATTCCCTCCAAAGAAATCCCAGGGCTGATCTCCTTCAGAAAGGACTCATTGGATCTCCTTGCAGTCCAAGGGACTTTCAAGAGCCTTCTCCAACACCACAGTTCAAAAGCATCAATTCTTCGGCACTCAGCTTTCTTCACAGTCCAGCTCTCACATCCATACATGACCACTGGAAAAACAATAGCTTTGACTAGACGGACCTTTGTTGGCAAAGTAATGTCTCTGCTTTTGAATATGCTATCTAGGTTGGTCATAACTTTTCTTCCAAGGAGTAAGCGTCTTTGAATTTGATGGCTGCAATCATCTGTAGTGATTTTGGAGCCGAAAAAAATAAAGTCTGACACCGTTTCCCCATCTATTTCCCATGAAGTGATGGGACCAGATGCCATGATCTTCGTTTTCTGAATGTTGAGCTTTAAGCCAACTTTTTCACTCTTCTCTTTCACTTTCATCAAGAGGTTTTTTAGTTCCTCTTCACTTTCTGCCATAAGGCTGCTGTCATCTGTGTATCTGAGGTTATTGATATTTCTCCTGGCAATCTTGATGCCAGCTTGTGATTCTTCCAGCCCACCATTTCTCATGATGTATTCTGCATAGAAGTTAAATAAGCAGGGTGACAACATACAGCCTTGATGTACTCCTTTTCCTATTTGGAACCAGTCTGTTGTTCCATGTCCAGTTCTAACTGTTGCTTCCTCACCTGCATATAGGTTTCTCAAGAGGCAGGTCAGGTGGTCTGGTATTCCCATCTCTCTCAGAATTTTCCAGTTTATTGTGATCCACACAGTCAAAGGCTTTGGCATAGTCAATAAAGCAGAAATAGATGTTTTTCTGGAACTCTCTTGCTTTTTCCATGATCCAGCGGATGTTGGCAATTTGATCTCTGGTTCCTCTGCCTTTTCTAAAACCAGCTTGAACATCAGGAAGTTCACAGTTCACGTATTGCTGAAGCCTGGCTTGGAGAATTTTGAGCATGACTTTACTAGCGTGTGAGATGAGTGCAATTGTGTGGTAGTTTGAGCATTCTTTGGCATTGCCTTTGTTTGGGATTGGAATGAAAACTGACCTTTTCCAGTCCTGTGGCCACTGCTGAGTTTTCCAAATTTGCTGGCATATTGAGTGCAGCACTTTCACAGCATCATCTTTCAGGATTTGAAATAGGTCTACTGGAATTCCATCACCTCCACTAGCTTTGTTCGTAGTGATGCTTTCTAAGGCCCACTTGACTTCACATTCCAGGATGTCTGGCTCTAGGTGAGTGATCACACCATCGTGATTATCTTGGTCATGAAGATCTTTTTTGTATAGTTCTTCTGTGTATTCTTGCCACCTCTTCTTAATATCCTCTGCTTCTGTTAGGTCCATACCATTTCTGTCCTTTATCGAGCCCATCTTTGCATGAAATGTTCCCTTTGTGTCTCTAATTTTCTTGAAGAGATCTCTAGTCTTTCCCATTCTGTTCTTTTCCTCTATTTCTTTGCACTGATTGCTGAGGAAGGCTTTCTTATCTCTTCTTGCTATTCTTTGGAACTCTGCATTCAGATGCTTGTATCTTTCCTTTTCGCCTCTCTTTTCACAGCTATGTGTAAGGCCTCCTCAGACATCCATTTTGCTTTTTCTCATTTCTTTTCCATGGGGATGGTCATGATCCCTGTCTCCTGTACAATGTCATGAACCTCCATCCATAGTTCATCAGGCACTCTATCTATCAGATCTAGTCCCTTAAATCTATTTCTCACTTCCACTGTATAATCATAAGGGATATGATTTAGGTCATACCTGAATGGTCTAGTGGTTTTCCCTACTTTCTTCAATTTAAGTGAATTTGGTAATAAGGAGTTCATGATCTGAGCCACAGTCAGCTCCTGGTGTTGTTTTTGTTGACTGTATAGAGCTTCTCCATCTTTGGCTGCAAAGAATATAATCAATCTGATTTCAGTGTTGACCATCTGGTGATGTCCATGTGTAGAGTCTTCTCTTGTGTTGTTGGAAGACGGTGTTTGCTAATTCACTTCAGTCGTGTCCAACTCTGTGCGAACCCATAGACGGCAGCCCACCAGGGTCTGCTGTCCCTGGGATTCTCCAGGCAAGAATACTGGAGTGGGTTGCCATTTCCTTCTCCAATGCGTGAAAGTGAAGTCGCTCAGTTGTGTCTGACTCATAGCAACCCCATGGACTGCAGCCTACTAGGCTCCTCCATCTATGGGATTTTCCCGGCAAGAGTACTGGAATGGGGTGCCACTGCCTTCTCTGAAGGTATCAATGGTCGTCATTAAAAAAATGTACAAACAATAAATGCTGGAGAGAATGTGGAGAAAAGGGAACCCTCCTACACTGTTACTGGGAATATAAACTGGTACAGACAGCCACTGGGGTAAACAGTGTGGAGTTTCCTTAAAAAACTAAAAAGTAGAGCTAGCATATGATCCAGCAATCCTGGGCATATATCCACAGAAAACCACATGAACCACTATACTCATAGCACTATTTACAATAGCCAAGGCATGGAAACATCCTAAATAGCCATCAGCATAGGAAAGGATAAAGAAGATGTGCTACACATATACAAAGGAGTATTAGTCATAAAAAGAATGCAATAATGCCATTTGTAGCAACATGGATGGACCTGGAGAATGTCAGACTAAGTGAAGTTAGTCAGACAGGGAAAGTCAAATATATGATATTGCTTTCATGGGGAATATTTTTTTTTAAAGGTACAAATTAACTTATCTACAAAACAGAAACTGAGTTACAGATGGAGAAAACAAACTTATGGTTACCAGGTGGTTAGGGGATGTCGGGGGAGGATAAATTGGGATGTTGGAATGGACATACACACACCACAGTATATGAAATAGATAACCAACAAGGACCCACTGTGTACCACAGGGAACTCTATTCAATTGTCTGTAACAACCTATATGGGAAAAGAATCTAAAAAAAGAGTAGATACATGTGTATGTATAATCAATCCACTTTGCTGTACACCTGGAACTAACACAACATTGTAAATTGACTATACTCCAATAAAAATTAAAGGAAAAAAAAAGAAGAAAGCACACACATTTCTGTAATATAAATTTTATTCAATCTGGGAAGCTTCATAAGGAAATGAAGACTCAAAGAAGCGATTACCCCTGAGTGTTTCTATACTAGGTCTGATGAAGGGTGGAAAGTCGTGGGAAGTTTCAACTGAGAGTAACCCAGCAAGGACAGTTCCTTCAGATTCCCTCCAGCATCACTCTATCTGCACAGAAAGGAATGCTCCTCTCCTCGGGTATGGAGGTGAGGGGCACCTCTAACCTGAGGGTCTTATGACCTACCTCGCGGGAAGGGCAGAGACCTTCCTGCACCTGCCATTTCTCAGATTCCTTCAGCTTAAAATATTCACTATGCCAAAGTGCCAGATGGGGTAGCATGTCCTCAATCCCATCACCGAGGACTCCATCAGCTGTTAAGGATGCAAGGAGTGCAGTCTTTGTGCACTCTTGCTAGAAACCAGTTAAATGACACTGGGGCCCCTGCCTCTGTCCTTGCTTCCCTCCTCATCTGCCTTCACACAGCAGCCAGAGAGATGTTTCTTGAGGTCATCAAAATGCATCACTACCCACCCTCAGCTACCACGGCTTTCTATCAAGCTTGGCAAAAATTCCAAAGTTCTCATCATGACACCCCAGGGCCCTCATGAGCCTGGCGTCTCCTGGATCCTTCATCCCCTTCCTCCTACTGTGCCTCAGCTCTGACCGACTCTGCCTGTGCCCTGTCTGTGTCTTACACCCTCCCATCCTGGGGCCTTTGGACTTGCTGACCTTGTAAAAATGATTTTAATGGAAATGAGAGCTCCTTTACCCCATGAGTTTTTTAAAAGAAAACCCCGTTTGGAAGGAATGATGCTAAAGCTGAAACTCCGGTACTTTGGCCACCTCATGCGAAGAGTTGATTCACTGGAAAAGACTCTGATGCTGGGAAGGATTGGGTGCAGGAGGAGAAGGGGACGACAGAGGATGAGATGGTTGGATGGCATCACCGACTCGATGGTCGTGAGTTTGAGTGAACTCTGGGAGTTGGTGATGGACAGGGAGGCCTGGCGTGCTGCGGTTCATGGGATTGCAAAGAGTCGGACATGACTGAGCGACTAAACTGAACTGAACTTTCTTTTCAGGAGTTAAGCATAGGATGTAAAAGAACTCTTATCAATACTTGGAAAATGTAATGCTCTCTCATTGACTAAAAGAAAACAAAAACTGGTTGCTATTTTTCTATCTATAGTTGCAACACTCACTGACAAACCTGATACCAAATGAAGAAGACATGCATACATATACATATGTCAGTTGCTCCCTTGTGTCTGACTCTTTCGGACACCGTGGACTGTAGCCTGCTAGGCTCCTCTATCCCTCTATCCATGGGATACTCCAGGCAAGAATCCTGGAGTGGGTTGCCATTCCCTTCTCCAGGGGATCTTCCTGACCCAGAGATCAAACCTGGGTCTCCCGCATTGCAGGCAGATTCTTTACCGTCTGAGTCACCAGGTAAGGCCATAAACTTAGAAAATGTAATGCTCTCTCACTGACTAAAAGAAAAAAAAACAGATTACTATTTTTCTATCTATAGTTACAACTCACTGACAAAGTTGATACAAAATGAGGAAGACAACTCAGATTTTTAGATCTTGGAGAATAAAGGAATTTCCATTTGAAGTGCTTCCATTCATTTGCACATTCAGTATCCAAATTCTGGTACAAAGAAAAAACACTAAAATAAAAAACAAAGAAAATCCTACCCCCTAAAACACACCCCAAAAGCCCCCAACCAAAAGACAAACCCTGAGGTGAACTGATCACACGCGGGTTTCACGTGCTGTGCTCTTTTCTAACCACTGAATAGTTTTGAAGACTACTCCAAGCAAGTCACATGAAACCACACTTGGTGAAACCTGAAGTTCTAGTTGGCTGTGCAGAGTTCTTCTTAAAAGACTGTTACATCACAATAGGCAGTGCTGGGAAGCCTCCGGGAGAAAGATATCAAAACAGAATTCCTCCCAGAGGGCCTCAAGCTGCTTTCTTTAAAACCATTTGAAAACACAAATGTATTTGCTTTGTGTGTTCTGCACATTTGGGGGAATTCTGTCATGAGGCAGGTAAACTATATAGTCCGTGGAGACTTCAGAGCTCTGCCAAAAGGACTTAGGGAGAGTAAAGAAAGAATATCTGGTGAAACTGTGTAGGTTTGGAAGTAACTTACACACTATAGTGAAAACGATAAAAAGTAAAATTCTATGAACTTCTAAAAAAATCAGCTGTGATCACACAGAAGGACTGTTGTATTTTAACATTATACAGGTTGGTTCCACACTGTTTACAAAAGCCTCACGGAAGTGATTCCCTTTTCCTTGTGGAGACAAACATTGGGAGATTCAAAGACCGAGGTAATGGACTTCCTCTGAGAGATTAATGCCAGTTTTTACAAAAGCAGAATCGGAACTTCAGACCTAAAGGGGTTTGGAGCATGCCACCCTCAAAATACAAGGGCAGAAAGATCACTGGAACTGAAAGCACACAAAAAAGAGGAAACACGGCTGAGCTCTCTAGCCTCCCCCAACTGCCTGAAAGCAGAACCAAAATTCCCCTTGTGAATTCCCTACCAGTGGATAAGCACCCGATCACTGGAGGCAAAATGGCACAGAGAGGAGTCTACACAAACCATACTAGACGACCCATATCATCCATCAGTTCCCCAGCTAAAGGACCTTCCCACAGCCTGCTGCCCCTAAAAGCCTACAGCCATTTCCCTTGGTATTAGTTGGAATTTCACTGAAATTTGTTGTTTCTGCTCTCATGGCTCAGACAGTAAAGCATCTGCCTACAATGCTGGAGACCAGAGTTCGATCCTTGGGCCAGGAAGAACCGTGGAGAAGGAAATGGCAACTCACTCCAGTACTCTTGCCTGGAAAATCCCATGGACGACAGAGGATCCTGGCAGGCTACAGTCCATGGGGTCACAAAGAGTGGGACACGACTGAGTGACTTCATTCTTGGTCCTTCTCTATAAATGGACTGTTCTTTCTGAAAATGTTGTCTAAGCCCAAGTTCTAACCATCCCTTTGAGTTACTCATCACTGAGCTTCTCCTGCAGGTATAGGTGCTGCACATGTAAATAAAATTGACTCCTCTCTGGTTCCTCTGTCTTTCGGCAGTTCTAATTTGCAGGGTCCCAGCTAGAGTCTAGGGTTTTTTTTTTTTTTCCTCCCTTACAGATCTAAACACATGCCCGTGAAAACATGAAGACTTCCTAACATCAATAACCAAATGTCCTAAAGAGTTTATGTAGCCTGGAGAAATTGTGTGGAGGAAAAGCAATGTGTGACTCCTATGACTGAGCAAGAGGGCTGGAAACAAAATTCTAGCTGAAATTAATAGGGGAACTTTCAGGGCTCAAGGGACACCTGTAAAGTGGAAAGAGAAAAGAGAATGGAAAACAACAATAGCTCCCATCCACCGACGTGGGAGCTTGAAGACACTATTCTTTTAGTCCCACATCTCCAGGGCTGTATTTCTCAGGAGTCAGTATGGAAGCCATCTCAGACAGGGAACTGGAAGGAAGAAAATCTAGCCACAGTTCAAGTGTGACTATCTACGGTTGTGTTGCCGAGGTGAGCCACAGGACCACTGTGAACGTTTCCTCAACTGTGAAGTGTACAAAATAACATTTTTTCTTAAAGGTGACAAAAGGATCAAGTGCAAGCCTTTGGAACTCTGATTGCAACTTCAAGTAACTTGAGGAAAGAAAACAGAAATGTTGATGCTGGGGCTGCATCCCCATAGTAAAAAGTCAAAGTGTTGGTCGCTCAGTCATGTCTGACTCTTTGTGAGCCCACAGACTGTAGCCCGCCAGGCTCCTCTGTCCATGGGATTCTCCTGGCAAGAATACTGGGGTGGGTTGCCATTTCCTCCTCCAGGCATTGCACAGATTCAGATGTAATTGTCCTGGGGTGGGGGGTGGTCAAACTACCCCCTACAAAGCACAAAGAATGCTCAAACTACCGCACAATTGCACTCATTTCCATGCTAGCAAAAGGAAAGGAAAGTGAAGTCGCTCAGTCATATACTCTTTGCTACCCCATGGACTGTAGCCTACCAGGCTCCTCTGTCCATAGGATTTTCCAGGCAATAGTACTGGAGTGGATTGCCATTTCCTTCTCCAGGGGATCTTCCCAACCCAGGGATCAAACCCAGGTCTCCCACATTGCAGACAGACGCTTTACCGACTGAGCCACCAGGGAAATCCACGCTAGCAAAGTAATGCTCAAAATTCTCCAAGCCAGGCTTCAACAATACGTGAACTGTGAACTTTCAGATGTTCAAGCTGGTTTTAGAAAAGGCAGTGGAAACAGAGATCAAATTGCCAACATCCACTGGATCATTGAAAAACCAAGAGAGTTCTGGGAAAACATCTATTTCTGCTTTATTGACTATGCCAAAACCTTTGCTGCTGCTGCTGCTGCTGCTGCTGTGTCGCTTCAGTCGTGTCTGACTCTGTGTGACCCCATAGATGGCAGCCCACTAGGCTCCTCTGTCCCTGGGATTCTCCAGGCAAGAGTACTGGAGTGGGTTGCCATTGCTTTCTCTGAAAACATTTGACTGTGTAGATTACAATAAACTGTGGAAAATTTTGAAAGAGATGGGAATACCAGACCACCTGAACTGCCTCTTGAGAAATCTGTATGCAGGTCAGGAGGCAATGTTAGAACTGGACATGGAACAACAGACTGGTTCCAAATTGGGAACGGAGTACATCAAGGCTGTATGTTGTCACCCTGCTTATTTACCTTATATGCAGAGTACATCATGAGAAATGCTGAGCTGGATGAAGCACAAGCTGGAATCAAGATTGCCAGGAGAAATATCAATAACCTCAGATATGCAGGTGACACCACCCTTATGGCAGAAAGCGAAAAAGAACTAAAAAACCTCTTGATGAAAGTGAAAGAGGAGAGTGAAAAAGTTGGCTTAAAACTCAACATTCAGAAAACTAAGATCATGGCATCCGGTCCCATCACTTCATGGCAAATAGATGGGGAAACAGTGGAAACAGTGGCAGATTTTATTTTTGGGAGCTCCAAAATCACTGGAGATGGTGACTGCAGCCATGAAATTAAAAAATGCATATTCCTTAGAAGGAAAGTTATGACCAACCTAGACAGCATATTAAAAAGCAGAGACATTACTTTGCCAACAAATGTCCATTTAGTCAAGGCTATGGTTTTTCCAGTTGTCATGTATGGATGTGAGAGTTGGACTATAAAGAAAGCTGAGTGCCGAAGAATTGATGCTTTTGAACTGTGGTGTTGGAGAAGACTCTTGAGCATCGCTCAAGAGTACATCAAGGAGATCCAACCAGTCCATCCTAAAGGAGATCAGTCTTTAGTGTTCACTGGAAGGACTGATGCCGAAGCTGAAACTCCAATACTTTGGCCACCTGATGGGAAGAGCTGACTCATTTGAAAAGACCCTGATGCTGGGAAAGATTGAAGGTGGGAGGAGAAGGGGACAACAGAGGATGAGATGGTTGGATGGCATCACCGACACAATGGACATGAGTTTGAGTAAACTCTGGGAGTTGGAGATGGACAGGCAGGCCTGGCATGGTGCAGTCCATGGGGGTCGCAAAGAGTCAGACACAACTGAGCGACTGAACTGAACTGAATCACTTTGCCATACACTTCAGACTAGTAAAACATTATAAATTAACTATACCTCAATTTAAAAAAAAGGATAGTATGTATAAGATTAAAAACACAAGCATAAAAAGGTGGTACAAATAAAGGATATCACTTCAGTTATCTGCTGTTAAAAGAACATTTTATTTGTAATCACAGGCACACCCACTTGCTATGATACCACTGCTCCCCACATTCATTGCAGATGACATAGGTCATCATTTCTCCATCTGGGCCTGGATTCCGCACCCAACTTGGAAGGAAGAGTGTCCCTCTGGGGATGACAGTGACTTGGCAGTTGAATTTCTCACAGCGCCCGCATTTTATTTTCCTCGTCGGCGTGCCCTCCACCACTTGGGGCAGGTAATGTTCCCTTAAGGCAGATTTCGTGTAGGACGCCCTCAACTGCTTCAGTTCCTGGCTGGCCATCTCCATGGCAGTCATTTCGGCAAATTCCCTCGGAGACATGGTCCCAGAGAGCAAGTTCTGCTGTAAATGAGAATTGCGGGGGTTCTTTAGATTGGCCACTTTGCTGCGGATGCATGTTTTGTATTTTTGGAGGTTCTTGGGGTGAAGGGCAAAAACGTGGGCTTCGATTTCTTGTGCCAACTTGGGCCACAGGTGGGCTCTGGGCTGGCCTGGGGAGGAAGCAGTTAGAGCTTCATACAGCAGCTCTGTGCATCTGGCTCTCACGGGCACTATGGGGTCCGGCTGCCCACTCGCTGCCAGGTCGGTGGATTGAGGGTCCCAGGTGCTCAGAGGCACTGCCTTAGGCTCCGCTCCGCCACAGCTATCCTCTGGCACGATCGTTTCAATCGCTCCTGCCACATCTTGGGATGTGAACAGAGAATTATGCCTGAAGCCACCCCGTACCTCCTCCTCCTGATTTGGGTCAGGAGGAAGTCCTCGATTTTCTTCTTGACTTCCACCCGGAGGAAATCGTTTAGGGCTGCCCTCTGGCTTGCAGAGAGTATCCTTATATAGCGCTTTCCATTCTGACAGCATACGCTTGGCTTTCTGCTTCAGAGCTGCCGTGGGGCAGTTTTTGAGGACTCTGTACACCGCCCTGACCACCCCCGTCTCCTGAAGGTGCTCTGGAGTCACATGCAGAGTTTCCAGCACAGTGAGGTGATGGCCGAGATCCTCAAAATTCCTTTGAGACATCAGCTGCTCAATAAGGGAAACTCTGGCCGCTATCTGGTTCTTGTCAGACATGGTTAGAGCTGCCAAGAAAAAAGCGCTTTCCATGTTCTCAAGCTTGCATTTGCCAGGCGCAGCTCCGTCATACATGCACCGTGCTCTCTGCCAGTTACCTAGGCAGAGAAAAAGAAGAAGAAAGTCGCTCAGTCTTGTCTGACTCTTTGTGACCCCAGAGACTATACAGTCCATGGAATTCTCCAGGCAAGAACACTGGAGTGGGTAGCCTTTCCCATCTCCAGGGGATCTTCCCAAGTCAGGGATAGAACTCAGGTCTTCCACATTGCAGGCGGATTCTTTACCATCTGAGCCAGGCAGAGAAAGAGTTAGGTAATAAAAGTGGGTGTGACATGTTAGAAAATGCAATCTGCAATGCAGTATGGATCAGTCTCAAAAGTCTGAGTCTCAGTAGTTAAAACAACTACAACAACAAAAAAACAGCGGCCCTGTAAACAGCCTCTGTATTAACAATCGCTTAAAGGAGGCTTGCTGAAAGAGCTACTATAACTTTCCCATCTCCACTTTTACAAATGAACGCCCTTTCCAGATCAGGATTAGTCAACTCCTTTGTGTGGAATTTGGTGGTTATGTTGGGAATGAAAACATGCCAATGTCAGCATCCACGGGGAAAAGCTGAGGAGGCCAGACTACTTTCCCCCGTGTTCAGCTATTTAAACTGAAGTCCTTGCTGATTTTATAGTTTTACTTTTAAAAATATATAGCTTTTATTGGCTGTACTGTGGCTTGTGGGATCTTAGTTCTCCAATCAGGGGCTGAACCTAAATTCTTAAAAAGATGGGAATACCAGACCACCCGACCTGCCTCCTGAGAAATCTGTATGCAGGTCAAGAAGCAACATATAGAACTGGACATGGAACAACAGACTGGTTCCAAACCAGGAAAGGAGTACGTCAAGGCTGTATATTGTCACCCTGCTTATTTACCTTATATGCAGAGTACATCATGAGCAACACTGGGTTGGAGGAAGCACAAGCTGGAATCAAGATTGCTGGGAGAAATATCAATAACCTCAAATATGCAGATGACACCACCCTTATGGGAAAAAGCGAAGAACTCAAGAGCCTCTTGATGAAAGTGGAAGAGGAGAGTGAAAAAGTTGGCTTAAAACTCAACATTCAGAAACTAAGATCATGGCATCCCGTCCCATCACTTCATGGCAAATAGATGGGGAAACAGTGGAAACAGTGGCAGAGTTTTATTTTTGGGGGTTCCAAAATCACTACAGATGGTGATTGCAGCCATGAAATTAAAAGATACTTGCTCCTTGGAAGGAAAGTTATGACCAACCTAGACAGCATATTAAAAAGCAGAGACATTACTTTGCCAACAAATGTCCATCTAGTCACGGCTATGGTTTTTCCAGTAGTCATGTATAGATGTGAGAACTGGACTATAAAGAAAGCTGAGTGCCGAAGAATTGATGCTTTTGAACTGTGGTGTTGGAGAAGACTCTTGGGAGTCCCTTGGACTGCAAGGAGATCAAACCAGTGCATCCTAAAGGAAATCAGTCCTGAATATACATTGGAAGGACTGATGCTGAAGCTGAAACTCCAATCCTTTGGCCATCTGATGCAAAGAAGCGACTCACTGGAAAAGACCCTGATGCTGGGAAAGATTGAAGGCAAGAGGAGAAGGGGACAGCAGAGGATGAGATGGTTGGATGGCATCACTGACTCAATGGACATGAGTTTGACTAAACTCCAGGAAGTGGTCATGGACAGGGAGGGCTGGCATACTGCAGTCCATGGGGTCACAAAGAGTTGGACATGACTGAGAGACTGAACTGACTTACTGTGGCTTCTGGGATCTTAGTTCTCCAATCAGGGGCTGAACCCGGGCTACCTGGAGTGGAAGCATGGATTTCTAACTGCTGGACTGCCAGGGAATTCCCTGATTTTATAGTCTTGAAGTAGGACTTTTCTGAATATAAAAGCATGAAAAACAGAGCCCAAACCAGCTGCTGTTCAGAAGTCCCAAGGAATCTACAGAAATGATGAAACACCACAGGTTGGGAGGCAGCTGGACGCAGGTCAGATGGGCCCCAACAGTCACCAGGCCACACGGTGCTGACGTCTAAGTCTTCTGGACATCGGGGTCAAGGGTCTGACTCTGCAATCCAGAGGACTGAGGACTTAGGACTTTGGACTAACGGGTCTCTAGGCCAGAGTTTCATTCCATTACCTTTCTCCGCTCACCTCCCCACCCCCACCACCACTTTTAGGTGTAAAAGCTGGCTATGTCTGTGTGAACCTCATCCTGGGGAGGCAAAAGTTCACTTTATCTAACCCGTCTCTTTTTCTCTCCACCTAATGCACACAACCTTGCCTACGAAATACCCTTGGATCTGTATCTGCCTGTTTGGTCTAAATGTGAACATCATAAGCATTTTGATGGCAGGGATATCATCTTTTCCAGACTCCATGGACTCTTGTTTTATAGCACGTGATATTAAATAACAATCACCAAAGACACACAGGTGCACAACACTGAAGTGATTATAGAGATAGTAAATGCAGTCTTCCTAGACACCATCTGACAAGTGCTGTAAAGTTTAAGGTCCTTTTAGTCAGCAATTCTATTTCTAAAAATTTACTTTAAGGAAATGAGAGATGTGGAGGCTGTTTTTGTAAGAATTTTCTGCAAACTTAGAAGAAATGATGAGGTTCCAAATGGTTAGGCTTGCACACAAACATTCACAGCAGCATGGCTCATAACAGACAATAAGTGGAAACAATCCAAATGTCTATCAACTGAGGAATCGAGAAACAAACCCTAATATATCCATACAATGGGATGTTGTCAATAAAATGAAATTCTGATACAGACAACTGGATGAGCCTTCAAAGCTTTATGCTAAATTGAAGACACAGAAGACCACATATTGTATGATCATTTACATGAGATGTCCAGAATACACAAATCTAGAGACAGAATGTAAATTCATGGTGGACGAGGGCTGGGATGGAGGGAATCGGAATCAGTGGGGTGGAATGAAGTGGCAATGGCTATTAATGGGTACACAGCTTTTCTTGGGGGAGGTATAAATTCTTCTCTCAAATTGACTGTGCTAACCACTGCACAGCTGTGAATATGATTTTAAAAATGCCAGGAAACTCTACATTTAAACTAGGTTAACTTATGGTATAAAAAGTGTATCTGAACAAAGCTGTTATTTAAAAACAACATTGAATACAGTATTGTAAAGTAAAATAAAAATAATAAATAAAAACAACATCGAGGGAATGCCTTGGCAGTCCAGTGGTTAGGACTCAGCAGTCTCACTGCTGAGGGCCTGATTTTAATCCCTGTTCGGGGGACCAAGATCCTATAAGCTGTGCAGTGTGACCAGAAAAAAAAAAAGCTAAAAATTAATAAAAGTAAAAACAACATCTAAAGTCCGTTTATTTTTATCTTTACTATTTTTTCTGGTTATGCTGCACAGCTTGTGGGATCTAAAGTCTGATCCAAATTTTATTTAAAAATCACATGTGAAGAGAAAAGACTGAAAATAGATACAAAAAATTCCTGACAGTGTTACTTTCTGAATGGTAAGATCTTAAGTGATTATTGTTTGTTCTTTTACTCTTTTTTTATATTTTCTTTTGATGTATACATATGCACTGTTTTCCTAACCAGAAAAGTTATGGGTCTATTACAATTTCACGATAAACCCTATATGTTCCAGAGATTTGCTTACTGAAAATGCCATGGTACATGGATCATCCCAGTCCTACTGCCCCTTGGAATCAGGACACCAGAAGGCAAGCGCCTCACCTCACCTGTGACTGCATTCATATCAGCTCTCACCTTCCACAGAAGCCCACTGCTGCACTGCCAACAGCTCCATCTCCCCTCAAACCTGATCCCCAAATATGAACAGGGGATCACCCACAGCTACAACTCTGAGGTTCCTACTGGTTTTTCCCCATTGCATAGTGCACACGATCAAGGTTCTGGGTCTTGTATTTTTACCACCTAGTGGTCTTTTTTATTTATTATTCTTTTTTAAAGTCAGTTAACAAGAACTCAATGGGCCACTGATTCTGGATTGTAAGTGGTATTCTCTAATTATCGAGAACTGGTACTTCAAGATCCTTGTTTTTCCTTTTTGAATTCCATTTCTTTTGTTTGAATGATGAGAATGAAGATTTCTATATTGATTAATTTTTTTGTACATAAAGTTTTATTGGAACACAATCCTACCCATTTACTTATATATTGTTCCTTTTAAAATTTTATTGTAGTCGATTTACAATGTTGTGTTAATTTCTGCTGTATAACAAAGTGACTCAGTTATACATGAATATTCTTTTTCATATTCTTTTCCATGATGGCTTATCACAGGATGTTGAATATAGTTCCCTGTGCTCTACAGTAAGACCTTGTTGTTTATCCATTTGTGTACAGCAGTTTGCATCTGCTAATCCCAAACCCCAATCCTTCCCTCTCACCCTGTCCTCCTGGCAACCCCACTCTGTTCTCTATGTCTGTGAGTCTGTTTCTGTTTCATAGATAGGTTCATTTGCGTCACATTTTAGATTCCATAGATAAGTGATATCATATAGTCTTTGTTTTTCTCTTTCTGACTTACTCACTTAGTATGATAATCTCTAGGTCCATCCATGTTGCTGTAAATGTCAGTATTTCATTGAAATCCACTGCAACAGTAAAAGGGTCTTCCTAAAGAATCAAAGGCTCAGTCAACAAAGAACAGGCAAGACAGCACAGAAAAATTAAAAATAAACACCTCACTTGCTGACTACTGCTCTCGGCATGTCTGCTTGAGATCTCGGGACCTGGAGGAAGTCAAGCAAGGGAGTCACGAAGGTCTGGTCACAAGGAGCTCAGGGCACTTGAACCCTCCCCCATGTGTGGGAATGTTTCCTAGCAAGGACTCAGTCTCCTCACGTTCTACACTCATTCTCTACGCTTCGTTACCTGGGAAAGCAGGATTGAACTGGGCTGGATGTCAGCAAGGGGGTTAATAAGACACTGGTCTAGAGTTCCCCCAAGGAGGTTAGGCAATCTTTAACTCAGGTCAAATTTCTCAATGAAAGGGCAGAGCTTTAGGGAGATTCTGAAGGCGAAGTTAATTGTAGCTTCAGGGCTCCAGGGAGATGGAAGCATTGTTTGCTGAAACTTTTTCTTTACTCATGGAAACCTACTGAAGTTAAAGGTTTCATATATATAAGCACTCTGCTCTTCACTTCATAACCCTTTTATTTACTGTTCCTCTACATTTAAAAATTTTTAATTGTGGTAAAAATGCACGTATAATTTATCATCTTAACCATTTTGACATGGATGGTTCACTAAGGACATTGACACTGTTGTGCAACCAGCTTTTGGAATGCTAGTTGTCTTGCAAAACAAACTTTGCACCTATTCAACAGCTCTCCACTTCTTTCTACCCTGCATTCCCTAGTAACCATCATTCTACTGTCTGAGTTTGACTCCTTTAGATACCTCATAGAAGTGGAATCATACAGTATCTGCTTTTTTTGTGTCGGGCTTATTTCACACAGCATAATGCTCTCAAGGTTCATCCACATCGGAGTGTCTGTCAGAATTTCCCTCCTTTCAAGGCTAGATAATATTCCACTGGATGGGTAGACCACATTGTGTTTATCCATCCATCCGCTGATGGACACTGGAATTGCTTCCACCTTTGGGCTCTTGTCAAGAATGCTGCCATGAACATGAATGCATAAATATCTTTCTGCTTTCAATTCTGTCGGGTATTTACCCAAAAGTGGGGTTGCTGGATCATATAGGCATTCTATTTTGAATTTTTTCGAGAAACTGCCATATATATTTTTTTTGGAGGAGAAAGTGGCCTTATTACTTTGCAAGGCAAACAGGGAACACAGTAGGCTAGTCCTTCAAGAACTGTGCACCTCTCTTCCATATTTTCTGCAGCATTTCAATGATGTCAAACTTTCTATTCTCCCTGTAGGACAGTCATGTTGATAGAAAGCAATTTATTGCCTTAGGAGCCTGTAGTATGTAAGCAACTGGGATATAACATTTTGAGAACTGCCATAAAAAGACGAAGTAGGCGGTGTGTCCAGTTTAGAGTTCTACACAGTTCACTGAATAAATATCTGTTATGCATCTCGTACACGATAGATGCTGAACCTAACAAGATACTCTCTGCCATAAAGGAGCTGATAGCCCGGCAGAACACAGACAAGAAACTGGTAAATACAAGGACAGGCACTGCTGCTAAGGGGCACACGTAGGAGGGATACACAAACCAAACCTCTACTTCCTGCTCTCTGGCCGGCTCCAGTTCTGCTCTGCTTTCACTCTACGCACGACATTCTGTTAGAGGGATCATCTTCTAGTAGAGATTTCAGCAAAAGGACCCCTCCTTTTCTTGCTTAAGGCCCTTCAGAAGTTCCCCTCTGCTCTCAGGATGGAGCCCAAGGTCCCTGACCAGTAGTGAAAAGCCCCTTTCCAGCCTCCTTTGTGATCTGACTGAATCACTGGCAGGCACTTGCATCTCCCAGCTCAATGCCTTTGCTCCACTAGCTCTCTGAGCCTGTGTGTGGTTCTCACTCCTACCTGCCAATCCATGTCATCTGGAGAACTTACACAGTCAAAACAAAAACAATGCCAGGGACTCACCCCAGACAATGAATTTGAATCTCTGCGGGCAGGCCTGGGCACGTTGCAGCTCTCCAGGTGACTGTGATCTAAACCAGAGCCATCACCACGGCCCTGAACACACAGGCACAACTCCTCTCCCGCAGTAGGACCGACCCAGCTCGTGGGCCTCCACCCCAAGGCAGTTCCCGACCTGCTCCTGGGCTGAATGCACACCACCTCTCCGATTTCACATTCTGCTGGAGGGAGCCTCATTAAATTGTGAAATGTTTAAAACAAAAACAAAATCCTGCTGTGCACAACTCGCCTGAAAACCTTCTCTACAAATTCCAACCAGTGACTGCAATGTTTTCAGTGTCACTGTGTGCCCAGTCCCCTGCACTCACTCCTGCACTTACCTCCTAACAGCAGAAAGCACTGCACGTGGAGTAAGTCTGTGTGCTATAGACGCTCATCTCCATCTTCACAGGTACAGGGCTACCGCCATCTTACAGAGGAAACCTGTTAAGAACATCAAATATTGTACATTTTTTCCCCCATGGTGCATATCACACTAAAAAGGAGAGTGAGAAAGCTGGCTTAAAACTCAACATTCAAAAAACGAAGATCATGGCATCCGGTCCCATCACTTCATGGCAAGTAGATGGGGAAACAATGGAAACAGTAAGAGATTTTATTTTCTTGGGCTCCAAAATCACTGCAGATGGTGACTGCAGTCATGAAATTAAAAGACGCTTGCTCCTTGGAAGAAAAGCTATAACAAACCTAAATAGCATATTAAAAAACACAGACATTACTTTGCCAACAAAGGTCCGTCTTGTCAAAGCTATGGTTTTTCCAGCAGTCACGTAGGGATGTGAGAGTTGGACCATAAAGAAAGCTGAGTGCCAAAGAACTGATGCTTTTGAACTGGGGCTCTGGAGAAGATTCTTGAGAGTCCCTTGGACTGCAAGGAGATAAAACCAGTCCATCCTAAAGGAAATCAATCCTGAATATTCATTGGAAGGACTGATGCTGAAGCTGAAGCTCCAATACGTTGGCTACCTGATGCAAAGAACTGACTCATTGGAAAAGACCCTGATGCTGGGAAAGACTGAAGGCAGAAGGGGATGGCAAAGGAGGAGATGGCTGGATGGCATCATCAATTCGATGGACATGAGTTTGATCAAGCTCTGGGAGTTAGTGATGGACAAGGAAACCTGGTGTGCTGCAGTCCATGGGGTTGCAAAGAGTCAGACACGACTGGGCCACTGAACTGAACTGAATCACACTACATCATTTTTTCTTGTCTGCTTTCCCTATAAGACCACAGAAGAATGATGTCTGTTTCATTCTCTGATACACATCTGGCAAACACCTGGCCAGGGTTCACTATTACTCAACAAATTCTCCCCTCTCTGCTTGTGAGCATCATCCTTTGCACCACAGACGGGCTTGCTTGTACCCACTGCACCTAAGCCCCTCAGCCTCTTCCACGGGAAACATACCTTATCTCAATTTTAGTTTAGAAAATCATTTTAAAGTATTCTAGTTAAAAAAAAAAAAAAGCAGCACAGTGCCTCCTGTGGGCTAATCAGGACCCCAGGAGTCAAGTCATTTGGGGATAAGGAAGGACTAGAAGGTACAGTTCCCAGAAGGATGAGTATGTTGAGGGTGGAGGGAGAATGCAACATCATAGGATTAATATGAGAATTAAAAGGGATAGATAGTCCTTACAAAGTCCTTGGAACTATGTCACACACTAGGCCCAACTGAGGATTATACAGCAATGAAGAGTAATAATATATATTCATTATATATACAATGAAGAGGTTTACATGTATCTACCATACCTGACATTGTTCTCGAGCAGAGGTTCAGCAAACTTTTTCTATAAAAGGCCAGATGGTAAATACTTTAGGCTTTGTAGTCCATCCAGCTTCTGTATGGACTATTCAGCTCCACTGTTCTTGTAGCAGGAACAGCAGCCACAGACAATAAACATTGTGTTAGTGGGTGGTTCAGACCGTAAAGAATCTGCCTGCAATGTGGGAGACCAGGGTTCGATCCCTAGGTCGGGAAGATCCCCTCAAGAAGGAAACCGCAACCCACTCCAGTATTCTTGCCTAGAGAATTCCATGGACAGAAGAGCCTGGTGGGCTACAGTCCATGGGGTCCCAAAGAGTCAGACACACCAGCCACAAAAAATATATAAATGAACGGATATGGCTTTGCTACAATAAATCTCTTTTTCAAAGACAGAAAGGCTGGATTTGGTTGCAGGCAGTGCTGTCCAACAGCAGTATAACAGCAAGCCAGACAAAGAATTTAAAAATCTCTAGTGGCCACAGAAAAAAATATAAACAGGTGAAATTAGTAATAAAGTGAAGTGAAGTCGCTCAGTCCTGTCCAACTCTTTGTGACCCCATGGACTGCAGCCTACCAGACTCCTCTGTCCATGGAATTTTCCAGGCAAAAGTACTGGAGTGGATTGCCATTTCCTTCTCCAGGGGATCTTCCCGACCCAGGGATCAAACCCGGGTCTCCCACATTGCAGGCAGATGCTTTACCATCTGAGCCACCAGGGAAGCCACTTTATTTAACCCAGTGTATCCCAAACACTGCCATTGAACACTTTGATTGATATTAACAAATTGAGATAGTTTGCATTCTCTTTTTCGTACTTATTCTCCAAAATTCACCATTTTACACTTAATGCACAGCTCAGTTCGGACTAGGCACATTTCAGGTACTCAGCCTTATGGACCTAGTGGCTACCATACTGGACAATTCTAGAGCATATGCTAGAACCGATAATGCTGAGATAAACACCTATATCTTTAGCTACTCAATACATATCAAAAACAGAGTTTATACAGTGCCCGAAATATCTGTTGAATGAATGCATACAAAACCTTGTTAATATTAACTGATGTTACAGGTATGTGCACAAAGTGCACACATCTGCTCTAAAAGCTAACAACAGATCAAAGAGAAATTTCCAAAGTGAAAGTGAAATTGCTCAGTCATGTAGGACTAGCCTACCAGGCTCCTCCCTTCATGGGATTCTCCAGGCAAGAGTATTGGAGTGGGTTGCCATTTCCTTCTCCAGGGATCTTCCCGACCCAGGGATCGAACCTGGGTCTCCTGCATTCCAGGCAAACGCTTTAACCTCTGAGCCACCAGGAAAGCCCAAAAGCTGGTAACAAATCAGCAATAACCTAGACGAGTTTAGACCTAAGATCTAAAGAAAAAAATTAAAATTCTAATCACAACCCAGGTACACCTCTCTGGCTATACAGGCAGCGTCTTCCTCTATAGCGAGAAATTATGCTGCCAGGAGCGTCGCAGTTTCTGAAGTGGCACAATACTGCTCTAGCGCCCTTCTGCTTTATGACGACCAATAGCAAATGTGCAGCGAGGGGAAGGGACGGGCACAAGGGCCCACTCTGGCCTGGGTTCGGGTTCCAGTGGGTGGGGTGGAGCGACAAGCAAAGTCGGCTGCAAGACTTCCAAGGGTGACAGCCTGGCACCCAGCACGCAGGGAGCGGCGGCCCCGAGGGATCTACCCACGCTCGGCTGGAGCAGAGGGGAAGGCGAAAGCACGTCCGGGTCTACCGGCCCCGGCAACACTGAGAGCCTCCCCGAGCTGGGTGGGCTTCCACTGGGAACAACTGGGTCGCCTGTCTGCAGCCAAAGAGACATTGGCGAAACCTGCACGCCGCTCACCGAGAAGCACGGGCGAAACCCAGAAGTCCTCGGTGTCCTCGGTGCCCGAGAGAGCTTCCGGTCCCAGGGCGGGACCACGGAAGCTCAACCAATCATCCCTCAGACTAGAGAACAAGGCTTGGGAGTCAACGCATGCGTGCTAGGAAAGTGGCGTCTGCGCAGAGCGATCGGCCTGCAAGAGGCCGGCCCCACCCCCACCCCCATCCCCACCCCCACCCCC
>NW_024070207.1:120595229-120643208 GCF_014754425.2 Oryx dammah
GGCCCTCTTTGCTGTCTGCCTGTTGGCAGCCACGCACGTGCATGGAAGCTGCCACGAGAGGGCACCGCGGGAACTCTGAGAGAGGGGCTGGAAACCAAGGGAGCCAAGCGCCAACTGTCCCTTTCCGTGGGGGAGCTGTGGGACCCCAGCTCAAATTCAGGAGGAGAAACATTTTAAAAGGATAGTGACAGGGAGAACAAAGGGGAATGTGGAAACTTTTCTCAGGGTCCAGAAAGACCAACAAGTGTGGCGGAGATCAGGGTTCCACCACCCAGACAGCAGGAAAGAAGGCCCTCAGGCCTGAACCCCTGGGCCTGTTGAACCCACTCCTCAGGATTCCAATGCTGGGATTTCCCCGGTGGCCCGGTGGTTAAGGCTCCGTGCTTCCATAGCAAGGGACCCAAGTTCCATCCCTGATTAGGAAGCTAAGATCTCATACGCTGCGTAGGATGGCCAAGAAGAGCTGGGGGCGGGTTCCAAAGCCATTTATCTCCAGGCCAAGGTCGCTGGGTATCCTGGATGGCAGGCTAGGGGACATCCCCAAGGTCAGAGTCATTAGTGGCTGGAATATGCATGAGTCTGTGGAACTGCAGTCACAACCTGCCTGTATTGAGAGATGAACTCATGTCCCAAGTCAGCAGGCCCAGTCACACTGATGAGGTTCATCTTAAAGAGGGGTAACACTTTCACTTAAGTGAAGCAATGACCACCCCCAAAAGTGCCCCTGTGTTCCTTCCTAGCACCCTCTCCAAGGGTAAACACAATGCCAACTTCGCCACCCTGGAGTCATTGCATCTGATCTCAAAACTTCTATAAGTGTGTGTTGGGGGGAACATATATATGGAACCATACATTATCTACTTTGGTTTTTTCCTTTTTTTACTTTTCAGGTGTGCTACGTGGCTTGTGGGATCATAGTTTCCCAACCAGGGACTGAACCCAGGCCCTCGGCAATGACAGCATGGAGTCCAACCACTAGACCACCAGGGAATTCCCAGGCTTCTTTTGATCAGTGCCATATTTCAGAAATTCATCAGTGTTCCTGTAAGGAGTATTAGTTTGTTCGTTCTCATTTCTTGCTAATATTTCCCTGAATAAATATACTAGTTTATTTATCCATTCTACTCAAAAGGGACATGATGGATATTTGAGTTGCAGAGGGATTGGGGGCAGGAGGAGAAGGAGACGACAGAGGATGAGATGGCTGGATGGCATCACCGACTTGATGGATGTGAGTTTGAGTGAACTCTGGGAGTTGGTGATGGACAGGGAGGCCTGGCGTGCTGCGATTCATGGGATTGCAAAGAGTCGCACACGACTGAGCGACTGAACAGAACAGAACTGAGCGTGACTATTATAAACAGTGCCATGATGTGTTTCTATGGAGTCTATACCTAGGAGTGGAGTCCTGGGTTGGTAAGATGTGCTGTTTATGGTCATAAATGACGTGTGACCATAAATTGGCATATCGCCTTCTCTACGATGTTTGTACCCAAAAAAAGCACTTCCAAATGTGTTTTGAGCAACATTGCCAGTGAAATATATATATAGGCTCTCAAAGAAATTACTGAGAAGGAAAGAGTAATTAGTTCTCACCTAATTGCACTGAATCGGCCACCCATCATGGTCTAGAACATGGCCACAGGGTGGGAGAAAGTGTAACGAACAAAACCACGACCTAGAAATGGAGAACAATTTCTATAACATTCCCAAACTGACTAGAGATATACACAGGACAAGTTTCGGTCAAAAATAGGCAGATGTAACCTTCCCATTCTAAACCCAGTTCGGGGAGCCCTCCTCAGCTCCAGGAGGGCTCTCACCGCCTCCACAACTGCCTCTCAGATAAAAGCCGATTTGCAAACTGTTGTACAGAGTTTTTTCACATGTGTGCTAAGGATGGAACCTTTAGGAAGCAGGCTAGGATATTTAAAGATGTAAGAGTTCCTCAGAGGTCATAAATAACTAGTCAAATCTACAACTCCATTTTCCACAGGAAGAAAGAACCCTTATTTGTACACATGTACAGAAATCCTAAATTGCTAGCTGCTTTGCTGTTGCCTGGCCACACAGAATGAAACTGCCTCCATGTAGCAGCAGGATAAGGCTTTGAGTGGAGACCGAACTTACATGTGGAATCTAAAAAGATGATACAAATGAACTTATTTACAAGACAGAAACAGACTCACAGACTTTGAAAACAAACTTATGGTTACCAAAGGGGAAAGGTGAGGGGGAGGGATAAATGAGGAGTTTGGGATTAACACATACACATTTATATAAAATAGATAATCAACAGGGACCTACTGTATAGTGCCAGGAACTCTACTCAATATTCTGTAATAACCTATATGGGAAAAGAATCTGAAAAAGAATGGATATATGTGCGTGTTTAATGAAACCACTGTGCTGTACATCTGAAATACAATATTGGAAATCAACTCTACCCTGTAAAATACAAATAAAATAACAAAAAATAAAAAAGAATCTGATAGTTCTCTCTCAGAACATAGAATGCTTTTACTTTATGTCTGTTTATTTTGCAGAAACTAATTCACCTGATTTCTTCCGGTCTGATTGGAAAAAGAGTTAAACATTGGTCCTGGAAAAGTAAGTTCCAGAAAGCAGTAGTATCAAAGGTGAGAATGTTAGCTGCCAAGTTCTCAACTTCTCAGGAGTCCACACTGCTAGCCAGCTTTTCGCACTGCCATCCCCTCCCCCAACTGACTATTGCAAGGTCCTAAGAGGCTGCTGTCGGGAGGCCAGTCTCCATGGGTCTCGCGTGTTTCTGCCCGTTTTCCGTACAAAGGCGTTGGCAGCTTTTGTTCTGTGCCGTCTTATCAAGGATGGTGGTAGGACACACAGCCTGGGAGAATAGAGATAGTATCTTATTTCTCGAGAGCAGATTTGTTTCCTGACAAAGCCAAAAAAACAGTCTCCTTCTAGGGCAAACTTTGGGCAGGTGGGCTAGTGGTCCTCTTAGAAGTCTGGGGCTTTCCTTAACTCAGGACTCCTCAGCTGGGACACAAACTCACCCTGTACCTGGCATCCCTCTGGACGTGCCTCTTTGTTGCCCGCCCCCTGGGAGACGCGGGGTGGGGGGTAAGGGGCAGTGGACTGACCGAGGCCCATGCTACCTGTTGTCCCATGAGAAACAAAGTCTCTCTCTGACCCAGGAGGCTTGTCTTTTCTACTGATACCTAATAAAACTGTGACAGGTCAACTTATTAGCTTTGCAAGTAGGGCTATGGTTCTTGACATCTGAAAACATCTTCAGGCAAAAGTATTCCAGAGTCATCTCACGAGTATTCTGTGCCTGAGGAAAAAAGAAGAGCACCAAAAATATAGGCGGCATCAGGCCACGCTAGAGATCAGTGTAGTCTTCAGGAGGTATCAAGTGCCTGAGCGGAAGAGGTCATTCAGCATTCCTCCTTGCTTGGGAGAGGAGCAGGTGTGAAGGGGAAGGGGCAGAAATGGTGGCAGTTAGTGTCCAGAGGAGGGAGGCGATGGGAGGAGGGAGTGGGAGAGGATGAATGACAAGGGGAGTTCCATGTTGAGTAGTGGCCAGGGTCTACAGGTATGGGAGTCGTGGCTGAAATATTTGACCTTAGGTTCGCCGAAGGAATCCAGTGGGATTCTGTGCGGCTGCAGGCTAGAGATCCATGACTATAGGCTGTGGACCGGAATTCAAGACAAGATATCGGTGTTTAAGGTCCAAGAAGTTAGTCCCAAAGACTGTGGTCTTGCAGTGGACGTGGCAGGGCAGCCCTCTGGGGCTCAGGAAGAATGGTCACCTGACATCGGATTGTGTTTTGTTTGAAATCCTAGATAGGCCAAGAGAGGATTTCTTTCTGTCTCATGTAACGTCAAGCGGTGACCAGTGTGGTACAGGGTAGACATGCCGCCATGTCATCAGGAACCCAGCTTTCCTCCAGCTGTGTGCTCCACCATAGGCTGTGGCCCTTGCCCTCATGGTCACAAGGCAGCTCCCAGAGCTCCTGCCTTCACAATCACATTGCAGGCAGGAAGGAGAGAGGGAAATGGCGAAAGGAGCTGCCCGCTGAGAGCCTTTTCAATGATCCTTCCTGGAAGCCTCACCAATGACTTCAGTGAGCCCCCCCATCTGTAGGAGAGGTTGGGAAACACAGCCTATTAGTTGAACACATTGCAGTCCCCCCATATATATTTATACATGGTCATACTGGTAAGGAAAAAGGTGAGAAAGGATATTGGGTAGGCAACTAGAAGTCTCTGCTACAGATACTAGAGAAACGTGCAGTATTACTACATTCAATTTAAATCAGCTCCATACTGATTTTCTCCCTATAGGTAACATAATTGCAGGCCTCCCTATTTTGTTTCAGTTTAACATCTCTTCCTATAACATGGATCACTGGGGCACTGACTGGCCTTCACTGCAGTCTCCTCTCTTCCTTTACTCTAAGCAGTAACTGTGCTCTCAAATTTCCCTGGTCACTGAGGAGACACGGTGGGGGAGGTCTTCTTCAGGTTCTAGCAGAGTCATGTAATATAAATCACTTCTGTTAGTCAACTTCTGCCGTGTAACAAACCACCCCACATTTTCATTTTCGCACCTTAACACAACCATTTTATAATATTATCTCTTACAGTTCTGTGGGCTGATTTCACTGAGCCAGGCAGTTCTTCATCTGCTCTCACTAGAAACATTGTTTTGGAGGTTTCTATAACTAGTACTTATCCTAACAGATAGAGCCACAGTCCTGTGTCGGCTTCCTATGGGAAAAGGACTTCAACTAAATGAAAACAATGTATTTTTCCCCACCATCTTAAAAGGTCCAGTTAAACCCTTTGTACTCCTTCTTCTTGTCTTTTTTTTCTTTTAAATAATCCTTCTTATTTAAAAGAAAAAGACAAAGAAGAAGGATTACTATGAGTTTCAATATTAAAAAAACTCTAAGAAAAAGGCTACAAATTTTAAGGATGAGTAGGTGGACACATTCTCGCTTTCCTTCCTTTTACAGGTCAATGCCTTCGTCGCTTCCAGGGCAAACAGGCAAATATCTGGGGAATCTTCTGTTTGGGAGTTGTCCTGAACCACCTTCCAACCTAGAATCTTAAAACAGAATATACTTTTATCCACAGGAATGTACACTCAGGATTCATTACCACACAAACAAGTCCTTGAATTTGGAAGAAAAAAGAAATAGACAAGGAGGCATTAGTCTGTTTTGGAACCTGGTTACTAGCATAATTTTGATTTTAGATAATTCTCCGACACCTTCAGTTCAACAACTTAAGCTAATTGGCCTCATAGTTATGAGGCCTAAGAAAGCAGTCGTGTGTTTCCATAATAGCAAGTAATTTTAAGAATTTTTAAGAATATAAGTTAAAAATAATATAAGTATTTTCACAGAAAAAGTATATAAAACACATTTTCTAGCAAAGCAAATAACCATACACATAATTAAACATACAATTAACAACACATTTTCATACTTAGAAAAACTTAAACCATGACAACAAGGTGATCATTTGGATATTATTATTACAAAGGACTTAAATATACAAACTTGGTTGTGAAAGATCTGGCTAAGCAACTTAGGTAAAAGTCTATCTGTGATGTTATAGTTTCCAAGAAGTGCCATAAAAGTCAAATAGTAAAAATTTCTTTGTGCTGCTTTTTTTTTTTTTAATTCTAGAAATGTTGCATAAAGTGGTTCACCAAGTCATGTAGACACATCATATGTACTGGGGTGGGGAGGGCTGAACTGATACGTCCAAGTTTTATAGACTCAGTAATGAATGAGAAGACACAGTAGTACTATATTTAAAGCAAATATCAGTATATCGTATACAAGAAAGGCATCTTACAATAATGAGTCTGTTTGAACACCACAGTTTTTCAGTTTGTATTTCTAAAATGGGGGGGATCTATGATATACTGTCAAAAAACAGAGAACTGACATAAAAAGCCAAATATAAAGATATAAAAGATAACAGTAACATTCAACCATCCACAGGTAAAAGGCCATCTGGACATAAGCCTGAAACCAGCAAGACGCCGTCCACTGCAATTTCTCCAGTCTTGCCCTTGCCACGTTCAGCTTCAAAAATGATCTAATAATGGAGAGGGAATAAAAAATTACTTGCAAATATTTAAAGCAATGATAAAGTCCCACTATTTAATTGCTATTAAACTGAACGCAATTCATATGTCCCTATTCCATAGAAACAGGCTTTGAGATTGAATATACGGTAATGTATTTTCCACATGCCTGGTATCTACACTGAGTGAATTACAATCAGAGAAAACAGGGCTCCTGCAACATCTAAAAGAATCTGGAAAGCCCTGGAAAGCTGAGAACAGTAAAGTTTAAGAGGAAATTTTGGAATTCCTTCCTTTTTAGAAGAAAAAACAAAGCAACACTAAAGGAATAGTACAGTTTTCTTTTCAAAACCCAGGCTCGAAGAAATTTAATTATCATCGTGAATCTTCCTACTCCACTGGTGGGAATGCAAATTGGTACAGCCACTCGGGAGATCTGTATGGTAGTTCCTTAAAAAGTAAACACAGAGCTACTGTATAATAGGCCAATCCCACTCCTGGGTGCCGAGAAAACTGTGATTCGAAAAGACATATGCATTCCAATGTTCATTGCAGAGCTGTTTACAGTAGCCAAGTTATGGAAGCAACCTAGATGTCCATCGACAGATGAAGGGAAAAGAAGGTGTGGCATACTGGAATATTACTCAGCCATAAAGAAGAATGAAATAATGCCATTGGCAACAATATGGATGGATCTAGTGGGTCCTACTGAATGAAGTAAGGCATAGACAAATGTGATATGATTTATATATGGAATCTAAAAAAAATTGTGGGAAAAATAGTACATATAAATGTATCTACAAAACAGAGCCACAGACATAGAAAACGAACAGGGTTACCAAAGCGGACAGGGGTAGGGAGGCATAAATTGGGAGATTGGGATTCATGTATATACACTATCATATATAAGACAGTAACTGGGAATTCCCTGAAGGTCTTTTGGTTAGGACTTGGAGCTTGCATTGTCAGGGCCCAGGTTCAATCCCTGGTCCAGGAACTAACATGGATGGACCTAGAGAATATCACATTAAGTGAAGTAAGTCAGACAGGGAAAGACCAACACCGTATGATACCAGTCATATGTGGAATCTAAAATATGAGACAAATGTGGACTTCCCTGGCAGTCCAGTGGTTAAGACTCTGCAGTCCCAATGCAGGGGGCATGGGTTTGATCCCTAGTCGGGGATCTAAGATCCTGCATGTGGCACACTGGGGCCAAAACATAAATAAAATAATATATGAGACAAGTGAACCTATCTGCAGAACAGAAACAGACTCACAGACATAGAGGGCAGACTTGCGGTTACCAAGGTGGGGTGGGGGAGGGGTGGGTTGGGAATTTGGGGTCAGCAGATGCAAACTATTAGAGAATGGATAAACAGCAAGGTCCTCCTGTAGGGCACGGGGAACTCTATTCGGTACCTTGTGACAAACCATAATGGAAAAGATTAGGAAGAAGAATTACAGTTAAGTCCCCTACATATGAGCCTTCAAGTTTCTAGCTTTCAGAGATGCGAACGTACCTTCCATTTGCGTCAGGCGTGAGTGACATTACAGCTTGTCCTCTGTCTCCTGTTGCTGATGATCCTTCAGCCCTACCAGCCCCCACCTCCTCTCCCTCCTCCATCGTAACTCTTCTTGCCTGTCCACTTGATGCCAGCCCCTGTGTGCCAGCTGTTGTACTGCACTACTCTGCTTTTTGAGGTACTGTACTGTAAGATTTAAAATGTTTTCTTTATTTGCCATGTTTTTTTATGCATTATTTGTGTGAAAAGTATTATAAACCTATTACAGTACAGTACTATATAGCCAATTGAGTTGGATGGGTACCTTGGCTAAATTTGTTGGACTTACAAATGCGTTCTAGGAAGAGAACTCATTCATATGCAGGGGATTTACTGTATATAGAGGTAGAACTGAATCACCTGTACAGCAGAGATGAACACAACATTACAAATTAACTATACTTGAATCAAATACATATTTTGGAAAATGACCTTCTAGTTTCCATTCATTGTGATAAGTACTGGGCACAGAATCAACGAGCAGGATGTGCTTTTATGCAGTAAGGAATTTAGAGCCTGGTTTGGAAGGAAGTTGGTGGGAGGAGCCTGACACATGAGCACTTCATTTCCCCAGAATATGATATGCCTGCGCCTGCCAAGTATTGTCCTCAGTTGTGCTGTTAACTACCTTGCCTATTGCACTCCAGAATATAAGCTCTTTAAGTGGAGGGGAAAGTCATTCATCTCTGTAGCCCCAGGGCCTAGGGGCTTCAGGAAGTGTTTCCCTTTGTTTGTTAAGTCACTGAAAAAGAATGTAAATGTCTCATTTTATACAGTTTTCCACTTACGCTTTCGGGAGTATCAATCCCGTGATACAGCTGAATTTTCCCCATCCTCCACTGTTCATTGGTGCTCCTGGTTTTCTCCCAGGCCAGGGCGTTGTTACTATTTTTTGCAAACACTCTAAGCTTCCCTACTTTGTTTCCAGCCAGCCGGTAATGAAAGAGCAAACAGAAGTTGCTGCGGGGTTGCAGGTTGGGGAGGAGAAGTTTCAAACGGCCCTTGTCCTTCTTCTGACCGGTCAGGGCGGAAACAGCCATATAGTGGCCAAGAGCTGGAAGAGAAGAAAAACCCACAGTTAATGAGGCCTTTGCAAAGGGTTTGGCTACAGTGAATAAAAGAGCTGTTAAAACAATGAACAATAGGCGCCTATAGGGGAAGCTCAAGTCCTTTTCATTTCAAATATTTAGGAACAAAATATTCATGCTAACATGAATTTTAGAATCCTAGGGCTAAGATTCTTTGCTCTGTAGAGAAGGAAACTGAGAGAAACTGAGCAATCTGCTCGCATTCACAAACTTGGTAGTAGTAGGTATGGGGTAAGAATCTAATTTAATGGTCTTTGAGCACTGTAAATAATTTTCAGCTAACAGAAAACTTGTGTTCCAGAACTTTCCACCTTGGTTGTTTGACCCTGGAATGCATTTCTCCACTTGAGTTGTATGTACGATGGCTAGCTGGTTAGGTGGGTCCACACTGTGGTATTTAATTCACAACATACATGAATCTGTACTAACGGTATCATGGAGCTCAGCCACCATGTGCAACGTGTCACTCCAAGTTCTGCTTGAAGATGGTAGGAACGCAGATCACCTTCTGTTTCTCAGATCCTTTTCCCAAGAATTTTCTAACCAATGTAGTGGATATTTGCTCATCCGCAGCCTTATGGTTGTGGCTTTGATGGACTTGGACAAAAACTCTCATAGGGTGGGGTTTGGAGAAGTTGACAGAAAGAAGACATTCCTCTAGAAGCCAGGAGAAAGACACGGTGGGTGGGTGGAGTTTTCTGGTAGTCCAACTCCTAGAGACATTCTCAGGGCCCAGATGGACATTGCTTTAGTTTTCACTGGACCCAGAGACTGCCTGGTCTTTTTCCGCAGTTAGTAAGTTTGCCAGATTCAGAGAATAAATGTACAGAATGCCCCGCGGAGTTTGCATTTCACATAAACAACATGTCAGATATACTAAAAAGCATGCGCTGATTATCTGAAATTGAGGCATCCTACATTTTATCCAGCAGCTCTACTAGCTACAGTCTTTTGTGACCCACTGTGGTAGGTTTCCCTTTTACTCCAGTTCAAGCCCACTTTGATCTGTCCTTGAGATTTCATTCTCCTAAAAATGCTGATTCATCCCGTGTTGAGTGAACCTCAGGGTTATTTGCAAATCAGGTGTTTGTAAATAGGGAACTACTATCCTCTACCTTAATCCCACGTTCTAAAAGGAATTTTTGTTAGGAGATTGCCGGGGGCCAGCGTGAGGATCACGCCAGTGCCAAGGTCATGCGGAAGGAAGCTTGACAAAACGCAAGGATGTGATCAGGCTTCAGGGGTTCCCCCTGGAGTTTCCTGAGCATCCACCCTCCCAAGACCAGAGTCTGCCTGCTTTACTGTGTTATGCTTTCCACCTACTCTTCTGTCATTAACAGGGGGCTGTCCCTCCCCCCACCTTTTTCTGGAAAAAATTAGAGCTTTTAGATAATAAATCTCCTGGGCATAATACAAGTGTTTCAATCCAAAAACCCCTCTGATGGCTTTCTAGCCTGCCTGCAGGACTCGTGCAGCTGCGCATGTGATTGTTTGAGGCCTCCTGATCGCAGGAGGCACAGGAAGCTTAAAACACCCTAGGAATGTAAGGGCTTCTGAGGAGTCAAAATCATTAGAATAGGACTGATTAAAGGTTTCATTTGTTGAGCCAATACTTGCTGCCAAATTTTCATATCTTTTATTTTTAGATATAGTTGGTATATAGAAAAACAGGTAGTAGACCTGGTATTAGCAACATTAGATCTTTGAGTTAAGTACTTTCTTTGTTATAACCCACTGCACCGTTGTTCTACAGGAATGTAACTTCATTTAGTACTTTGAGGGTGATGCAGAGTAAAGAAAAAACTCTTCTAGGGAAAACTTTTCTGGTTGATAGACAATTATCCAGGAAGAGAGCCATAAAAATGTTAACAGGCCTCTTGGCCAGAAGATAATGTAAACCACCTGAGACCTTTTGTATACAGGAGGGTATGCAAAAAGAAAGCCTTGTTTGTCTCAGTGAGGGTCAGGACTGCTGCCCCTGCATAACTCTGCATATTCCACTATTTCTTTATGTACAACTTGGGGTATATAAGCTGATTTTGAAAAATAAAGTTTTTGGAGTCTTGCACCGCCGCTGGGCTTCCCCATGTTGTTCTTTTCTCCCCTTTTTCGGCTGAATTCCCATCTGGAGCGGGGAGGCTCACCACGTCTACTTACTTGCCCTGGCTGCTAAGATCCACGTGAAAGGGAGCCTAAGGCGGGGCACCCTTCGATATTCAAGTGGATGCCGGTGGCCTAACGTTGATGGTGCAAACCTCTTGTCTCGAGGTTTTATTGGTTTTCCCCATAGACCAAGTTATTCAGCCTCTTTTTCTCCACCTAAATTTCCTGCTATCCTATTTCTTCCTAATCTAATCTTATATATCTCCAAATACATGTTTTCCTCGCCTATCCGTCTCCCCTTTGAATCACCGTGGATTCACCGGGGCTGGACCCCGGCAGGAGATACCCAGGTTTCCTGATTGCATGTAAGGGCTTGCAAGGAAGGCTCTCAGGGAGGAATCAGTGTCAAGGAAGGATCTAGAAGGATCTTTTACCTGAGGGCTGGGCGTATACCTCTCCAAAGAAACACTTTGATGGGTAAAGAACCAGATTTCCTGAAAGTATAACAGTTGTTTCTAATTACAGAGTCAGCCTTAAATGAGCAAACTTCTATTTATGCACCAAATGGGATCTGCTGACCAAATGCTCTGCCTCAAAGGAAGTTAGAGCCCATCATCAATAGTAGACAAGGGAAGTAGGCAACTCAGAGCTTCAGCAGAGAAAAATTCAAGGATAACGGGAAAGAAAGAAATCCTCCAGCGATAGGTGGGCAAGTCCAGTCCAGGAGTTCAGTGTGCTGATCTGCTGCTCATTATGATTTCAGTGCTCTGAAGGGTGACGCTCCTAAAACTCCAGGTTTAGGGAGAGGTCATATTAATATTTCCTTTCCAGATTCCTTTCCCCCTCCTCCTAAACTCAAAAGAAAACCACAGAGCACCATAGCTGGTAAACTGGGGAAAAGAAACAACTTCCTTCTACCTTTCCCCAAATACTCTTAAACCTTATACAAAGTCCTACATGTGTGTCTCAGCAGCAGGGCGGTGAATACGGAAGAGGTTTGCTGGAGAATCCTTTACAGGGTAGGTGGGTGGGAAATGGACTAAGTCAATCATTTATCAGGGGAGACTTGGGAAGGTCTAAAGGCTTCCAAAGGTGACAAACAACCCTGACTTCACAAGCAATGAGAACAATTGCCCTCGAATCATTGGATAGCTTTAATTCCAGGGCTGGACCAGAGGACATGGATCAGTGAAGACTACATACCATTATCTCTGTCTGCAGGATTCCAGTCGAAATCATCTTCTATATCCTGTTTCCAGTCACAGACGCCATGGTCAAAGGTGCAGTCAACTGAGATATTTAAATGTGCTAAGAAAAAGGGTGCATTTCAGCATCATTAAGCGGATTAGGAAATGTTTTAACATTGGGAGCTTTGGAAGGCGTGGCCTTGCTTGCAGTTGCTGTCGAGAGTTTAGGGAATTTGACACTAAAAGATGCAAACTATTATCTGTAGGATGGGTAAACAACAAAGTCCTACTGCATAGCACAGGGGACTATATTCAATATCCTATGACAAGCCATAATGGGAAAGAATGCAAAAATTAATATATACATATGAATGTATAACTGGATCACTCTGCTGTGCAGCGGAAACTAACACAACATTGTCAATGAAATACATTTCAATTAAAAAGAAGTTTAGCTAAGTATGGCTGTCTTGGTATCCATTTTCTTTGGCCCTGCAGTCTGCGAGGGCCTTAAACTGGCATTAGCCCTCACGCAAGTGCAAGCCCTAGATAAGAGCCCATGGCTGCTGCTGCTGCTAAGTCGCTTCAGTTGTGTCTGACTCTGTGCGACCCCAGAGACGGCAGCCCACCAGGCTCCCCCGTCCCTGGGATTATCCAGGCAAGAACACTGGAGTGGGTTGCCATTTTATTCTCCAGTGCATGAAAGTTCAACAGTGAAAGTGAAGTCGCTCAGTCGTGTCTGACTCTTAGAGACCCCATGAACTGCAGCCCACCAGGCTCCCCCGTCCATGGAATTTTCCAGGCAAGAGTACTGGAGTGGGTTGCCATTGCCTTCTCCGAGAGCCCATGGAGTCACTCGTAAAAGTGAGTTCCTCTTCTTACCTTCCCAATGTCCCCTGTGATTGTACCCTCCCCTGCTTCCCAGGGCCTTGTGTCTGCCTTAGATAAGAGCCCCCTGAAGCTTACTAACACCCCAGTTGTTTTCGCTGGAATCCATCAATGCAACCTTAGCCCAGCAAGCCCAAAGCACTACACACACATGGACCCTCATAGAGGCGTGTGCCCCATGTTCTGCCTGGACTTCCCTCTAGGGCCCCTGGAGGCCATGCCACGTCGTTCCCCAAGACCTGGAGTAATAAACTTGTCTATTTCAGTTTCTTTTGTGGTCTTTTGTTGAACCGCCTGGCACCCAGGGGCTTGATCTAACAAATGTTCATTTAACAAATCCTAACAACTGCATGGAGTACAGGGTCAGCTAGCACAACCTTTGACCCAGTGCCTCCAGTTACTTTTATGTAGATTGGGGTCAGCAAACTAACATCCGGGCCCCCTGCTGGTTCTTGCAAATAAAGTTTTATTGAAACACACCACGCCTATTCATTTACAGATTGTCTATGGCTGCTTTTGAGCTGCAGTGATAGAGCTGACACTTGCAACAGAGAGTGTATGGTTCACAAAGCCTGAAATATTCACCCTCTGGCCCTTCACAGAAAAAAGTCTTGACCTCTGATGTAGCTGTCGGAAATTACCACTGGGAAAGAGAGGAAAGACTGAGATGTTTCTGATTTGTAACGAATACCAGACTCTGGCTTGGAATGGGGGGCTTTTGCAGTTTATACTAAGGAATAAAGGAAGGGCAAAGAAAGGGGAAAAGCTAAAGAGATACGGGGCAGCAGCTGCTGGTTGACGCATTAATGATTTGCAAAGCATTTTCACGTACATTACATCATTTGATGTGGCTGCCACAAAAATTCTACAATCATGCCCATTTTCAAGAAAGTAAAACTGAGAGTCATAAGTGATTTGACCAAGTCCTCCAAACACTGAGGGCTGGAACTAGACCTGACTCCTAAACTAGATTGGAATCCAGGCTGTCCATCTACATATATCTTAAGCCAGTACAAACACACAGCCTCTTCTCTCACTTTCCTTTCTTCTTAACCCGTATTTCCCCTATTCCAGAAAAGATATTTTATTTCTGTCTAACTTCTAAAATTAAAAGATGCCAGGTAATGCTTGCTTCCACTCTTCAATATTCTTTATGAGTGCTAGTACTCCTAAAATATACTCACTCCTAACATATGTTACTCACCTTTGTGTTTCAGATGGGATGATGTAGTTTTTCTTTGGACCAGAACCAGATCAACTTCACTCGCTTCATTCACCTTAGAGGCTAACAATGAACACTCGATCAGTAAAAAAAAATCCCTAAAGCCCCACATACTAAGAAGGTATGAATCAATGAATAAAAAGGGTTTATCATATAAGGCTTATCATACATAGCTGGCCATTGGTAACCATGGGCTCCACATCCACAGATTCAACCAATGACAGGTTGAAAATATTTTTTTAAAACCATCCAGAAAGTTCCAAAGAGCAAAACTTGAATTTGTCTTGCATACCAGGAGACCGTTTACACAGCATTTACATTGTATTAGGTCTTTTAAGTAGAGACTAAAGTATAGGGGAGGATGTGTTTAGCTTATATATGAATACTGCACCATTTTATATAAAATTTGAGCATCCATGGATTTTTGTGTCTGCAGGGGCTCCTGGGACCAATCCCCCGGGGATGCCAAGGGACAGCTGTGTTCTACTTACAGAGTAGGTTACAGCAGTGTTTCCCTAACATTTCCAAAGCATTCATATTGGTGCCAGTTTCCGCATCTAGAACATCTTTTTCGAAAGGTGCCCCCAGTGGACCCCATTAGGCATCACCTAGCTAACCTAAACACAGCATATTAAAAAGAAGAGACATGACTTTGGAGACAAAGATCCATAGAGTCAAAATTATGGTTTTTCCAGTAGTTATATATAGATGTAAGAGTTGGACCATAAAGAAGGCTGAGCACTGAAGAACTGATGCTTTCAAGCTGCGGTGTTGGAGAAGATTCTTGAGAGTCCCTCGGTCTGCAAGGCGATCAAACCAGTCCATCCTAAAGGAGATCAATCCTGAATAGTCATTGGAAGGATTGATGCTGAAGCTGAAGCTCCAATACTTTGGCCACCTGATGGGAAGAACTGACTCCTTAGAAAAGACCTTGATGCTGGGAAAGATTGAAGGCAGGAGGAGAAGGGGACAACAGAGGATGAAACGGTTGGATGGTATCACTGACTCAATGGACATGAGTTTGAGTAGGCTCCAGGAGGTGGTGAAGGACAGGGAAGCCTGGCATGCTGCAGGCCATGAGGCTGCAAAGAGTTGCGGACACTACTGAGCGACTGGACAACAGCAACAACAATGGGGCAAGCACAGACAAGGCAAAATAGCGAGGGAGCCACGGATGCCTGGCAAGAATGGAAGGGAAAGTCCCAGGCTGGGTCAACATGGAAATCCCCCCTGCAGCGGCCGAGGCTGACGATGGCTCTGCACAGCCACCAGTGACAATGGTGATTCTCCGGCTCATGTAGACATCTGAAGCTTAAGTTCTATACAGAATGTTCCTCTATTTTACCGTTTAAAATTATAACCACACAACTCTGACATTCTCCTTTCACTGAGTGTGCCTATAAAAAGTGCCTTCAAGAAGGAAAAAAGTAGAGCTTACCAAATCTACCTGGGTGGGGGGAATCTCTCTGGGGTTTAGGGGTGTACTGCACCCAGACCTGGGCAGCCAGATGACTGAGCTGGCAGGACAAGCAGGTCTCCTTGGTCAGGAGCAGAAGGAGGGGCTGCATCAAATAGGACACCTCCCAGGTAAGTGGAAAGAACTGACCTTCTGTGCATCCCACAGCAGCAAATGTGATTTTGTATCTGCAGACGATGTTAGTTTCCAGACCGTATAGAGAACCTTGCTTCTTAAGATTTAAAGCTGACCCCATCTTACTTAGGCTTCCCTGGCGGCTCAGGCAGTAAAGAATCTGCCTGCAATGTGGGAGACCGGGGTTCGATCCCAGGGTTGGGAAGATTCCCTGGAGTAAGGATTGGCTACTCATTCCACGGGGAGAGGAGCTACTCATTCCACGGGGAGAGGAGCCCGTGGACTACAGTCCATGGGGTGGTAAAGAGCTGGACACGACTGAGCGACTAACTGTCACACTTCACTTCACCATCTTAGTTATGGCATCTTCCTCTTTCCTGTCATTTGCCAGGGAAAACTACAATTCACTTTTCGTGAGATGCATAAATTAACAAAAGTCATACTTGATACTCACAAAACACATCTCCACGAAGGCTTTGTTCCTGTTCCACATGGTTCTCATCTCTGTTCTCATCCTCCAGCCTTTCTTTCTTTCTGTTTTCATTCCTCTTTTTTTCTCTGTGAGGGTTCCCATCTCTGGAAATGCTCTCTTCAGAGATGAAGGGCTCCGAGTCAACCTTTGGGGTGGGCGTCCCTCTGGGCTCTGCGATGTTTTTCATTTTTACCTTCTTTCTCATGCTATTCTTGTGAGCAAGCAACTTCTTAATTCTGTCCTTGATGGTACCAGGTGCTCTGAGGAATTCTTTCACAGAATTTTCGGGGATAACTAAAATCAACAGTAAAAGAGAAGTTCCACGTTGACCAATAGTCAGATCTCTCACAAAAATGGAGCATTTAAAAAATGTCAAAGTGCAGTCAATGAATGCTTCCAGAAGCAACACATATGAGGCTCAATCATCTGATAATGTAGAAAGAACTGCATTTGCATCTGGTTTAAGTGGTTCCAATGGTTACAGCAGGATCTTAACTACCTTAATCGTTCAAAGGCAAACCTTCGTTTTGCTTCATAAACTGTGATGATGAAATACCTGCTCCTACCAAGCTGGGTTACAGATCACAACGTGATGAACTTTCCAGAATCCTCTAATAT
This sequence comes from Oryx dammah, assembly GCF_014754425.2. Taxonomy (NCBI): domain Eukaryota; kingdom Metazoa; phylum Chordata; class Mammalia; order Artiodactyla; family Bovidae; genus Oryx; species Oryx dammah. The sequence continues at coordinate 120,612,052 of NW_024070207.1, forward strand.
TTCTGCTTTCACATTGGTATTTGTCAAAGCTGCTGTTGCCCAGGGAGCCCTGTATTTGTTTAAATGTGATGTTAAAAACTTATAGCTAGCATTATGTTAAACCATATGTACATTGCCAATAATGAGCCATTTGTGACCTACAAAAATGGTGATTTTTGATTCAGTGTATACACATCTTTGAATTTCTTCACCTCAACCAACTAGTATCAAAAGCTAAATGATTTTACTTATTGATTATTTATAGAGAGGCATCTATATTTAGTTTTACATTCATTTCATATTTCTCGAGACTAAATTAAATTCTTTTTTAAAATGCATCTTTGTGGTAACGATAACCCTGTATGCGAGACAGAAAAAGAGACACAGATGTATAGAACAGTCTTTTGGACTCTGTGGGAGAGGGAGAGGGTGGGATGATTTGGGAGAATGGCATTGAAACCTGTATGATATCATATATGAAACGAATCACCAGTCCAGGTTCGATGCATGATAGTGGATGCTTGGGGCTGGTGCACTGGGACGACCCAGAGGGATGGTATGGGGAGGGAGGAGGGGGGGCGGTTCAGGATGGGGAACATGAGTATACCTGTGGCAGATTCATGTTGATGTATGGCAAAACCAATGCAATATTGTAAAGTAATTAACCTCCAATTAAAATAAATAAATTTATATTTTTAAGAAATGGAACCTAAAAAATTAAATAAAATGCATCTTTGTAATAGACTGACAGACATAGAAAGCAAATTTATGATTACTAAAGGGGAAAGGGAGGGAGAGATAAAATAGGAGTTTGGGATTAACAGATACACACTACTTCTATATATAAAATAATCAATAAGGACCCTACTAGATAGCACAATTCCTGGTCGGGGAACTACAATTCCCACATGCTATGGAGCAACTAAGCCCACATGCCACAACTAGAGAACCCGTGTACTGCAATGAAAGATTCTGTATGCTGCACTAAGATCTGACACAGCCAAATAAATAAATAAGTGACCAGTTGACTTTAAAAAAACAGCTAGGATAAAAAGAGGGCATTTGTGAGGGTGAAATGGGTGAATACATGTCAATTACTAAGATCAGTGCTCAACAAATATTGGGCCTGTGTTTACTATTATTTTTAGAATTCATCACCCGAATGTCGAAAATCTTCTACTAAGTTAAGTTAAATTCTTTCCCAGATCATACCACTTCTGCTTATGTTATTACTGAAGGAAAAAGTATTGGAATGGCCTCGTTGTACTCACACCTATCTTCTTGAATATGCTCTGTAAAATGTGAACTTCTAATGATTAAAGCATATTTTCAACGACTGAAGAAGCTGCTTTCCAATGGGAACCATCATTGAATTTTGGTAAAGAAGCCATTGTCACTATTACTCCTCCTGTGAGTGCATGGTTATAGAGCATTTAATCCATTCTGGGCTGGAGTTAAGCCCTACACGTGGATGTTTATTTATTATGTATGGATTATTTCATGTAATAGCCCAAACAGTATTAAGGGTCAGACACTATTATGGGCTTCCCAGGAGCCATAAGAGACACAGGTTCAATCCCTGGGCTGGGAAGATCCCCTGGAGAAGAGCATGACAACCCACTCCAATTGCCTGGAGAATCCCATGGACAGAAGAGTCTGGCAGGCTATAGTCCATAGTGCCGCAAAGAGTCGGATATGACTGGAGCGACTTAGCATGCATGCGCGTACTATTTTGAAGAGAGAAACTGAGATTCTAAAATGTTAGTTTGCTCTCAGAGCAGAGGCAGTAGGCTAGGGAGCCAGGAATCAAGCCAAGGTAATTTGACTCCAGAAGCCATGCTCTTGGTAACTAAATGACACAGTGTCCTTTCTTAAATTGACTGTTACTAACCAAGTTGGGTAGTACTAGAGTTTTGATTTCCTTAGAATGATGTATAGCTACTGTCAAACTAAGACCAAATTATCTAATGGTGCCTTATTAATACCCACATATTCCCCGGTGGCTCAGATGGTAAAGAATCTGCCTGCAATGCAGGAGACCCGGGTTTGATCCCTGGGTTGGGAAGATCCCCTAGAGAAGAGAATGGCTACTCACTCCAGTATTCTTGTCTGGAGAATTCCATGGACAGAGGAGCCTGGTGGGCTACAGTCTATGGGGTTGCAAAGAGTCAGATATGACTGAGGGACTAATACACACACACACGTATAAGAATAGTAAAAAAAATACATCCACATTTAGGTTGCATTGTTCTTTGGATACAGTTGGTGCATAAAGATAATTGACTAACTCCTCTTCTGTACTGCCATCGAGGGTGTGGACTTTTTCAAAAGCAATACACTCATAATAAAAGCTGCTTTATTATTATATACAAGCAGTCCACACAGATACACATGTATTTTACAACACAGCATTTTATAATGCTGAACACTAATTAGATGTGATTCTCTCACTTTTCTATGACTTTTCTTTGCATGTAAGGGTGGATTTCGGCCATCCTTTAAGCAGTGTGTGTTAAGACGTTAAGATCAATTTTCAAAAAAGACATGGCTGTTTATTTTACAGAGAATCAATCAAAGCAGAATGGAAAGGACTGGGCAAATAACATAGTGAGTGGTCTGAAGATAGTTTTCTCTTGTAAATAAACATCTTGGCAAAAGACTAGAGAAATGATTCTGCCGCAGAATGGATAGTAACAAAATGAATGATTTTTCAGATATCAAGCAGAATATTGTGATAATTTGAGGTTTTCAAGAATCAAGAAAAATCTGTTTTAAACTGCTCCCCTAAATAAGCTTAGAGTTGGATGACCAAAGGAAAAAAAAAAGTTTTCCTAGCATAAGAAATGTTTAGGTTGACCAAAATAACAAACAGCTCCTGCACCTCTATGTCAAAAAAACAAGCCAATCAGAAAAATGGACATTTCTTCAAAGAAGACATACAGATGGCCAAAAACCACATGAGAAGATGCTCAACATCACTAATTATCAGAGAAATGCAATCAAAACTACAATGAGGCATCACCTCATACCAGCCAGAATGGCCATCATCAAAATGTCCACAAACAGTAAGTGCTGGAGAGGGTGTGGCGGGAAGGGAAGCCTCCTATACTGTTGGTGGGAATGTCAATTGATACAGCCACTGTGGAGAACAGTATGGAGAGCACTTTAAGAACTACAAACAGAACTACCATATGATCCAGCAATCCCACTCCTGGGCTGAGAAACTGTAATTCACATATCCAGAGAAACTGTAATTCAAAAATATACATGCACTGCTAAGCTCATAGCACTATTTACAACAGCCAAGACATGAAAACAACCTAAATGCCCATCAACAGAGGGGTGCGTAAAGAAGAGGTGGCACATATATACAATGGAAAACTACTCAGCCACAAAAAAGACACAACAAGGCCATTTGCAGCAACATGGATGGATCAAGAGATGATTGCCGGGAGCCAGCGTGAGGAACTCCGCCCATGGCAAAGGTCATGAGCAAGGAGGCTTGGCATACGCAAAGGGGTGATCAAGCCTCAGGAAACCCCCTGTTCCCGAGCATCTACCCCCAAACCAGAATCTGTTTTATGTTCTCAGCTATACCTCTGACTTTACGGGGGGCTCTCCCCCATCACCATTTCTCTCAGAGAAGGAGTTAACTTGCAGCTCCAAGTCAATAAAAATTCCTGGGCATGACAAGAGTGTTTCAACTTACCAACTCCTCTGAAGGTTATCTAGCCCACCTGTATAAGTTCGTCAGGCCACATGTGATTGTTTACAGCCTCCCAACCTGAGAGGCACAAGAGATGTTTTAGACTTACTAAAGGCACATTCCTTTGGGAAGTTGGAAATTATTAGTATAGTGGGTTGGTTAGGAATTATATTGGTGAAGGGTTTTTCATTTGTTGTGCCAATAATTGCTGCTAATTCCCTGCCCTGGGTGTGACAAGGGTGTCTCAGGTCAAACCTCTCTGCTGGCAAACTAGCTTGTGTGACAGGATTATCCATACTCCTGCCACTAGGCACATGACTGTTTACTACCTCTCAACCATAAACAGCACAGAGAGTTTGGAGTATTTTAAGTCTTAATTAGCATAGGGCTTCTCATTGTTGAGTCAATGATTACTGCCAGGCCTCCATATCCTTAGGCACCTGGGAATATATCAATCAATGTATTTGGAATATAGAAAAGGAAATATAGTAGTTTTAAGGTTAGCAATACTAGACTTTTTGAGTTAATGAATTTTCTCTTTTGTAATAGATCACTGTACTTTGTTATGAATCACTGTGTCCTTACTATGTAAAAATGTAACTTTATCACTATCTTAAGACTAAATAGATCTTAAGGGGAACATTGGTGAAAGGATTTTCATTTGTTGGGCTGATGTTTGCTGCTAAATCTCCATATTCCCTGCCCTTATAATGAATATAACTAGCATATAGGAGAAATAAGTATTACCCTTTAAGCATATAGGAGAAATAATTATTAACCTTTAAGATTAATCATGTTAACCTTGGGTTAAATAAATTCCTTTCTTGATTGTAACTCACTACACCCTCACCCTATATGAATGCAGCTTTATTTGGAAGGTGGTGCCTGGTTTAAGAAAAAAAATAAGATTTTTGATATCAGAAAGAAAGGGTCATAAAATGTCAGCAGGCCTCATGGCCAGAAGATGATGTAAAACCCCTAAGATCTCTTTTTATGTAAGGCACCTGCTTTTGATAAAGGTCAGGACTGCTGACCCCCGTGTGACTCTGTACTCATCCCTATGTGAAACAAAAGGTATATAAGCAAACCCCAAAATAAAGAAATCGGATCAGTTTCCGGAAAGACTGCTTCCCTCATGTCCTTCTTTCTTGCTCCCCGTTTTTCTGGCTGAATTCCCATCTGGAGCGTGGGTGCTCATCACGTCTGCTTACTTGTCCCGGTTTTCAAGCCCACGCGAGAAGGAGCCCAAGGAGGGGCACCTTCCGATATTCAAGTGGCACCGGTGGCCGAACATAGATGGTGCAAATCCTTGTCTTGGAATTTTATTGGTATCCCACATAAACCAAGTTATTCAGCCTCTTTTTCTCTCCTACCATTTTCTGGCCGAATTCCCATCTGGTACATGGGTACCCACCAAGCCTGCTAATTTTGCCTGGGCTTCTAAGATCGGACCGGGGGAGGGGGCCTCAGTGCCTCCTCTCCTTTGGGAGAATAGGAAAGACACCTGCGGCCTACGTAGGTGGTGATTGGTATTCCATGTAAACCAAGTTATTCAGCCTCTTTTTCTCTGCTAATTTTCTAATCCCTCTGTATCTGTAATTAAATAAGTTATTTCCAAGGACACCGACTCCATCCCCACCTTCGAGTCACCCTGGATCCACCGGGGCTGGACCCTGGCAGATGATCATACTAAGTGAAGTCAGTCAGGTAGGGGAAGACAAACTTCATAGGATAGTACTTATACATGGAATCTAATTTTTAAAAGTGACACAAATGACCTTACTAACAAAACAGAAACAGACTCACATATTTCAAAAATGAATCTATGGTTATCAAAGGGGAAAGGTGGAGGGGTGGATAAATTAGGAGGCTGGGATTACCATATACTCACGGCTATACATACACACACACACACACACACACACACACACATATATATCAGAGTCACTTTGCTGTACACCTGCAACTAACACAACATTGTACACAAACTATACTTCAATAAAATTTAAAAACTGTTTGGCTTGATGTGGGATTTAAAATCTCTAAACACTGGGCTACAATAACAAAAACATGGGTTGCAAACAGCTACCCACTTGCACGTTTACAAACAGTGCCTTCATTTGGACCTTGGTGACACACTATGGTTTCAAGAGGGAGCAAGTGATTAAGAAGGAAGAGCACTCCAGGTCTGTTTTGGCCAGTTCTTCCTAATCTCTGTGATTCTTCGGTCTGGGGGACAGGAATGAGTACGTGGAGGTGAGTTGAGTTGCTCCCTTACTGACACAAGTGCTTTTCCAGTGCATCTTTTTTTTTCTATGCACAGCATTTTTCTGCATTTACTTTTACAGGATTTCAGAGCCAGGAAGAGCTATACCTTAATGAATATGATTGAAACTGTGCCAGCCACAGTCTGAGCCAGAGCTGACTTTATTGAGCATCTACTATGTGCCCGGCTGAACTAAGCTCTCTGTCTATACTACCTCATTCAAGTCTCAATAAACCTATGAGAGAAGTATTGGGTGGAATGTGGGGGCCCCCAAACATAACCCAAGATAAGGACTTGGGTGAAGGTGGTTTACTTAACAGGTGATTCCAGGAGGTGGAAGAGGGGTAAGAGGGACAGCGAGACAGGAAGGGAGGAGAGTCGAAAATGGTGCCTCAATGGACAGGTAATCACTGTGGGTGATGAGGGACATCTGGGAACCAGCATAGAACCCACCTCAGAGTCGTCCCACTGCACAGGGGAGGCTGGGGGATTGAGATGTAGACCCTTGGCCCTCACGGCTTGAGGACTGACTATCCGTGGGGGTGAGAACTTGGGGCTTTAGCTCTGGGAGGAAGCTGCAAGGCTACAGTGCAGGGAGAGTCCACTGCACAGGGACTTGGGACACGCACAGAACTGTCCCCCACCTCACTGGAGTCAGGGGTCTCTGAGGGATGGTGGCCTGGCCCCTTCTGAGCACTCGCTAAAGGGCCACCACGGGGCCCATTTCAGTTAGAAAGACACTGAGTTTAGAGAGGTGAAGCACCTGGCGAAAGACCACAGGCAGTATGCAGTGCAGCTCGGATTCAAATTCAGGCCTTCCTAGCCCTAAGCTGGGCTGTCGACCAGACGACCTGAGACCGGCGAGGCCAGAATTGACATGGGCGAAGTTGGTGGCGTGAAGGAGCCCTTGACCACTGATCCTGTGTGGAAGGTATACTGATTCCGGCCCTTCTCTGCAGGTCTTTCAAAATTATGGCATCTTTCCCACTGTCCCACCTACCCATGCACATCCCTGCACAGGAAGCCAGTCTCTCAGCCTCTCTTTGAATACAGTTTCAGAAGGACACCACGGGCACAGCTACACAGAGGGACGGAAACCACAGCAGCAAGCTGCTGGACACCGGCAGTCACTGAATCCCATCTCCAACCCAAGGGGGTCCCTCCTGGAGGCCATGGCCCCCACTCCACAGGTTCTCTTCACTCTGAGATCGCTGATGGGGAAATTTGTCAGAGAGAACGCAGTCCCCCCGTGGCCTACTTCGGCTATGGGAAAGCACTTTTTCTTCTGTTGTTGTTCAGTTGCTCAGTCATGGCCAACTGTTTGTGACCCCATGGACTGCAGCACACCAGGCCTCCCTGTCCACCACCAACTCCTGGAGTTTGCTCAAACTTGTGTCCATTGAGCCGGGGATGCCATCTCCACCTCGTTCTCTGTCGTCCCCTTCTCCTCCTGCCTTTAATCTTTCCCAGCATCAGGGTCTTTTCCAGTGAGTTGGCTTTTCTTCTTTACGTTCCTCAAAATATTGAAGGCACTATGTCTGCTTTTCCGCACCTTTTTTTTTCTTTTTCTTTTTCCAGGTTAAACGCTGCCCAGTCCTTTTGGAAGTTCTTCGCAGAATGTGATTTCCAGACTCATCTCCTTTGCTTATACTCTTGCGTACACCATCTCATCCAGTGCCGCTGGGGTATGATGAATCTTTTATGAGTGTGGTGCTCAGAGTCCATCATGGTGTGTGGACTGTTCATTTTTACCATCACCATGGTACCACAAGACAGTGGGACCTCTGTCAGCCTAAGTGACAGTGTGGACAAGAAATGCCCTGACGACTCTCTCTGGGTATAGCACAAGTGGCAAAAGAAACTGTGATTATTGTTGCAGCTTTTGACAGCAGTGATGTTTTCTTGTTATACATTGAGTGTATCAGAGTTTACCAGCTGAGCATTAAAGAATTCATCAGCAGAAACCATGGGACTTGACTCTACATCAAAAGGAAAAGTGAATAGAGGCTTGAGGAGGATGGCAAAGGGAGGTTCGCTTCATTGTCCTTTGTTTTCAGTTACACGTTCTGAAAAAAGTCCTGACTCGCATGGTGAAAACCCTCTCCGGTTCTAAGCCACTGACTCTTCAGGACTGTTTGGTATTGCCCCATAACCGAGCCTCTCCTGACTGATACATTTGCTCAGTGTCATCGTCCTCAAATTTTCGTTTCAGTATTTGAAAACATGTCGTGAGCAGAAGACCCTTGAGAATCCCTGCGGTGCTTTAAGTGCAGTGCCTACAACTTCTGTGAGAACCGGAGGTGTGGTCTGATTCACTGAGAAGGCCATTCGGAGGCAGAGTTAAGTTTCCAAACACCATATGCAGGCTTCCAGCTCCCCTTCTGCTCCCAAGACACCAGAGAGGAAGGAGCAGGGAGAAGGAAGGGAGGAAGGAGACAAGGAGCCAATGCTTTATAGGGAAGAGCGAAGATGCGGCAGCCAAGTGTACTTACGGGCGCACTGCAGTCCGCTGCCTTTATACCCCTGCTTGCACCTGCACTTGAAGGATCCTTGGGTATTGAGGCAATTGGCATGGAGGCTGCACGTGTGGGTATTCGCAGCACATTCATTTATATCTGAAAATGTGAAGAGCCGCATGAATCATCTTGTGGTAACAGCACTTGCTGAAAGGCTATCCCCTGAACCTGAGTAACTCCAGGGCCAACCACTCCACCCAGCCAGCCAACCGTGTGTGGCCGGGGAACTGAGAAGTGCTGAGGATGCCTGGTGCCTTGGCGCAAAGCCCTGGCTTTGCTTGCTGCCCGGTATGGAGGGAGGGTGTCTGCAGCTCACCTCCCCCACAGCAACCTCCTCTCCTGCTTATGAACGCTCCTGACATCTCTAAGTTGTTTGGGCTTGATTGCTTAACACTGTCATCGGCCAAACTTACCACTAAATAACAATATCAGAAAGTAAATTCTATACATGGAAGGGCTTGGGACTCCTAGCCCACAAAGAACAAGACGGGCTAAGAAGCACTGACATCATCTGAAAAATGTGAACCTTTTGTTCACAGGCTGCCAGGAGCAGGGGTTAGGCCGGTCTGAGCTCGTCTGTTGGGTTTAGACTGAGAAAGTTTACTGAATTCCACCCATGTGACAGCTTCCTTGGCCTTCTGTTCCCTCCCGCTTTTTTTCTGGACTTCTCGAGGGCTTCCCATGGGTGCTTGTGGTAAGAACCCACCTGCCAACGCAGGAGACATGGGTTGGATTCTTGGGTCGGGAAGATCCCTGGAGAAGGAAATGGCAACCCACTCCAGTATTCTTGCCTGGAGAATATGCACACAAAACAGGCTATTGTTTGCTTGTTTAATTAATTAATTTCTCTATGGCCGTGCCACGTGGCCTGTGGGATCCTAGCTACCTGATCAGGGATCGAATCTGTGCCACCCTGCAGGTGAAGTGCAGAGTCTTAAGCCCAGGACCGTCAGGGAGGTCCCCTGGGCTATTGTTTTTAACTCAGCCACAAGGGGGCTCAGGTGCTGATCTTAATCACTTCTTAAATCAGAAAGATTTGCTTCCTTTGATAGCTCCGCGTGTGGACTCCCACCCTGTCCTGTGGCATCTCCCTCTACGTCTCAGGAAACAGGCTCCAACTCTGTGACACAGCCTGGAGATGGACCCCAGAGATGGTGGGTTCTGGAGCATCTTGAAGGATCCCAGCTCACAGGAAGTGGGGATGTTACAAGCCAGATTAGGATGGCCTTTAGGCTTGAGGGAGGAGCTATGGAGGCTTCATACGATGTGTTCAAAACCCAGGAATGGATATTGCCCCAACACGATTACACAGGACACGTCCTGGTCAGCTCTGAGCTTAGGGTGGAAGGAAACCCTACTTTCCCCGCTGCTGTCAGCTTTCCGTGTTACACACACATGTGTGCATGTGCATGTTATGTAAACAGGAATCTCCTGGGGGCCGAGATGCCTGCAGGACCAGCCCCATCCATGCTCTATCAAGGGCAATGGGAAGCCGTGCAAGGGCTCCCCAAATACCCCACTTCACTTGCTCATTGAGACTTGGAATTCCTTCCCTAAGGGACAGGATTTCTGAGTTCACCCGTATCGGGCCGAGAGTTGAGTGATACCCCAGTCTTATCATAGAGTGATCTTGAGGACCCCAGAAAGCGAACAGTTTAGGGGACACAGAGCTGGAACCATGGAAGGGTTGAAGGAGGAGCGAGGAAACAGAACATTGCAACTCCTTCATTCATTTTTCAAAAGCCACTCCTGAGGGTGACTTAGGCAAGGGCCACTGAGGTCAAGATTAAGCAGGACTTGTTACTCCTCTTTTTGTCAAATATAAATATGCTTCACTGTCCTCATTTTTAGGGCTTCCCAGGTGGTGCTCGTGGTAAAGAAGCCACCTGCCAATGCAGGAGACATAAGACATGCAGGTTCGATTCCTGGGTTGGGAAGATCTTCTGGAGGGGGAAATGGTGACCCACGGCAGTATTTTTGCCTGGAGAATCCCATGGACAGAGGAGCCTGGAGGGCTACGGTCCATAGGGTCACAAAGAGTCTGACACAACTGAAGTAACAGCACTTTTAGCTATACCTGGAGATAGAACCAAAAATATAAACAAAATGAAACCAATCAATTTCATTCAAAAAACCCACAGAAATCATCTCAAGCTATTTATCTCCACAATAGAGCTACAGAGACGGCGATTCTTTAAACTTTGATGAACCTGGCTTCATGTAATTCATGTCATCAGAATTCCCAAATGACAAAAATTTTAAAAACTATTACTTTCTCTGTGTTGTTAAGATGGTCAGTAAGGGAGATGGTTCAACTAATAGACTGAACTGATGTAGAAATATCTGTAAGAAAGCCTCTAGGTTTCTCACCTACACAGTCGTACCGGCCACTGATATGTTTCAGTTCGAAACCAACATGACATTTGCAATAGTAGCTTCCAAATGTGTTCACACATCTTCGATTGTAGGGGCAGAAGGCTTTATCAGAGACACATTCATCGATGTCTAGGATGGAGAACCAGGACACGTCAGACACACCAAGAAAGCACCCTCCCTCCAACACACTCTCGTGCCCGCACTCAGAGCACACAGCAAGCGCACACACGCGTGGTTTCTTCACTGGAAAACTCTGATTCTTCTGCTACCTACTTCCTATCCTCCAGGAAGAGTTCTGGATCCCCGAGGCACATTCACTGGATTTCTATCCCTTTGTACAGCTTATTTTAGACGTATTATCTTGCTGTAATGGCATTACTTCTAGTCACATTTTCTCTCTCATTAGGCCCTGCCTTTTCCGGGGGAGGGAACATGTGGCTGGCACTTGGTACACAGACACTCCGTTTCGCTGCAGGAATTAATATTCTTCCAGCTATGGCTATTGCATGGCAAACCTAATACACAAAAATTCAAAGCCTGCGTTTTTCAAAAGAATTATTTCATTAGCAACCGCCTCCAAATCCTGTCATAGTGCCCCAAAGCATAGAAACACGGTTTTTAAAGAATGTGCTGATACATAAATGGTGGGTCAAGTGGAATGAAGCCATGAGGCAACTTAGGAGACAAGAGGCTTCCTTCCTTTGCTACTATGGAAAGTCACATCACAGAGGGGCTGACAGCTATGCTGACCGAACCGTTAAGACTCAGACTTTGCCTTAACTCTCAGATGTCAAATCAAATAAATTTGGAACCATCATTATTTTGGAACAGTGGTTAAACAAGAAATTTGGTGCTGGCTTATTGTTCTTTTTGCATTCTTGATACAATTAATGAGTAAGTGTTGGATTGACCAAAATTATTTTTCAGGGATCACTTTCAGATACATCAAGTTTCTCCTTCAATACAAATGGCCCTCGACAAATCAAAGAGGTGGGTGAACACCTGGATTCATTTGGTCAAGAATTAGCCTTGACATAAATCTGATTTTACTGAAGAGCACTAAACCCTGTGAATTGAATTAAATATTTGCCTCCTCTCAAAGAGCAGATCCAAAATCTTAATTTATACAGACTTCTTATTAAAGTGGTTAACTGATTTAGGATCTATTTGGGTGAGCTTTCTAAATGTGGTTTACCAAGTTATGTATCAATACATTTAGGGTAAATAAACACCAACCAGCTCAACTGAAAAATATTTCTATTGTAGTCCAGAAGTTAGAATATTAAACCATAGTGCTATTTGCTTGCTTCCATCAAAAAAGATTAAGAACTCTTTCAACATTCTCTTTGGTTTGACATCCCATATTAATGCTATGTGTTAACTTTGCCATAATATTATCTATCTTTAGTGCAATATAGTTAAATACACTAAGAGTATATACAACTTGGTAGTTGAAGTAAAAAGTGCAGGGTAAATATACAAAAATAAAATTACTTATATCTTTTTCCATTATGGCATCAGGCAACCCAACAAATTATAGAGAAGTGTTTTCTCTAGCACGGCAAAGTGTGTCTAGAACATACATGCTATAAATGTTGTCATGGAAATGGACATAAATCTGTCATTTCAGGAACTTTCAATGTCTAGTCAACAAGTAGGTTGTGATGGATGAAAAAGGAGGAATGGAGTAAAGGGAGAAGTCAGGGGAGGAGGTAACTCCGGATACTCTACCTAGACAAGCTCTTCCATCGTGGGCCAAGCGGAGGCCCGGAGACGGACACAGACAGCGCGGCCCCTCTTCCGTGTCTTTACAGCCGTACTGGCAGTTGGTCATGGCACACGTCCAAGAGTCTGCGGAAAGAGGCACGGGTTAGCCTTTTCCCCGGGAGATGATAAAAAAATGCTCACTAAGGAACGATCCCTGACCCCTGAGACGTGAAATGTAATACATGGAATGGTATCAGAGGATAAGCTTCATCATCTGAGTCCCAGATGGAGATCCAAATGGAATCTGTGCAGGGGTGGTGTCTTGGTGGCCCCATGGTTGATTCTGTTGGTCAATGAATTGCACCTGACTGTCTTTAGGCAGAGCATGCACCCCTAAGTCCCCAAACACGGCATCTCTCTCTTCCTATACAAGCTCCTTTACATCACCTGACTGGTCTCTACTATTGGCTGAAATGCAACCTCTGATGGAGATGATACATTTGAATAAATAGGGTAAAAAAATGCCAATTCTACCCATCTCTCCTTCATACCTAGCCTCCGTGAGAGTCACTCAAATCACAAAACCTTGTCTTTTAGGTGTGTGTATTGAAACACGCAGCAGATAAGGCTGATCGGCTACCCAAAAGCCATTCCCATTACTAGGCTGAAAAGCCAGTTCCACATCTTTACCCTAGATTCCCATGCAGCGACAAGGGAGTCGCCATATGATTCAGTTATAGCCAAAGAGATATTAAGATAAGTCTGCTGGAGTTTCTGGAAAAGATGCTGCTGCTTAACAAAACGGAAGGACATAAAAGAGGTGTTTGTTTCCTGGCATCGCTCCTTTCCCCTTTGTCTTGCCTGCCTTTGATGTGTGTGTGATATCTGGAGATAGGGCAGCCATATTGTGGCCACAAGGCCACAAGCATGTGGATGAAATCAATACCCTGAAGATGGCAGAGGCTGAGTCCTTGCTGACCTGTTCTGGAGCTGCTTGCCTCCAGCTTTTAAAAGTAAAGATAATTTAGTTCGATTTTTCTGTCACTCATTGCTAAATAGACCTTGTCTCACAAAAACACATATCCCTAGTAGGGTTCCAGTATATATGGATCAAAAGTGCCTATAACAGGGGAGCACAGTGAATATCCTCTCTTTATACACCCGCATCTATAACATGCCAGTCAACCAGCTGGACAAAAGAGACTGCAAAGGGCTGGGTAAACAAAATCAGCATCCATGAGAGACATTCAGGGCCACCTGGCCACTATAAGCTATAAACAGGGAGGCAGAGGCAACCCTCACATGTATAGTACTAGACAAAGAGGGTACCAGGACAGACACACAGGCCACGGTAATATAGCAAACACTGACCAATGGTTATATTTCTAGTTTATTCCTTTTCTCTTTAGTTGTCTTCTTTCAAAATTAGTCTTCAAAATTTACCTCTTTTTATTCTTTTATTCTTCCATTTGGAGAAAGATATCTTTTTTGGCACTAATTAGGCTTTCGTGGAATGTTTCAGAAACATCCATTAGCATATATATTTTTTAAAATGTTAAGTGATGACTGGAAAACCCTGGACAGTTGTTCCCAAGGGCCTTGGGGGAGAAGGGGGTAGTTCTGGCAAAGTTCTATTTGGTAGTGGTTACAAGGATGCTGGCTTTATAAGAATTCACTAAGCTACTTATTTGTTTCCTGGGGGTTTCTGTTTAATTTATAATAAATATTTTATTTAATCCTCAAAAAAAATTTTTTTAAGACTCTCTGAATGCCTGCTTTATCTCTTAAGCATGCTTGCTAAGGGATGCCCTAGTGGTGTTGGGGCATTTTGCCAAGTGAGGCGAGCAGCTCAAGGGTGAGGCAGGGGTGGGGGAAGTGAGCTATGCACGAGCCTGTATTTTGGATTTTACAACTGAGGGAGAGCCCAGGATAAGCCAGGGAGTCAGGACTCTGCAACCATGGGAAGCTGGCAGAAGGCACAAGCTTGTTGGGGGCAGCAGGGCAGATGGATTTGCTTTTCAGCTGCAACATAAAACCTGAAAAAACTTCCTTCTCAATAAATGAATGGATATAGACATTTAGGCTCCCATAGGACATGGGTTCTCTTTATCAGAGAAGGGCTTTTCTTTCCAGGAATGTGAACTGGAATGGACTTCCAACAAGAGTTACTAATCTTTGAGCGTGGGGCAAGGGGCGTGAGAAAGATAGCTGGTGGGAAGAACTGACGTCCTGAGATGGAACTGAGATTTATCACCTTCCTGAAACAATATGCTTATATTTTCAGTATGCTTATTTTTTTCATGAAGAATTCTAATTCATCCTTGTATATATAGAGAGACTCAATTTATCTTTCTCCTCAGTTAGTCTTTTTATTTAAAAAACGACGAGGCCAGAACAGGCAGATCCAGAGAGACAGAATGCAGGGCTGGGGTGGAGGAGAAGATGAATAGAGAGTGACTGCTAATGGGACAGGGTTTCCTTTTGGAGTGATGGAGATATTCTGGAGAGTGGTGATGGTTTGCACAACATTGTGAAATTACAAAATGCCTGAAGTACCCTTAAAATTGTCAAAATGGTGAATTGCACAATATATGTATTTTACTACAATTAAAACTAAGTCCTAGAGAGAGGGAACATATATATATATATATATATATATATGGCTGGTTCGTGTTGATGTTTGGCAGAAATCAATACAATTCTGTAAAGCAATTATCCTTCAATTAATAAATAAATAAATTGAAAAAAAAATATGTGCACAAAGATGTTTTAGTCTTGGGTGATGTGAGAGTCTTTTGCGGAGGGGTTTCCCCTCCAATAACTTAACTTTGCTCTAAACACTAAATGGCAAAAGTCAAGCCTCTGGATTGACTGAGAGCAGGCCAGCTGCTGAAACTTACTGGAACATGTGGCGTTCGGCAGGAGCATGTGGCTGCTGAGGCAAAAGCACTTGTAGCTACCGTGTGTATTCACACATCTGTGTTGGCACGGCCGGGGTTTGAATCCACACTCATTCACATCTGCAGGGGGCAGTCAGAAAATGGAGAAAGGTGACCTGAAGGAGGAAACACCCAGATGTGGAACGGGGTTGGCTTCCCTGGACCCCAGCTGTGGAGGTAGGTACAAAGGGTGGTGACTCGCCTTTTCTCTGACCATCATTAAAGCGTTGGTGATGATGTGGAGCAAACTGAATCATCGTACACTGCCAAAGGGGATGCAAATATAGGCACAACCACTCTGGAAAACTGTGTGGCAGCTGGATACAGACACTCGTGAGCCAGCCATTCCACTCCTGGGCAAATGTCCAACAGAGACATGGTACATGCCCACCGGACTTCCCTGGGGGCTCAGTCAGTAAAGAATCCGCCTGCAATGCAGGAGACCCGGGTTCGATCCCTGGGTCAGGAAGATCTCCTGGAGAAGGAATGGCAGCCCACTCCAGTATGCTTGCCTGGAGAATCCCATGGACAGAGGAGCCTGGCGGGCTATCACAAAGAGTTGGACACGACTGAGCAACTAAACCACCAAAAAATCACATGCTAAAAATGATCACAGTAGCGCTATTCTGAATTGCCTCAAACCAGAAAGAATCCAAATCTCTCCTCCCAAAAGGATGGATAAATGACGTCTATACTCATGCAAAAGAATACCATACAGCAGTGAGGCTGAACAAACCACAAGTCCAAACGACTGTGGATGAAACTCACAAACATGATAGTGACTGGGAGAAGCTGGACACAGATGCGCACACTGAAAACCAGTCATGAGGGAAAGAAACGAAACAAATCCAGGCACAATGACTCTGTGGTGTGAGACACAAGGGATGGAGGGGAGCATGAGGGGTCTTCAGGGAGGCTGAGCTTCCATTTCTTGATCTGAATGCCAGCTACATGGGTGTTCGTGAACATTCATGGAGTTGTACATCGTTGACAGGTGTACAATCTTGTGTTTCGTACTTGAATAAAAAGGTAAAACATAATCTAGATACCACTGCCTTTAATGCTGTTCCAGGTAGCCTGTGACAGGTGCCAACAGCACAGTCTCCTTTCAGTTATTATTTTGAGCAGCCTCATGATGGCCAAATGGCCTTGTCTCACACCTTTCCTGAGGGAGCCCTGCTAGGCAGCTATTACCTGTGGTCAGGTCATAAGACAATATTTAATCCCGTGTAAAGGTGCTCAGAGGATGCTGTTACACAAGAAGCTTACAAAACTATGTATATAGATACCACATTTTTAAAATAAGCATAGGGAAAATTGCCTAGGGAAATTCCCTGGCATTCCAGTGGTTAAAACTCAGCATTTTCACAGCTGGGGTCCGTATTCTATCCCTGGTTGGGCAACTAACATCCTGCAAGCAATGTGGCACAGGCAGGAAAAGAGAAAAAAAACAAACCTTGGGAGACCAGGCTCTACTCGTTTATAATGGTTACCTGCTGGGAAGATTGAGAGGGACTTTCTTCTCTGAGCTTTTCAGGGTTTAAAACATGAAACATTAAGAATGAAGTAGCTTTTATTAAAATAAAAAAAGATACGTAAGGGAAAAAACTTGGAAAGCCATCATGGGTTTCGTCTTTGGGCACGTGGTGATGTGGGTGCCACATGTCGTAACTCTCCCAAGGCAGATATAGAAAGCAGAAAATAACCAAATTCCATGTAAGACCAAAATTCAGTACAGTAACAGGCAAAGGCCATTCTGGAAAATAAGTAAGTGGCTGCTTTCACCTCTGAAAAGAACCTTACAAGGAGATTTTCCAGCACATTATCTGGACACTTGAACCCCCTTCTCCACTGCCAGTCCCCTGTACACTACCACACTACCATCTCCTCTATGGATCCTGACTGCTTCAAATGCATGAATTAAATAATGCTGGTTGGACATAACAGGAAAGCCAGGGATAGTCCATCACTTGGCCCTAAGTCAGAGGCGTCTCTTGGAAGAAGCATTTTGGCGAAAGACATCAGTTGGGTTGAGGCCTGTGGCCATCAGTGGATATACATGGACTTTGACCAGGCGGCCCTGGGGCAGGGAGGCTGTGGGAAAAGCCAGACAGCCCCACATCTGAGCCAACTGGACACTCCCTCAAAGTGAATATTTTGCCAGGACTTGAAAAGCAGCATGAAAAAACACCTTCTCCATTCCAACTCTCTTGAGAAGGTATCTTGGTACAGAATCCAAGACATATGGAAAACCAGGTCTTCTGGTGGGAAAAGCTCTGGTAAGGGATATGGTTAAATTATTACTTCTAAGAGCATGGCTCCTGCCACACTTCCCTCAAGCCTTCTGGACACGGTTCTAAGGAGCCCCTTGGTGGTGCTGGCCCCCGTCCTAGGGTTGGGACAGGAGAGCTAGAGGCTCCTCCCTGAGCCTGCAGGTCTGCCAGCACAGAGAAAGGCTATGTGAGCATCTGGCCTTGGCAGTGAGCTGGGGGCAAGGGGACAGAGTAAGGCAGAGCCCTGGCTTTCTCTGGAATTCCATTGTCCCTTTTAGAACCCTGGCAGGGCTCTTTCCTAAGGGCAGCTGACCTGGATTTGCCCAACTGTGTTATAGAACTGGGGACCCTTTCTTAATTAGCACAGGTTTCTTGGTGCCTGGGCTCCTCCACACTGTGGACATCTGGGGCCAGATCACCCTTAGCGGGGGGCTGCCCTGTGCACTATAGATGTTCACCTGGGCTTTACCTACCAGATGCCAGTAGTAACCCCTCCAAAAGTCTCCAGACACCACCAGATGACCTCAGGGGTAAGACTTCCAGATTTATCAAATAAAAATACAGGATGCCCGGGTAAATGTGAATTTTGGAAAAATGACTAATATTTCTTCAGTGTACATATGTCCCATACAATATTTGCAACATACATACACTATAAAATTATTTGTTGTTTATGTGAAATTGCCTTTGAAAGTAAGATTTAAATCTAACTAGGGATATGTATTGTATCTGGCAAGTCTTCCTGGGGACAAAACTGGCCACCTTAAGAACCACTGTTCTTAATATTATAACTGCTTTAATATCTTCAGATAAACAGCCTATGACTAAATTGCCTTTTAAAATATATCCATTACAATAAAAACATGCAAGTCATTCAACCCAACAGTTCCATTTTTAGATATTTACCCTATAAAAATACTCAAAGGTGCAAGGATATGCATAGGATAATGACTGATATAGTACTATTCGTAGTGGCAAAACGTTGGGGATAACATTTATAATAGTGGTTAAAGTATTTTTACATAAATGACACAAGCATTTGCTCTAGGGACTAGGAAACAGCCTTAAAAAGTATGAGACAGCTCTCTATGTGCTGACATGCAAAAATGCCCATGAGAAATATCCATATTTATAACTATAACAGAAAAGAAACTGCAGAGATGGAGGTCAAACTCTTAGCTATGGGTGGAGGATGGACTGTGGGTGTTCACACTCACTTTTTAATTTATATCCTTTTGTTTTGTTGGATTTTCTTAAATAAAATATATGCACTGCTTCCTCAGCTTGAAAAAAAACAATAGACATTATTTGTTCAGAGGGTAAATAATGTTTTTCATCTGGCATCCTAACAAAAGCATCAGAATGACTGATGTTTTTCTAGAAGAGATTGATTGAAAAATCTCATTCTGAAACCACTGTCGTTTGAAGACTGGAGTTACAAACTGCAGAATCCTGACTGCTATACTGTGTCCCAAACACCACTGTGCTGCCTGAGTTGATGCTGAAAGCTCTGAGGTAGGTCTGTATTACCACCATGGTCTCTAGTACTGACCTTGGCTGCAGGTTTTCCCGGTGTATCCTGGAAAGCATCTACATTTATTTGGTTCCACACACTCACCGAACTTGCATCCAGGTTCACACATAGCTGTGGAAAGAAAAGGTATTTTGACAATTAAAGAATAGGAGCCGATAGGTATATGAGAACATGTTCAACATGGCTAATTATCAGAGAAAGGTAAATCAAAACTCCAGTGAGGTATCATCTCACACCAGGTAGAATGGCCATCATCAAAATGTCTACAAATAATAAATGCTGGAAAGAGTATATAGGAAAGGGAACCCTCCTACACTGTGGGTGGGAATGTAAATTGGTACAGACACTAGAGAGAACAGTATGGAAGTTCCTCGAAACAGCTAAAATAGAGTTGCAATCCCACTATTGGGCATTTATCTGAACAAAAGTTTAATTTGGAAAGATACATACATGCACTATCAACAATAGCCAAGAGATGGAAATAACCAAAATATCCACTGAGAGGTAAAAGGATGAAAAAGACATGAGACATATGTACAATGGACTATTACTCTGCCATGAAAAAGAATAAAAGAAAACCATTTTAGCCACATGGACGGACCTAGAGAGATTATCATACTAATTAAAGTAAGACAGGAAGAGAAAGACAAACACCTTACGATACCACTTACATGTGGAATCTGAAATATGAGACATATAAACTATCTGCAAAACAGAAATGGACTCGTACATAGACAGCAGACTTGCGGTTGCCAACGGGAAGGGAGGATGAGAGAGGGCAGGACTGGGAGTTTGGGAGTAGCAGATGCAAGCTAGTATATAGGATGAATAAACAACAAGGTCCTACTGTAGAGCACAGGGAACTACATTCAGTATCCTCTGATAAACCACAATAGAAAACCATAATAGAAAGAATATGAAAAAGGAATACAAATATGTCTGTATAACTGAATCACTTTGTTGTAGAGCACAAATCAACACAACGTTGTAAGTCAACTATATTTCAATAAAGAGATTAAAAAGAACAGGGGTAGTCAGCCCAGTGAAATGCACACATGTTAAACTTAGCTGCCTTCTGTGTGGCAGAGAAATCCATGGTGACATCCAATACAGAGGGTGATCTGCTTCCTCTCCAGTTTATTTTCACCTTTAAAATACTGCTTTGCTTCTGAACTACATCCCCGGCCCCCATCTCCTCACTCCCTTCCACCCCACAAGTACAAGTTGACCATAACTTTGCCTAGCACTGCAACACCTCCAGCGGCATTCAAAGGGGAAAAAAAAAAGCCTCCTACATCGCAATTAGCCAGTTTTGTATGTAAACACAAAAGACTTAACAAAAGGAGTATGATTTGTGAGCTGGAAGAAACTCCATATTATACTGGGCCAAGGTCCTTCTCCCCCTTTCTACTGTTTTTTTTTTCTCTTCTGTATTATTTCCCCATTTCTCTTTTGAATGATCAAAATTTCAAAATTCTGTGTGTTATCAGCCAAAATGAACAAAGCAGAGGTTGGAGGCAGGGAGACGCTGCCTCCGGTCCCCAGGATGGGAACCACAAGCATGACGGTGACGGCGATAGTGGTGGTGATGGAGGCATGCCAAAGGCAGCATTTGGTTTTCTGTTTTATCCACTTCTGTATCCAGACACCTGACACAAACTAGGAACCCAGTAAATATTTGTTGGATGGCTGAAGCGGCAGGAGAAACAAGGATAGGGTGGGTAACAGATTGGATTGGGGGCAAGAAAGCGTAGTCAAAGATGGTGGAAAGTTTGAGTCTGGCTCATAAGGAGGAGACAGGGAGAAAATGCTGTGGATAGGAAGAGAGGAAAACGCGAGAGCCCAAAGACATGAAGGGGGATGAGAGAAAAAGCAATGAATGACAGAGAAACTAGGCAGGTAGGGAATCATGGACCCTCACATTTTCTGGATCTACTAGGAGGTCCAGAAACAGCCAGCATATGAAAGGATGACTCAGCAATTGCCAGAAATGCTTGCTTGCTTCTCTGCACATTGATTCTCTGGCTCATAGAAGGCCCACCCCTAGGCAAGCCCGTTCCTAAAGACTCCGGCATGTTCCCATTTGACCCAACCTTACCTTTGCTAATGTCCCCTTTCATCTCCCAGCTACCTGGACTCAAAATCTCGGCTGTCTCTATTCTTGTTCCCCAAACAATCACCCAGAGTATCCTACCCCTCTATCCCTGTTTCTACCACCAAGTTCCTCGACTAAGTATTGGGTCAGCCAAAAAAGTGTGTTTTGGTTTCTCTACAGTCACTTACAGAAAAACCCAAATGAACTTTTTGGCCAAGCCAATATTTAATCAGCTGCTGGGAACCACTTTGCCCATAGATGTCTGGGAGATTTGTCGCATGCGTCTCTCTTTTCGCTTTCCTCATCTCAGTCTGTGACCAGGGCTTGGCTGACGCACAGGTCTAAAAGCCTAGCCCCTGGTTTCTGGGCAGGACAAGTGCTGCAGTGCGATTAACACTCCAGAGCTCCCTGTGGGATCAGGATGACGCCAAACTTCTCTTGAAGCCACATCTTTGCCTCGCTTCTTCCCCAGCTCCCTCACTCCCTTACAGCCTTCTCCCAAGTGCCTCTCAACAGGATATTTGTGCAAGAATCACCTTCACAGGTACTGCTCCTAGAACATCAATGTCCGATGAGACATTAAAGGGATATTCCAAAAGTATAGCTCTGATCATGCCACGCATTGCTGCAGTTCAGCTCAGTTCAGTGGCTCAGTCGTGGCTGTCTCTGCGACCCCATGGACTGCAGCACACCAGGCTTCCCTGTCCATAACCAGCTCCCGGAGCTTACTCAAACTCATGTCCATCGAGTCGGTGATGCCATCCAACCATCTCATCCTCTGTCGTCCCCTTCTCCTCCCGCCTTCAATCTTTCCCAGCATCAGGGTCTTTTCCAGTGAGTCAGTTCTTTGCATCAGGTGGTCAAAGTATTGGAGTTTCAGCTTCAGCGTCAGTCCTTCCAACGAATATTCAGGACCGATTTCAATGCCTAGAAGTCATCAAATAATCTCTGTTGGGTCCTGAATCCAGGACAGGGGTCATAACCATGATCTGGCCTAGGCCTTTTTTTAGTCTTACTCTGTTCCCTGAACCCAGGCAACGATGAGGTCAAACCAGACTGCCTGCTCTTCTCTGACCTACTCTGCACTTTTTACCCCTTCTCTATTGTTACCCCACCCTGCGGCACCCCTCCCTGCCACTCCAATGGTTACTATCCTAACAATCCTTCAAGGACTACCTTGTAGGGCCCCTCCTTCCAGAAGCTTGTACAGATTTCTCCAGCCGGACGTGAACTTCTGCTCATCTCTGAGAACTCCACAGAACTCTGGCAGGCTTCTCCCACGAAACTGATATCTTCATCGTATTCAATAACTAGCCAGATATTTCGCTTCTATGTTTCACTTCTATCTACTACCTGAGGCTAAGTGCTTTCAGAACAGGGATATAAACACTCACCTTTGTTTCTCCTTCTGCATGTAACAGTGTGAACATGTTAGACACTGAAACAGTTTTGAATGACAAAGCAGTCAGTGTAGAACTTTGAACAGGGAAACATTTCAAGGCTTGAAGTAGATCATAAGTGAAAGAAGGTAGGGGGAAACACGCTTCCCACCAAAGTTCTACTTTTGGAGGCAAACGAGATAGAATTGGATTTCCAGGGATATTTTGTTATGGTTATGTTCTTGGAGATGCAGCTTTAACTCTAAATGTTAGAAAAATAAACCTTTTTTTTTAAGCCCCCAAGACCTCTGACTGCTCCCTGGAAAGTTATTTTCAATGTAGTCCAGACAGGAAAGCCCAGGATAAATACCAAAGAGAAGAGAGGAGAAGTGGTGAATATTAATACCCTTGCTGTTTGGAGGTCAGCACTCCAGAAAGACATTTTGATTTATGGCAACTTCGGATTTGTGATGGGAACAGCCAGTGTATGGCATGGGGAAATTCCGTTTATGTCTGAAATGGTCTGAGATTTAAGTGTGCTTTAGATAAAGGAAGCTCTCTTGTCTGATTTCCCTGCAAACTCCTCCATCTTTCTGGAGTGTTTATCCACTCTTTATCCACTCTTTCTGGCTCTTTATCCCATATCTCACTAAGTGACCCATACCTGAAGGCTAACGATATTGAGTGAAGCAGACCCTGCCCTGGGAACAGATTTAAGCAGGGCAGAGGCTGAGATCTAGAAAGCTCTGGCATAGAGGCAGGGCCTCTGAAGGACTGAGGGCTGATCAGGCGATGGAGGCGAAGGCCGGGGCAGACTGCACCCTCACAGGCTGGAGCCTGGCTCTGCCTGTTCAGGCAAGTTGGCATGCATTCCTGTCGCATCACCGTGCACCCCAACGGCTTAGAAATCAGAGGCCTGGTGATCAGGGACTAACCAGCCTGTTACCTGGTGCTTCAAGGAGCGTATGACTTTACCATCAAGAAGGACCATGCCGATTGGATGTAATATGATACAGATCATAGATACAAAAATCATTGCCATTTACTGTATCCACATTTGACGGGGGCAGAGGGTGGGCTGACCATCTCTGCAGCTTGCCAAACACGCAGTGGGAGCCGTGTGTTGGAAATGCCCTTTAGCATCTGGCTTTCAATTCTTTTCAGGCCTCTGGTATGAATACTGGCCACAAAAGTGGTGAGAATGTGATTGGCTGTGTGCACCGTGGTCAGACTGCTCTGATCTAGTCATAGAATAGCCCTTCTGGAAAAGCAAAGCTCACCCTCATTTATTCACCAGAGACATGCAAGTTTTATGGCCGGAGGTCCTGAGGTTCGTGTGGCTGTAAGAGAGATTCCAAATCAGGTATCCCGTGTGGTTTTTGACCCTTTCCACCTGACTGACTTCAAAGACAAATGTATCATGTTGTGTTTAGAAGGAGAAAAAAGCAACACTGAACCCCCTCATCACCTGCTGCTTTGACGCACAGAAGTCTGCAAGGGAGGAAATGGAGCCTGAGCAAGCTTCTCTACCTTGCCAAAGCTCACCCCCGTCAGTCTGGTTCTCAAGACAATGCCCTTGATCGTGACCCACCCGACCAGTGTGAGCACCACCCTTTTCAGCCAACAAAGTCCCAGGGGAATGTTCTAACTTTCTTTTGCTAGGCAGGCAGTGATGACCTTCAAACACTTCTTCTGCTATCTTCACACTTTTGTCATCTCCTCATAAGGAAACTGCGGCAGTGCAGGGTTTTACATAATATCAGACACGTTGGGGGATTCCCTGGTGGCTCAGACGGTAAAGCGTCTGCCTGCAATGCGGGAGACCCGGGTTCGATCCCTGGGTCGGGAAGATCCCCTGGAGAAGGAAATGCAATCCACTCCATTACTCTTGCCTAGAAACGTCCATGGATGGAGGAGCCTGGTGGGCCACAGTCCATGGGGTCGCAAAGAGTCGGACACGACTGAGCGACTTCACTAAACGTGGGAGCGAGATCAACGTCCTCTAATGTTTCATGGATTTTGGACACGGTCAAGCTCTGCCCGTAGCTACGGTCTGCCCAGATTATTTTTGAACCAGCTAAATCAAAGAGGAAGAGGTTGGGGCAGGGAAAGAGCAGAAAAGGAATGTAGAATTATTATTCTTAAAAATTGCTAACACTCTTGGGCTTTATAGTTTATAATCCAATATGATCCACACCAGTGCCTAAAGCATATGGGACGTGCAAATGTCTGTTCATCCCACTGAACGGATTAAGGATTCAGGTTCTATGCCACCTACTAGATACACAGGGCCCTGAGACCAGATTCCTGCCCTGAAAGAATGCACCCCTGGTTAGTCAACTTCGAAGAATACAGATTTGATTCTTTTACACTGAGAGCGTCGGTTGTTATAGAAATTTACATACACAAAACTCTGTGCTCATTCCTAGCCTCCCCAACTCTTTTGAAATTGTCGGAGGCCTCTCTCAGAGTACAGAACACTGGTCTGAGAAATGATGTCAAAAGCAAATTATGGATACTTACTTTGAAATGTACACAACAGAACCATGCATATCTTACATATATATGCATGCATCCCTTGAAACCATCTGGAAATAGGCATGATGGACTTGAAAAATGTGAGCAACCAAACTACAAAGTAAATGGCTAACCTTCTTGCTTGTGACCAGAGCCTACTGGTTGGGTGATTCATAATTAAAAAGTGGAATTCATTAGAAGTCAGTTGGAAAAATTATAGTTAGAATGAGGTATTTCTTGACCTGTCTTTGCCTAACTCAGTTTCTCTAGATTAAAACAAAAACAGCCATACTGACTAAGAGAAGAGCAGAAAGAATTGGTGAAACAGGGCTCCTAAAACAAACACATCACATCAAGGGTGATGGTGTCAGCCACCTTTTGAATGGGAAGAGGTCTCACAAGAACTTAGACCTTGGGTGTCAGTTAGGACTCTATCCCTGCTCTGGGAAAGCCACTGGCAACCTGGTGACAGCTTATGGTGTCACAGAGAAAAACTGCAGGACCCAGGCCAACCACCTGAGCACCGGGTAGTCTGAGTTTTTACAAAAGTACCTTCACAGACTCCCTTGCTGCTCCTTCTCCAGCCATAGCAGCAGGCCAGTATGGTTCCATAGCGACAGACACCAGGCTGGAGTGATGATGCTGACAATGCGTGATCCCTTGGACTGTGGATAAAGAGACACATGTTAGAACTGAGAAAATGGGAAGCACCACAGAGACTCTGCCCTGCTACTCTATGGACAGGAGACGTGACAGTTACCTGGTCAATTGCCACAAACCTGCTGGAAGTGCTAGATCGGAATTTGAAAACCTGAATTTCAGATTGCCAGCCTCTGCTATCATCCCTTGCCAGCCTTCACCAATAATTGTGCTAAGTCACTTCAGGCATGTCCCACTCTTCGTGACCCCATGGACTGCAGCCCACCAGGCTCCTCTGTCCATGGGATTCTCCAGGGAAGAATACTGGAGTGGGTTGCCATGCCCTTCTCCAGGTCCCCAGTGTTTAGCATCAGCCATTTCCTTCTTCCCCAGGGTTAAAAGAATTGGATTGCATGGGACTTCCCTGGGGGTTCAGTGGCTAAGAGTCCACCTGCCAGTGCAGGCGACACAGGTGCAATCCCTGGTCTGAGAGGGTTCTGCCTGCCGTGGGGCCATTAAGCCCATGTGCCACCGCTAGAGAGCCCCTGCTCTGCAACAAGAGAAGCCAGCACAATGAGAAGCCCACCACTGGAGAGCAGCCCCCACTCCCTGCAACTAGGGAAACGCCCGCACAGCAACGAAGACCCAGTGCAGCCATTAAATACGGAAATCAACAGAGCTGGGCTCCATATAATCTGTGAAACTAGGACACGTGAAAGGGGCCCAAATCGTCTGCTTCTGAATCCTGGAGAGGGCCAGTTTGCAG
Source organism: Oryx dammah (assembly GCF_014754425.2). Lineage (NCBI taxonomy): Eukaryota > Metazoa > Chordata > Mammalia > Artiodactyla > Bovidae > Oryx > Oryx dammah. The sequence continues at coordinate 120,638,744 of NW_024070207.1, forward strand.
ATCTGTCTGTCCAGACACGCTGGCTCCCCAGGTCTGTGTCCAGCTCCGTGCCCTGTGTGCTCACGTGACTCCCTGGCCCCCCTGGCTTTGTCCCAGACAAGAGCGCTGCCCCTCTGCCCCACTGGCCACCTGGCGGCCACCAAACACACTGGAATCTTGATACACTAGAGACGGTCAAAGCTGGAAAGACGCTATAGAGAGCCTTCATGCAAGCCATCTCCTGAAACAGATGAGGCAACTCCAGCCCGAAGGAGCAGTCACAAACCCAGCAGAGCCCTGTCAGCGGTTCCAGCCCAGGGTGCCCTCCTCACTCCTGGAAACACAATTCACTCAACTCTTCATCTGTAGAGCAGAGGTTGGCAGATGTTTTCCATCAAGGGGCAGATGGTAAATAGTTTAGGCTCTGTGGGCCACAGGGTCTTTGTCCAAGTGCAAAAGCAGCTGCAAGCAACAGTAGATAGATGGGCATGGCCATATTCAGTAAATATTTATGGACACTGAAACATTTGAATTTCATAAGCTTTCCACATGTCATGCAATAATATTCTTTTTTTTTTTGGTTTAGTTTCAACTGTAAAAGGCATTCTTAGCTCAAGAGCCACATAGAAACAGAGGGCCACCTAGCCTTGGCCTGAGGGCTGCAGTGTGCTGACCTTGACCTAGAGGCTGGAAAGAGTGGGCCCCGACCCCAAGTGCCAAGGTGGTAGCTTGCCACGCATTCCACGATTGGGCAGGGTTACCACCAGATTCTGGAAGAAAAGGCTTCTGTTGTATACTTGGTGGATGGCTGGGGTGGTTTCCTCTTTCATAGTAAATACATGATAAAATGCATGCATATTAAACACCTGGGCACTTTAACAGACTAGGAATGTACATTTGACCATGCGCTTGCTGCAACTGTCACCACCGATTCCAGGACATACCTAACAGCACTTGGTCCCAATTCTCCCCTCCCTCCATTCCCTGGCACCCACAGATTTACATTCTGTCTCTAGATTTGCCTATTCCGGACATTTCCCATAAGTGTAGTCACACCTCTATGGTCGTTTTGTGTCTGACTTTTTTCATTTAGCATGTTTTCAAGGTTCGTTCATCCTGTGGCACATAAGAGTAGTTCTTTTTTACTGATGAATAACATTCTATTGTATGAATAGACCACGTTGAACTGTTTGTCAGTTGATGGACATTCGGGATGTCTCTACCTTTTGGCTATTAAGAATAATGCTGCTATGAACACTGTGTATTAGCTCTTGTGTGAACATATGTTTTCGCTTTTCTTGGGTATATACCTAGGAGTGGACTCGCTGCATCATAGGCACTCTATGTTTAACTGTTTGAAGAACCGATGCACTGTTTTCCTTCCTTTTCTCCTTTGCCTTTTGCTTCTCTTCTCTTCTCAGCTGTTTGTAAGTCGTCCTCAGTCAATCATTTTACCTTTTTGCATTTCAGGAAATGAATGGAAGCCTGGCTGCAGTCCATGCAGTAACAAAGAGTCGGATACGACTGAGTGACTGAACAACAACAAAACAGTGTTTTCCAAGATGGCTGTATCGTTTCGCACCTCCACCAAGTGTATGAGGACTCCAACTTGCCCAGGTTCTCACCAGCACTTGTTATTGTCCATTTTCCATTACAGCCATTCTAGTGGTTGAGAGGAGAAGGAAATGGCAACTCACTCCAGAGTTCTTGCCTGGAGAATCCCAGGGACGGGGGAGCCTGGTGGGCTTCCGTCTATGGGGAAGACAAGAGTCGGACACGACTGAAGTGACTTAGCAGCAGCAGCAGCAGTAGTTGAGAAGTAGTACTGTGCTTGGATATGTATTTCCCAGATGGATAGTGATGTCGGGCATTTTTTATGTGTTTATTGGCTCTTTGTGTATCTTCTTTGCAGAAAGGTCTATTCAGGTCCTTTCCCCATTTTCCAATTGGGTTATTTCTCTTGGATGCTTAAGAATGAAACACAAAGATCAAAACTACTTGGTAAAAGCAGCTGTCCTCATGCCCCGATGAATAAGATAATGTAATTTTACCTTATCCTGAGAAAAAAAATCTTCCATCTAGATCCTCAAAGAGTCAGTTTTTTTTTTTTTTACGATATTTGTACTGAACTTTGACAAAGTGCCCACATCTGTTTTCTCTTCCTTTAGCAACATGGAGCTGAGTCTGGGGAGAAGAGTGGAGGGAGAAACTGACTTTGCCCAGAAAAGAAGAAGATGTCACATTTCAGGTGGATTTAAAAAGAACATATGACAAAGAAGAAACCTATAGAGGGGGATATTTTGCCTATGGGAATTTAATTCCATATTTTTATAAGGAACGTGTAATTCATTTAGTGAGATTTCAATCTATCAACAAATCATGGAGCTGACCTGTAAATTTCTTTTTTAAAATATTTTTATTTTGTATTGGAGTATAGCTGATTTACAATGTTGTATAGTTTCAGGTGTATAGCAAAGTGATTCAGGTATACATATACATATATCGATTCTTTTAAAATTCTTTTCCTGTTTAGGTTATTCCAGAACTTTGAGTAGAATTCCCTGTGCTATAGAGTAGGTCCTTGCTTATTTTCTCTTTTAAATATAGCAGTGTGCACAGGTCAATCCCAAACTCCTAAAATATCCCTCTCCCCTACCTTTCCCCTTTTCCCACTTTTCCCCTTCTTGACTTCAGATTTGCAAGCAATAAGTGCCCCAGCTCCAATAGGAAGAGCCTTATGGCAAGAATACACAGAAGAAATGTACAAAAAAGATCTTCACGACCCGGATAATCACGATGGTGTGATCACTCATCTAGAGCCAGACATCCTGGAATGTGAAGTCAAGTGGGCCTTAGAAAGCATCACTACGAACAAAGCTAGTGGAGGTGATGGAACTCCAGTGGAGCTGTTTCAAATCCTGAAAGATGATGCTGTGAAAGTGCTGCACTTAATATGCCAGCAAATTTGGAAAACTCAGCAGTGGCCACAGGACTGGAAAAGGTCAGTTTTCATTCCAATCCCAAAGAAAGGCAATGCCAAAGAATGCTCCAACTACTGCACAATGGCACTCATCTCACATGCTAGTAAAGTCATGCTCAAAATTCTCCAAGCCAGGCTTCAGCAATACATGAACTGTGAACTTCCTGATGTTCAAGCTGGTTTTAGAAAAGGCAGAGGAACCAGAGATCAAATTGCCAACATCCGCTGGATCATGGAAAAAGCAAGAGAGTTCCAGAAGCACATCTATTTCTGCTTTATTGACTATGCCAAAGCCTTTGACTGTGTGGATCACAATAAACTGTGAAAAATTCTGAGAGAGATGGGAATAACAGACCACCTGACCTGCCTCTTGAGATATATGTATGCAGGTCAGGAAGCAACAGTTACAACTGGACATGGAACAACAAACTGGTTCCAAACAGGAAAAGGAGTACATCAAGGCTGTATATTGTCACCCTGCTTATTTAACTTATATGTAGAGTACATCATGAGAAACCCTGGACTGGAAGAAGCACAAGCTGGAATCAAGATTGCTGGGAGAAATATCAATAACCTCAGATATGCAGATGACACCACCCTTATGGCAGAAAGTGAAGAGGAGCTAAAAAGCCTCTTGATGAAAGTGAAAGAGGAGAGTGAAAAAGTTGGCTTAAAGCTCAACATTCAGAAAACGAAGATCATGGCATTCGGTCCCATCACTTCATGGGAAATGAATGGGGAAACAGTGTCAGACTTTATTTTGGGGGGCTCCAAAATCACTGAGGATGGTGACTGCAGCCATGAAATTAAAAACGCTTACTCTTTGGAAGAAAAGTTATGACCAACCTAGATAGCATATTCAAAAGCAGAGACATTACTTTGCCGACTAAGCTCCGTCTAGTCAAGGCTATGGTTTTTCCAGTAGTCATGTATGGATGTGAGAGTTGGGCTGTGAAGAAGGCTGACTGCCGAAGAATTGATGCTTTTGAACTGTGGTGTTGGAAGAAGACTCTTGAGAGTCCCTTGGACTGCAAGGAGATCCAACCAGTCCATTCTGAAGGAGATCAACCCTGGGATTTCTTTGGAAGGAATGATGCTGAAGCTGAAGCTCCAGTACTTTGGCCAACTCATGCGAAGAGTTGACTCATTGGAAAAGACTCTGATGCTGGGAGGGATTGGGGGCGGGAGGAGAAGGGGACGACAGAGGATGAGATGGCTGGATGGCATCACTGACTCGATGGACGTTAGTCTGAGTGAAATCCAGGAGTTGGTGATGGACAGGGAGGCCTGGCGTGCTGCAATTCCTGGGGTCGCAAAGAGTCAGACACGACTGAGCGACTGAACTGAACTACCTATACTCTGATGCCAAAAACCCAGCTTCATCCTCAAAAGGGGCCATCAAGAACATGAGGAATCAGTTGGAGCAGAGAAAGTGTGTGGATCAGGGGAGTGAGAAGGGAAGCAGACAGAACAGTGGGAGGGAGAAGGAGCAGGAGATAAACGAGG
>NW_024070207.1:120648208-120668874 GCF_014754425.2 Oryx dammah
GCTCTGCACAGCAAAGGAAACCAACAGAATGAAAAGGCAACCTACCAAATGGAAGAAAATATTTGCAAATCATGTATCTGATAAGGGGCTAATACCCAAATATAAAATATAATATAAATATTTATAATATAAAAGGAACTCAAACAGCTCATTTTGAAAAAAAAAAAACCACTCTGATTTTAAAATGGGTAGAAAATGTGAAGAGACATTTTTTCAAAGGAAGACATTCAGATGGCCAAGACACATATGAAAAGATGCTCAACATCAACTAGTCATCAGGAAAATGCAAATCAAAACCACAATGAGGCATTACCTTACACCTGCCAAAATGGTTATCATCAAAAGACAACAAATAACTAGTGTCTGAGGATATGAAGAAAAGGAACCATCCTCCACTGTTGTTGGGAATAAATATTGGTACAGCCATTCTGGAAAACAGCATGGAGGATCCTCAAAATTTTAAAACAAAACCAAACAACCACACAATCTAGCAGTTACATTTCTGGGTATTTATCCAAAGAAAATCTATACGCTCCCCTATGTTCACTGCAGCATTATTTACAATAGCCAATATATGGAAACAACCTAAGTGTCTATCAGTGAGTGAATGGATGGGGAAAAAAGTGGTATGTATATACAATGGAATATTATTCAGCCATGATAAAGAATGAAATCTTGCCATTTGCAACAACACGGATGGACCTTGAGGGCATTATGCTACGTGAAAGACAGATTCTGTATGACGTCACTTATATATACTTAAATGTGGAATCTAAAAACAGACCAAAAAACCACCCCAAGCTCAAAGATACAGAGAAGAGGTCTGCAATTGCTGGCAGGGGCCAAAACAGGTAAGGGGGATCAAAAGGTACACACTTCCAGTTATACAACAAATGAGTCCTGGGGATGTAATATATAGCATGGCCACTATAGTTAACTGTGCGTGCTCATGCTCAATTGCTAAGTCGTGTCTGACCCTTTGTGACCCCACGGACTGTAGCCCGCCAGGCTCCTCTGTCCATGGGAGTCCCAGGCAAGAATACTGGAGTGGGTTGCCATGCCCTCCTCCAGGAGATCTTCCCCACCCAAGGATCGAACTCGAGTCTCCTGTGGTGGCAGGCAGATCTTTACTACTGAGCCACCAGGAAAGCCTCATCGTTAATAACACTGTAATGCATATTTTAAAGTTGCTAAGATAGTAAATCTTAAAAGTTGCCATCACAAGGAAAAAAATGCTGTAATATGTATGGTTTAGAGATGGTAGCTAGACTTATTGTTGTGATCATTTTGCAGTGTATACAAGTATTGAATCACTGTGTTGTACATCTGAAATGAACATAATGGCTTATGACAATTATACAAAAAAAGATTACTGAAACTCTGAGATGTGAAATTACAAAGAACCAAATTGAAATGTTGAAATATGACTTTAAAAAAAAGGGGTTACTTAGAAACTTTGGTGAAAAAGCCCAGGGTTCCTGGTACAGGTGGTCAAACCCATTTCATATGTATTTGTCAAAGTCAATTAGTTTTGATTGTGGAGAATACTGCCTGGGGTTAAGTAAGAGAAGAAAGTTACCAGAAGGTGAAATTCATATACTGTTTGTACATTAACAGAACTCTGCAGAGGAATCTGCTTTCTCGAGTTTTATTGCTTTCACATGTTTGCCTTTAGGTGAAAATTGAAACTGAGAAATCTGAGCAGTATTAATTTCTTCCAAGACATCATTTTTGACACTGTACAAAGTATCACTTGTAAAGTTCTCCAAAATGTTAGTGATGAACACTTAAGCCATCAAAAACTTGTTAATGAAGTCAGACTTCTTATCCACTATCAGGGACGCCTTCCCTGGTCACAAATGCATTTTAGCATTACAGCTCTGTTGGAAGACATCACAAATTCAACATTACATCTAGCCTTCTCCTCACTTGTTTAAAATATGGAAAGAACAACTAAGACTCAACTCATGACTGAGAAATATACAATGGATTCTGGATGTTCAGGCAACGACACAAATCATAAAACATCGCTCTGGTCTCCAGCTGCTCTGTGGATGCAGAGACATGTTCCGTGCATATTTCCTACAGGAGAGCAAGCACCTTGAAAGAACTCTGTAGAAAAAGCCATCAGAGAACCATGTGAGTCCATGAATGAGCAACGTGCCTTGTAATTAATGAGTGTGCAGTCCACGTACTCACCTAGTTTTGAGATACAGCTTCAAAGGGATAGCCACAGATGGGATTTTACTGGTTTAATCATCAAATTCTACATCTGGTCAGGAAAGTGGGAAAACAGTTTAAAAGAGGGAAATCACTAGTGGATAAAATGGCTAATAATTACTTGCTGATTTGTAGATTTTGGAGGAAATTTATTTATTACACCAAGAATCCAGTTCTATAGAATCCAGCATTCCATGCTTGCTAGTTTTTTTAAATTCACATATGGCAGCTATTTAAAATTATGGGTAAAAAGAAAAGTATTTAAAATGTTTCTGATTAAGCTGAAACAATATTATTGAGGGGAAGAGAGAATCTACCACAGGCAAGCACGATATTGATGATAACAGTGGGACACACTATCTTATAAAATCTTTCTAAAATCTACTAAAAAAAAGCTTTAACTTTTTGTTTCTTTAACTTCAGAGTTCTTGAATGACACTGCAAGTAAATGTTAGTAAGTAATTCAGATTACTTTCCCAGCAGCATCTCCTACCTGCCTTTTGCCCTAATTCCAGGGCCAATCACTAACTTTCCCACCAGTAATTCGACCACTCTTTCAATATCTAGTTGTGAGTACTCTGGATAAGAAATACAAACTATTAGGTGAAACCATATGAAACTATAATTTTAGAAGTTAAAAATGTCCAAATATCTGTATATCATATGTTACAATTTAATGATCACGGAAGAGAAGGCTAAGTGCTCAGTAAATCCATTTCTGTTTCTGCTGGGCACAAAGCTACATTCCATGACTGGTTTTGGCCAACAGAATGGGGATAGACTGTCTCCAAGCCTGTGCACAAAGCCTCCTGTGGGATCCTCAACTTCGTTTCCATCAGCCCAATATAGAGGACACTGGGGCCCTGGCCAAAGATGGCACCTCAAGATGGATGGAACCTGGTCCCATGCGAGAGCACGTAGCAGACTCTCTCCAATGTGTGTTGGACTTGAAGGCAGGCAAAGAAATGAACTTCTACTGTGTTCAGCCACTGTGATTTGGGGATGGTTTGACACATGAAATTAGCCCACCTTGATACAGTACACATGATATTTTCCTCATGTGTGAATCCACTGAAACAACAAACAAAACTTAGAAAGATGTCAGTATGATTTGCGTTTAGTTTCCTATTCAGCAAAGCATTTTTTTAATGTAGAAAATTGGAGCAGTGCATGCTGGGAGATCAAGAATGCTTGGTTAAGGCATAGTCCTGAATTTAAGAGACATCTGAGTATCACGAGCTCATATGCATTTGGCTGGATTAACCCAACTCCATGGAACCTGGTAAACCCGGGGTGATCAATAAAAAAGGAGTTCCTGAAAGAGAAAGAGAAAGCTAGAAAGAGAAAGCTAGAAAGAGAATACTTGGTCTTGGACTGAAAGGATCCCACCAACATTCTCTGCCACCCTGGAAGGTCTGACCAGGCTAGACAGCTGCTTGCGCATGTGTGCTTGTGCGCTCTGCCTTTGATCTCTCTTCCTAAACAACACTGGACATATAGAAGGTTCAAGGCACCCAGTCCTGAGGCAGGGAAGTGGCACTGTAGGTGAAGTCTCTGTGGGGAGGAGGCCCTGAGCTGTGGCTGTCTGAGCTACCTGCTGAATTGCCCAGAGCTCCTTTCACGCATTACACAGCTTGCTGTCTACACTGACCAGATTAATCACAAGTCGCCGTCTCCACAGCTGAAGTTAATGTTTTTTAAAACATTCCAGGGATTGTGTAAGTTGTATAGTATTTCTTCATGGGATTCCTTATTTTCTGCACAAATACACTTTGCCAGAATTTTTAGTATGCTTGTTTATGGTCAGGTTCCAGGAAACTTTATGATATTCTCCAAGACAAATTGAGAAGTTAAAACTTTTTTGCCGATGTTTTTACATGTAAATATTGCCAAGCGAAAGAAAGGAAGTATTTTCTAAATACGGACAACAAGGTCCAGCCAGAAGAGATTTGTTTTTGCTTTCTCCTGTTTTTATCATAGCTTCCAGTACAACAAGTCCATAGTACCCAACTAGTTAAAATAAATTCTGGGCTCCCATCCATTTTTGAGATACAGAGTCCAAGTCCAGCAGGCCCAGGGATGCCCCCAAAATGTCTCACTTTCCTGGACGTGTAGGCATCTGAGAACCCAATCCAAAATGCTCAAGCTATCAAGTGTATCCCAGTGTGTGTTGATGCATCTTCAAATTTCCCATGCCATGAGTATACAAAACTTGGAACTCTTCACTGCTTATTCTATTTCTCTTGCTTATTCTTAATCCAAAGGAGAGTTGCTGGAAGGTTTTAAGGAGAGGGCTCACCTGACGTAACATATTCTCAAGGAGGAAACTCTAAGACATGGACTAGAGGGAACAAAAGTAGTTGTTTTTGGTAGCTGGGGGGGGGGGGGGGGGGGGGGGGGGGTGGTTCCAGTGAGAGAGGATGGTTATAAGGCTGGATGGTGGCAGGCAGGAGGGAGAGAAGGAGACAGACTTGACACATGGTTGGAGTGGGACTTAGCGCCTGACTGTCCATAAGTGGGGAGGAAGAGCAACTGGTCAGGAATGACACCTGGGTTTTTGACACTAATCAGTCTGGACACTCCTGGAACAGGGGGAATGGATGAGAAGCAGGGAATGAGTTTGGAGAGCTGACCAAGAGTTTGGTTTTGGATGTCCTAAGCTCAGTGAGACATCCCAATGGATAGGGCAAGAATTGACAAGAGATGAATGTCCAAAATATATAAACAGCTCATGCAGCTCAATATCAAGAATACAAACACCCCAATCAAAAAATGGGTGGAAGATCTAAGTAGACACTTCTTCAAAGAAGACACTCAGATGGCTAAAAAACACATGAAAAGATGGTCAGTATCACTAATTATGAGAGAAATGCAAATCCAAACTACAGTGAGGTATCACATCATGCCAGTCAGAATGGCCAACTGCCGGGGTCCAGCCCCGGTGGATTCAGGGAATTTGAAGTGGGGATAGATTCAGCATCTGGGAAAGGACTATTTAATTAAAAATATAAAGAGATTAGGAAAGAATAGTGTAGTAGGAAAATTAGTGGAGAAAAGAGGCTGAATAACTTGGTTTATGTGGAAAGCTAATAAAACCTCGAGACAAGAGGTTTGCACCATCTACATAGGCCACTGGCACCCGCTTGAATAGCAGAGGGTGCCCTGCCTTGGGCTCCCGCTCACGTGGGTCTTAGAAGCCAGGGCAAGTAAATAGACATGGTGAGCCTCCACGCCCCAGATGGGAATTCAGCCAGAAAAGAAGAGAAGGAGAAAAGACCACACGGGGGAAACCAGTCTTTCCAGTGACTGGTCCATCCTTTATTGTTCAGGAAAGCTTTTTGTACTTTTGGTTGTACATAGAGATCAATGGATAATACAAAGTTATGCAGCGTCAGCAGCCCTGACTCTTATTGAGACCAGGCTTTCTCTCTGCACACCTAGCTGTATACACAAGTCTTAGGTGATTTACATCATCTTCTGGCCAGAAGACCTATTAGCATTTTACAGTCCTTTTCTGATAAGGGTCTGTCAACCAGAAAACTTATTTGCCTTAATAGTGTTGTTCTTCCCAAAGTCTGGTGTCACTCTCAGAAAGCACTAAATAAAGTTACATTCTTACATAGCAAGGACACAACAATTTATAACAAGGAAAGAGGAGTACAGTGATTCATAACAAAGAGAAAACTCATTAACTCAAAAGTCTAGTATTGCTAACATCAAAACTACTATATTCCTATTTCTGCATCTCGTTTACATTGATTAATATCCTCCCAGGTGCCTAAAAGATAAAGGATATGGAGGCCTGGTGGTAAACATTAACTCAATGATGAAACCCTTCACCAAACTAATTCTTAGCTGTAAAAGGCTCTATATCTTTAAGATGTTTTAAGTTTCGTGCCTCTCACGGTTGGAGGGCTGTAAACAATCACAAGTTGTAAAAGTCCAGAGGAACCTGTCAGGCAAGTTAGAGAGCCATCAGAGGGATTTGAGCTGAAACATTCCTTTCATATCCAGGAGACCAGTTGGAGCTCTAAGTTAACTTTTTCCAGAGAAAGGTGGTTGGGGATAGCACCCTGTAATGTCAGAAGAGTATAGTATAGCAGACAGTAAACAGACAGAATTTGGTTTCGGGGTGGATGCTCAGGCAGAGGACCCCTTGAGACCTGACTCACCTTGCCCGTCAGGTCTCTCTGCATGACCTTGTCATGGGTGAGATCACCCATGCTGGCTCCCGGCAGCCAACATCAAAAAATCTACAAGCAATAAGAGAGGGTATGGAGAAAAGCAAACTCTACTACACCGTCAGTGGGAACATAAACTGGTACAGCCACTATGGAGAACAGTATGGAGGTTCCTTAAAAAAAACTAAAAATAGAGCTACCATATGATCCAGCAATCCCACTCCTGGGCATGTATCTGGAGAAAATTATAATTCAGAAAGATACATGCACGCCTGTGTTCATTGCAGCACTATTTACAATAGCCAAGACATGGAAACAACCTAAATGTCCATCAATAGAGGAATGGATAAAGCAGATATACATATACACAATGGAATATTATTCAGCTATAAAAAAGAATGAAATAATGCCATCTGCCGCAACATGGATAGATCTGGAGATTGTTATACTGAGTGAAGTAAGTCAGAGAAAGACAAACACCATATGTCATCACTTATATGTAGAGTCTAAAAAAATTGGGGGTACAAATAAACTTATCTACAAAATAGCCATAGAGTCACAGATGTAGAAAATAAACTTGTGGCTACCAGGGGGTAAAGAGGGGATAAGGGATAAATCAGAAGATTGGGATTGACATATACAAACTACTATATAGAAAATAGATTACCAGTAAGGACCTACTGTACAACACAGGGAAATGTAGACTCTGTAATGACCTATATGGGGAAAGAATCTTAAAAAGAGAGGATATATGTATATATTTAACTGATTCACTTTGCTGTACACTTGAAACTAACACAACATTGTAAATCAAGTATTCTCCAATAAAAATTAGAAAAAGTAAAAAAGAGAATGCAGCAGAGAGAGCCTAAGATTTAAGATTCGCATTTTTAAGTCATCAACATACAGATGGCATGAAAGAGCAAGGACTGGCAAGATCACCTGGAGATAGGTTAGATAAGGAATATAATAGGGTCAGAGACTGATCTCTGTAGAAATGAAGGCTGGGAAAGGAGGCTGAGGAGTAATCAGTGTGAGAAAAGGAAAAAGAGAATGCGTTGTGATGTTTTTAAAACATACCCACCAATTCTTTGATATTTTTCCTTTTAAAACTTAAGCCCAATTCCCCTTCCCTTATGAAATAGAGCAGGACTCTATAGTCTTTCCCCAACATGTCTTCCTCTTGCTTTTTGCCTGTAGAAAAATTTAATCAGATAAGTGAAAAATGCAGAAGCAAAGGAGACACAATAATAATAGTTTCAGTTCAGTTCAGTTGCTCAGTCATATCCAGCTCTCTGCGACCCCATGGACTGCAGCACACCAAGCTTCCCTGTCCATCACCAATTCCTGGAGCTTGCTCAAACTCATGTCCATTGAGTCGGTGATGCTATCCAACAACAATAATAATAGTTTAGTCATTAAGAAATGTCAAGGACCTTTAGTTCGTCCTCAAGAGCTCTAGATAATATTCTGAGCTATATCCTTTGAGTTGTTTCATAGATACTAAAACCCTCACCATGTGCAAGAATGTAACTATTCAATGACCAAGCTGTAGTCATGACATAAGCTGCCACGGTTCTGAGAACTGGCCTCAAAGAAATGGGAACAAACCAACCTTGGGAGCTGAAGATTAACTGTACTTAAAACAATCAAGATTAACACTGATCAGACCACCGCATGATCAATTCCAAGACAGGACTGTCAGAGTTGACTATGTTGTTTCTACTTGTAGCCCCTCCCTCCATCTATACACCCCTGAAACTCCCCTATGAGCGCTCTTGCCTACTGATTGTCAGTGAGGAGTCGGCCTGTGGACATGAGTGCACCCTGTCCTCTGAAATAAAGCAAACTTCCTTCCCACCAGTCTTGCCTCTCAAGGATTGGCTTTTGAGTGGTGGGCAGTTGGACCTAACATGGATGTGGGACTGCACTTAGTGACTGGTTTCTGATGGGAGATTATGGTGGGAGTGATGGAGAGTAACTTCTGAGATTAGGACATAGGAGGCATTATAATCTCCTCTTTGTTCTCTGTCTTTTGTAACTCTTGATATGTAGGAAGTCAGGTGACACCTCATAAGGACACTCAAGTAGCCTTATGGAGAGGTCCACAAGGCGAGGAGCCCATGGCCATGTGAGCACACCATCTTGAAAGAAGATCCTCCAGTTGGAGTCAAGCCTTTCGATGACTGCAGCCTCAGCCAACAACTCAACTGTAACCTGGTGAAAAACCCCAGGCCCCATTTAGGTACACTGCTCCTGAGTTTCCCATTCACAGAAACTGTGAGATAATGAATGTTGTTTTAAACCACTAAGCTTTGCAGTATTTTGTTGAATAGCAATAGATAACTGTAATATATGTGGGGACCAGAAATCAAACAAAGGGAAAACTTGAAGGACAAGGTGATGATCTTTATAAAGGTATTTGCTGCTTTGGTATTTTGATTTTTAATTTGTATTCATCAAATCTGAGATACTATGGACTATTATTATGTACACTAGGGGGAAAAATGCTGCCAGGTAAACTGAATTATTGCTCATTATCTTAAAAATTATTTTGTGCAATTGTGTGATAATTCTGAGCATGAATTTGTCATGATGGGGTTAAAATCAATGTATATCCCTGCTCCCACCCCTGCCCTACGCTGCAAGGCTTGTAGGATCTGAGTTCCCTGGCCAGGGATTGAACTGATTTCATCTTAGTTCCCTGTGCCCTCAGAAATAGAAGCAAGGAGTCCTAACCACGAGACCACCAGGGAAATCCCAAATTTATGCTATTTTAAGCCATTAATTTTGTGGAAAATTGTGACAATGGCACCTCCTCAGCAGGGCTCCGAGAAGAATCAATTCTCAAACGGGGTGTAGTTTGAAGAAACCAGGCCTCTGTCCACGAATACACGAACTCAGTAATTCCTTTATCGCTCACATTATTGTTACTTGAACTCAATAGAGAAAAAAATGTATATTGCATAAATATAAGAAGGGAGTTGTTCCACACATCAAACTCAAGAACAGCAAAGTTAATAGCATATTTATGTTATGTGCCCAAGGCAGAAAGGTACCAGTGTCAGGACCTGGAATGCTGGAGATGGAGTTCAGATCAGTAAGTGTTCTAGACTAACACCATGCAATAGAAATATAATTCTAGCAGCCATATTGTTTTAACTGTGAAAGAAACAGGTGGAATTAATTCTAGTAATATATTTTATCTAATACAGTGTTTCCACAACATTATCAACATGTATTCAATATGAAATGATTAGGGAGATGCTTTATGTTCTTTGTTTATTAGAAAGTCTTCAAAATCCAATGTATATTTTGCAATCACAGGACATCACAACTTGTACTGGTCATGTTTCAAGTACTCAACAGGTACATGGGGCTAGTGACTACTGTATTTACTGTATTGGACAAAGTAGGTTGAGAGCATCTAAATAGTCCCAAAGCCAAATGGCATTAAAATGCATGGGGGTCACATAGGGAAATAGTCAATATTTTATAAGAACTCTGTATGGTGTGTCAGCTACAAAAATACTGAATCACTATGTTGTACACTTGAAAATAATAGTGTAAGTCAAAGATACTTAGAATATTCGTTTGAAGTAGCATACAAGATAAAAGTAAAGGGTTTATGCCAAATTCTGATGCTGAAGATAAAAAAAAATTCATGCTGTTGAGGATTTATTCACTTGATGATTGTTAATAGACTGGACTTCCCTTGGTGGCTCAGACGGTAAAGCCTCTGTCTATAATGCGGGAGACCCGGGGTTTGAGCCCTGGGTTGGGAAGATACCCTGGAGAAGGAAATGGCGACCCACTCCAGTACTATTGCCTGGAGAATCCCATGGACAGAGGAGCCTGTTAGGCTACAGTCTATGGGGTCGCAAAGAGTCGGACACTAATTAGTAGTTAATTGACTACTAATACACTAATCACCATTTAAGAGGCATATAATCTTCTGGGTCACTGAAATTATGGTACGGTGTCTCAATTTAAAAATATAATGGGTGTTTATCTTTGAAATCCCTATGAAGTAGTCAGTTTTTACTAAAAGTCGTAAAACCTCAGGAAATAACCAGTGGACAAACTCTTGTGCTATGAGCACCTTGCCTTTCCTGTAAACGTGCTGTCTGTAACCTGGGGGCTGGAGGTGATTACACCTGGTCCCTGGGAAGTTCCTGAAAATCTGAGCATGAGACGTTTCCAAGCATATTGCACAGGTAATAAGCATACCAGCTCGTGAACCTGAGACCACAGACAGAAACCATGGTTCACATCTTTAAAACTGTGAAATTGCAGAAGCCTGACGTCAAGCCTCCATTGTAATATACTTGGGTTTACCTTGGGAGCTTGAAGGAAGTTAATTCGGCCACGATAGGGAAGCAAAGGTATGCCTGCAAACGGGACCCTCTGCTCGGGCAGAACGTACTTGCAAACAAGATGTTCTGCCAAGGAGTCTGGACACAGCCTTGAGTTTAATGGTCCCTTGCAAACGAGGGAACATTCCCTTCCTATGATAAGGAGGAAGAAAGGGCTCTGGACAGACTCTGCAGTAACCAGGAATTTCACTCCCTTTTGCTGTACAATAACATTTATGCACACGTGCTGTACTGAGAAGGCTTAGTCATACAGTCTGGAATTCTGCCAAGGGGGCTTTATAAAAATAAACCGCAGCTTGTTTGCGCAGTTCTTTTCCTCCGGCCAGAGTTGTGTCTTTGTCTCTTGTGTGTGTGTCTTGTCTTTGTGTCATTTCGCTTGCAACATCTGGCGCCCAACGTGGGGCTCAAGCGAAACCTAAAGGGTGAGTAACCCTGGGAGGATTTTACATCCATAGCAGGGGAACTTTCAGGAAAATCATGGGGAATTCCTCATCATTACGGACACAATACATGGAGTTGGTCAAAGGACTTCTCCACTCCACAGGCATTAAGGCTTCGACTCGCCGATTGAGTGAGCTCTTTCGCTTGGTGGAGAAATATTGTTACTGGTTTCAATATCAAACTAAGTTACAGTTAAATTTGAAGGAGTGGAAAATAATTCAAAAAGAATTGAGAAAGCAACATCAGAAGGGTAATGTGATCCCTTTGAATTTGTGGACTTTATGTAGTGCTATAACACAGGCTTTGACTTTGCTCTCTACTGATAGTGAAACTAAATCTAATGTTTCAATGAAGGGAGAGGCAATTTATAAAGATGTGCCAAACGTTGGTGGGGCTTCTGCACCGCCTGAAGGTAAGGATACAGGTGAGCCTCCTCCTGTAAATGGTGAGACATCTGATAGTTCGGAATCAGATTCGGAGGCTTCTTCGGTTTCGTCAGAGGAAGGCAAAGAGATTAAAGAAATGACCCATCTATTCCAGGAGTGGTGGAAATCCCATAAGGAGGAGAAGAAATCTACACCTTCTGCTCCTTCTTATGCTTCTCTTTTCCCCACTGTGGTTGATCGGCCGATGTAGGCAGGGAACATTGTCAGTTCTCCTTTCCTTTGTCTATGCTTCATGACGATGACTTACCTGCTCCCCCTGGTGGATTTATCGATCCTCCACAATTATTTCCTATTCAGAGACAGCAAAATGCCAATGTGATAAATGTTCAATATACTCCTTTGGAATATAAATTTTTTAAAGATCTTAAAGCCGCAGTAGCGC
The DNA here is from genome assembly GCF_014754425.2 of Oryx dammah. Lineage (NCBI taxonomy): Eukaryota > Metazoa > Chordata > Mammalia > Artiodactyla > Bovidae > Oryx > Oryx dammah. The sequence goes on from NW_024070207.1 coordinate 120,660,255, forward strand.
AGTATGGTCCTCAATCCCCCTTTGTTTTGGCTATGTTGGAATCACTGGGAAAAGGCAAATTAATTATTCCATTAGATTGGGAATCCATTGCCCAAGCTGTCTTGGAGGGTTCTCAATGGTTGCAACTTCATAGTTGGTGGGAAGAAGAAGCTAGAAAGCAGGCTCAGATTAATGAAGGACAGAATCCCCCTGGTCCTCTGGAGGACAAGCTAATGGGAGAGGGCCATTATCGAACTTTAAGAGAACAGGCTCAGTACTCTGACCAAGACTTACAACAAGTTCGCCAGGTCTTTTTACGAGCATGGCGCCATGTGGTGCCTACTGGCCATGCCCAGCCTTCCTTTGTTAAAACCATGCAGGGCCCCAGTGAGCCATATACTGATTTTCTAGCAAGATTGAGGGTGGCTATGGAACGAGCTGTAGGGAGGGATGAGATTTCAGAGATATTATTACAAGCCGTAGCATTTGAAAATGCAAATCCTAAATGTAAGCGTATACTGGGCCCATTAAAGGGACAGGGTGCATCTATGGCTAAATATATCAGAGCCTGCTCGGGAGTAGGAGGAACAAAGCATCAGGCTAATGTCTTTGCTACAGCTTTGCCCAAAGCTATGAGACCACAAAAGGGAGGTAACTGCTTCCATTGTGAAAAACCTGGTCATATAAAAAGAGAGTGTCAGAAATTAAAAGCTGATCAAGGTACAATTCCTAAAGACAGATCTCTTGCTGGAAAAAATAAGACTCCTCCTGGACCTTGCCATCAGTGCGGGAAGGGGCTTCATTGGACTAATGAGTGCAAATCTAAAACAGACAAAATGGGCAACCCGATACCGGGAAACTATCCTGCGGGCCTAAGTCCTTGGGGCCCAGGAACAATACCGGGGACTTCTCATCCCTGCCCTCCTGCCGTCCCACCTACCCCAACCGTGTTCCCCTCCAACAACCATTGATGATTTCGGATTTGTGGTCTGCTGCTTCAGGGAGTGCTACTGCTGATTTGCCACTAGCTGAGAATGTTCTTTTGTCACCAGGAGGAAACATTTACAAGTTAAAAACAAATGTGTTTGGACTGCTGCCTAAGGGCACTTTTGGCTTGATATTAGGCCGTAGCAGTGCGGCTTTGAGAGGTCTAACCATAATTCCTGGGGTAATAGACTCTATGTTGGGGAAATTTTAATTATGGTTTCTACTTCTACCACGCTTTCATTGTTGGCTGGGGAGCGTATTGTTCAAATACTTCTCCTACTTTATCATCCTTTTTTGGCTCTTCCTAATGAACAAACAGGAGGCTTTGGAAGTACTGGGCGACATATATTTTGGGAAATGCTTATCAAAGATTCTCGCCCTGTTCTCTCCCTGATTATACAAAAAAAAAAAATAAATAAAACTTTGAGGGACTAATAGACACAGGGGCAGATGTTTCAGTCATTTCTTCTCAACAATGGCCCCAAGATTGGAATTAAAAAAAAAAAAAAAGCCCTCTAATGCTGACGGGACTGGGCTCAATTGCAGATGTCTGGAAGAGTACCCATCCCTTGCAATGTCAATTCCATAATGGAAGATCAGTGTTTGTTACCTTTTATATTGTGAACATACCTATCAATATATGGGGAAGAGATCTTCTCTCTCCTTTGGGGGCTTCTGTAACCATCCCATCGGAAAACTAGTAGCCACTGCTCATATTCCTCGAGCACTCCCATTGAAATGGTTAACCAATACTCCAAAATGGGTTGAGCAGTGGCCATTACCACAAATGAAGCTCGAGGCATTAAAACAATTAGTACAAGAACAACTCCAACTTGGTCATATAGAACCCTCTACCTCCCCTTGAAATTCTCCTGTTTTTGTTATAAAAAAGAAATCTGGAAAATGGAGAATGTTAACTGATTTAAGAGAGGTTAATAAATGTATTAAACCTATGGGAGCATTACAATTGGGACTCCCCTCTCCAGCTCTTATTCCTCAGAATTGGTCCTTAATGGTGATAGATCTTAAAGACTGTTTTTTTACCATTCCTCTACAATTGCAAGATAGAGATAAATTTGCTTTTACAGTTCCTGTTCTTAATCATGCTCAGCCTGTTAAGCGTTATCAGTGGACAGTCTTACCACAGGGAATGATAAATAGTCCTACCTTATGCCAAAAATTCATAGCTTGTTCTTTACGACCCGTCCGTCAAGAATATCCCAATTATATTTTATATCACTATATGGATGATCTCCTATTAGCAGCTCCTAGTATTGCTGAACGTGATGAATTCTTTCTAAAAGTACAGGAGGCTTTAAGACAATACAATTTGCAAATAGCTCCAGAAAAAATTCAAAAATACTTTCCTATTTCGTATGTAGGGATGGTATTGGAGCAACATAGAATAAGGTCCCAAAAGTTGCAAATTCGAAGAGACCACCTCAAAACCTTAAATGATTTTCAAAAGTTATTGGGAGATATCAATTGGCTACACCCGGTACTTGGGATTCCTACTTATTGATTACGACATTTGTTTTCTACTTTAGAAGGAGATACAACTCTGGATAGCCCCCGGACATTAACCCCATTGGCTTTACAGGAACTTCAATTTGTTGAGCAACGACTAAATGAAGGCTTTTTGACTTACCTATGTGCGTCTCAACCTATTTCGTTTGTAATATTTCATACCCCTTATTCTACATCTGGTGTAATCGCTCAAGAAAAAGGATTAATAGAACGGGTTTTCTTACCTAACAGCTTTTCCAAAAAATTGACCACATATATGGATAAATTAGCATTCCTTATACAGAAAGGTCACCATCATATTCTACAATTGTCAGGATGTGAACCACACCAGATTGTTACTCAGTTAACAACTGCTCAAATATCTCGATGTCTACAATTTAACGAAAACTGGCAGATTTCTCTTGCCTCATTTCCTGGTTCGTTTTCTAATCACTATCCATTAGCTAAATTGATTGATTTTCTTCGAACTAACTCTATGATATCTCAATCCCCAATTTCAGATGTTCCCGTTAAGGAACCCACTATTTTTACTGATGCAAATAAAAATACTGCTGGATATTGGATCCTGGAAAGTTCTAAGGTTCTCCCCAACTCATTTTCTTCTGTACAGCCCACTGAGTTATGGGCTATCTATTTAGTCTTGCAAGACTTTCCCCGACTTCCTATTAACTTTGTTTCAGATTCTCGATATGCTGTTCTCTCTTGCCTACAGCTTCCCCATGTCTCTCTTCCACTGACTCTTAAAACAACTATTGATTAATTGTTTTACCAAGTACAATAATTGCTCTTGCAGTGTTCAGAGTTAATTTTCTTTACTCACATCTGTGCACATTCTGCCCTTCCTGGACCCTTATCATTCCGAAATGCTACAATTGATGCCTTACTTTATTCTATAGAAGCAGCAAAACAAGAACATCTCTTACAGCATACCAATTCCAAAGGGTTACAAAAATCTCACGCTATCACTCGATGATAAGTTCAAAATATTGTTCGTTCTTGTTCCATATGTGCACCCTTTGCTTTGCCGTTTAACCCACCAGGTGTCAACATGAGAGGACAACAAGCAAATCAGATATGGCAAATGGATGTAATTTACATCTCTTCTTTTGGACAACAAAAATGTGTGCATCATACTATAGATACTTGCACACATTTTCAATGGGCCACTGCATTACATTCTGAAAAGGCTGATGCTGTTATTACTCATTTGTTATCTTGTTTTACAGTTATGGGACTACCAATTGAATTGAAAACTGATAATGCACCTGCCTACCAATCCGTGAAATTAGCTCACTTTTTATCCCAATACCACATAACTCATACTTTTCGTATTCCTTACAATAGTCAAGGGCAAGCTATCATTGAAAGGGCTAATCGTACCTTGCATGAATATCTTGAAAAAATTAAAAAGGGGGAACAGGAGAGATTTATGAAACCAAAAGACATTCTGAATAAAACCTTACCCTAAATTTTTTGAATATTTGGAGCAAGGGAAATCTATCAGCAGCAGAGTTGCATTTTCAAGGGAAAAAAGAGGATAAGAAGATCTTGAATATGCCTATTTGGTATAAAGATAAAGAGAAAGGTTGAATCCCAGCATCATTAATATATCTGGGACGAGGGTATGCTTTCATTTCTGTTAATAATTACAGGTTTTGGACCCCAGCGAGATTGATTAAAATCAACAATGGCTGATCCCTTTGTTCAAAAATTTAAAGAGCTTACTATGCAAAGAAGCTTTACTTTCCTTACAAGGGAAGCAACACCTCCTACGTGGGGTCAAATGAAGAAGTTGACCCAGGAAGCAGAGAAGACATTAATGAAGGCGGGGCAAACTCTGAATCCTACCAACCTTTTGCTTGCCATGATGGCGGTGGTAACATGTCAGGTAATCGGTGTATCAGCAAGTAATTATACATATTGGGCATATGTACCTAATCCCCCATTGGTAAGAGCAGTTTCCTGGGGGGAACCAAAAGTGCAGGTATGCACTAATGAGACTGCCTTCTTTCCCCCACCAGCTTGTGGGGGAATAGAACAACTATCTCCTCATAAACAACAATATAATATTAGTAATTTGACCATTGCAGTGGAAGGTATTCCCTTGTGCATAGGAGGACACCCTTTTTGTCTGTCCATCAGGGAACATTCTCATCATTCCTATAATACATGGGGGATAAAGTATAATAATTATCATTTTGCTACTTTTACTGTGCTTGTTTCCACCAGGGGATTTAACACCTCAACAGAACCGATAGACATTCATAATGGAATACATATGTCATTATGTCCTGTTAACTTTTTTGCTCCTTCTCTAGAATCTTTGGAATGGGAACGTTGCCGAGGTCATCGACCCTTTAAAGTCATGAATTATTCTAGGTCTGTCATTGTAGATTGGAGTCCAGATCATGGGCAATTCTTAGAAAAATGGCCAAATAAATCTCTTAGGTGGCATCGTGCAAATAGTACTTTGATGGGCAATGGTGATGAAACAGTTAAATGGCAGCAATTTGCACTTGTCCCTCCTCAATTACAATTGCAAGGATATCCGTACATTCAAGGGGATATTTGGAAACTATGGGCAGTTTCTGGTAATCTCACTATCTGGTCAGGAAACTATACTTTGGACAGTGGTGACTCTTGGGGTCCATTCCATGTTAATTTCCATGTTAATAAATCTTATTCCACAATGGCATGTGTAAAATATCCTTTTGCATTGTTATATGGGAATCGGACCTGGAATGATACTGTGGGGTCTGTGTCATGTGACTATCGTAATCTAACTCAATGTGTAAATCAGTCTTGCTGGGAAGAATTTGAAAGACGAGCCTAGAACTCCAATTTCTCGTTAGTAATTGTTAAGGCTCGGACAGAAGTATAGTTACCTATAAATCTGACTCGGCCATGGTCAGATTCTTTTGCTGTTTCTCATCTAGTAACCGCTGTACAGACTTTGCTACATCAATCTTGACGTATGCTTGGTGTGGTCATTGCTTCGATACTAGCAGTTGCGTGAGTAACTGCAACAGCAACGATGGCAAGCCTTGTATTACACCAAGGAATTCAAACAGCTGATTTTGTTCAGGACTGGCATAAAGACTCTCATTTGTTATGGCAACAACAGCGAGATTTGGATGCACAACTTGCTACCAACATGCTCAATCTTCAACACACCATTTCCTGGCTTGGGGAATCAATTAACTGTTTTATCTACACAAAGTGTATTGAAATGTGGTTGGAATTCTTCTCAGTTTTGTATAACACCTGTACCATTTAACATGAGTGAAGGATGGGAAAGAGTAAAACGATCTTTGACTGGGCATCAAAATCTCACTACGGAGATTATGGACCTGGAAGGACAAATTTTATCTAATTTTAGCAGGACTTTACCTGATATTACGGGGTCTGATTTGTTGAAAAGTCTTCAAGAGGGAATGAATAACTTAAATCCATTAGGGCATGTATCCACACTAATAGGGACTACATTCGGGAACACTGTGTTTATATTACTTTTATGTTGTGTTGCTTTTCTAGTCTTCCAGCGATGGTGAAAAGGGAAACAACTAAAGCGCGAAGCAGAGAAGATCCAGACCATGATACAATTCATTAAAACAAATAAAAAAGGGGGAGATGAAGGAAGTTAATACAGCCACAAAAGGGAAGCAAAGGTGTGCCTGCAAACGGGACCCCTGCTCAGGTGGAACGTACTTGCAAACAAGATGTTCTGCCAAGGAGTCTGGACACAGCCTTGAGTTTAATGGTCCCTTGCAAACGAGGGAACATTCCCTTCCTATGATAAGGAGGAAGAAAGGGAAGTACAGGTGAATGAATGAGGCTTTTCAAGAGCAATTCCTTTATCCCTTTACTGCCCCTTACTGCTTCAGTGACTGCTCCTTCACACCATAGGATCTAGACTATAAGTGGTAGAGGGCAGTGCTACCCAATTGCCAGTCCAGGAAGTGTGAGTTACTGGTCTAAGCTGAGACACAAAGCTTATACCAAAATGTACATCTGATATGCCACTCAGCACAGTGTTTATCAGGATGACTTTTTTTTTCCATAGTAAGATTTTATTGATGAAAGAATTTGCACTCCATTCTAGCACAGGTTTATCTCATAAAGCAGTGTGTGCACTGGTGCCTGTGTTCAGGAGGCACAGACACAGGGCATACACAACTAATAACATACATTTTCTGACTTCAGAAAACTCATAGGTAGGAGAAATACACAGTTTAAGACACAATTACCAAATTCTGTGTCAAGTTGTATAATAAACAGTTGTGGGAGAAAACACGGAATTGTGGGAGTAATAAGGAATTGTGGGAAAGAATGGAAAATTGTGAGAGCCTTGGGAGAAAACGGAATTTTAAAATAGGATGGAGAAACAGAAGTGTGAGAGTAAATGGAGAATATTAAGAGGAAACAGAATTGTGAGAGAAAAATGGAGAACTGTGTGGGAGACTGGGAAAATCCCAAGAGAACAGGGAGGATTTTAGGATAGAGGATTATAGACGAGATATGGAACTGTGGAAGTGAATGGAGACTGAAGGAGCTGTATGGAACTGTGGAAAAAATAGGGACTTGTGAGAGCTGGGAATTGTGAGAAAGAATGAAGACTTGCTAGAGAATAGATAACTGGGAAAGAGAATAGAGAACTGCCTGGCAGGAAAAAAATGGGAGAGAAAACATGGAATTGTGGGAGAGAATGAGAAATTTTGGGAGAAACAGTGACTTGTGGAGACAATGAGGATTTGAGGGCACGAGTAAGGGATTGTGGCGGCTAGATGGCATTGTGGGAGAAACTTATGTGGAGAGGTTGCCTGGAGTTGTGGGAGCAAGTGGGGGATTGTGGGGGCCGTGGGGAATAGTGGAGGGTACACAGAATTGTGGAAGTGATGGGGATTATGGGGCCACTGGGGATTGTAGGGGAACAGTGATGAGTGAGAGAGAGGGCTTTGTGGAATTGAGGAGAAATAGGGAATCGTAGGGGCTGTCTGGAACTGGGCCAGAGAAGGAGGAATTACGGGAGAAGTAGTGATGGGGGAGTGAGTAGGAAATGGGGGAAAAGCGAATTATAAAAGAGCAAAAAGAATCATGGAGAGATCAAGAATTGTAGGATATAGAGGAAATTGGCGGAGGGAATGGAGAATTCAGAAGAGAATGAAGAATTGAGAGAGACAAGAAATTGTGGAAGCTGGAGAAGTACAAAAGGAGCACTGATAACGATGAACAACCATAGATTTGGAAAGGCAACTCACTTTACGAGGACCAACCCTAAACTAAGCTAGCAACCCAGAAAGAGTGGCTGATTGACCTCTGCTATCCCTTCATGTCTGACAGCGGCAGTTCCTACCACGGTGTCAGAGGCTGGCAACCTCCTAGGCACTGCCTCACGTGTTCCAAGGTCTGGTATTATTATTCCAGACCGTGTCGCTCCTCCTCTCCTCACAGGGCTGGCTCGGCCTCCATTCAGAAAGTTAAACGCAGCGGTTTAGTGCACTTTGCCACACTTGAAACTCTACCCTGAGGAGCCCTGAAATGTGTGCCCCCTGCCCATTTCTCATGTCCCTTTGAGTTGTCAGTCCAGAAAGAAAAGGAACATAGGTCTTTGCTCAGTGACATTTTCCCTCTTTTGGACTTTACTTTCCATTGAAACTAGGAAACCTGCTCATTCATCAGGAAATGGCCCATTTATCATTTTTATAAATAAATGTAATGAGAGTGCTAGTTTCAACTTGGAAATGGTATAACTATAAATCACTGGCTTTGGAATGGGAAAAAAAAAGTCTTTGCTGACCTCTGGCCAAGAGCTGAGGGCTTTGTATTGCTTCATTTATACATCGATGATTTTGTGTTTATAATTATAACCAGGGAGATCTCCTGGATGTAATTCAGGACTCTTTCACTTCTTGGTCAATAATGCTTTCCATATGTTAGTTTAGAAATGCTGTACCTCTCTGTCAGCAGCCTCTCCCCCTCTCAAATGCCAACAGCCTTTAAAGGCATAGGGATATTTCACCTTTTCAGTGGGAAGAACATTGTCATGTTACGGATAGCTACCTTCTCTCTGAGGTACTTTCATGCCTGTACATACATGCGTGTGTGCTTAGTCGCTTCAGTTGTGTCC
>NW_024070207.1:120669274-120722438 GCF_014754425.2 Oryx dammah
GCAGCAGCAGAGATGATTTAAACTTTACGGAAGGATTGAGTAGGTTATATGCAAATGCTGTTGAACCATAATCAGTATCAAAGCTGCAAAGAACAAAGAGCTTTATTTCTTGTTTAGATCCTAAGTCATGTCTGACTCTTTATGACTCCATGGACTGCAGCATGCTAGACTCCTCGGCCCATGGGATCCATCAGGCAAGAATATTAGAGTGCGTTGCCATCTTCTTCTCCAAGAGAAGACTTGGGGTGTAGAAATTTCAATTCAGGAGACACAGATTCAGATAAAACAAAGACTGACCTAGGGAAGAGAAAGGCAAAAGTCACGAGGTTACTAAAGTTGTCCTGCAAGAATTATGGTTGGTTCTGATACAGAAAGGATGTATTTGTCCTTAAGGGCTAGGCTGTCACAAGTTATTTAGGAGAAGGATCCCGTAAGTATCTGAAATTTCTGGAACATTGTGCAGATGTTCTGGATGCTTGTGTTAAGACAAAAAGTGGTCCAAAGTTCAGATTCCATCTGGGCTGAGATGTAAAACCACCTCCTCAGTGGCCTCCTGGCCCCATTTTAGACAGCTCTCTTAGCAATACTGGGCTTCCCAGCTGACACAGTGGTAAAGAATCCACCTCCCAATGCAGGAGATGGCAGGAGATACGGGTTCGAACCCTGGGTCGGGAATATCCCCAGGAGAAGGAAATGGCAACCCACTCCAGTATTTTTCCCTGGGAAGTCTCATGGACAGAGGAGCCTGGCGGGCTCCAGTCCATGGGTTGCAAAGAGTTGGCCACAACTGAGCAACACACACACACATACACACACACACACACAGACAGAGCAATCCTGACTCCACTTTGATTTTCCTTTCATAGTACTGCCCTATTTTATATAAGGGACTTGGGGATCCATGGATCTTGGTATCCGAAGAGTTGGGGGTGGGATGTCTTAGAACCAATTCCCTGCAGATACTGAGGGAAAACTGTATTTACAAAGCTGTACAGAGTTCATGTCCTGAGGGTAGGTTTATTTATTCAGCTGTTATGATATCTTTAGTAAAAGAAACTTTTAAAGTATTGTTAAGACAACTGGGCTGGTGAGCTTTAACTGGTGACTGATATCAAGTTTCTGGTGCTCAGAAGAGGTAGATCAAGTGAACAAACGCTCTATACAACCTGGGTCCTGGCAAGACCAGCATCTTTAGGAGTGCAAATGCTGCCTATGCACCTGTCTGCTGGAACACTGACACACTGATGAGGGCATGGCAAGACTTCTGGCTGAGGTCAAAAATGAAGATTTCAAAAAGATTAGTCCCCAGTGGGGAGAGAAAATCCTCCAACTCTGCCAAATTGTCTTGTCAGCTTCACAAGGGCTCCATGTGACAACCACAGGGCTTCAGCAAATCCCTTTCAACAGAGGACCAGGAATGCTCCATTCACATATACTTGGGCTACAATTTGTCTCCTCCTTCATGATTTGTTCTTGTGTGTGAAGTGGAGATAAGAAAAGCAAACTCGGCACATTTGCGGTGAGTAGAATGCCTATGTGTCCAATCAAACGCAGAGAGGGGGGTGGATTCTGCAGCCAGCAGTGTGCCACCTTCACCCACACAGCACCCCTCCCATGTGTAGCAGGGAAACTCAGAGCCGAGCCCTCAAAATACTGGAAAGTTTCTAACCTCAGTGCTTTCATCGAAGTTCCAAGAAACACTGGCCACAGATACATGCACCCTGGTATTCACTGCAGCGCTATTTACAATAGCCAGGACATGGAAACAACCTAAACGTCCACTGACAGGTGAATGGATAAAGAAGACGAGGTGGATACACACACACACACAATGAAATATTTCTCAGTCATAACAAAGAATGAAAGAATGCCATTTGTAGCAACATGGATGCACCTAGATATTGTCATACTGAATGAATTAAGTCAGACAGAGGAGGAGTAATATTGCATGATATCCCATATATGCGGAATCTAAAAAGAAATTATACAAATGAAGTTATTTACAAAGTAGGAACAGAATCACAGACTTAGAGAATGAACTTACGGTAACCAGGGGGGAAGAGTGAGGAAACGGGATAGTTTGGGAGTTTGGGATGGACACGTATACACTGCTGTATTTAAAATGGATAACCAAGAAGCACCTACTGTAGAGCACAGGGGACTCTGCTCACTGTCATGTGGCAGCCTGGGTGGGACAGGATTTGGGAGGAGAATGAACACATGTATATATACATGGCTGAGTGCCTTCACTGTTCACCTGAAACTACCACACGGTTAATCTCCTATACTTCAGTATAAAATAAAAAGTTTTTAAAAAGAAAAGAAACATTGCCCAAGAAAGAGGTTGCTGGAATTTTTGGTCTTCTCTTAAAGATTATTTTTAAATTTTGTATTTGTTTAAACTTCTTCTTCTTCTTTTTTTTTTTTTTTTTTTTTGCCATACCACGGGGCATGTAGACCTTCCCTGATCAGGAATCAAACCTGTGCCCACTGCAGTGAAGCAAAGAGTCTTGACCACTGGACTACCAGGGAAGTCCATGCTGCTGCTGCTGCTGCTGCTAAGTCGCTTCAGTCATGTCCGACTCTGTGCGACCCCATAGATGGCAGGCCACCAGGCTCCCCCATCCCTGGGATTCTCCAGGCAAGAACACTGGAGTGGGTTGCCATTTCCTTCTCCTGTGCATGAAAGTGAAAAGTGAAAGTGAAGTCGCTCAGTCGTGTCCGACTCTTCGCTACCCCATGGACTGCAGCCTACCAGGCTCCTCCGTCCATGGGATTTTCCAAGTGGAGCACTGGAGTGGGGTGCCATTGGGAAGTCCATAAACTTCTAATTTTTGGACAGATAAAATTCACAAATACAAAGTACATATGCCATGAAAACCACACCCTGTTTCTTCTCTCGGCAACAAGGCCATTGATCTCTACTGGAGCCCTGTGTGCATGGAAAATGGTAGAAAGTTAAGAAATATCCCTATGCTTTTGTGTTCCAGGAAAAGGCTTACAGCAAAGAACCACCTTTCCCCATGGGACTTAGATAAGACTCTTGCATAAAACCCTTGTGATGTACTACAAGGCCAGATACAGGCTCAAAATGCTTTTTTGCCTTAAAAATGATTTGCCAAACGGTTGTCCCCAGTGATCCATCAGAACAAAATGCTTGACAGCCAAACTTTGGTGAAGTTCCTCTCTTTTCCCGAGACCCTGGAATCCCATCAGCTTGAACCAATAGATAACCCTCCTGAGGATAGGCGAGGCTTCCGGTGCAGGCATTCTTGGAGGACTGTCCCGAGTCCTGCCTTACCTGGTCCTTCCCTATGGAGGAAGATCCCTTCCTGTCTAACCCTTGAGAGCCGGCAGATCTGTGCTGAGATGTTCTTCCTGTTATAATCATCTCTTGCACCCCATCACTACAATCTTTCTGAATAAAGTCTTGAATTATTGGATCTGGTTTTCATCTGATACCCATCTCCCAATTCTCCCCTTGGAGGCAACCACTATTCCCAGATTCTTACAAATTCTTGCCTGGTCTGTATCAATAAAAATGTCAAAATTTACATAGTTTCTACTTCCTTATTTCCATGTAACAGGATCATTTACAAATTATTCCCTGTTAGTACACATGAATGGCCTTATTGTGTTTGAAGTCTATAGTTTTCTATGGCATTCCATGGGTGCACCATCATTTATTTACAGTTCCCTATTGATGGACATTTAGGTTGTTGCACAAACTCTAACGCAATGACTTATGCATATGTTTGTCATTTTTAAACCTGTGTATACCCACAAGAGAAAGACTGTGTATACCCACAAGAGAAAGACTTGTGTATACCCACAAGAGAAAGACTGTAATGGTTCCCTGGAGAATGAAGCAGGCAAGGCTTTCTTGACACAACAGGAGCCATATTTGGCCTAAGCCATTTTGTGATCTACGCATGGCCACAATGCTTGCCCTTGAACAGGTCTCAATAGTTAATGATTTTAAGGGAAAAAAAGAATGCAGAAACAATGCCTGCTATAATGCAAGAGAAGTAACAACAGCAAAGATCAGATGAAGAAATAGACCAGTAAACATAGAAAACAACCTTATGATTACCAAAAGGGAAGAGGTGGGGGGAGAAGGGGTAAAACAGAAGTTGAGTATTAACATATGTACACTACTATATATATTATATATATATGCATTTTGTATACATATATAAAATAGATAACCAACAAGAACCTACTGTATAGTTTGGGAAACCATACTGAATGTTGTGTACTAACTTATCAGTGAGAAGAATGTGAAAAAGAATATATATGAATCACTGTTCCGCACACCTGAAACTAACGCAACGCTGTAAATCGACTACTACTGTTGTTCAGTCACTCAGTTGTGTCCGACTCTCTGCGACCCCATGGACTGCAGGACGCCAGGCTCCCCTGTCCTTCACCATCTCCCAGAGCTTGTTCCAACTCATGTCCATTGAGTCGGTGATGTCATCCAACCACCTCATCCTCTGTTGCCCCCTTCTCCTCCCGGCCCCAATCCTTCCCAGCGTCAGGGTCTTCTCCAGTGAGTCAACTCTTTGCATCAGGCGGCCAAAGGATTGGAGATTCAGCTTCAACATCAGTCCTTCCAATGAATATTCAGGGTTAATTTCCTTTATGATTGACTGGTTTGATCTCCTCATAGTCCAAGGGACTCTCAACTGTACTTCAATTAAAAAGGAATTTTTAAAAATCAGTTGTAAAGATCCCCAGTTCTGCTTCAATAGTAAAGAGTAGCCTGAAGCACTCAACCACCAGATCAATTGGAATCTAAGGTATGATAATGTTGACCTGTGTGACCCTCATGACTTCAATCAAGCTTGAACTCTGTTGACTGCCCAAAGCCCCTTCATGAATACACATGAAGCCTTGGCTTACAATTGCCCCAGTTTTGCTGTTGGGGAGACACTGCTTTGGCAAAGGTCCCTGGTGTTCTCCTTACTTGCTGCAGTTAATAAATCCTTCTCATACCCTTTGGCTCGGTTGTGCCTTTTGATACCCACCGAGAGGGGAACCTAGTTTTCAGGCAATAATACCTTTGGGGGAATTCTGGGTCAGGCAAATAGATATTTTAATTTTGGTGGCTTGTGCTGGAATATTCTAGTAAGCCCAAAGTGTCAATTTACATTCCACTGACCAAAAAAGAAAAAAAAAAAAAAAGAAAAAGAAAAGCAGAATCTCAGGTCTCGGCTCAGATTTACTGAATCAGGGTTTGCATTTTACCAAAGCCCCAGGTGATCTGCCTGCTCCTCCTTCAGGCTTGAGAAACTGCCGCCAGAGCAGTGGTTCTCATCCAGCCAGAGATTGGAGTCAGGTAATTTAACGTTGGCGGACTAAGAGGGCATCCCTTTGGCCTACACGACCTTTGGTAGTGCTGTATGAAAACTTTTGTTTTAACCGCATCTCTGTCTCTTTTATTCACCCCAGTTTTTAGCAACCATCTAAAGATTTCCATTTTGCTGAAATGAGTCCTGTGGTTTTTCCCTTTCTGTTTTCTCTCTTTCACTCCTGTCAATATTTCTGCACTTAATATCTCAATAACCTTTAAAAAATCTCCACCAAGTTTGGAAGAGTCCCTTGACTCCCACTGGACCAATTGAATCAGACTACTTGGGGGCAGGCTCTGGCCATCTCAGGTCATCAACTATTTCAGAGAATTGAGCACCACTTCATTCAAGCCTTCTTACCCTCCAGCTCAAACTCACTTGTGAGTTCTTTGGGATGGACTGATTTATCTTTATAGTTTTTATTTTATTTTGATACCCTTGTAGATTCGTTCATCTCTTTCTCTCTCTAGATCTGTGCTGTCCAATACTGTAGCTACTAGCTACATATACAATTATAACTTAAATGAAAATAAAAGAAGAAATTTAGTTCATCAGGTTCACTAGCAATGTTTCACATGCTCAAAGGCAAAAGGTTAAGTTAAAATTAATTAAAATAAAGTAAAATAAAATTCCATTCTTTAGCCCCACATTTTTAGTGTCTAACAGCCACATAGTTGCTGATTCCTATATTAGACAAAGCCGACCAAATGAGGCCTAATGTGATGGAGTGACAGTGTATCGTATGTAAGGCCTGCATGCTCTGACAAGGTACAGCACAGCTATTTTTTAAACTGGGAGAAAATGGAGACAGCATTTGTGGGGTGTTTTTAATGTTTCAATAATCATATTGGTGGGCGTGTGAGGACTGTTATTCTGAGGTCATTTGATGTAAAATATGAGATAAAGCAATGATTACAGATTATATTTGGGCTGTTCTAATTACATTATGTCCTATGTCTTGGAAAACCAGGATGCTTGGTGTGGAAGAAAGGAGTTATAAATATAATGGAGACATGCTTAAGTCAAAGTTCTGTATTCGTATATCTGAATTGGAAGTATCATTATGAGCTCATGAGATTTGATGTGTGTGCACATGTGTGGATTACCCCATCCTACTCCCAGGCTTGAGTCACTGAAATGGACCAGAAACAGTGACTGACTCAGTAGCAATGAATATCCCCAGTGACCAGACTGGACTGATTAATTATTTCTCATTAAAAAACCCCAGGACTTCCTGGAGAAACTACTGACTCCAAGTCTGGCCCAGGAAATAAACAAGATGAATCTGTCCGATAACTGCCTGACATAAGGCTCTTGATTGTCAGGGTACCCATTTCAAAGACAGCTATCTCAATGGATAAAGAAGTTGTGCTACATATATACAACAGAATATTAAATATTACTCAGCCATAAAAAAAAAAACAAATTTGAGTCAGTTCTAGTGAGGGGGATGAATCTAGAGCCTGTTATACAGGGTGAAGTAAATCAGAAAGAGGAAAACAAACATCATATATTAACCCACATATATGGTATCTAGAAAATGGAATTGATAAACCTATATGCAGGGTAAGAATAGAGACACAGACATAGAGAATGGACTCACGGGCATGATGGGGGAAGGAGAGCTTGGGAAGAAATGAGAGAGTAGCACTGAAACATATATATTACCATATGTAAAATCGACAGACAGTGGGAATTTGCTGCATGGCGCAGGAGGCTCAAACCTGGTGTTCTGTGACAACCTAGAGGGCTGGGATGGAGGTTCAAGAGGGAGGGGACACATGTATGTATACCTATGGCTGATTCATGTTGATCTATGGCAGAAACCTGGGCTTCCCAGGTGGCTCAGTGGTAAAGAATCTGCCTCCCAAGCAGGAGACCTGATCCCTCGGGTTGATCCCTGGGTTAGGAAGATCCTCTGGAGAACGGACCGGCTACCCACTCCAGTATTCCTGGAGAATTCCACGGACTGTATAGTCCATAGGGTCACAAAGAGTCAGACACAACTGAGTGACTTTCACTTTCACTTTTCACTTTCATGGCAGAAACCAACATAACATTGTAAAGCAATTATCCGCCAATCAAAAAAAAAAAGGCAGCCATCTCGAATAAACACAGTGCCAGTTGAATGACACAAGTAGATAAACCAAGTAGACAAGGAGTCAGGCCACCCCGACCCGTGAAGTTCACCTTTTAGAAAGGCCCTGTGTGGCCTAGACAACTGACCACTTGAGTGACCCCGTTTCTCCCTTCACACTCCCTCACTGCCACTCTTATGCTTTCCATCTGCCACTGAAGAGTGAATCCTTGAAACCCTAGATCCCGACCTTCAGACCCTAATAAAGGGAGAGCCCCAGGTCTGCACCCCCTCCCCCTCCTCTCTCTACTGGTGATCTGGCTGTATGGTCCTAGGGCATGTCAGGTACCTTCCCAGATTTGTGAGTAATAAATCACATTCTTCAAAGTTCCCTGAGGCTTGGTGCTAAGGTACATTTCATAATCATAAGAACCACAAAGGCTGGTCCAGCCACAATATTGGCTCTGGTTTGGGAAGTGTCTCTGGGGGCTGCAACAGGTAGTGGGGGTCCAGGTGAGTGCTTCAGGCATTTCTGGACAATAGCATCACTATCAAAAGGCTGACATGACACAACAGAGTCTGGAACATCTTCTGACACCAGATAGCAAGGACACTCTCAAAAGCATCCAGGATCACATCAGACGATTTAGAAATCAACCTGATGAGGCTCCCACTGGCCAAATATAAGCTCTAAGAATAATACTAATTGCCATGGACTGAAACCCATCAAATGTTTAAATACATGAGTTCATAATAATATTTAGGATGATGATGATGATTTCCAACTTTATAGGAGGATAGGACACTAATTTGTAGTCTTAAAAAATGATAAATGAAGTGAATCAGAGACTTATCCGACCTTTCCTCTATGAACTATTCAGTTCAGTTCAGTTCAGTCGCTCAGTCGTGTCCGACTCTTTGCCACCCCATGGACTGCAGCACGCCAGGCCTCCCTGTCCATCACCAACACCCGAAGTTTACTCAAACTCATGTGCATTGAGTCACTGATGCCATCCAACCATCTCATCCTCTGTCATCCCCTTCTCCTCTCACCTTCAATCTTTCCCAGCATCAGGGTCTTTTCAAATGAGTCAGCTCTTTAGATCAGGTGGCCAAAGGTTTGGAGTTTCAGCTTCAACATTAGGCTTTCCAATGACTATTCAGGACTGATTTCCTTTAGGACGGACTGGTGGGATCTCCTTGCAGTCCAATGGACTCTCAAGAGTCTTCTGCAACACCACAGTTCAAAAGCATCAATTTTTCAGCCCTCATCTTTCTTTATAGTCCAACTCTCACATCCATACATGACCACTGGAAAAACCATAGCCTTGACTACACAGACCTTTGTTGGCAAAGTAACATCTCTTCTTTTTAATATGCTGTCTAGGTTGGTCATAACTTTTCTTCCAAGGAGTAAGCATCTATGAACAGTAGGTAACAGAGAGTAAATGAGGAGAGTCTTTCTGTATAAAAGAATTCCAAATAATAAACAAAAAAGAACAGATAAAGTTAAAAAAAATAACCATTTTGCAACCCCTGATGAATACACAGATAATGTATAGGTGTTAGACATCAATGGCTGGTGACATCAACGAAACAGAGACAGACAGACACTGTGAGCCTCCTGACAGGAAAATACCTTGCCATCCTATGGTTTGGGCCAAAGAGAAGTGACTTGAGTCTGACAAATCTCAGGATCCAGATGTTGAATTGCAGACATATGGAAGACAGAGGAATATATTGAGCTGTGTGAGTCAAGAGTGCTGTGTTCGTTATTTACCGCTGTTAGTTATTTACTGCAGCATAACAAATGACCCCAAAACATAGTGGCTTAGGACAACAGTTCACAGCTACACTCACAGTTTCCTTGGGTCAGGAATTCTAGAGTGTTTTGGCAGGGTGGTTCTGGCTCAGGGTCACACATGAGGTCACAGTCAAGATGTTAGCTGAGGCAGATGTCATCTGAAGGCCTGACCAGGGCTGGAATACCTGCTTCCACGGTGGGTCATTCACATGGCAGCTAAGTTAATTCTGGCTGTAGCTGTGATGCCTCAGCTCCTCCTCACATGGGCCACTCCCAGGCTGCTTAAATGTCCTCACGATGTGGTAGCTGATTTCCTGCTGAGTAATCTAAGGAAGAAAAACAGACACAGCACAATGTCACTGATGGCAAAACCTTAGAAGCCCCACACTATCACTTTGGCTGTATTCTGTTGGTCACACAGACCAACCCTGATACCGTGTAGGATGGGACTATACAAGTGTACGAATGACAGGAAGTGCAGGTCACTGGCACCCATCTTGAAAGCTGGAAACCACGAGCATGCCATCAGCAAATGCCATGCTGTCAAAACACTACTGTTCAAATAGTCTATGAGCTTCATCAGATAAGTTATAAGCAAAAGAAAGGAATGAGCAGGGAACTTATAGATGGAAAGAGATATAAAAGCTGTCAAATTTTAAAATGTCAGCAAAAGTATATAATATCTAGGTACATCTATCTGGATAACAAAACTATGAAAAATTGCGAAGAAGTGATTACTAGAAAAGCCAAAATGGTTTTTCTTATGGGGAATGGGTGGGAAGAGATGAGGACTGGGTACAAAGAAGGGGCTTTTGGGTTGGCTCGCAAAACTCTTTCTGGATGTGGTAATGGTTACAAGCACAAGGGTGCTTGACTTAGACTACTTCACTAAGACATATGTTTGCTTTATGTGATTTCTTGTGTTTATGCTTTATCTTACAATAAAAATGTTAAGAAATAGAAATCCTAGCCCTGGAGGTATACTGTTAAATCTTCTTAAAGATATTTGTTGAACTTTGTGCAAAAGTCACAGTTCCTTTCAATATTAGAAAGTAGGAGGCCAGAACAGAAGTCTGACTATCTATCTACACATTTACCTATTCAGCTGCACTAAATCTTAGTTGATGCACATGAAATCTTTACTTGCAGCATGCAAACTCTTAGTTGTGGCATGTGGCATCTAGCTCCCTAACCAGGGATCGAACCCTGGCCCCCTGCATCGGGAGTGCGGAGTCTTTAGTCACTGGACCACCATGGAAGTCCCCACAAGTCTTTTTTTTTTTAATGAACATTTTCAAAAGTACAAAAGGAAATGCAAGCATGCCAACATATTTACAACTTTCCTACAGTTTTTTTTTCCTTCCACCAATTTTCAAGGTAGTACAAATAAGAAATTTCAGATAACTCCTAACGAACTGTATAAGCACAATTATTCTGCCTTTCCTCAAAACCAGTTCATTGTATTTGAAATGGAAATAGGAAATTGAATGTGATGGAATGTCCTTTCACCCACCTTTCAGGACAGGAATACTCAATGCAAATAGCACCAGTATCCCAGGCCTGCCTTTTGAAGAAAAGAATGAAATCCAACTCCCCCTACGTCCTCTGGCAATAAGCTGGGCTTACCAGGTAGCCCTAGTGGTAAAGAACCCACCTCCCAATGCAGGAGATGCAAGCGACGTAGGTTCAATCCCTGGGTCAGGAAGATCCCCTTGAGGAGGGCATGGCTACCCACTCTAGTATTCTTGCCTGGAGAATCCCATGGACAGAGGAGCCTGGCGGGCTACAACCCATGGGATTGCAAAGAGCTGGACACAACTGAGTGACTTAGCAGGCATCAAAAATATTGGGGGCTTCCCTGGTGGCTCAGACAGTAAATAATCTGCCTGCAATGAAAATATTAAGAGAAATAACCTCCCAACTAAAGACGTGGATTCTCATAGTTCCTTATAAAGCCCGAGA
The DNA here is from genome assembly GCF_014754425.2 of Oryx dammah. NCBI lineage: Eukaryota > Metazoa > Chordata > Mammalia > Artiodactyla > Bovidae > Oryx > Oryx dammah. The sequence continues at coordinate 120,680,472 of NW_024070207.1, forward strand.
AAAAGACAAAAGAAAACATACTACTCTAATCTCAGGATATTACTTAGCTATTGGAACTAAAATAGAAAGGCAAATCCAATCAGATCCATCTTTTTTCTTAAGTGAAAATGATTTTGCCGTGAAAACCAGGTAAATTTTACTGGTGAGTGGCTGAGTGAACTCTTTCCACAGGGTGTCTTTGAGCTTTCTAAAGGCTGTTACAAGTTCAGGGCTGCTCATTATTGGTGGCAAGAAACCAGTTTCATCAATGTCCCTTCAACCAGTCACAGTGAGCTGAATTTCCTGTGTGCTTACCTCCCTGTTATGTATGCCCACCCTCATTTTCAGGAATGTTTTTATAAACTGGGTACGAAAAAGGGAAGAGCCCTAATGAAAGTCTTTCTGGGACGCTCACCGACTGGGCCAGAGTAGAAGTTTCTGGAGTTTTTCATGTGTCTGTCAGGAGTGGGCCAAGCCTGCATTGCCTCCACAGCAAACTGAGGGCTTTTCTGTCCTTTTTTCTTTCCTTTTACTCTTTTTCTCCTCAGTTCAGTTCAGTTCAGTCACTCAGTCACGTCCGACACTTTGCGACCCCATGAACCGCAGCACGCCAGGCCTCCCTGTGCATCACCAACTCCTGGAGTCCACCCAAACCCATGTCCATTGAGTCAGTGATGCCATCCAACCATCTCATCCTCTGTCGTCCCATTATCCTCCTGCCCTCAATCTTTCCCAGCATCAGGGTCTTCCCAAATGAGTCAGCTCTTCGCATCAGGTGGCCAAAGGATCGGAGTTTCAGCTTCAACATTAGGCCTTCCAATGAATATTCAGGACTGATCTCCTTTAGGATGGACTGGTTAGACCTCCTTGCAGTCCAAGGGATTCTCAAGAGTCTTCTGCAATACCACGGTTCAAAAGCATCAATTCTTCAGCGCTCAGCTTTCTTTATAGTCCAACTCTCACATCCATACATGACCACTGGAAAAACCATTGCCTTGCGTAAACGGACCTTTGTTGACAAAGTAATGTCTCTGCTTTTGAATATGCTGTCTAGGTTGGTCATAACTTACTTGGGTTTCTCTTATCTCGGATGTGGGGTATCTCTTCACGGTTGCTCCAGCAAAGTGCAGCCACTGCTCCTTACCTTGGACGTGGGGTAGCTCCTCTCGGCTGCCCCTGTGCCGTCACAGCCGCCAGTCCTGCACCATTTTTCTCCTCATCCTCTGCTTTTTATAGTTTAGAAATTACATTTTAATACAATTTAATACATATTTATATAATTATATATAATTTTATAATAATATATGCAATATAAAACATATAATATATAATATGTAATATTTTGTAATAAAGTTTATATATAATAATGCTGATGTGAATGACATTGACTCTTCTCAAACATGTTGGTTCAGGAATCTCAAGGCATGTCAAATTATCTGCGCCAGGTGGGTAGTCCCTCTATCTGTGTTGTCTGAGAACAGTGAATGTCATTCACATTACTGTTATATATAAATTTAATTTAAATCAATTTGGTGTACACTGAAAATATTTTAGATATCAGATTTTTTGTTTCTAGGCATCAAATGTACAATATCAATATGATCTCTTTCCATCAGTGGAATTTTGAGCAAGGCCTGGAGGTACAGAAGTAGATTCGCACACCACAGGGCACCTCCAAAGGTCAAGGATCTAAAGAAACAGGTGGAATCTGGATTCTGAACCAAAGACTATTTGTGTTCAGAGACACGTGAGTAGGCAGAGGAGGAAGATTACCCGTTAGGAATGCCCGTCTGTTGGTATCTTCTGCTTTATTAGCAGATGCCTCCTCCATGTTGGGATGAGCTACCTGGTAAATCCATCACAGGACTGATCAACTGAAATGACAGAGTGGCACTCTGGGTATGTTTCCTCGAGAGTATAGCTTGGAATTCAGTCTTTCTGAAAATTTTTCTTGAAAAAAAAAATTTAGGGAAGTCTGTTCAAACACTACATGTTCCATCCATTGCTCTAGTTGGCACTTCTCAAGGGAGTTTTGCATCAGAACCACGTGGTAAGGGAGTTAAGAATACATGGGCATGGCTCCATCTGGGACACAGATTCCCAGGTCTAGGGTGACATCAAGGCAGTTCACGGAGAATGCTCCCTAGGTGGTTTTGTGTCTGCTCTGGATGACGCTCTCACCACAACCTCCATTCTCCATGAGGTTCCTGCCCCAACACACAGGAGTGATGCACTTCAGGCTCATTGTTAGTAAATTTCAGGACAAACATCCTAGAGTTCTATACTGGAAGAGTATGTAAAAAGAGAATATATCTCTGAATCACTCTTCTGTACATCTGAAACTAATACAACATTGTCAATTGATATTATTTCAATTAAAAAAAATGCAAGAGTCCTAGTAAATCTCACAGAGGATGGCAATGGGGAGGTGCTTATGGAGTTTGAAAAGATCCCCAGCTGATTCCAACAGCTGGATCATTTTCCCAATTATTCTAAGAACCACACCTCTACCATTTATCCGTGGACAAAAGGATCCATCAGAAAGATTCTCATCCAGACAAAATTGTTTCGATCCCTAAGCTCTTTGCTTCAGAATTGCTTTTTTATTTCCATTGGCCTAGTAGAAGAACAAACATACGAAATAATTTTTTTCATGGGGTCATTGATAAGGTCCTTCTTCACTTTTATACTGTTCTCTTTGCCAGCACTGGGGAGAAGAGAACACCTTAAGAATTAGTTCATGCTTTTTGAATGCTGGATCATGTAACTGCCTGTGTTTCTCTTCTTGTCTTGGCTTTTTGGAAGTTTAGAACTAATTATGTTGAGCAGTTCACTCTATTTGCTTTTGCCCAATTTCTTCACTTTCTTCTTTTTTAAGATTTTTTTTTAATGTGGACCATTTCCAAAGTCTTTATTGAATTTGTTACAAGATTGCTTCTGTTGTTTCTGTTCTAGTTTTTTTGGCTGCAAGGCCCAGGGGATCCCAGCCCTGACCAGAGATCAAACCCACATCCTTGTCAACTACAAATTGGCACTTGCCATGGGTGCTTGCCTTCTCTCTCTACAAGGATTAGATCGTGCTGCTGCAGCTGCTGACCCCTAACATCCCTGAAAGAGTTCAGGGTGGAGAGCAGAAACGAGGCCCTCTGTGCTCTGGGAAAAGTGGCTGGGCAGGTCTTCAGATAGTTAGCTATTCTCAGGAGCTGACTTTATGAGCCCAATTCTTGCATCTCCTCATATCTAGAAAACCACTAAAATCCTTCATGGTGACACTGTTCCTCGTGACTAGTGAAGGTTTCACAAGACTAGTAGAAGCCTTCTGGAAAAAGTGCTTCATGGCATGGATTTCCCCTTCACCAAAATCACATATATACTGACCTTCTCCCCTGCCTCTTTGGAGCACTTTCTCAGAGCTATCTGAGGTGCTGGCTCCAGGGCTGCACTCTCCATTTGCCCCAAATAAAACTTACCTTGCAACTCTCATGTAGTGCATTTTTTCTTCTAAGTCGGCATCCTCATATCTAGAAAAGCCTGAAAACCTTCATGGTGATGACTGTTTCTCATGACTAGCAGAAAGCTTCTGAAAAATATGTGCTCGATTGCATGTATTCCACCTTCACCAAAATCACATATATACTGACCTTTCACCCTGCTCCTTTGGAGCAGTTTCTCAGAGCTATCTGAGATGCTGTGTCTTGGGCTACAGTTCTCATTTTGCCCCAAATAAAACTTAACTCGCAACACTCACATTGTGCATTTGTTGTTGTTGTTGTTGACATCGCCCTCATTGGAAGGTGAAGTCTCTCTACCAGACCACCAGGAAGTCCCTCCACTTATTTTTAAAGTTAACTTTGCCTCTTATGTTTAAACACTGTTCAATGGATACTTCTGAGATATAACAATCAATACATTTAACACAATGTATAACAAGTATACTAGTGAACAGTATATTTGTAATGACTGATATATTTGTAGCAGTTGATGAGTTTCAAGAGTATGTCATGTTTTGTATTTCTCTTAGATCCATAGGGGATCTTCCCAACCCAGGGATCGAACCCGGGTCTCCCGCATTGTAGACAGATGCTTTACCATCTGAGCCACCAGGCAAGTCCTCTTGAAGGATAGCCTGCTATAAACAAACAAAACAACAGACAGACACTACTGTTTCCTAGATATACTGATGAAATAGGTAATTTAAGAGGAATATGGCTGACTATTAGTGGGGGAAGTAGAGTCCATAAGCAGACTACAGTTTACTTTAGTCAATGTCTTTTCCATATGGTTCTCATCTAGGGCCTTCCAAAATGGAATCACTTGGGGAAACTGGAATAACAGGGCTGTTTTCTCAGCTACATCCAAACTGATGATCCTTTCTAGATTTCCAGGGTTCTTGTGGATGTCTGATTCATGATTGTCTCTAGTGTCTTCTTGATATTAATGGCGAACCCAGACACAAACAATTTTTTGCATACACCAAACACACATACATACATACATATATATATGCATATGCATGTTATATGTTATATAAAGTATATTTTAAGAAAAACCACCTTTAAAAAGGAGCAATTTTTCTTTATCAATTCTTCTATTCCTTCATCTTATTCCTATTACCTGACCATGGTGATATGTATTTCATATGGTGCATGTGTTTTCTTTAAAGAGAATGGCCATTCTATAAAGAACTGCTTTGAATCTGGGCACATTTTCTCCTTTGCTCTGGCGAGATCCTTTATAATACACCATAAAATGAGACCTCAATTTCCTCAGCCTATAAAATATCCAGAAGTATTCAAAGCTGCCTTCAAAATGCTGGAAACCATAACATCAGAGGCCAGTCCCCAGAGGAATGGCCTGAGCCTCACATATGGAGAAGCTGTTAAAACCTCATCACAGAAGTGTTCGGTTCTCCTTCAGTCTGGAACTCCTGCTTTCAAGTATGTGAAGGGTCCTGGTGGAAACAGCATGCGAGCTGCTCGGGGGCTACTGAGACCCTGTGACCAGGTGGCAAGGCAGTGGGGGGTTGGCTGGAAATAAAAGACATGGAAAATAATGAGCTTGTACTTGACGGTGATTGTCAACTTAGCTGTTTCTAGCTCCCTTCCATTCCGTTCAGAGAGCTGAGCTTAATAGGCAAGGTGCCCCCAGAGCGTTTGCAAAATGACCAGAAAGAAGGCTCCAGGGGCATATTTAGAGAAGAGAGCACAGACACCACTTTGCTGCATGCTTAGACGTGTGCTGGATAACAGAAGTCTCTGCAATGAGGCAGACATTCTAGGTCCGTGCCGTCCAACATGGACGCCACCAGCCACCTGTGGCTATGAAACCCTTGAAACGTTGCTAGTGCGACATGAGAACCAGATAACTTTATTTCACTTTAATTCACTGAAATTTAAATTGCCACATGTGGGTAGTGGCTACTCGATTAGACAGTTTCATGAGGATAATGGAGTATGATTTGGCTCACCAACGTGCAAAACGCTCAGCCTGTTCAGTCTGTAATTCTTAGCTACTTTCCATCTCTAAGGCTGTGGTCCCTGAGGATTTGTATCACTCACAATGACCGTGTCTGTGCTCCAGCTTGTCCATCTCTGTCATTCTTGCTATTGCTTCCTCCTTTGCAAATAAACTTGATTTCTTCCTTCCCAGGCAGCTTCTTCCACACAATGCCAGAGGACAAGGCTGTCTGCTAGCACTCAACCTCAAGGCTTAATTCAAAAGGTTGAGAACGAGTCCCTCAGGGCGGATCGGCTTAGACAGAGTTCTCCGGCACAGGGCTGGAGCCATCTGCCTTGACACGAGTCGGCTACCTCCTCCAAACAAATGTCAGGTGAATTTAAATCACTTCCAGATGAGGACTGTAGGTCAGTGACAAGGGCGAGAGCCTGAACAGATTGCGAGCTTGACAACTGTTACTTCTAATTGCACTTAAGCCAGGCTGTGTGATGGCTGAAAATCAAGACAGCACCCTCAGTTGGGCTTGCTCACTAAGTCACTTTAATGCCTCGCAAGCGGGAACTCTGGTGGTCTTAAGCCCAGTTAAGGAACTTGACCCAAAACACAAGCTGTGGTGAACCCGCCTGACCACATTTTACAGTGCTAATCTGGATCACAGCAGGGCCAGCAAAGCCCCACATCTGATGGTAGCAAAAGAAAACTCGACCCATAATGCGTGAAAAACAAGCCAGTGTATCTAGAAACAGAATGACTGAAGAACAGGGATTAGTGGTTACTGTATGCCAGGCCCCAAGCTGGGAGCTGGAAATACAGACAGAAAGGAAACCAAGCCTCTGCCTTCAAGCTGCTCACTGTCTAGTAAAAGAAATTGCAGAAAAAACCCAAATATTGTAATAGACTGTGGTAAGAAGTCTCAAGAAAGAGCAGGTGACATACTGTGAGAACACATCAAAGAGCCTGGATTCAGCCTGGGGTTTCACCAAGGGGGCTTCCTGGAGGCAGCAGCATGGGAGCGGGGTGCTGCTCCTTAGTTGCTTCAGTCGTGTCTGACTCTCTGTGACCCCATGGAACTGCAGCCCGCCAGGCTCCTCTGTCCATGGGATTCTCCAGGCGAGAATACTGGAGTGGATTGCCATTGCCTTTTTCAGGGGATCTTCCTGACCCAGGGATCAAACCCAGGTCTCCCACTTTGCATGCAGATTCTTTACCATCTGAGCCACAAGGGGAAGCCCTGACAGCAAAGTAGGAGTTTGCCAAGTGGGCAAGGGCATTCGGGACAGGGGCATCTGCCCAAAGGCACAGAAGTAAGAAATACTTGGCATATCTGGAATAAGTCAGATGGTATATCCTGATCCTCAGGGTGTAAAGTCAGTTTATTTAACAACTAAGGCCACACAGAACTGCCTAAAGTAGAAAGTCACATGAAATATTATGCTCCAAATTCCATGCTCCGTAGACAGCCACTGCTAACTATGTGATGTATCCTTACAGACTGTATTTATAGTGGTGACAAACAGCGCTCAAGCAGAGTTCAACGGATAATAAATAAGGTTAGTTCAATAAATGCTGTGCCCGCATGGACACAAATGTATGGAACGGCCACAAAGTCCAGACGCAGGCTCCCCCTTTCTCCCACAAACATATATCTCCCCACGTGCTCCTGAACATCTCTCTCTGAAACCTGGAAACCTCCAGAGGGAGCCTTTTCAGCCGATTTGGGTCTTGATTGTGAAACCGTTTCAGACTTAGAACTTTGAGGCCCCTGGGTGTTTTTGCTAGGAGGTTGATTTTAGAAACTCCCACTCAAGAATCTCATCCTGTTGAAGGCTAGACCCTTTTGAATCCTGGACGGACTGCCCCTAGGAGGCCTGCATTGGAAGCCCTAAGCCACCATTTTAAACCTAAGCAGTCACTTGGCCGACAAAGGTCTGTACAGTTAAAGCTATGGTTTTTCCAATGGTCATGTATGGATGTGACAGTTGGACTGTGAAGAAAGCTGAGCACCAAAGAATTGATGCTTTTGAACTGTGGTGTTGGAGAAGACTCTTGAGAGTCCCTTGGACTGCAAGGAGATCCAACCAGTCCATCCTAAAGGAGATCAGTCCTGGGTGTTCATTGGAAGGACTGATGTTGAGGCTGAAACTCCAATACTTGGGCCACCTGATGCAAAGAGCTGACTCATTGGAAAAGACCCTGATGCTGGGAAAGATTGAGGGCAGGAGAAGAAGGGGACGACAGAGGATGAGATGGCTGGATGGCATCACCGACTCGCTGGACATGAGTTTGAGCAAATTCTGGGAGATAGGGGAGGACAGGCAAGCCTGGTGTGCTACAGTCCATGGGGTCACAGAGTTGGACATGACTGAGCGACTGACCAACATGTTTCCATCAGCCGACTCCTTTGCTACCCAGTGCAGTGCATGGACCAGCACCACCTTGAGCGTGTCACAAGTGCACGGTCTTGGGCCCCACTGGACTGGAATCCGCACTAGAGAGCCGCCAGTGATTCTGGTGCATGTCACAGACTGAGAAGCTCTGGCCCAGTCAACATCCCTGTTCCAAGGAGACACCCAAGTGCTGGCCCGGACCACGGCTTGGCCAGCCCTTTCTCCTCTCCCTCACTTGCCCTGGCTTTTGAAATTTCCCTCAAGAGAAATCAGCCAATTTCTGGAGGGTCCATTGTAGCATTTTCTTCTTGCTTTAGCGAGGAGCCCTTCTACACTCTCTTCCTGACCCTCCCAACATCGTGAGTTCTCCTTGGAATTGCTACTCTGAGCCTCGATCTTCTGCTGGTCCATCTTGGTGGCTTCTGCCCTTCTGGCCTCTGTGTCACTCCTATAGTGATGTAGAGAGACAAGACGGTCTTTGAATGAATGGCCTGTGGCTCTTCCCTGTCATGGGTTTGAATCCCAACCAGTTGTGTGGCCTTGGGCAAGTTATGCCACCTCTCTGTGCCTCTTGCCAGCTCCTGAATTTGCTTGCATAGACAATTACCCACAGTGGCATCTAAATCACACCTCATGTTGTTGTTCCAAGATGGCCACATCTACCATCTTCTAAGGCTAACTCAGGCCAATGTGACAGACAAACATTCCAGACAGTAAATTCCAGACAATAAATCAATCCAGAATGGACTGATTTATTGTCTTCCTGGTTGTTATTTATATAGACTGGCTGGCTGTTGGCCCTACCTACAGGACAACACAAGGGTAACAAATTGTTTTTCTTGGGATTCTTTAGACCCCAGCTGACTATTATAGGTTCTTTGATAGCTACTCTCTCTGAGAATCAAGGGTCCCCATGAAGGCAAGATGATGTTCTCTTCCTTGGTGTTCTATTTATCGAAGTAGGAAGAGGAGACAAAAAGCTGGATCCAGATACAGTAAGAGTTATCCAGCTCTGCCACTTGGTTGGTGTATAAAATGTATAGATACATAAGACAGATTTCAGTTTTAGAAGGAAAGTTCTTTAAAAATAAGATACAATGTACATACATGTAATCTGTTAGCCTACCATAAGTAAGTCACTGAGACTCTTAGCTCCCAGCTTAACCAAGATGATGAGAGAAGAATGCAATGTGGGAGTGTGGGCAGGTCGGGGTTAGGGAAGGGGAGTGGCATGGCTACAACTGCAAAAAAGTGAAACAATCTGTAGGGGAAAAGGCTGTATGTGAGTGTAAGGGGAAAGCATTATTTTGTCCATGGAAATGATTGTGAAATCCAGTAGGATTTATACTATTTATCCTGAAGAATGAATCCAATCACTTAACTAAAATGGAATCAGAGGATAGTGGTATCTAGGAGATGATCACTCAAAACCCATTCTCACCAAGGTATCTTCTGGGACAAAGGCACTTCTGTATCAGGAAGACACAGATAACTACATCACTCGCTCTGACACACCCTCTTTGGCCCTCGTATGTGATGGCACCAAAACTGTAATAAGATCCTTGAACTTTAGTTTGTGTTGATGTCCCCATGGTTTCTGAGCTATTAAGGAAAGTTATGGAGTGGAGGTGATGGAATTCCAATTGAGCTGTTTCAAATCCTGAAAGATGATGCTGTGAAAGTGCTGCACTCAATATGCCAGCAAATTGGGAAAACTCACCAGTGGCCACAGGACTGGAAAAGGTCAGTTTTCATTCCAGTCCCAAAGAAAGACAATGCCAAAGAATGCTCCAACTACCACACAATTGCACTCATCTCACACGCTAGTAAAGTAATGCTCAAAATTCTCCAAGCCAGGCTTCAGCAATACATGAACCGTGAACTCCCTGACGTTCAAGCTGGCTTTAGAAAAGGCAGAGGAACCAGAGATCAAATTGCCAACATCCGCTGGATCATGGAAACAGCAAGAGAGTTCCAGAAACACATCTATTTCTGCTTTATTGACTTTGCCAAAGCCTTTGACTGTTTGGATCATGATAAACTGTGGAAGATTCTGAGAGAGATGGGAATACCAGACCACCTGACCTGCCTCTTGAGAAATCTGTATGCAGGACAGGAAGCAACAGTTAGAATGGCATGGAACAACAGACTGGTTCCAAATAGGAAAAGGAGTATGTCAAGGCTGTATATTGTCACCCTGCTTATTTAACTTCTATGCAGAGTACATCATGAGAAACGCTGGACTGGAAGAAACACAAGCTGGAATCAAGATTGCTGGGAGAAATATCAATAACCTCAGATATGCAGATGACCCCACCCTTATGGCAGAAAGTGAAGACGAGCTAAAAGCCTCTTGATGAAAGTGAAAGAGAAGAGAGAAAAAGTTGGCCTAAAGCTCAATATTCAGAAAACGAAGATCATGGCATCCGGTCCCATCACTTCATGGGAAATAGATGGGGAAACAGCGGAAATGGTGCCAGACTTTACTTTTTTGGGCTCCAGAATCACTGCAGATGGTGACTGCAGCCATGAAATTAAAAGGCGCTTACTCCTTGGAAGAAAAATTATGACCAACCTAGATAGCATATTCAAAAGCAGAGACATTACTTTGACAACTAAGGTCCGTCTAGTCAAGGCTATGGTTTTTCCTGTGGTCATGTATGGATGTGAGAGTTGGACTGTGAAGAAGGCTGAGCACCGAAGAATTGATGCTTCTGAACTGTGGTGCTGGAGAAGACTCTTGAGAGTCCCTTGGACTGCAAGGAGATCCAACCAGTCCATTCTGAAGGAGATCAACCCTGGGATTTCTTTGGAAGGAATGATGCTAAAGCTGAAACTCCAGTACTTTGGCCACCTCATGAGAAGAGTTGACTTATTAGAAAAAACTCTGATGCTGGGAGGGATTGGGGGCAGGAGGAGAAGGGGAAGACGTAGGATGAGATGTCTGGATGGCATCACGGACTTAATGGACATGAGTCTGAGTGAACTCCAGGTGATGGTGATGAACAGGGAGGCCTGGCGTGCTGCGATTCATGGGGTCACAAAAAGTCGGACACGACTGAGCGACTGAACTGAACTGAACTGAACTGAACTGAACTGATGGAATAGAAAACAAAAGGTAAGGAGAATAACCCAAACTCTGCTTCTCATGAGCTGCATGGTCTGTGGTTTATGAATTTTGTTAAGAACGGTAAAGATTGGACATAAAATTCCTTGTAGCAAAATGTTACTTTGCCATGGATGAACCTTAAAATCATTATGCTCACTGAAAGAAGCCAGATACAAAGAGCACATAGTATATGATTCCGTTTGTGTGAAATATCCAGAAAGGCAAATCTACAGAGACAGGGCTGGGGGTGAAGTGACCATAAATGGGTATCAGGTGTCTCTGTGGGGTGACAGCAGTGTCCCTAAACAAGACTGTGGGGATGGTAGCCCAACTCAGGATGGTTCCCAAAGGTCATTACATGGTACATTCCAAATGGGAGAAGCTGATGGTATACCTGAAACTATACCTCAATAGAACTGTTAAATTTTCACACTGCCTCACTCCATCAGGAGCATCACAAAGGCTTCCCTGGGGTTCAGTGACATTGCTTGGCTCACCCCAGCCCTTCTAGCTGCCTGCCTTTTTGCCTCTTGATCATCACCCTTAATTTGTAAAATGCACACAGTGAATGCAGGGTGATTTGGGATATGCAGGGGAGGGGTAGGCACTGGAGATGTGTCTCTGATGCCAGTTAATGTGGTATAGTGTGAACTTCCAGCACCCTGGTGCTATGATAATCATTGTTATGAGCTTACTGGACCAATGAGATGAGGACCGGAAAAGAGGCTGCAAGCTGATTTGCCCTCTCTTTGAGTCTTTAATTCAGAGTTGGCCAAATCATTGCTCACTTAGTCTAGCCCCTCTTCCATGTGGGGCTGGATTTTTTTAAGACAGTTTTTTAAACAGCAGTTGTAGGTTCACAGAGGAAGGTAGAGAGGGCTCCACACACTCCCTGGCTTCACACATGCATGTCCTCCCCATTATCAACACCCCCACCAGAGTGGGACATCTGCTACAATTGATGAACCTGTATTGACACATCATAATCACCCAAAGTCCCTAGATTACATGAGCATTCACTCTTGGTGTGCTATCTTCTATGGGTTTGCACAACTGTATAACAACATCTCTTCCTCATTATTGGGGCTGGATTTTGAGTTTAAAACTACTGGAAAATGCTGGGCTTTCCTGGAAAGATAGCACTGTGTCCATAGAGAGTTGTAATGTGTCTGATGCACAAGGCTATCTTAATCCTATTCCCCTTTGGAGGTGTGCCAAGTAGATACAGCTGAACCTGTTATGAATTTGGAAAGACCTGGGAAAATTTTGATGGTCAAATCTCATTATACTGTCCCTCTGTTGTTAAAAACTGTAACTGTTGCTTGGAGACTGCAAATATGTCTGTAGAAGCTGTTTTGTTCTTCACCTTGATGTGATTTGTCAAGAGACTTGGCTGCCAAACCCTTTTTCTATTCTTGTGCATAATTCTACAGTGCATAAGAAATAAGACATTTCTTTAAAAAGAGCATGGCCTGCTAATGGCAAAGAATATGTGCCAGAACTCATTTCATAGCTCATCACAGCATTTGAGAAGATAAGTAGTTTTAAGCCTTCTGTGGGACCCCATGGCACATCCTTAATTTAACCCAGCAGATGTTTGAAAGTGTTTGTTGCTCAGTCATGTCTGACTCTTTCCTGACCCCATGGACTGTAGCCTACAGTCTCCTCTGTCCATGGGATTCTCCAGGCAAGAATACTGGAGTGGGTTGCCATTTCCTTCCCCAGGGGATCTTCCTGACTCAGGGATAGAACCCGGGTCTCCTGCACTGCAGGCAAACTCTTTACCATCTATTTAGATGATGCTTAATGCTTGCCCTCCCTCAGTACTTTGAAGTGTTTAGTAATAGCCAGAAGAATTTTTTTTTAACTCAGTTGTTTCTATTTCAAAACACTCTTGATTTTAATCTCACCAAGATGGCAATCTTGAGCATGTGCTGAAATAATGGTTTGGTGAAGTGAAGTCAAGTCGCTCAGCCATGTCCGACTCCTTGTGACCCCATGGACTGAAGCCTACCAGGCTCCTCCCTCCATGGGATTCTCCAGGCAAGAGTACTGGAATGGGGTGCCATTTTAGGGGCTCCTAATAACCAAGGCCTCCTTCAGTGTCTTTGAGACCAAATTAATTGTCAAAACTGAGTGGCCTAATATATGTGTAACTGAGTCACTGTGTTGTACACCTGAAACTAACACAACATTGTACATCAACTATACTTCAATTTAAAAAAACACCACTAGATTAGAGTATGGAATTGAGAGATACAAACTACTACGTACGAAATAAAGAATCAACAAGAATATATTGTACAGTACAGAGAAATATAACACAGTGAGGCTGAGGGGCGTCAAGTGTAAGTCCAGGTCAAGAGTTCGCAGCAGATCTTTTCTCTTAAGTGGGTTAAGGCTCATTCATCGAAACACTATGTTTAAAAGAAATCTACAATAAATTGAAATAGTAAATTGAAACTATATCGCAAGCAGTGAATCCTGGTTATGCAAATATTCGCTGACTCCCCGCTCCCGAGATTCTCGCTTTTCCCCGCCCCAGCCCCCGGGAAGCCAGCTTCCAATCCCTTGTTCCCAGGCCCCTGACTCCATGCTTTCTGCTCCTCGACACTCTGAGTTTGATTTCTTTTCAATAAGGATTTTGTTGATGGCTTAAGATAATGATATATGGGCGCTACATTAAACACAGAGAAGGTTCACTATAATGTCAAATGAAATAGTGTGCAAAATCTCCTCAGTCGTGCCCAGACTATTTGCAACCCCATGGAATACAGCCCTCCAGGCTCCTCTGTCCTTGGACCACCAGGCAAAAATACTGCAGTGGGGAGCCATTTCCCTTCTCCAGGAGAAGCTCCCCAGGATGGAACCTGGGTCTCCTGCTTTGTGAACAGACTCTCTACTGTCTCAGCAATCAGGGGGACTCTAATCACTATTAAACAAAAAATTGACTGCCAAAATAGGAGGGCCCAGTTTCATCTGTGGGTCCCGAAAACCGTGCAGTTCATTTGCTCAGTTCTGTCCTACTGGCTTTCCTATCCGTCACTAATACCCGGGGCATGCGCAAACTCATGTGCACCGAGTCGATGATACTATCTAATGGTTTTCCCCAATGTCGTCCCTTCCTACTCCTGTCTTTGATCTTTCCCAGCACCAGAAAAATCTCCTAGAAAGCCCATTCATGATCATGAGAACCTTACTGACCAAAATCAGTCCTGAATATTTCTTGGAAGTACTGATGCAGACACTGAAACTCCAATACTTAGCCGACCTGATGCAAAGAACTGACTTACTGGAAACGACCCTGATGCTGGGAAGGACTAAAGGTGGAAGGAGAAAAGAGACGACAGAAAATGAAATGGTTAGATAGCACCATTGATTCCAACGGTGAGTAAGGTTCAAGAATGTGTGATAGACAAGGCATCCTCAAGTGTCACAGTCCATGGGATTACAAAACAGTCAGACACGACTGACAGAACCAACTGAACACAGCAAAGCCTAACCTCGGAATTTCACCCCGATAATCGCACAGAAAGCTCTTAAATATAAGAAGCCCAGAAACAAAGCCTGACTCAGAGCTTTCACTTTGCAAAGTCTGTTTTTGCATACAATGATGTTGGCCTTGCTTCCCTTAAGGCCTCCAAAAATTGAGAGTAATGCAGTGATGTTTTGAATACTAAAGGCACGGCAAAAGACCCCACTTGACCACAACCACACATAACACAGTTAGGGTGAGGAGCATCAAGGGTAAGTCTGGGTCAAGAGTTTGCAACAGATCTTTTCTCTTAAGTGACGGAAGGCTCATTCTTCAAAACACAACGTTTAAAAGAAATTATGATAAACTGAAACTATATTGTGTGCAGGGCATGCTGGTTATGCAAATATTCGTTGAGTCCCCGCCCCCGAGATTCGCCCCTTTCCCCGCCCCAGCACCCGGGAAACCAGCTTCCAGTCCCTTGTTCCCAGGCCCCTGACTCCATGTTTTCTCCTCCTCGACGCTCTGAGTCTGATTTCTTTTGAATAAGGATTTTGTTGACGGCTTACAATAATGATATATGGGCGCTGCATTTGACACAGAGAAGGTTCACTATAATGTCGAATGAGAGTGCCGAACCTCCTCAGTCATGCCCAGATTATTTGTGAACCCCATGGACTATAGCCCTCCATGCTCCTCTGTCCATGGAATTCTCCAGGTAAGAATTCTGCAGTGGGTAAACCATTCCCTTCTCCAGGAGAAGCTTCCCCAGGATCGAACCTGGGTCTCCTGCTTTGTGAACAGACTCTCTACTCTCTAAGCCATCAGGGTGACTCTGATCACTTTTTTTTTTTTTAATAAAAGGTGACTGCCAATATAGTAGGACCCAGTTCCGTCCCTGGGTCGTGAACATTGTGCAGTTCATTTGCTTAGTCTTATCCGACCAGCCTTCCTGTCTGTCACCAACACCCGTGCTTGCTCAAACTCATGTCCATTCAGTTGGTGATGCCATCTAATTGCTTTTTGCACTGTGGTCCCTTTCTCCACCTGCTTTCAATCTTTCCTGGCACCAAAAAATCTCTTGGATATCCCCATTCAGTGTTATGGGAATCTGACCAAAGATTCCCATACAAGATGGAGGAGTAGAAGGTCATGCCCTCATCTTCTCCTGGGAGAAGTCCAAAATTACAACTCGGTGCTGAACAACCATCAACAGGAGAATGTTGGATCCCACCAAAAAAAGATACCCCATGTCCAGGGGCAAAGGAGAAGCCCAAAAAAGATAGTAGGAAGGGTGAGATTTCATTTAGAATCAAATCCCATACCCGCCAGTGACACTTGGGAGGGCTCAAAGAAAACCTTGTGCACAGCAGAGCTCAGAAACCCCACAGAGACTGAGCCAGAACTGTGTGTGAGTGTCTCCTGTGGAGGTACGGTGGGTCAGCATTGGCCTGCCGCAGGGGCAGGGGCTCTGTGTGCAGGAGCCCTGGTCACGCACCCTGTGGCATAAGCCCTCTTGGAGGAGGTCGCCATTAACCCCAACCATAAAGCCCCTGAGCAGACGACCCACAAACTGCAGAACAATCATACCAAAGAAATTCTCGCACTGTTAAGGAAGTTCTAGGACCCACAGCAGATTTACCAACCTGGGGATCTGGCAAGGGAACTGAGAACCCCCAAGGAATTTGACTGTGGAGGCCAGTGGGATTTGCTTACAGAACTTACACAGGACTGGGGAAACAGACTCTTGGAGGGCACAAACAAAACCTTGTGCACACCAGGACCTGGGAGAAAGGAGCAGGGACCCCACAAGGGACTGACCCAGACTTGCCCGCGGGTGTCCAGGAGTCCCTGGCAGAGACGTGTGTCGGCAGTGTACTGCTGCAGGGTTGGGGGCACTGAGTGCACCAGTGCCTTCCTGGGACCTTTGGAAGGAGGTGGCCACTATCTTCATTATCTCTGCCTTAGTTTGGTCTCAGGTCAAACAACAGGGAGGGAAAACAGCCCCACCCATCAACAGAAAATTGGATTAAACATTTACTGAGCATGGTCCCGCCCATCAGAACAAGACCCAGTTTCCCCATAGTCAGTCTCTCCCAGCAGGAAGCTTCCATAAGCCTCTTATCCTTATCTGTCAGAGGGCAGACAGAATGAAAACCAGTGTCAATGAAAACTTACCAAACTGATCACATGGACCACAGCCTCGTCTAACTCAATGAAACTATGAGCCATGCCCTGTTCAATTCAGTTTAGTCCCTGAGTCGTGTCAGACTGTTTGCAACCCCAAGGACTGCAGCATGCCAGGGTCTCTGTTCATCACCATCTCCTGGAACTTGCTCATACTCATGTACATCAAGGCGGTGATGCGATCCAACCATCTCATTCTCTGTTGTCCCCTTCTCCTCATGCCTTCCATCTTTCCCAGCATCAGGGTCTTTTATGATGATTCAGTTCTCCTATTTTGGAAGTCACTTTTTTTTTTTAAATAGTGATTAGAGTCACCCTGATGGCTTATACAGTGAAGAGTCTGCTTACAAAGCGGGAGACCCAGATTCGATCCTCAGGAAGCTTCTCCTGGAGAAGGGAATGGCTACCCACTGCAGTGTTCTTGCCTGGAGAATTCCATGGACAGAGGAGCCTGGAGGGCTATAGTCTATGGGGTCGCAAATAGTCTGGGCACGATTGAGGAGGTTCGGCACTCTGTTTCATTCGACATTACAGTGAACCTCCTCTGTGTCAAATCCAGCCCCCATATATCATTATCTTAAGACGTCAACAAAATCTTTATTGAGAAGAAATCAGACTCAGAGTGTCAAGGAAGAGAAAACATGGAGTCAGGGGCCTGGGAATAAGGGACAGGAAGTTGGCTTCCTTGGAGCTGGGGCGAGGAAAGGTGAGAATCTCGGAGGCGGAGACTCAGTGTTCATTTGCATAACCAGCATGCCCTGCACGCAATATAGATTGAATTTACTCTTTTAATTCATTGTAGATTTCTTTTAAACGTAATATTTCGATGAATGAACCCTCAGGCACTTACGTGAAAAGATCTGCCGCAAACTCTTGACCCAGACTTACCCTGGACGCTGCTCACCCTAACTGTATTAGGAGTGCTCGTTCTCAACGTGGGTCTTTTGTGCTGCGTGGCGGTTAGGCTTTGACAGACATATAGGCTACATCTCCCACAACTTTTGGAGGCTTTATGATCTAGACAAAGCCAATATGGTTGTATGCAAAAACGGTTCGGTTCAGTCGCTCAGTCAGGTCCGATTCTTTGTGACACCATGAATTGCAGCACACCAGGCTTCCGTGTCCATCACCAACTCCCGGAGTTCACTCAGACTCACGTCCATCGAGTCAGTGATGTCATCTAGCCATCTCATCCTTGGTCGTTCCCTTCTTCTTCTGCTCTCCAATCCCTCCCAGCATCAGAGGATTTTCCAATGAGTCAACTCTTCTCATGAGGTGGCCAAAGCACCACGGAGTTTCAGCTTTAGCATCATTCCTTCCAAAGAAATCCCCGTCCTGATCTCCTTTAGAATGGACTGGTTGGATCTCCTTGCAGTCCAAGGGACTCTCAAGAGTCTTCTCCAACACCACAGTTCAAAAGCATCAATTCTTCACTGCTCAGCCTTCTTCACATTCCAACTCTCACATCCATACATGACCACAGGAAAAACCATAGCCTTGACTAGACGGACCTTAGTCAGCAAAGTAATGTCTCTGCTTTTGAATATACTATCTAGGTTGGTCATAACTTTTCTTCCAAGGAGTAAGCGTCTTTTAATGTCATAGCTGCAATCACCATCTGCAGTGATTTTGGAGCCCCAAAAAATAAAGTCTGACACTGTTTCCACTGTTTCCTCATCTATTTCCCATGAAGTGGGAGACGAAATTTTTGACACAGGCCTTTTTGCTGGGGTTGTTATAGTTAACAGCTTTGTGTGTGTTTGTTTCTTGTGTTAGGTTTTGGTCTGCTCAGTTGAACTTCTCAGTCTTGTTTGATTGTTTTGTAAACCCGTACATTGTGGCTTTTCGGGTTTCCCTGTCACTCGTCCTGGGAGCTTACTCATGCTTTTGAATCCATGGTGCTATGTAATTATTTCATTTTCTGTTGTCTTGTTTCTTCTCTGATCTTTAGTCTTTTCTAGCATCAGGGTTTTTTCCAGTAAGTCAGTTCTTTGTATTAGGTAGCCAAAGTATTGGAATTTCAGTGTCAGCATCAGTTCTTCCAATGAATATTCAGGACTCATTTCCTTTAGGATAGACTGGTTGGATTTCCTTGCAGTCCAAGGGACTCTCAAGCGTCTTTTCCAAGACCACAGTCCAAAAGCCTTAGTTCTTCAGAGTTCAGCTTTCTTTACATAAGTGCAACTCTCACATCCTTACATGAGTACTGGGGGAAAAAAAAAAAAAGCTTTGACTTGACAGACCATTTTCGGCCAAGTAATGTCTCTGCTTTTTAATACGCTGTCTTGGTTGGTCATAGCTTTTCTTCCAAGGAGCAAGTGCCTTTTAATGTCATGGCTGAAGTCACCGTCCTCAGTCATTTTAGAGCCCCTCAAAACAGTCAGTCACTGTTTCCATCGTTTCCCCAACTATTTGCCATGAAGTGATGGGACTGGATGCCATGATCTTCCTTTTCTGAATTTTGAGTTTTAAGCCAACTTTTTCACTCTCCTCTTTCAGTTTCATCAAGAGGCTCTTTAGTTCTTCACTTTCTGCCATAATGGTGGTGTCATCTGCATATCTGAGGTTACTGATGCTTCTCCCTGCAGTGTTGATTCCAGTTTGTGCTTCATCCAGCCTGGCTTTTCACATGATGTACTCTGCATATAAGTTAAATAAGCAGGGTGACAATATGCAGCCTTGACTACTCCTTTCCCAATATGGACCCAGTCTGGGTTTCAATGTCTGGTTCTATTACTTCCTGACCTGCATACAGGTTTCTCAGGGGGCAGGTAAGGTTGTTAGTTCAGTAAAATTGTTTGGTCTTTGGCCAGCATCGTTCTCGTAATCGTGAATGCGCTTTCCAGGAGATTTTTCTGGTGCCAGGAAAGATTGGAGATGGGAGGAGAAAGGGATGACATTGGGGAAAACCATTAGATAGCATCACCAACTCAGTGGATATTTCTTTGAGCATGCCCCGGGAGTTAGTGACAGATAGGAAAGCTGGTTGGACAGAACTGAGCAAATGAACTGGAGAATTTTCTCGACCCAGGGATGAAACCGGGCCCTTCTATTTTGGCACTTTTTGTTTTTTTGGGTTTTTTTAAAATAGTGACTAGAGTCACCCTGATGGCTGAGACAGTAAAGAGTCCACTTACAAAGTGGGAGACCCAGATTCGATCCTGGGGAAGCTTCTCCTGGAGAAGGGAATGGCTACCCACTGCAGTATGCTTGCCTGGAGAATTCCATGGACAGAGGAGCCTGGATGGCTACAGTCCATGGGGTCGCAAATTGTCTGGGCAGGACTGAGCACACGGGGTACTCTATTTCCTTTGACATTATAGTGAACCTTCTCTGTGTCAAATGCAGCGCTCCTACATCATTTTCTTAAGCTGTCGACAACATCCTTCATTCGACACAAATCAGACTCAGAACGTCGAGGAGAAGACATGGAGTCAGGGGCCTGGGAACAAGGGGCTGGAAGCGGGCTTCGCAAGAGCTGGGGGAAAGGCGCAAATCTCAGAGGCAGGGATCAGCGTTCATTTACACAACCAGAATGCAATGCACGCAATATAGTTTCTATTTTTTATTTCAATTTATCATAATTTTTTTAAATGTAGTATTTTGAAGAATGAGCCTTCATCCTCTTAGGCACAAAGATCTGCTGCAAAGTCTTGACCCGGACTTACCCTTGAGGCTCCTCAGCCTCACTGTGTTAGGAGTGAGTGTCACCTCATCAGTATGTGCACAGGCTCTTTACAGTATGTTTACTCTTGTCCTTGTTTCTACTGGAACTGAGTCTTTTGTCTCACTGAGGATTCGGTGAGGTAGGCCCAGGTAGGGATGAGGCGAGCTTCCAATAATTTTTGGAGGCCTTGTGAGATAAACAAGGCCAATTGTTGTGTGGAAGAATAGAATTTGAAACGTGGAGGGCTTTGGGCAGTTTTTCTACAGCTGCAGCAGTTAAGAGTTTGAGTGTATTTATCACATGAAATCGTGTTGTAGATTTTTAGTCAGTAAGATTTTCATAATCCTGAATGAGATTTTTTTTTGGTTTTTTGATTCTGGGAATGATTGAAGACAGGAGGAGAAAGGGACGACATTAACTCATTATATAGCACCCACCATCTCGGTGGACATGCGTTTGAATAAGCCCCAGGAGAACTGTTTGGAGAAGACTGAGCAAAGGAATTGGACAATGTTTATGACCCAGGAATGGAACCAGCTCCTCCTATATTGGTAGACAGCTTTTTTTTAAATTAGTGATTAGAGTCACCATGGTGGCTTAGACAGTGAAGACTCTGCTTACAATGTGGGAGACATTTGTGTGAGGTTTGCTCCTGGGGAAGAATCTCCTGGAGTAGGGGATGGCTACCCACTGCAGTATTCTTGCCTGGAGAATTCCATGGACAGAGGAGCCTGGAGGGCTACAGTCCATGGGGTCACAAATAGTTAGGCAGGCCTGTGCACTCAGGGCACTCTGTTTCATTTGACCTTATAGTGAACTTCGTGTCAAATGCAGTGCTCCTATATCAGTTTCTTAAGCCATCAACAAAATACTTTATTCGAAAGAAATCAGACCAAGAGCGTTAAAGAGAATACATGGAGTCAAGGGCCTGGGAACAATGTCCTGGGAGCTGGGGTGGGAAAGGGGCGAATCATGGGGGCGGGGACTCAGCATTTATTCACATAACCAGAATGCACTGCTTGCAATACGTTCAATTTATTATTTCAGTTTATCACAGATTTAAACGTATTTCGAAGAATGAGCCTTCATCCCCCTACGTTGAAAGATCTGCCACAACCTCTTCATGGGGACGTACCCTTTTTTTGCTTCTCATCCTCAGTGTATTAGGAGTGAGCTCCCTCTTATCAGTATGGCCCAGGTGCAGTGCAATATCCATACTCAATTTCTTGCTTCTGCTTGAACTTCCTCTCTTGTGTTGCGGTGGAGACTAGGTCAAGTAGGGCCAAGAAAGAAAAAATACTTCCATTACTAGACAATTTTTGGAGGTCTTGTGAGACTAAACAAGATCAATATTCCTGTGTAGAAAAGTAGAAGTTGAAAAATAAATGATTTCGGGCAGGTTTTTTAGGTTCTTGAAGCTTTCTTTGTTTATCATTTCAGTTTGCAGGTTTGATTTTCAGTGAGTTTAAAGTGAAAAACATTTAGTCGTGTCTGACTTTTTGTGACCGCATGCACTAGGCAGTCCATGGGATGCTCCAGGCCACAATGCTGGAGTGGGTAGTCTCCCCCTTTTGCAGGGATCTTCCTAACCCAGGGATTGAATCCAGGACTCCCGCACTGTAGGCGGATTCTTTTCCAGCTGAGATACAAGGGAAAAACCCAATATCCATAAAACCACAATGGGCTTTTTCAAGGGAAGACAGGATGGCCGATCAGACACAACTGAGCAAAGAAACCAGACAGATTTTTCACTACCCATGCCGGAACCCGGGTCTTGTAATATTGGAAGACAGCTTTTTTTTTTTTTCTTTTGCTGATTAGAGTTTCCCTTATGGCTTAGAGTGGAGAAGGCAATGGCACCCCACTCCAGTACTCTTGCCTGGAAAATTC
This sequence comes from Oryx dammah, assembly GCF_014754425.2. Lineage (NCBI taxonomy): Eukaryota > Metazoa > Chordata > Mammalia > Artiodactyla > Bovidae > Oryx > Oryx dammah. Next base: position 120,702,623 of record NW_024070207.1, read on the forward strand.
CATGGATGGAGGAGCCTGGTAGGCTGCAGTCCATGGGGTCGCTGAGTCGGACACAACTGAGTGACTTCACTCACTTTTCACTTTCATGCATTGGAGAAGGAAATGGAAACCCACTCCAGTGTTCTTGCCTGGAGAATCCCAGGGACGGGGGAGCCTGGTGGGCTGCTGTTTATGGGGTTGCACGGAGTTGGACACGACTGCAGCCACTTAGCAGCAGCAGCAGATGGCTTAGAGAGCCTGCTTTCAATGTGGTAGACCCAGGCTCAGTTCCTGGTGAAGATTCTCCTGAGAAGGGAATGGCTACCCACTGCAGTATTCTTGCCTGGGGAATCCCATGGACAGAGGAGCCAGACACTTTCTGGTAGGACACAACTGAGTGACTTTCAGAGAGAGAGCCACCTGGGAAAAGGAGAACTCTTTCTGCGTGATCCCGCGTTTCTGTTGCAGGTGTAACTGTCTTTTGGGCTGTGCTTTGTTTTCTGTAGCGTCAGTCACCCAGTCCTGTGGGACTGTTAGCCCCCTATGGACTGTAACCTGCCAGGTTCCTCTGTCCGTGGAATTCTCCAGGCCAGAATACTGCAGTGAGTTTCCATTCCCTTGTCCAGGGACTCTTCCCGACCCAGAGATCAAACCCGAGTCTCCTGCATTGCAGGCCAGTTGTTTACCATGTGAGCCACCATTGTTTTTTCCTAATCCAGTTATTACTACTGGATTTAGTGGTAGTCAACTTTCATAGCTGCATCATTCATATAGGTTCGTTTTGTTTGTTCATAAACTTATGTAGGTAGGTCGTAAACTTATGTGGTAGATGTGTTCTTTCTCTTCTCCCCCCTCCCACTCCAGGATGTAATATCGGTAAAAATCCATAGAAAGTCTCAGGCTGCACTGGTAGCTCAGCTGGTAAAGAATCCCCCTTCCATGCAAGAGACCTAGGTTCGATTCCTGGGTCGGGAAGATCCCCTGGAGAAGAGAACAGCTACCCACTCCAGTATTCTGGGCTGGAGAATTCCATGCACTTTATAGTTCATGGGAGTCATTTTAGACTTCCTATGAGAATTGCTGATCAACATGTATATCTAACTTTTCATTTATGTAATGCCAATTCTTGCTTTTCCTCCAAAGACTGTACCAGTGCACACTCAACAGCACTGTATCAACATTTCACTGTTTCACATGCCCAGCAACTCTTGTTTTCAGGCTTTTAGGATTTTTGACCATCTGGGAGGTGTGCAACCCATCATTTAAAGTATTTACATATAATTTCACTGTATGGAGGAGCCATCACTTGTTCAAATCAAATTTCTGGTGTAGGGTGTGTAGATAGTTTCCAATTTTTATTTTATGCTGGAAGCAGTGGTTGTCCAATTACTTCATCAGGACAAATTTGAAGAGTGAAATTGCTGGACTAAATGTTCCACACGTTGAAATTTTTGACCCATATTACCGACCTGTCACCTGGAAAGATTTTACAACTTTACATTCATATCTGCAGTATTTGCATACCTTTAGTCCCAAACGCATTTCAAAAGTAGCTTAAAAAAAAAAAAAACTAAGTGTTGTATATGCGTAATATTTTCTTTTTTTTGCTTTCTTAAAATTTATTTTTTAATTGAAGGATAATTGCTTTCCGAATTTAATTTTAAAGGCCAATGACACAAGGCGCTCAGAAAAGCAAAACCTATAATTGCTTTTTCGCATCCCAGTTCCCACTTCCCAGAAACAACCATTTTCAGTCCTTAGCAGTTTCATCTGTTCGCTTCTATAACTTATAGTATGCTTATACAGCTCTTTCTTCGCTTTATTTTAAACTGTAGCAGACAGGCTAGATGCCCACTCTGATATCAATTTTTCCTTAATGTTCAGAAATAGCTTAGAATTCCTGAGCTTTCCAGGGTTCTGAAGCATTAAAATGTTCTTGTCCCCACTTGGCTGCTGTTACCTGCTCTCCTGTTTTGTCAATAAGAACATATCTTTTCTTTTTATTCCTTTACTGTCATTTAGTGGGGTTTTGTGGACAGAGTAGAGATAAATGGATATATCTAATCTGCCATATTCAACCTGAAATCTGAAGATACTATAGATTTTATTATCATTATAATTATTATTATTTGGTTGCGCTAGAATCCCAGGGACAGGGCAGCCTGGTGGGCTGTTGTCTATGGGGTCACACAGAGTCAGACACAACTGAAGCGATTTAGTAGCAGCAGCATAGGGTTTGGGAGACCTTAGTTCCCCATTTAGGGATTGAGCCTCTGCCCCTGAAGTGGAGTCCCAACCACTGGGCCGTCAGGGAATTCCTGTTACTTTTAGAAAACTTAAAAAAGAAACTTTGAAAATAATTAGAGTAGCATCTATGTTAGAAAGGCCTCTCTGAAAATAGGTTAACACGTGAGACATGGACGGATGTTAAGAAACATGGAATCAGCTGAGCGCCCCCTACTGGAATATCTTGCCCAAAGCGGTCTGTGGCCCCTTATTTCCCCCGGGGCCTCTTTGTTCAGGGTCCAGCGTTTCACAATCATGGCAGTCCACCAGAGGAGTCAGGGAGTTTCTAAAAATCCTATGCCCAGGACTCCACGCTGGCCAATTAAATTTTTCTGTGTGGGTGGGATTGGGCATCAGCATTTTTAAAGTTCTTAAGTGGTTCTGGAGTGCAGAGTCAGTGTTCTCGGCTAAGCAGCTCACTGGTTTAGCCTGTTTATAACAGCATGGCAATATTTGGACTCTAATCCATCCCGTGTTCTTGTTATGCAGTTACTTTTGTGTGTTGTCTAGATTCTGGATAGTGTCTATTTTCATGCTTTAATTTCATAAGCATGTCTTCTGTTAATCTGAGTAACGAAGCCCACAGCAGCATTAACATAGTATTGTCGTCCCACACTCATTTGGCAGAGGCATAGGATTTAGCTCAGTCCACATCACATTTATACTCTGCAGTAAGTTGCCATGATAGAGTAAAAACTGTCCAGTGACTTGGCCATTTTCCTGTATCTGGATTTTTGCATTGTTGTAATGGCGGAGAATATTGTGGTCTTAATGATTATTATTGTGATTATAACGTGGATACTTGAGTCATAGTCACCAAAACCCTCCATTATTATGAATTGATCCAATGTCTGTATGGGGTCGCAAAGAGTGGACACAACTGAGCACAGCCGGAAGCACTATATTAGCCCCTCCCCCGCCCCACCCAACCCTGCCCCACAAAGCGTTATTGAGAACAGGCTTAATTCTTAGAGGGGCTGGTTAGTCTTGCTGAGTTTTAGCTTTAGCCTGCAAAAATATAGTCATTGCTCATCATGGTTATCAGAAAAGAACAAGATGGGTCAATATATATCATCATGACTGGAGGAGGGGAAAATCCTACAACAGATTTAGAGTAAAGGACTGTGTGGAGCAAATTCTCTGGTGGTTAGGATTCCCTGCTTTCATTGCCGAGAGAGCGGGTTCAATCCCTGCTTGGGGACTAAGATCCTACAAGCTGAGTGAAGCCATGCCCACCAAAAAAAAGATGGTGCCTGGGTTACAGTGATCTTTTATAATGAAGGACAGGTTACTGAATTTGAGAAGTCTACAGTGGTCCGTCTAGTCAAGGCTATGGTTTTTCCAGTGGTCATGTATGGATGTGAGAATTGGACTGTGAAGAAAGCTGAGCACTGAAGAGTTGATGCTTTTGAGCTGTGGTGTTGGAAAAGACTCTTGAGAGTCCCTTGGACGGCAAGGAGATCCAACCAGTCCATCCTAAAGGAGATCAGCCCTGGGTGTTCATTGGAAGGACTGATGCTGAAGCTGAAACTCCAATACTTTGGCCACCTCAGGCAAAGAGTTGACTCATTGGAAAATACCCTGACGCTGGGAGAGATTGGGGGCAGGAGGAGAAGGGGACGACAGAGGATGAGATGGATGCATGGCATCACGGACTCGATGGACATGAGTCTGAGTGAACTCCGGGAGTCGGTGATGGACAGGGAGGCCTGGCGTGCTGTGATTCATGGGGTTGCAAAGAGTCGGACACGACTGAGCGACTGAACTGAACTGAACCCAGAGTGCTCAGATTCCTTAGTCACCTTATATTCTTAAAGGTTCTGCCAAGATTGGGATCCAAGCTCATGGTTTAAAGCAGAAATCCCATTTCAGCCTGTTGGTGGCAAGGACACACAAGGGAAATGGGCAGAGTCCTGGGCTTATCTTCAGAGAAAGCTCCAGGCCCCAACAAGCATGTATGGAAGTGCTCCTAAGCCATCAGACCTCTGAGGCAGGGCACAAAAGGCCTTGGAACACACGCATGAAATTTCAAATGATTCCTCGAGAAAATTAAAAATAGAGTTGCCAGATGATTCAGCAACCCCACTCCCGGGCCACTCCCGGGCATGTATCTGGGCAAAAATATAATTCTAAAAGATACATGCTAGTTCATAGCAACACTACTTACAATAGCCAAGACATGGAAACAATTTGTGCTATAAGAAGCCATCCTCAGCCATGTCTCCTGGGTTTCCTCTGTGGGAGCTGCTAAGCCCAGCTGGCCTCCTCCGGGGCTTGGGAGGCTAAGTTGCTTTGGTTGTGTCTGACTCTGTGCGACCCCATAGACGGCAGCCCACCAGGCTCCCCCATCCCTGGGATTCTCCAGGCAAGAACACTGGAGTGGGTTGCCAATTCCTTCTCCAATGCATGAAAGTGAAAAGTGAAAGTGAAGTCGCTCAGTCCAACTCTTAGCGACCCCATGGACGGCAGCCTACCAGGCTCCTCCATCCATGGGATTTTCCAGGCAAGAGTACTGGAGTGGGGTGCCATTGCCTTCTCTGGGGATGTAGTAGGTCAGTATTTTGCACCTGAAAACAGACAACGTCCATTTTTCTAATAAAAATAACTTAAGGGATAATGAGACAGGATATGCCTCCTGAGGGAAGATCACACCATACCCTACAGACTTGCCAAAGATATTGAACTTGAGCCCATTCAGATCTCTGGATCCACATGACAGCAGAAGGGAATAAAGGAAACAAGGCCACGTTGTGTCACCCAAGAAGAGGAAACAGCAAACCCCAGACACTGAAAAATGGTGTGGGTCAAATGGCCAGAATATTTCAACAAATAAATTATAAGAAAGGGACAGAAGGGAGTCTATGGATTCAAAGACTCAAAAGACACATTAAGTTTTTTAAAATGAGCTAGACCAAATCACAACAACTAGGGAGAAGACCCTGTGTAATAAAATGATAAAGAAACAAAAGGAAGTGATTGCTGTGAAAGAGCAGTGGGTCCTTTGGGACTGGGCCTGAGATGGGCACTGAGAGGGGCTGGCACAGCTTGAGTTCTTGACCTGCATGGTGGTTACAAGGGTGCTTATCTTGTAAAAATTCATTAAGGTACATTGGATTTCATAGTAATGATTGAAAAACAGAAAAGCAGTCCCTTATGAACTAGGCAATGATGTTTCTAGAAGCTGGGTCTGGGTGTTCTTCTGAACAGAAATATTTCACAGAGCATCAGCGTCAGACAAGGCCACTCCATGACCAGGAGTAATCAAGACAAAATTGAGACTGTCCTGAATATAGGAGACAAAACATGAGCATTGTAAGGTCAAAAAAATGACCAAATGTGTCCTGTCTTGCTCAAATGACTGTGGCTTCTACAAACTATAGCTTTGGCTTTGATGTAGTTCTTCTGCCTTATAACTAAGATTAAAATACCCAATGAAGGACCCTCACTTATTCAGTATCCACTCTAAAGCAAAACCCTATTTCCTCAAACTCTCCTCCAAGTCACCTAACACAAGCCCATATTCTAAAATAAATCCTTTTTTAAAACCTCTTAATGAAATGCCAGTGGCTCCCCATGATGAGAAGTCTGCACAGAGCAATAAATCCAACATGTTCTACAACAAGTTCATGTCAACTACAGCTGTTTCTGGCGGTCCTTGGATGGAGGTCTTTGGATAAGATAAAGAAACAAAGAAAGAAAAGGGGGGGAAAATGCTCAGAAGCTAAGTGTCACTGTCGGTCTAGAATGTTCCAAGTATACAGAAACTTCTTCAAGGCAAAATAGTCAACGTGCATATTGGCTGTAACTGAGAGTATACACTGCCGCATGTGGAAACATTTCTATTTCCTGAATCTTTGGGGAAATGGAGAAATACCATGGCAGTTGAGTGCACATTGGAAAGCATTTTGAAAACATCTGGATGTAAGTTCCAAAACTCTGACTTCTCTGCTGGTTTCACCTGCAGGGAGGAAGCCAGACTGCTTTAGACAAATCAGTAAGTCAATCTGAAGCCACTTGGCAATGAACAAACTTAGGAATCAGAATTAGTGTGGGACCCAACACAGAAGTCACCTGAAATATTCATGTTCATTTCAGGGTGAAAAAAGCTACCTGCACAGATCATAGGCACAGTCCCTCATATTTGTGATGGAATGGCATCACTGACTCAATGGACCTGAGTTTGAGCAAACTCCCAGAGATGGTCCTTTGGAGAATGACAGGGAGGCCTGGACTGCTGCAGTCCATGGGGCTGCAAAGTGCTGGACATGACTGAGTGACTGAACAACAAATTTATAAATCTTAAAGGAGTTTTCAAATACCTTATATTTTTTACCTTCAAAATAACCCCAAGAAAACCTGACAATACATTTCCATCCCTAGTCTACAGATGGTTAAGACAAGAAGCTGAGGTGACAAACTCAAACGTTCAGAACCAACCAGGGCAAAAGCCATGCCTCTGGGTCCCTTGACTTCTAACTTTCAAAACTGCTCAGTTGTGGCAGACTTTGAACACTAGAAGCATCGCTGCCTTCTGCCCATTAGAAATATTTTAAAGGTTCCATGATCAAACAAATTTGGAAAGTTTGGGATTAAATCCAAAATCCAGAATTTTCCAGAACTTCTCAGAGACTTATACAAACTGTCCATTGCCAAGTTACAAGGGAGAAGTTCCTATACAGCTTTCCCCCAAGTCACAAAGACCAGGCAAACTATTCTTCAGGAATATTTCATACAACCAGTGTTGAGGGCATATTTGAGGAACATTTTCTTAGTCAAAGCTATAGTTTTTCCATTGGTCACATATAGATGTGAGAGTTGGATTATAAAGAAAGCTGAGCACCAAAGATTTGACGCTTTTGAACTGTGGTGTTGGAGAAGACTCTTGAGAGTCCCTTAGACTGCAAGGAGATCCAACCAGTCCATTCTGAAGGAGATCAACCCTGGGATTTCTTTGGAAGGACTGATGCTGAAGCTGAAACTCCAATTTTTGTCCACCTTATGTGAAGAACTGACTAATTTGAAAAGACCCTGATGCTGGGGAAGATTGAAGGCAGGAGGAGAAGGGGATGACAGAGGATGAGATGGTTGGATGGCATCCCCGACTCAATGGACATGAGTTTGAGCAAGCTCCAGGAGATGGTGAAAGACAGGGGAGCCTGGTGTGCTGCAGTCTGTGGGGTTGCAAAGAGGCAGACACAACTGAGCAACTGAACAATAGCAACAACTGTGGATTATTCAGTCATGAATGATATTGTCGGATGTCCTCAAGGGGACAACATTGTCCTCCACTGAGAACTACTTATTTAGTAACATTAAATATATTTAAATAGGACTTCCCTACTGGCCCAGTGGTTAAGAATCTGCCTGCCAATGCAGGAGACAAGGGTTTGATCCCTGATCCAGGAGGATCCCATGCACCACGATTGAGCCTGTGCTCTAGAGCCCATATGCCACAACCACTGTGGCCCATGTGCCCTAGAACCCACACTCCTCAACAAGAGAAGCCACTGCAGCAAAGACCAAGGAAAGACAAAAATAATATATATATATTTAAATATACAAGTAATATAAAATACTATCAGAATTTTTCCCTGTTCACATTTTGTGGAAGATATTTCATACAGATTCTCCACACGCACCTTCCAATACTCGTATCTTTATCATTTTGGGAGGCACTTTTGGAATCACCTAAAGGAAGCTTCCAGGCTTCCATCATCATTCTAAGTTGTTTTGCGATACAGCCACTTGTATCTTGGGGCCACTGAACACTTTATTCTCAGTCATGTTTTTTTCTTTATTCACTGTGTAGACATTTGTGATCTTCAGACTTGATGTAATTGCTTTTCCAGTGCTTCTAGAAAGGCTTGTTCACATTGACATGCACTGACAGTGATTGCAAAAGGCAGTGTGGTGCAGCGGCCAGAATCTGAGGTTTGGAGCCGGCCGGCTGTAGCCCTTCTCTGGCTTTCCCACTCCACTGTCCATGACCCAGGGCAGGGCACTGAGCCTTCCTGTGCCTCAGTTTTTCCCTCTGCAAAATGGAGGGGGGGTACAGTTCCTATCTCATAGGTGTTTTCAGAGGATTGATGAGCTGATATGAGTAAAAGGTTTAGCCAGTGCTTGGCCCCCAGTAAGCAGTCAAAACATATTAGATATCATCTTATGTCCAGGAAGAATGGCCAGATCTGTATTAAAATGCGTTTTACTAGTGACTTTCATAGGTATCCCAAATCAGGACTGACTGAGGTCATTTTGGGCTAATAGGTCTTCCACTAAAAATATCTTGTTGTTAAATAATTTAGGGAGGATTTTGTGATATGAAAGGCTTCATATGAACTCAAGTATAACATGACTCCTTTCACCCTCCCACAAGGGATGCTTTTGAGAATTAATTTCCTTAAACTCAAGATGTGATGGTAGAGTAATTTCCATTCCATTCATTTTTATTTCACCCCTCAGCCTGTGGGATCTTAGTTCCCCAACCAGGGACTGAACCCCTGCCCTCTGCAGTGAAAGTGTGGCATCCTAACCACTGAACTGCCAGGGAATTCCCTAAATTTTCAATTTCGATAAGAATGACAAGAGTAAAGTCTATTGGTTTGTTCAGTAGACAATCTTTACCGAGGGCAAAGCTAACCCAAAGCGCCAAATCATGAACTTGAAAATGAACCCACACGTGGACATGTCCCTTAGATGGCCACTCCTTCCTGGTCTCTCACAAGCCTGCAGGGGTAACCATGTGTCCCTGGATCTCACTGGGCACACCCTTTTACACGCAAGAGTCCTGGTTTAGAAGATGAATTATAGGGACACCCTAGTCATGGAGAACTCTCCCTTTTTCCTGCTGTAAAATGTGTCTTCACTTCGTGTACAAATGTAAATGATCCAGCTCTTTAGAGTGGGCATTAAGGATGAGGTCCAAGTGCCCTTGAAGCCCTGCTTCCTCCTCCTTGCTGTCTTCCTGCCTCTTTCCCCTCTTACCCCTGCCTTTCGTTTCTATGTCCGAGACATTAAGCCCTGTGCTGCATGGTCAGCCCCTCTTTCTTCTTTCCAAGTGTTCTCTGTATTTTTCCTCTTCTTCCACTGCTCTTTGCCATCAGCTGTTTGTCCCCAGCATGAAGCCTGTGGCATCACTAGAAACATAGTGGTCTTTGCTGTCTACCTGCACCAATCTGTCATTATAGAGCAGGAGCTGATGTGGAGATGGGGAAATCTGGACTGGTTTAAGTGCTGTGACTCACTATCACACGGTCTAATATTATTTCGGCAGAATATAATAACCATTTCAAACTCTGCTATGGCAGCACTAAGAATCACTGTTTAAGGCCCTAGGATGAGACCAAAAGATTTCTAGGATCTGGTTTGCTCACAGCATATTTCCTGCTTCTCTTCCCAAGTTCATCATTTCTAGAACAACAGCTCAGTAAGTAGGAGGTCTGTGGAATGTGATTTAATATAGATCATCATCCACAAAAATAGTCCCTCTGTCTTGCTGTAAGTGATTTGAAAGGAAAGCATGGCTGTTGGTGTCTTTTCTCAACTCAGGAGGCACACCAAGTCAAGGAGTCACCCTTGGGATCCTGAACTAGGGTCCCACTGGGGTTTGGGGTCAAGGTCAGGATATGGGAAGTCAGGAATCAATGCCTTGTGTTTCCAGGGCCTGTAAGAGTGAGAAGGGACTGTGCTGAACTCAGTCAGGCTCTGTCCCTCTCACACACACACACACCTGACTGGAAAAGGGGACCCCACCTCCATGTTCCAAAGACAGCATCACCTGAGCCAGGCCAGGCCTGCAGCCACTCCTGACAGCTCAGAGAAACAATTTCAGATCACATATCGAGCTCACTTTCTAAAACTAAGAACAAACGAATGCAAATATCCTGAGTAATTACAATGTCACATCTGAGCGGCTGGACCCCAGCAGTTCTCCCAGGCCTGGGTGGTCTCCACTTGTGCAGTTAGAACTGGGAGCTTTGGTTCCTTGACACATGGGCACTTATGTGGAACCACAAAGGGTCTTAATTCTATATTTCCCATAGGAAGCAGTCTGCCAGTAAGAGCCAAGAGCACACAAGGGCCCCCAGACTCAGACCCAAGGCTCATTAATCAGACACTAGTACTATCTCTAAGAACAGAGACACAACTTTCCTGAAGTTCACCTTTATTTTTATTACCAAATTTCCTGAGATGGAGGCAAAATAATTCTAATTCATTCTCATCTGGATTTGACCTCCATGTGGCCAACAGATGTGTCAGTGGGTTACAAAATATTTTTCTACAATGAAACAGTGTAGTGGCAAAAGAAATGAAGAACTCCTGCCCTGTTGCCAGACCCCAGCTTCCACCCCTAACAAAGCCTTCACCATGTAATTCTCTTCAAAGCTTCAACTAAATATTAAGCAAGCCTTGCATAAATTGAACAGACATTGGCAAGAACTTAGGAATTTAAACATTCTTTGGGTGACTTTAGATTGTTTTCAGGGGACTGCTGTCAGCCCTCCTTTGACGGCCCTGCTTTTAGAGCTAGGAAAAATCCAGCCTGTAACTCTTCAAACTTTCAGAACTGGGGTATTGATAGGCCGAGATGGTGAGTGGCCCTTGTGTCGGCTAACAGACTGACTGCCTGTGGTGTGGAAACCATATGATGAGAGCACACAACTGGCTCCTCCCTGGAGGGCCGCCCAGGCGACGTGCAGCAAGCAGCCTGCGCTCGAAATTCCAGAAGCTCAGCGTCCCACAGGAACTGCTCAATTTCACGACACAAACTCAGTTATTGAGAACTGCAGTAGAGATGCTATTTTTCTGTCCTGACACATAGCCAAACTTCTTGACAAAAGTAACTTTTCTCTTTTTTGGTTCTTCTTTGAGTCATACTCCATCTTTCTCATTAGCCTGCGTTCAGGTTCTTTGCTTTCAATCTAGATAACCTTGCTGGCAAAAATAAATGGGATCATTTCTCTCTTTCACTGCAAATCTATCAATATTTTCTCATTGCACATATAGTAAAATCTGAAGTCATGACATTGATAACTGTAAAGATACATGTTATAGAATATTAGAATTTAGACAGAATGTATACTACTTATTTAAAACAGCTAAAGATTTAAAATAGTCTAAATGTTGATTGATAAGTAACTAATAATGGAATGGAATGGAATGCTCTACATCTGTGTGGGAGAAAAATGAAGAATCTCTTTTTACACTGACGTGTGAAGAACATGAAGCCATAAAGACTTAAATATAAGAGATGAGACCATAAAACTCCTAGAAAAGGACATAGGCAAAATATTCTCTGACACAAACTATACTAATGCTTATTTCTATTGCCTTGGTTGCTACCCCAAGGCACTAGAAATAAAAGCAAAAATAAACAAATTGGACCTAATAAAACTTACAAGCATTTGTATGGCAAAGGAAACCATAAACAAAATGAAAGGACAACCTACAGACTGTTTAAAAATATTTGCAAATGATGCAACCAACAAAGGCTTAATTTTCAAAATATACAAATAACTTATACAACTTAATAACAACAACAAAAACAACCCAGTCAAAAAATGTGCAGAAGACCTAAATAGATACTTCTCCAAAGACATACAGATGGCCAACAGGCACATGAAAAGATGCTCAACATTGCTAATTATTAGAGAAATGCAAATCAAAACTGCAATGAAGTATCACCTCACACCAGTTAGAATGGTTGTCATCCAAAAGCTACCAACAGTAAATGCTGGAGAGGGTGTGAAGAAAAAAGGGAACCCTTCTACACTGTTGGTGAGAATGTAAATTGGTGCATCCACTATGGGAAGAGTATGGAAGTTCCTAAAAAAAACTAAAAATAGACCTGCCATATGCTACTACAATCCCACTCCTGGGTATATAAATAGCCAGACAAAACTGTAAGTGAAAAATATACAAGTGCCCCTATGTTCACAGCAACACTATTCACAATAGCCAAGGCATGGAAACAACCTAAAAGCCCTTTTACAGGTGAATGGACAAAAAAGATGTCAGACATGTATACAAGGGAATACTACTCAGCTACAAAAAAGAATGAAATAATGCCACTTGCAGCAACATAGATGGATCTAGAGATGATCATACAAACTAAGGTAAGTCAGAGAAAAGAGAACCCTTGTGTACTCTTTGTGAAAATGTAAATTAGCACAGACACTATGGAAAACAGTATGGTGGTTCCTCAACAAATTAAAAATTGAGTTACCACACAATCCAGCAATTCCACTTCTGGGTTATTCACCCAGAGGAAATGAAAACACTAACTTGAAAAGATATATGTACACCAATGTTCAGTGTACTAATGTTTATAATAGCCAAGACATGGAAGCAACCTACATGTCCACTGATTGATGAATAGATAAGAAAATGTGAGATATATATATATATATATATATAAAATATACAATATGTAATGTAACACTTTTCAGCCATAAAAAGAAAATCTTGCCACTTGCAACAACATAAATGAACCTTGAGGGCATTATGCTAAATGACATATGTTAGAAAAAGACAAAGACCATATTAAAAATGGAATATTTTTTAAAAATTCCAAACCAAAAAAGCAAACTCAGACATGGAGAACGCCATATTGGCTGCCAGAGGCAGTGGGTTGGGCAGAATGAGTGAAGGACTCAAAAGGTACAAATTTCCAGGTATAAAATAAACACGTCACAGGGAGGTCATGTCAGCATGGTAAGTTCAGTTAATAAAACTGTATTGTATATTTGAAAGTTACTAACAGAGAAGGGTTTTTTTTGGCCACACGGGGGAGTATGAGGATCCCCAACCAGGGATCACACCTGTGTTCCCTTCAATAGAAGCCCAAAGCCCTAACCATTGGACTGCCAGGGAAGTCCTGAGCAGTTTTGAAGATTAATAAGACCCTGCTCTATAGGAATTGCTTCAGCTCCAGTAAGGAAATCCACTAGAATACTAGTACAAGAATTCTTGTATTAAGAGACACAGGTGGTGGAAATCCAAAGGGAAACGTGACTTGGAAAAGTGCTGTGAAGGACAAACCCCTGAAGAGTGATGGGGTGGAGAGTTTGATGAGATAGTGATCAAGAAGAAAAACAATACCAAAAGTCTTCAAGCCTTTGAGATCTGGATGGGTCAACCTTGGAAAGAAATGTGGGGTCAGTAGAGGGTACCTCCTTAAAACTCAACAACCAAGTTAGTCTGAATCGAGATAAGACCAAGCTGTGGAAGGGGCCTGATAGAAAATTTCAGGCTTAATTTCTAGTCTGGAGGTGTTGACCCAAGAGAGCAGTTAGTGGGAACAGGGAAGGAATTGTTAAATCCATCTGCCATCTCATTTTCACACTTCAATTTGAGCCCAATTCAAAGTAAGAGAGGGTGAAAAATAAGCACGACTCAGCACCATAAGCTTTGCCACCCATGTGAAAACAATCTGCCTTAATTGACAGCAGCCCTCACGCTCCTGCTTACCTGGCACATGTGCAAGTCTCCATGTGGCTTTCCTTCCTTTGCACACGTGCACCGATGGAGGTCATGATGCCCGGAACAGTGCAAACAGAGCAAGATTGCTGGGCATTCGTCTTTTTCTGACTTGCTCCATTACTCAAGTATGCAATTCCCAGTCACATTGGGTTATATTTTCCTAAAAACAACAGAAAGAATCTCTTTCAAAAGCCCTAAGAGGTGGAAGGTTCTGGCATAGCCAGCAGCAGGCAGGGATGGGTCTGGGAGCCCCCCAAGGAGAGGTCAGGTCCAGAGCAAGAGGTGGCACGCCCGCTCCATCTCTGTGTTGATGGCTGCAGTCAAAATGGACCGAGCTCGACCTCTCTCCTCTCTCTGGCCCCGGCCATCGATGGCAGCCCTCCACCACACAGAGGCTTCTCCATGCCATCTCCTGGCCGGTGGCCTGGCTGTAAGTGATGTGGACACAGGTCCAAGACCTGTCCCCATGTCCTTGTGCCTGCCGATGCAAAGTGTAGGCGTCCTGCACTTACTCACTCAAAATGATGTGTCAGACTCTGGCACAGGAAATCAGCTGTGCACACAACATAGGAGTGATATGTTGTTTTCAGTCTAATAGGAAATGCTGGGTGGGCTTCTCTGCTTGGAGTCCTCCCTCTACAGGGCTTTTCCTGTCGCCACAGTTTGAGGTTTCCAGAAGCAGTCCCTGAAGCAAGGGAGCAAACACAATTGACTGGTCTGGGAGGTGATCTCAGGAAACTTGGCCACAGAGGAGCAGAGGCTGCTGGGAGAGAAGGAAGACAATAAACAGTGGTGGTGAGCCAGCAATTGCAGCAGGCAGCCAGGGCTCAATCCTGCTGGGGACCTCGGGAGCCGGCCAGTGAGCCTAACCCACGAGACAAGGGAGCTGCAACCCCTATCCAGCTCATGTGCCTGAAGGTTGCCTCTAGAATGTTCCCTCTCCAACACTTTGGCTTGCCCATTGTTGTTCAGTTGCTAAGTTGTGTCTGACTGCAGCACCATGAACTGCAGCCCGCCAGGCTTCCCTGTTCATCACCAACTCCTGGAGCTTGCTCAAACTCATGTTCACTGGATCTGTGACGCCATCCAACCATCTCATCCTCTGTCGTCCCCCTTCTCCTCCTGCCCTCAATCTTTCCCAGCATCAGGGTCTTTTCCAGTGAGTCAGTTCTTTGCATCAGGTGGCCAAAGTATTGGAGCTTCAGCATCAGTTCTTCCAATGAATATTCAGGATTGATTTCCTTTAGGATGGACTGGTTGGATCTCCTTGCAGTCCAAGGGACTCTCAAGAGTCTTCCAACACCACAGATCAAAAGCATCAATTCATTGGCGCTCAGCTGGGGTCAAACCATCTCACTCAAGGAGAAAAATAGCCTTCAGGCTGAGAAACACAGGCTCTGCCAGAAAGCAGCTTCTGGCACGTGGAGAGGCAGGCAGAGGGCAGGTGTAGCAACGCTTTGGCTACACCCAGTAATAACAATCAAGTGTGGGCTCCCTGCGACACCTGGTACCCACAATCCCTCTGCTATGCACACACTTCACAACCGTATGCTCTCTTCATCGCTCTGGGTCAGAATCATCTAGAACTGGTAGCCTCCATCTTGCTTTGTGAAATACCCTGGAAATACAAACATGTTCTCGCGAGACAAGCAGAGTGGGGGCCCAAATCTTAGCTCTGCTGCTCATACGCTGAATGACCCTAGGAAGTGATAAAACTTCTCTGAATCATCTGTAAAATAGAGATAATACCTAATTTGCAAGCTGCAGTGCCGTTGAAGGGAGAGGATACAAAGAAAATATCTGGCATATATTAAATGCTCTAGATGTTTGTAAAGTTAATGGCAGGAAGTTTGTATGACACGTTCCTACTTCTTTTTTTCTTGATTTGAGAAGGCACTATAGTTCAGCTGCTAAACATCCCAAGTGCACCAAAGAGTATAAAATTACCCCTAGAGGGCTTCCCTGCAGAGGGCTCGGGTTCGATCCCTGGTCAGGAAACTAGATCCTACATGCTGCAACTAAAGATCCCACGTGCCTGCAACTAAGATCCTGAGCAGCCTAAATAAATAAATATTCTTTTAAAAACTTTAAAAAAATGACCCCCAGTTCCACACCTACCCCTAACTCAGAGGAATTATTGTAACCAGTTTCTTTCAGATCATTCAAGATAATTTCTTTGTACGTACACCAAAACTATGCAGTATTCTGCATTCTCCCTTAAAAAAATTTTATTTTGAGGTCATTCCATGTTAACACATAGAGATTTATGGCCACATTATTCCTGTTATTTTAAGTGGTTTCCTCCTCAATCTTGACTCCCATTTACTTAGAGTCCTCGAATTCTGGTTTGCCAGGGCTGAAATGAATTTAAGCATCACAGAGTCCAAACCTCTCATGTTACCAAAAGGAAGAAAGGCCCGCGAGAGTGGAAGGACTAATGGATAGATGTGAACCTAGTTCTCACATAGTAGCTTTAGACTAGAATAATGCAGATCTGCTGGAGAAAAATCAGGAAACAGAAAAATGTAAAAAGCAAATAGAAAAGCAATTATTTTAGCAGACCCTTGACTTGGGTCCTATCTGAGCTTTCATATCTCCAAGACCACATTCAGTTCAGTTCAGTCACTCAGTCGTGTCCGACTCTTTGCAACCCCATGAACTGTAGCACGCCAGGCCTCCCTGTCCATCACCAACTCCCAGAGTTCACTCAGACTCACGTCCATCGAGTCAGTGATGCCATCCAGCCATCTCATCCTCTGTCATCCCCTTCTCCTCCTGCCCCCAATCCCTCCCAGCATCAGAGTCTTTTCTAATGAGTCAACTCTTCGCATGAGGTGGCCATAGTACTGGAGTTTCAGTTTCAGCATCATTCCCTCCAAAGAAATCCCAGGGCTGATCTCCTTCAGAATGGACTGGTTGGATCTCCTTGCAGTCCAAGGGACTCTCAAGAGTCTTCTCCAACACCAAAAAGCATCAATTCTTCAGTGTTCAGCTTTCTTCACAGTCCAACTCTCACATCCATACATGACTACTGGAAAAACCATAGCCTTGACTAGATGGACTTTGTTGGCAAAGTAATGTCTCTGCTTTTGAATATGCTATCTAGGTTGGTCATAACTTTCCTTCCAAGGAGTAAGCATCTTTTAATTTCATGGCTGCAGTCACCATCTGCAGTGATTTTGGAGCCCAAAAAAATAAAGTCTGACACTGTTTCCACTGTTTCCCCATCTATTTCCCATGAAGTGATGGGACCAGATGCCATGATCTTCATTTTCTAAATGTTGAGCTTTAAGCCAACTTTTTCACTCTCCTCTTTCACTTTCATCAAGAGGCTTTTTAGTTCCTCTTCACTTTCTGCCATAAGGGTGGTGTCATCTGTATATCTGAGGTTATTGATATTTCTCCCAGCAATCTTGATTCCAGCTTGTGCTTCATGCAGCCCAGTGTTTCTCATGATGTTCTCTGCATATAAGTTAAATAAGCAGGGTGACAATATACAGCCTTGACATACTCCTTTTCCGATTTGCAACCAGTCTGTTGTTCCATGTCCAGTTCTAACTGTTGCTTCCTGACCTGCATACAGGTTTCTCAAGAGGGTTCTGTAAAAAGGGAACTTGATTGTTCACAGACTCGTTTATTTGGAAAGTGTCCAGCATCTATCAGAGTGGAGGTGATTCTAACAGGCACGAGAATAATATTCTGGAGCCAATCTCTTTGGCCAAAAAGTGTTCACTGGATAGTTCAGAGTATTAAATATTAACTACTATTTCACAGATATTAAATATTGCAGATTGTGAAGTGAGGGGATTGAGCAGGGTATTAAATATCTCAGACAGTCATGAGGAGGGCTTCCATCAGTCTGTGGGACATGGGACTAGAGCAACCCCAATTTTGTGCGAGCTCCACACTGCCCCTCTGCGGGTAGTGGGTGAGCTTCAGCAGGGGTAAACTGTGAGGGCAGGCTAAGGAACCTGGTTTGGAGTTTTGCCCATTGCATATGGTGGCAGGGCAATGGCATGAGGAAGCTGGGTGTGTTGATGAGAAGATGTTCAAGGCCAGCCATGTATTCTGTACTGGGTAGGGAAACCAGGCCAGGAGTAGGCTGCTGGATGGGGGGGGGGGAGATAGATGGATGTTCATAAGCATGAGGAGAAGGTGTGTTAGACATGAGGCAAGGTCAAGGACATTGTGGTTAGATAGATATTGAGATTTAAGGGGCTGGAAGGAGCGATGATGAGTTAGACGTGATCCACAGCAGGGCTGTGGAAGGGGGCCACTGATACAGAGCAGAAATGGTCACTGATGGGAGATCTCTGAAGAGATCTTATCCCCACCACTCCACTCTGAGTGTACATACTGATGCCTACAGTCCATTTTGTAGGGTTATGCATAGTTTAATTAGCCTTCCACCTTTCATGGATATAATATAGTTGTGTACTCAGCATCCTCTTGTAAGTGTAATTGTTTGGCTTTGCTAAAACAACATATGGTAAATTACATGTCCGTTGCACATAAATCATGGATAATGGGTCCAAGCCCAGAAACTTGGAGGGCTAGCTTCCCAGGCTGGTGGACCATGACGGACTAACCATTTGCTTTAATGAAACCCAGGCAGCATTACCATTTTGCTATTGCATTATTATTTGCGGTGCATTTGCTTCATGTACTGCAGTTTTGCTGATCTTACAGTGTTGTACACACTAATGGATTCTGGTGAAAACAGAAAGAATGCTTTCTAATCTTTCACCACATAAAATAACTGATCTGAGAGACTGTGAGGGCTATTTGAATGTCTTCCTATGATGAATTGTTACCTGAGTGGTAGTGACATTTTAATATTGAGCACACTGGTCCCATTACCTAAAAATGGGGGTTTGGACTTACCAACAAATCTTTGTTCTAGCGACTGACTCATCTCACTTCATTGCTGTCTATTTCCACAGGGATGACGTTGCTTAAAACTCCACATTCAGAAAACTAAGGTCATGGCATCCGGTCCCATCACTTCATGGCAAATAGATGGGGAAACAATGGAAACAGTGACAGACTTTATTTTTGGGGGCTCCAAAATCACTGCAGATGGTGACTCGAGCCATGAAATTAAAAGACGCTTACTCCTTGGAAGAAAAGTTATGACCAACCTAGACAGCATATTGAAAAGCAGAGACATTACTTTGCCAACAAAGGTCCATCTAGTCATAGCTATTGTTTTTCCAGTAGTCATGTATGGATGTGACAGTTAGACTATACAGAAAGCTGAGCACCAAAGAATTGATGCTTTTGAACTGTGGTGTTGGAGAAGACTCTTGAGAGTCCCTTGGACTGCAAGGAGATCATAGTAGTTGATCCTAAAGGAAATCAGTCCTGAATATTCATTGGAAGGACTGATGCTGAAGCTGAAACTCCAATACTTTGGCCACCTGATGGGAAGAACTGACTCATTGGAAAAGACCCTGATGCTGGAGAAGATTGAAGGCAGGAGGAGAAGGGGATGACAGAGGATGAGACGGTTGGATGACATCACTGACTCAATGGAGATGAATTTGAGTAGACTCCGGGAGTTGGTGATGGACAGGGAGGCCTGGCGTGCTGCAGTCCATGGGGTCACAAAGAGTCAGACACGACTGAGCAACTGAACTGAACTGAACTGACGTATTTTGAGCAGGGTATATATGTTCAGCTGGGACCTTTCATTCAGCAAATTAGGAAACACATCCAAGGGAAACCCTGGATTTATTCTGCCATATTTGCTATGAGCTCTGGAATGAAAGGAAATGGCACCCCATGCCAGTATTCTTGCCTGGACAATTTCATGGACAGAGGAGCCTGGTGGGCTACAGTCCATGGGATTGCAAAAGAGTTGGACACGACTGAGCAACTAACACTTTCACTTTCACTGGAATGAAAGGCATCAACTCTTTGCTGGACTTTAACCTTTGACACTTTTTTGTGGCTACAAATCCAACCCTTCAAGACAGTAAGTGAACCCACTGGGCAAATGTCTTTACTAAGCTCTTTGGGTGTTCTGATACTCAGTTTCAAGGCACGCGGCGGGGAGGGGGGCGGGGGGGGG
>NW_024070207.1:120722938-120839718 GCF_014754425.2 Oryx dammah
GAGGGTGGGGGGTGCTCTCCCAACACATCCAACAAGCAAATGTTCGGATACCAGCTGGGGGTCCTACAATTCAACTCAATTCTGACACTATTGAGCTAGAGGCAGCCTCAGATGGCACAGTTAAGAATTTCTGCTGTGTGGTTCCCCACCTCCACTTCAGATGCCAACTGCAAGCCCAGGTTGTACTTCTGACCAATGGGCTGTAAACCAGTGGTTTTCATGTCCCTCTCCTTGGGTCCAATTAATTTGCTGGAGTGGCTCACAGAACTCCAAGAAATATTCTACTTACTAAACGGTCTATTGGATATAAAAAGATGTAAACTCAGGAACTGGCTTCCCAGGTAGCTCAGTGGTAAAGAATCCGCCTGGATGAGGAAATGGCAATACAAGAATTCAGTATTCTTGCCTGGAGAATCCCATGGACAGAGGAGCCTGGTGGGCTACAGTCCATGGGGTTGCAGAGTCAGACACAACTGAGGGACTAAGGAGGGTCGCAGGCAAACTCAGGAATAGCCAGGTGAAAGACACCAAGGGCAGGTATGGGGAAAGGGCACAGAACTTCCAAGTCCTCTGCAAATGCCCCATTCTCCCCAAATCTCCCCGTATTCACCAACTGGAAGGTCTCCAAAGCCCATCCTTTTGGGGTTTTATGGAAGCGTCATTGTATTAGTCACAGTTGATTAAACCATTGGCCATTGGCAACTGATTCAACCTCGAGCCCCTCTCCTCTCCCTGGAAGTTATGGGGAGCTGAAAGTTCCAACCTTCCAGTCCCCAGCTTGGTTCCCCCTGCAACACCGCCCCTCCCCTCTCAGATCTTTCCCAGAAGTTACTTACCAGCATAACAAAAAACACCTTAACAGCTCTTTTCACTTAGGAAATTCCAAGGATTTTAGCATCTCTGTACTAGAAATGGGGACCAAGACCAAATTTTTATTTCATCTAAAGCACAGTATCGCATATCCCCTGTGTTAACCACCAGTCTGAACCGACAAGGCAGTATTAAAGTAATATGTCCACTTAGCTGAAGAAGTGGCATTTAATTACATTATGTATTTTTTATTTAACCCAGTGAATACCTTGTTATTATGTGCAGTTCTTTCACTTAGATTTGGTGGATGGTGAGTTTCCTGTCTTTGTAGTAGTATTTTTGTCAGAAAAAAGCAATATGTTATAAAGAGTTTTTACGTCAAGCTTCTTTGTAGATTTGCCTCCCTGAAGACTCAAAAATCTTTCAGATGAGTTGGCTGTTAAAAACCCTCTCTTGTCACGCAGCAACAGTGACATCTGCCGGCCAGCATTAGACATTGTTACTTTGGAAAGTGCCACAGAAGGTTTTCCTTTTTAAAAATTGTCTTTGTTGTTGTCGTGGCTGTTGTTTTTTATTTTAAAAATTGTTTCTGGGACTTCTCTAGTGGCCCAGAGACTAAGATTCTTCACTCCCAGTGCAGAGGGCCCGGGTTCAATCCCTGGTCACAGAACTAGATCCCGTATGTCTCAATTAAAAGATTCTGTGTACCTCAACTAAAACCCAGAGCAGCCAAATAAGTAAAATACATAAAAAAATTTTAAAAATTGGTTCTTATGCATATATAGTTCATAACATATAGTAAGTCTTGGGTAGGAGGCTTAAGTTAGAGTTAGGTTTCTACAAAGGATGAAGGTGGCCCTGGTGACATAGTTTGCAGGGTTCAGTATAAAATAAAAATGTGGGAGCTGCTTGTTCGCAAATTAAGAATTTCAAGATGGTGGCCACAGAGCAGATAGCCAACTGCGTGACTGCACCAGTCACAAGCTCTCGAAGTGGTACAAGCAGATAGAATAGGGGGTTCCCTGGAGAAAGGCAGGCTTCTCTTGTGGCTCAGCTGGTAAAGAATCCGCCTGCAACACAGGAGACCCCAGTTGATCCCTGGGTTGGGAAGATCCCTTGGGGAAGGGAAATGCTTCTCACTCCAGAATTCTGGCCTGGAGAATTCCATGGATTGTATAGTTCATGGGGTCACAAAGATTCAGACACGACTGAACGACTTTCACTTTCTGGAGAAAGAGAAGCAGGCAAGGCTTTCTTGACCTAAGGGAAGCCATATTTGGTCTAAGCCATTTTATGATCTAAGCCTGGCCACAATGCTTGCCCTTGAACAGGTCCTCAGCAATGAATGATCTTTTTTTTCCTTTTTTAAAAAATTAATTAATTTATTTTAATTGGAGGCTAATTACTTTACAATATTGTAGTGGCTTTGCCATACATTGACATGAATCCGCCATGGGTATACACGTGTTCCCCATCCTGAACCCCCCTCCCACCTCCCTCCCCATCCCATCCCTCAGGGTCATCCCAGTGCACCAGCCCTGAGCACCCTGTCTCATGCATCAAACCTGGACTGGCAATCTGTTTCACATATGGTAATATACATGTTTCAATGCTATTCTCCAAAACATGCCACCCTCGCCTTCTCCCACAGAGTCCAAAAGTCTGTTCTTTACATCTGTGTCTCTTTTGCTGTCTTGCATATAGGGTCATCATTACCATCTTTCTAAATTCCATATATATGTGTTAGTATACTGTATTGGTATTTTTCTTTCTGACTTACTTCACTCTGTATAATAGGCTCCAGTTTCATCCACCTCATTAGAACCGATTCAAATGTATTCTTTTTAATGGCTGAGTAATACTCCATTGTGTATATGTACCACAGCTTTCTCATCCATTCATCTGCTGATGGACATCTAGGTTGCTTCCATGTCCTGGCTATTGTAAACAGTGCTGCGATGAACACTGGGGTACACCTGTCTCTTTCAGTTCTGGTTTCCTTGGTGTGTATGCCCAGCAGTGGGATTGCTGGGTCATATGGCTGTTCTAGTTCCAGTTTTTAAGGAATCTCCACACTGTTCTCCATAGTGGCTGTAATAGTTTGCATTCCCACCAACAGTGTAAGAGGGTTCCCTTTTCTCCGCACCCTCTGCAGTATTTAAGCAATGAACGATCTTAAGGGAAGTGAGGGAATACAGGAACAAAGGGAAAGCAGTCAAGAGACAATTGTTCTGTCAGTAGGTTCTGTTCTACTCTTTTCGACCCCGTGGACTGTAGCCTGGCAGGCTCCTCTGTTCTCCACTATTTCCCAGACTTCTAGTTCCTCCTCAAGGGATACATATCACAATCTGATCCAGTCTCTGAGTTCTGCAGGGACTAACGTCCCCACCCAGGTGGTGGATGGAATGATGATATTGACCCTTCTGACTTTAATCAAGTAAAGCCTGGACTCTGTCCACCTTGGCCCCAATTCTATGCTGAATTCTGCTTTTGCTCAAGCACCTTCATGAATATGCATGTACCCTTAGCTTAAAACTTCCCAGATGTGCTATTCCAGGAGACATTGCTTTGGGAAAGAAGCCCAGTTTTCTGCTTACTTGAAACAAGTAATAATAAAGTCTTCCTTCTCCTTATCTTTGGCTTGGTTGTGTTTTTCACTGGACTCAGATCAAGAGGCAACTCACTCTTTTGGTAATGGTGGGTCCCCAAAGCCTGAGGGCCAAGAGGGGCCCAGCTCTCATCTTCAGTACAGAGGGCAAGTGGGTGTCAACCGAATGGGTTTCAGGCCCACTAAAGAGGGACTGAGAGGAAAGTGGCTTAAAGGGGGCGATACGGTGAATAGAACTGTCTCAGCAATAAATGACTTCAACAACAACAAAAACTTCCCCCAAAATGACATATTTAAAGGTAAACTTGAGATTTACCTCTTGCTGTGGCATGACAACTCAGAGGGCATTTTTTTTCAATATTATGTTTTCTGTTTCCTTTAGATCTAACAAAAACCAGGATTTCAGTGAGCATTGACAAAAGAAAACCGCTGAGGGCTAAGGCAGGCTTGGCTGTACCTGATCTGAAGGCCCACCAGGCCCCACCCCAGGGAGGAATTATCCTGGCAAGAAGACGTCTGCTGGGTCTGGTGGGCCACACACCAAAACCGAGTAGGACTCACTGATATATTCAAAATAACCTCAGATTAGGGAAAATGATTTGTCCTGAACTCAGAGTAGGAGGATGAAGATTTTGATGTCCCAAAGCATCTGGGAATGTCAGGAAACCTGGAAAAGGGGAGGGTGTTATTGCATTGACAGGTAGAGTTCAGGAAATTGAAACGCCCATCAACAGATGTGTATAAAGAGAAGGTGTGGCACATCTATAGAATGGAATATCAGTCAGCCATACAAAAGCATAAAGCAATGCCATTTGCAGCAACCTTGTGGGACACAGACATGCGAAAAGTCACTGCGGTAAGTCAGACAGAGAAAGACAGAGATCAGATGATCCCACTTATAGCTGGAGTCTCAAATGGTACAAATATACCCATCTACAAAAGAGAAGGGGACTAAAGCCTTAGAACATGAACTCAAGGTGATCAAAGGGGATGGTGTGAGGGGAAAGAGGGAAAACAGGGATGTCCTTATGTAGGTACACCCACTACAATACTGAGAATAGAGAATTATAAAAAGCCTACTCTTGAGGTGAGGCTACTCCATTTCACAGTCTGTAATAACTGATCTAGAAACAGAACTCAAAGGAGGACACATGTATACATGTAATTCTGCATCAAGTTGCTGTACCGCTAAAATAAACACGTCATATTAAACCCACTAGATGCCAACAAAGTATTGAATGCAAGTAATGAGAACCTAGCCCTTGGATATTTATCAGGGAGCAATAAACTGGAATCCACAGCCCAGAAATACGACTTTCCCTAAACCTCTGTGTGTGTGCTCAGTTGCATCCGTCTCTTTCGGACCCCATGGACTGTAGCCCTCCAGGCTCCTCTGTCCACTGGAATTCTCCAGGCAGGAATACTGGAGAGGGTTGCAGCTGCCCTACCTCCCGGGGATCTTCCAACCCAGGGATCGGACCCAGGTCTCTAGCATTGCAGGCAGATAGATTATTTACCATCTGAGCCACCAGGGAAACCCAGCCAAATAGACAAAGTGGGGCAGTAGGAAATGCTGCCACCTTGTGGAAATTTTCTATAACTACACCGTTAAAACACGACCTTAAGGACACTTCTTATTCAAAAGGTCTGCGGGGCTGTAAAAATCACCTGTCTTCACGAAATGGGGCTTCCCTGGTGGCTGAGACGGTAAAGAATCTGCCTGTAATGCAGGAGACACCAGTTCGATCTCTGGGTTGGGAAGATCCCCTGGAGAAGGGAATGGCAACTCACTTCAGAATTCTTGCTTGGGAATCCCATGGACAGAGGAGTCTGGCGCGTATGTAGAATGGAATATCACTCCGCCATAGAAAAGAATGAAATAATGCCATTTGCAGAAACACGGAGGGACCTAGGCCTGATAAATTTCAGTGTGGTAAATCACAGAACAACTTTTATCATATTATACCACTTATAGCTGGAGTCTAAAATGATACAAATAAAATACACTCGTTTACAAAAGAGAAGAGAAATCACAGCCTTCATAAAGAAACTGAAGGTGACCAAATGGTATGGTTGTGGGGGGTGGGAGGGGAATAAATAAGGTAGTCTGTATGAAGGCACATCTACTACAATATTGAAAATGGAGAATCAGAAAAACCTACTGTTTAGCTGAGGCTACTCCACTTTATACTTTTAAATAACTGATCTGGAAACAGAAGCAAACTGAGTACACATGTGTACATATATATCTGCATCAAGCTGCTTGTACCGCCACTTGATGCTTTGGAACTGTGGTGTTGGAGAAGACTCTTGAGAGTCCCTTGGACGGCAAGGAGATCCAACCAGGCCATCCTGAGGGAAATCAATCCTGAATATTCATTGGAAGAATGGATGCTGAAGCTGAAGCTCAAGCTCCAATACTTGTGGCCACCTGATGCGAAGAACTGACTCATTGGAAAAGACCCTGATGCTGGGGAAGATTGAAGGCAGGAGAAGGGGACGACAGAGGATGAGATGGTTGGATGGCATCACCAGTTCAATGGACATAAGTTTGAGTAAGCTCCAGGAGTTGGTGATGGACAGGGAAGCCTAGCGTGCTGCAGTCCATGGGGTCGCAGAGTCGGACGCGACTGAGCGACTAAATTGAACTGAACTGAACTGAACTGAACCGCTAAAATAAACACATCATATTAAACCCACAAGATGCCAATAAAATATTGAAATGCAGAGTAATGAGATCCTGGCCCTTGGGTGTTTATCGGAGCACAATACACTAGAATCCACAACCCAGGAACAAACTTTCCGTAACCTCTGGTTTCCCATCTACAGAGTGGGGCAGTAGGAAATGCTGCCGTCTTGTGGACACTTTCTGTAATTACATTTTTTAAACGGAAACTTCTGGGCATTCAAAAGGCCTGTCTGGCTCTAAAAATCACCTGCCCTCCAGAAATATACTGCGGAAGCGTGCCATGAAAGAATTCAAAGTAGGGCGGGTTTTTCAGAAGTCAATTAAAGAGAGAAATTGTATGGGTGATCTTTCTTCATTTTTTTGTTTGTTTAATAAACGCTGATGAGAAGATGATTCATGACAGGAAAGCCATGAATGTTCCCATTCAGAGATGAATTGATTTTTTCAATTAGATAGAGTTCGTATAAAGAATATAATATCACTCCATCATAGAAAAGAATGAAATAATGCCATGTGAAGGAACATAGAGGGCTTACGGGGCTCTGTAAATCACCTGCCCTCAAGAAATATACTGGGCAATTGTGACACTAAAAAATCCAAAGCAGGGCCAATCTTCCAGAAGTCAATTAAAGATGTTCATTGTATGGATGGTCTTTCTTTTTTCTTTTCTTTCCTTTTCTTTTACAAAAGCTCATGAGAAGATGATTCTCATCTCTCGTTATTAGCGAAATGCATATCAAACTTCATCAAGTATCAGCTGGCCCCAGACAGAATGGCTATCATGTAAAATATAATAAGAATAAATGTGGGACAAGGCTTGGAGATAAAAGGCAACACTTCCACTCTGTGCTGAAATTGGTAGCAGGCACTACGGGGCACAGAACGGAGGTACCTTGAGATAGTACACATAGAGTACCCTGTGCTGTGCTGTGCTCAGTCGCTCAGTCGTGTCCAATTCTCTGCAAGCCCATAGACTGTAGCCCGCCAGGCTCCTCTGTCCATGGGATTCTCCAGGCAAGAATACTGGAGTGGGTTGCCATGCCCTCCTCCAGGGGATCTTCCCCACCCAGGGATTGAACCCAGGTCTCCCACATTGCAGGCAGTTTCTTTACTGTCTGAGCCACCAGGGAAGCCCATAGACCCTATCATCCTGCAATTCCACTGCTAAGCAGAGATTCCCAGAAAACTATAACTGGTAAAGACACATGCTTTCCTATATTCATTGTGGCACTATTTACAACAGCAAGGACATGAAAGCCATGAATGTGCCCATCCATAGCAGAATCCATAGCAGAATGGAAAATATAGAATGTGGTGCGTCTATAGAATGGAATGGCATGCAGCCATACAAAAGAATGAGATAATGCCATTTGCAGCAACATGGAGGGGCCTAGACCTGATAAAATCAGTGAGGTGAGTCAGACAGAGAAGGACAGATATCATATGATACCATTTATAGCTGGAGTCTAAAACAACAGGAAAAATGCTCATTTACAAAAGAGAAGGGGACTCACTGCCTTAGAAAACAAACTGTAGGTGATCAAAGGGGATGTTTTTTTGTGGGGTGGGGAGATAAATCAGGATGGCCTTATGAAGGTGCATCCACTATTATACTGAAAATAGAGAATTCCAAAAAGCCTACTCTTTAGCTAAGGCCACCCCACTTCACACTCCGTAATAACTGATCTGGAAACAGAACCCAAAGGAGTATACCTGTGTACGTATATACCTCAATCAGGATGCTGTGTGGCTAAAATAAACTCATCGTATTAAACCCACTATATGCCAATGAAATATTGAAATGCAAGTAATGAGACCCTAGCCCTTGGATGTTTATCTTGGCATAGTACACTAGAATTCACAAACCAGGAACATGACTTTCCCTAACCTCTGGTTTCTCATCTAGACACAGTGGGGCAGTGTGAAATGCTGTCGCCTTGTGGACACTTCCTGTAACTACATCCTTAAAAAAATGGGACCCTTCTGGACTTGTTCATTCACTCAGTCCTGTCTGACTCTTTTTGACTCTGTGAACTGGAGCACACCAGGCTTCCCTGTCCTTCATTATCTTCTAGAGTTTGCTCAAACTCACGTCCATTGAGTCGGTAATGCCATCCAACCATCTCATCTTCTGTTCACCCCTTTCTCCTCCTACCTTCAATCTTTCACAGCATCAGGGACTTTCCTAACGAGTCAGTTCTTCACATCAGGTGGCCAAAGTATTGGAGCTTCAGCATCAGTCCTTCCAAAGAATATTCAGGACCAATTTCCTTCAGAATGGACTGGTTGGATCTCCTTGCAGTCCAAAGGACTCTCAAGAGTCTTCTCCAACACCACAGTTCAAAAGCAGCAATTCTTCGGTGCTCAGCCTTCTTTATGGTCCAACTCTCACATCCATACATGACCACTGGAAAAACCATAGCCTTGACTAGATGGACCTTAGTTAGCAAAGTAATGTCTCTGCTTTTTAATAATGCTGTCTAGGTTGGTTATAGCTTTTCTTCCAAGGAGCAAGCATCTTTTAATTTCACGGCTGCAGTCACCATCTGCAGTGATTTTGGAGCCCAAGAAAATAAAGTCTGTTATCATTTCCATTGTTTCCCCATCTATTTGCCATGAAGTGATGGGACCAGATGCCATGGTCTTCTTTTTTTGAATGTTGAGTTTTAAGCCAACTTTTTCACTCTCCTCTTTCACCTTCATCAAGAGGCTTTTTAGTTCCTCTTCACTTCTGCCATAAAGATGGTATAATCTGCATATCTGAGGTTATTGATATTTCTCTGGGCAGTCTTGATTCACATGCTAGCAAGTTAATGCTCAAAATCCTCCAAGCTAAGGCTTCAACAGTATGTGAACCAAGAACTTGCAGATGTACAAGCTGGATTTAGAAAAGGCAGAGGAACCAGAGATCAAATTGCCAACACCTGCTGGATCACAGAAAAGCAAGAGAATTCCAGAAAAGCATCTACTTCAGCATCATTGACTATGTTAAAGCCTTTGACTATGTGGATCACAACAAACTGTAGAAAATTCTTAAAGAGATGGGAATACAAGACCACCTTACCTGCCTCCTGAGAAATTTGTATGCAGGTCAGGAAGCAACAGTTAGAACTGGACATAGAACAACAGATTTGTTCCAAATTGGGAAAGGAGTATGTCAAGGCTGTATATTGTCACCCTGCTTAGCAGGCACATACACGGGGCTCTAAAAATCACCTACCCTCAAGAAATGCACTGGTGAAGGGTGTGGAAAAAGAATTCAAAACAGGGCTGTCTTTCAAGACCAAGTTTAAGAGGCATATATTTGCAGTGTTCTTTTTTCCTCTTAAAAACCCATGAAACATTGCAAAACATTACTAATTTTTAGAGATATGCATATCAAAGCTACATTGAGGTGTCACTTTGCACCAGTAGATTCGACACCATCGAAAAGTCTACAATGAATTACTGCGGGAGGAAAAGGAATCCTCCTACTTCATTGTTGGGAATGCAATTTGTAAAAGACACTGTGGAGAAGTGTTAGGAGGTTACTTAAAAAACTACATATGGTGCTACCTTATATTCGGAAGTTTCACCCTATTCATATACTCCAAGGAAACCATAAGTCAGTAAAACTCATGTACGTCAACAGTCATTGCAGTGGAATTCACAATAGCCAAAATGGAAGCCACCAAAATGTACACCCACAGATGAATGGAAAAGAAGATGTGGTACATATACACAGTGAAATATTACAAAGCTGTAATAAAGAATGAAATAATGGCATTTGCAGCAACATGGATGTACCTGGGATGAGCAAGCTCAATGAAGTCAGAGAGTCAAGACAAACATCATATGATTTCACATTTAGGTGGAGTCTAAAAATTGATAGTTGTAAACTAATTTGCTAAATAGAAAAGACTTAGACTGAGAAAAGAAAGGTATGGTTACTGAAGAGGGATGGTGGGTAGAAGGGATAAATTAGGGCATTGGGGTTATCATATATATATATATATATATATATATACACTAATGCAAATAAAATAATCAACAAAGACTTACTGATTACTGATATATTTCACATATATATATATTTGCTTCACTGATATACACCAGAAACTAATAAAATGTTTATATCAACTGTATGCTTTATGCATATTTTTACAAAATTTTTGTAAATCAGATTGTTCATTATGATTTCCCAAGAACATTTCAACCCTCAAAGAAGAAACTGTAGGCTTTATTTTGTCATCTGTTATGATCATAACAGTCATTATTTCTGGGCATGGGTGTGACTCATGCAAAAATCACCAGTTTACACTTAGAAGAAAATAGAAACAGTATTTCATGTGGTCACAAACTAGACTTATTCTTCAGCAGGGAAACACTCCACATATTGAAAAATAGCCGTGTCCTAACCTTTTACTGGGTTAATTCATTGTTTCATTGATTCAAACACATGTTTCTTGGCTGGGGACACTGCGGCCAGCTCTGCTGGGATAGAGGCATCCACAGAGTATGCAGGACTGTTGTCCTCCAGGAGTTTAAAGTATCACAGAGGAGACAGACTAGAAACTGACAAGTATGACCATATGTACACAGCACAGGGACGGTGAGGTGGACCATGCCCTAGAATCATGGGAGGGGTGTGTCACCAAACCTGGGGAGTTCTGGCTTCTCTGGGGACACAAAGCTTAAAATCAGACCTTAGTGCCCGCAGAACAACTTGGCCAGGAGGATGTGATCTGTGATGGTTTCAGTTTTGTCTATGAAGTTGGAGGAGAGCCAACTGCAGAGAGCCAACACCGTGGTAGCAGGTTTGAGAAGAATGGAGAATGTTCTACTCATCTGCCATGTTGTTTCATTCTTAGAAAAATAGTATTGTGCTGAATATTTAAGCACAATCATCTGGCTTAGTAATTTACACACACACACACACACACACACACACACACACACACACCCACTGAGATATCTAACTTCTACCCCTGGCCCTGTCCATCTCTTTCCTCCTGCCCCATGATTATAATTTTTCTATACTAAGTATTTAAGTGTGAATACAAGCAAATTTAACTAAATGTTCTCTTCTGTTTCCCCTTTCTTAATTAAATGTAAGTGTGGCAGAGACAATATTCTGTGGTCAACAAGTTCCCCCTTTTTTCTGCTCTCTGATGAACACAGGAAAACTATATTTCCCAGCCTCCTTTGCTGCTAGGTTGAGGCCCTATGACTAAGTCTGGCCAATAGGAGGTGGGCAGAGTTTGACTACACCATCTCTGCACCACGCCCCCCCACCCCCACCGCCATGACTCCTGAGCGGTGTTTGCACTCTCTCTCTTTGGCTGTGACTTCAAAGGCTACAGATTTAAAATGGTGGCATGTAGATCTCTGAGTCACCTGACTCACACTGAGTTGCGCCATGAGCAAGAAATAAATATGGATTATGTTAAGCTGCTGAGATGTCATACAGTCAGTTCCCTACATATGAACCTTCAAGTTGTGAACTTTCACAGATGCTAACGTGTATCTCATTCCAGCAAGGAATGAGAACCTGGGCCATCAACATTAGGTGTGAGTGACGTTGTAGCCTGCCCTCCATCTCCTATTGCTGATGACCCTTTAACTCAACCATCTTCTATCTCCTTTCCCTCCTCCAGTCAGTAACTCTTCTTGCTTGTTGACACGATGCAAGCTATTTTACTGTACTACTGTGCTTTTCAAGGTACTGTAATGTATGAGTAAAATGTTTAATTTGTTGTGTTTTTTTTTGTATTAATTGTTCAAAAAGTATTATAAGCCCATTATAGTCGGCATATAGTAACTATGTGTTAGCTGGGTACCTAGGCTACTTTGTTGGACGTATGAACACACTCTCGGAATGGAACTTGTTCATATGTAGGGGACTTACTGTAGTTTGTTACATAGTGTGCCCATGAGAAGAAAGGACATGAACAATATTAATCTGAACCTTCACTTAATTTTACTTAAAACAATATATCCTGAAGACCTTTCCATTTTCTTAGTAGGTACACAATATTCCATTTTATGGCTCAATGGGTAAAGAATCTGCCTGCAATGCAGGAGACAGTTTCGATCCCTGGGTTTGGAAGATCCACTGGAGCAGGAAATGGCAACTCATTCCAGTATTCTTGCCTGGGAAATTCTGTGGACAGAGGAGCCTGGCGAGCTATAGTCCATGGGATTGCAAAGAATCAGGCAGAACTGAGCAACTAAGCTAAGCAGGATTGTTCCATTTTGTAGAGGCATCATAAGTTATTTAAGTATTAGTTCCTTTAAAATGGACATGGCTTATTTCTACTCTCTTGCCGTTATGCATATACATCTTTATGATAATATGGTAACTGGAGAATGTCTCAAGTGGTTGATGTGGAAAATGGAGAAAAGATTTGACAAGGGAAACACAGTAGGGTTGCAGCAACACTGAGACCCAGTTGACTGGAGACATCATTAATACGCTGTGGTGCGAATCTGACACATTCTCTGCTTTTTCTCTAAAGCTGCTCAGAGCCTCAGGAGAAGCTGGGGAAAGGCAGATGGGTGGACCCAGTGAGGGTGGGGTTATGGGAGGCTGAGTTGAGAGCTGGTCAACAGGCAGGGGGAATGAAGACCTTGGTAGTAGAGTGGTTGACATGTTGCTCCAAGTTACCTGAGCTGAATAGGGAAGGAGGTGAACAAACAAAGAGGGGGTTGGTAGGGAGAAAGTGTAGGGGCCAATGGGCTAGAGTGTTGATAAAACTGAGGAACTGAAAAGTATTGGGAGTGAGTGAGAGAGAGTTGGAAGAAAGGAGCCCTTAATTCAAGTGCCAGATATTTGAGTTTGAGACTTCAGAGTTGATAGATGTCCTCCCAGACAAAAGTCAGCTCTAGGAAGTGACCATATGGCCAGTGTGCAATAGAAGAGAAAGTCATCCTGGTGGAGAGAACAAGAAAATTACAAGCAGGATTTTCTATGTGACATTCACTTGAATGTTAGACTTCTGGGAATCTGATAGGATTTGGCATGAAGAATAAGATTATGAGCGAGAAACTAAAATATTTAAAAGGCTTCAGGGATTTCTTAACTTGAATTCATGAATCCCTAAATGACCTAAGAATAGGTTTTAGGAAGTCATAAACACCAACCCTGAATTTACATATAAAATTGCACGTGGATATGTGTTTTCATATTTTCTTAGGAAAGGGCCGGTGACTTTTGTCAGTTTCTCAAAGGGTTCATGATCTTCTAGGCCCACCTCTCAACCTTAATAACCATAGCCCTCAGACAGTGCTAACAGAACTTCCTGCTGTGATGACAAAAGGTCTATCCCTTGCTGTTAATATGTCAATCTGGTAGCTGCTAGCCACATGTGGCTACTGAATATTAACATGTGGCTAATGTTACTGAGAATCTGCACTTTAAAGTTACATTCAATTAGCCACTGAACCATTCAAATGTACATAAACAGCATATAGAAAAGTACTATGTTTTTTTTGGCTGTGCCTTGGCATTAAGAATCTTAGGTCCCCGACCAGGGATCGAACCCACGTCCCCTGCATTGGGAGTGTGGAGTCTTAGCCACTGGACACCAAGGAATTCCCAAGCACCACCAGTTTTGTGTGTTTCAGCAGCAAAGGCCAATTTTGTTTACCAGTGACATCTCTGTTTTGATATTCTTGTATTTGATGTACTTTTTTCAATTGTATAGGACTTAGTTTCTATGTTTTATGGACTCTCACATTGCTGGTTAATTTTCCCTACAATGTGTTATTTGTTCATTTGATGATACCTACCTACATAAAATGCATTTTCCCCACTGTCTTGCTTCGTCTCTCAGATCCTTAGAGGTATACAGGGCTTCAAGTTACTTTGTAACCTCCTGAAGCCTAGAGTGGTCATAGGTCATCACGAATTCAGTTCAGTTCAGTTGCTCAGTCGTGTCTGATTCTTTGTGATCCCCATGAACCGCAGCACACCAGGCCTCCCTGTCCATCACCAACTCCCAGAATTCACCCAAACCCATGTCCATTGAGTCGGTGATGCCATCCAACCATCTCATCCTCTGTCGTCCCCTGCTTCTCCTGCCCTCAATCGTTCCCACCATCAGGGTCTTCTCAAATGAGTCAGCTCTTTGCATCAGGTGGACAAGTTATTGGAGTTTCAACTTCAACATCAATCCCACCAATGAACACCCAGGACTGATCTCCTTTAGGATGGACTGGTTGGATCTCCTTGCAGC
The DNA here is from genome assembly GCF_014754425.2 of Oryx dammah. Classification (NCBI taxonomy): domain Eukaryota; kingdom Metazoa; phylum Chordata; class Mammalia; order Artiodactyla; family Bovidae; genus Oryx; species Oryx dammah. The sequence continues at coordinate 120,737,262 of NW_024070207.1, forward strand.
CCAAGGGACTCTCAAGAGTCTTCTCTAACCTAATATTCCAGGTTCCTATGCAATATTGCTCTTTACAGCATCACAAATTAGTAGCTAGCGAATCTATCATGTGCCAGTTCTCTGAACATTTTCGGTATTCTCTCCACATAGCAGCACGTTTACTCTGTGTTGCCCCTTTTGCTGACATATCGGAAGCCATCAAGAGGGACTGGGATATAAAACCACAAGCCCTGCTCTTCAAAAGTCCTCAGCGCTCCATTTCCCTAAGTCCCTTCAAATGCCTCACCCTGACCCACAGGATCCCTCACAGAGAAGCAGTTTTTGTTATTGCTTCTTGTAACTGAACATCAGGCTACAGCATGCTGGGATCAATGTGAAAGACATCGATGCCTATTTTCAATGCCCAACCATTATTGGAGGTTGAAAGGGTGGTTTTCTGACAGAAGTAGAAGTCAAGATCACAAGAGCTCAGATCTAACTCAGTTTTCTTTTGAAGAGGCATTATAGAGCTTACTCAGATCAAGATCTGACTCCATAAGCACTGTTGTCATTGGGATGGTCCTTAACCTCTTGATGTTTTAGTTTCCTCACCTGTGAAACTGTACGACAACAGAATCCACTTCCTGGCTTTGGGGGAGGCACTTAACACAGGGTGGTACTTCCCAGGTGGTGCTAGTGGTAAAGAACCCACCTGCCAATGCAGGAGACATAAGAGACCTGGGTTCAATCCCTGGGTGGGGATGATCCCCTGGAGAAGGAAATGGCAACCCACTCCAGTATTCTTGCCTGAAGAATTACATGGACAGAGGAGCCTGGTGGGCTACAGTCCACAGGGTCACAGGGTTGGACACGATTGAAGTGACTGAGCACACACATGTACTTAACACAGGGCTGGAAGAATTTTTTTGTAAAGAACCAGATAGTAAATATTTTAGACATCTCAGGTCCTACAGCTATTGTCCTAAGAGTTGACAACTATTCAACTCTTGGAGCACAGCACAAAAGCCATAGACAATACGTGAGTGAATGGGTTTGGTTGTGTTTCAGTAAAACTTTATTTATAAAAAGTAGCAATATGCCAGACTCAGTCCTTGGACTATACGTTGCCAGCCTGCGATTAGCAGTTTGCTTGACTCACTGCCAGCAACTAATAAAGGGGTTCCTCTGCCAGACACTGTTGTTTGTATTTGTTGTTTCAGTTAATCCTCTGTGCAGTAGCTAGTAACCCCATCTTACAGAGAAGAAAACTGAGGCTCAGGGAAGATAAACAATTGGCTAAGTTTCCATGGTTTTGTAACCAAAGTCAAGTCAAACTCTAGCCTTCTGACTTTAAGTTGATTTTTCCTCCCAACACATTGTGTTACCGTCAAATATCTCCATTACTAGCAGTTTTTGATACAAAAACCTCAGATTTGCTGGAGCAAAAATTCTTGTTTGTACATGGATTTGCATGTAGAAAGTAAGGTTTGGATTATGCAAAACAAGGATCACCAAAACCCCTAGTGAGATTTGAGCTCTGGATTCTCAGTATTTTGAATAGCTTTATTCATGCTACCAAATGTAATATAGCACAAAATATTTCCACTAAGAGGAGTGAGAAAAAATATTATCTGCAAAAGCAGCGATGAACAAGAAAGGCAGGCTTCCCTATTCACTGCTTCTTGGGTAGGTGGCTTATCACCTGGAGGAGTCCAAAGTGACATAAAATTCCATGCTGACAATGCATGTTGTTGTGGTTGTTCAGTTGCTCAGTCCTGTCCGCCTCTTTGAGACCGTGTGGACTGTAGCTCACCACACTCCTCTGTCCATGGGATTTCCCAGGCAAGAATACTGGAGTGGGTTACCATTGCCTCCTCCAGGGGATCTTCCCACCCAGGGATCAAACCTGTGTCTCTTGCAACGCCTGCATCGGCAGGCATTTTCTTATGGATTCAAATGAGACAAGGGTCTGGCCATGGAAAAATTCAGGGAGATGATATTTGCCTAAAATGTTAGTAAATGTCAAACAGCTTATAAGGTGAATATCAGTTAATGACCATTGGAATAAATGATGCCATTGAAGCAAAAAAGGATCAGGAAAAACACACCATCATCTCAAGAGTGATTATCCCTGGAATGTAGAATTCCAGATTATATAAATGTTTTTCAATTTTTCTGTATTTCCCAAATTTGTGACAGTAAGCATGGGTTGACTTTATGATCAGACAAAACCAGAAGTGTCACAAAACATAATCAAATGGAGTTTGCAATACTAAGGGAAATGATTTTATCCTAATGTTAGGATACATAGTTACAGAGAGAAAAGTATTTTCTCTGAAAAGGAATAGAATCTTCACATGAAAAAACAGACCAGAAGAATATTAATAGAACCATTAATAGAGATATGAGTAGATGTATCATGAAATGCAGATATTTTCCTTGTCTTTTTATTCTTTTGTAGGTTCCAGATCTTCTATAAGGAACATGTTATGTTTAAAATGTTATGTGTGTTCAGTCGCTCAGTTGTGTCTGACTCTTTGTGACCCCATGGATTGTAGCCTGCCAGGCTCCACTGTCCCTGGGGATTCTCCAGGCAAGAACACTGGAGTGAGTTCCCATGCCCTCCTCCAGGGGATCTTCCTGACCTAGGGATTCAACCCATGTCTGTTGCTACCCTGCATTGGCGGGCAGATTCTTTATAGAGAAATATAATTTTGAAATGAAGTCAATGCTATTTACAACAGAAAAATACAAATAAATAATTAATTACATGGTTGGTCTCAACTGGTTTCAGTTCAGTTCAGTCGCTCAGTTATGTCTGACTCTTTGCGACCCCATGAATCACAGCACTCCAGGCCTCTCTGTCCATCACCAACTCCCAGAGTTCACCCAAACTCATGTCCATCGAGTCGGTGATGCCATCCAGCCATCTCATCCTCTGTCGTCCCCTTCTCTTCCTGCCCTCAATCCCTCCCAGCATCAGGGTCTTTTCCAATGAGTCAACTCTTTGCAGGAGGGGGCCAAAGTATTGGAGTTTCAGCTTCAGCATCAGTCTTTCCAATGAACACCCAGGAATGATCTCCTTTAGGATGGACTGGTTGGATCTCCTTGCAGTCCAAGGGACTCTCAAGAGTCTTCTCCAACACCACAGTTCAAAAGCATCAATTCTTCGGCTCTCAGCTTTCTTCACAGTCCAACTCTCACATCCATACATGACCACTGGAAAAACCACAGCCCTGACTAGACGGACCTTAGTCGGCAAAGTAATGTCTCTGCTTTTGAATATGCTATCTAGGTTGGTCATAACTTTCCTTCCAAGGAGTGTCTTTTAATTTTATGGCTGCAATCACCATCTGCAGTGATTTTGGAGCCCCCCAAAATAAAGCCTGACACTGTTTCCACTGTTTCTCCATCTATTTCCCATGAAGTGATGGGACCAGATGCCATGATGTTACTTTTCTGAATGCTGAGCTTTAAGCCAACTTTTTCAGTCTCCTCTTTCACTTTCATCAAGAGGCTTTTTAGTTCCTCTTCACTTTCTGCCATAAGGGTGGTGTCATCTGCATATCTGAGGTTATTGATATTTCTCCCAGCAATCTTGATTCCAGCTTGTGCTTGTTCCAGCCCAGCGTTTCTCATGATGTACTCTGCATAGAAGTTAAATAAGCAGGGTGACAATATACAGCCTTGACTTACTCCTTTTCCTATTTGGAACCAGTCTGTTGTTCCACGTCCAGTTCTAACTGTTGCTTCCTGACCTGCATATAGGTTTCTCAAGAGGCAGGTTAGGTGGTCTGGTATTCCCATCTCTTTCAGAATTTTCCACAGTTTATTGTGATCCACACAGTCAAAGGCTTTGGCATAGTCAATAAAGCAGAAATAGATGTTTTTCTGGAACTCTCTTGCTTTTTGATGATCCATCAGATGTTGGCAATTTGATCTCTGGTTCCTCTGCCTTTTCTAAAACCAGCTTGAACATCAGGAAGTTCATGGTTTACGTATTGCTGAAGCCTGGCTTGGAGAATTTTGAGCATTACTTTACTAGTGTGTGAGACGAGTGCAATTGTGTGGTAGTTTGAGCATTCTTTGGCATTGCTTTTCTTTGGGATTGGAATGAAAACTGACCTTTTCCAGTCCTGTGGCCACTGCTGAGTTTTCCAAATCTGCTAGTATATTGAGTGCAGCACTTTCACAGCATCATCTTTCAGGATTTGAAATAGCTCAACTGGAATTCCATCACCTCCACTAGCTTTATTCATAGTGATGCTTTCTAAGGCCCACTTGACTTCACATTCCAGGATGTCTGGCTCTAGGTGAGTGATCACACCATCATTTGTGCTCTATTCACTAAGCAATTTTTATTTCAGCATGAAGCAGACCACGCCTCTGTGCAGGCAAGAACTGTCTCAACACCCCCTACCGTGGTGTTGGAGATGGGCAGTGCTGTGCACGTGTGTGTATGTGAACATGAGTGTGTCCAGGCATGCCTGCACATGCGTGTGTGGCATTGGGGAAAGGAGACTTGCTCTTTGTTATGGAGTCAGGACTATTTTTCAGTCCTCTGCTAGTGTCCCGCTGCTTACCACTGGGCTTGGCAGCCCTTTCCACACCCCCACCGGCCCTCCCTCATGGTGTTCCCACTCTGTCACTGAACATCCATCCTTCTTCCTCTAAACCGAGCCCAAACCTCCCACCTGCCTTGCATCGTAGTTGTGCTGTAGTCTCGGTCTCAAATCCTCCCTCAGCTGGCTTGCAAAGTACCCGGGTTCCCTCCTCTCCCTGGGGTTCTGGCTCAATCTGGCAAGGTGCCTCACCCCAGGATCTTGCCCAGTCCCCAGCTGCTTAGCTGGAGCCATCTTCCCTATTGCCTGACTCAACAGAAATGGCCTGATTTTACAGTAAAAGTCTCTACTGCCCCAGATTCCCAGGCACTCTGTTTCCATGCCTGGCAGGACAAAATGTCTTTTGCAGGGTCATTTGTGCTTTCGGCTTGAATTGTGACTGTGGCTTGTCTCCCCCAAGCCTGGCTGAACCTTTGATGTTAACTGGCCTGTTCCCCAGTGTTGATCTATTCTAGGGGCTGGGTTCTGTGCCAAGGTTCCCTCCTCACAGCCGCCCTATTGCTATGCCAAAGCTGCATCAGGTCTAGACAGTCCAAACTGGGTTGGCCATACAAGGGCAGACGCGAAGGGTAAGAGCAAAAGCACAAAGCCAAGTGATGGTGGCAAAACCAGCGGCTCCAACAGCCACAACAGAAGTGATCTTAGGGCAGGTCTTCTCCCTGCTTGGCACCATAACATTGGGAGCTGGATCACTCTTTGTTGAGAGGGGGCTGTCTGGTGTGTTGTAGGAGGTTTAGCAGCATGCCTGGCCTGTACCCATTAGATGCCAGGAGCAGCCCCCACCCCATTGTGACATTGTAACAAAGAAAAATGATGTTTCCAGATAATGCCAAATATCCCTGGAAAGCAAAACCATTTCCAGTGATGGACAGCAATTGATCTGTATAGTTAAAGGTCCCCCAGATGGGCAACTTTGGGACTTCGTGGACATGGTTGCCTTCAATCGAGGCTTTTCAGTCTCAGCACTATTGATGTTTTGGAGCAACCCTGTTTATATGAATGTTGTTCAATCAGACTTGACAAAGTCTTAGGACAACCCGCCACGCTTGTGGAACAGCCTTCACAAACAATGGCATTTGGAATAGTCATCCTGGGAATTCCCTGGAAGTCTTGTGTTTAGGACTCTGCACTTCCACTGACAAGGGCGTGGGTTCAATCCTTGGTCAGGGAACTAAGATCTCACATACTGGACATCACAGTCAAACAGAAAAAAAAGGGAATAGTCATACCAACGCCAGTGACCACCTGTTCTGCTTGTGCTTGCAAAGAACCAGCTAAATTTTCACTGACGAGGCCAGGAGGTACCCAAGTTGCCTACTTGATCAGATACCCAAGTCACTAAAACTGGTGATAAGCTCCGTGCCATCTTTGTACAAAGTTGTTCAAGGACATAACTGAGGAAACCAGATAATTTAGAAATATCTTGGCATTTAGAGCCTCCCATGAGAAGAGATCAGCTGAACTTCAGGGCAGGAACTTTGTGATCACTATTTTTGGCTGACCAGAGGTTATTTTTAGCACAGGTCATAACTCTAACCATGTCCTGAGTAGGTGTATTTTTCTTTACAAGTTTTCTTTACAAGTATGGATTTTCAATTTCATCTGAGTCATTTTCATCAGAGGTATGGTCAAGTACCCAAATTAGCCAAACAAAAGGCAATGCACAGAGGAAATCAGTAGTTCTCAGTTCTGCTGTGCAGGAAAATCACCAGGGACACTTTTGAACAATTTCAAAGCCTAAGACTCCAGCCCCCAGAGCAATTAAGTCAGGATCTCTGATTTAAGACTTTTCAGCAGGGTCAGGAACCTGCTGAGTAAATGAATGTAATTTGAAAAAGACCAGAGTGGAAGCTCAAAGAGAGAAAATGGGCAATGGCAAAATCACGTGACCACATGCTGTTTCTATCATGCCCACCCTGGCTACAGTTCTGTTACTATTTTTTTCTTTTCATTTTTTTAAACAGTTATGTTTTCCAATCTGAGCATCCCTTCTTACTCTGCTCACTTTTGAGCCTCCATATAAGTTAAATATACAAATTTCATTACAGAGAGAAAAGGGTAAAAAAAAAAATGACAAGAGCTGAAATCTGGGCCTTTATGGAAAGGTGGTGTAATGGGAACAGTGGGTGTGCAGTTGTTATCAGCTACCACTTGAGAATTGCTTCAGCAACACTTAATTTTATTCCTCACTGTAGGCACCAGCTTTCTTTTTGGAGTCTCTCCATTGCCATCACCAGGGAAAGTTTCTGAGAAATGGCCTGATACGGCTTGAGTGCCACGTTACTTAAGATTTGGCGTCCTTAGTGTCCTTAATGGGTTTTTTACACTGTCGGGAGTTTCGTGTAGGTCATCCATTTAATAAATTAAAAATAAACCAATTCATCCTAATTTGCAAAGTATACATAATATTTGATAATTGTAGATTCGTATTAGTGAATTAGTATGTGGAGGGAAGACATTATCTGTAATCTAATATCATATTATATAGACATATATACAGACATTATCTGCAATCTAATATCACCAAGGAGGTAGAGACTGGCTAGTTGTTCACCAAACCACTTCCCTTCTCCTGGGCACACAGCTAGACTACATTTCCCAGCCTCCCTTGCAGTTGGGTGGGGCCATGTAACTGCTGCCAGTGAAAGGTAAGGGGAACTGTGGCCTCTATCACTGTGCTACCTGATCTTTGAAGTTCTCTGCCTCACCCAATGAGCTTCTGGTGCTATAGATATCACTGAGAAATAAATGAGGGATTTCCTTAAACTAATACTCAATTTATTATGATACCATGATTTTTGTAAGGGGTACCAGCTATACTGTATTGAAAGTGCCAATATTTGGTTTGAAGTAGGTGTTATCTGCCTATCGTCAGATCTTTTGTCCTCTTTTCCCCAAACCTGAGGTCTGAGCAGAGGGTCTCCAAGTCAAATGTTGATGCAAAAAGATTAACTCCAATTTCAGGTTTTTCTTATGGTTTATCAAAAGTGGGTATTGAAACTTGAGGCATAAAATCTTTGGGTCTGAACAACTGGAAGCGTGGAATTGCCTTTTATCGAGATGGGGGACGACTGCAGAAGAAATAAGTTCTGTTTCACAATACAAACAAGATGCCTCTCTCGAAGCCCTCCAGGAACTGCTTTTGAATCCACAGGGAAGGGAGGGTCTCATACTCACTGGTATGCAAATCTGAAAATGTTAAAGCATTTTTAGGTCAGAATATTAAATAAGTGATGCTGTGTTCTTCTTAGCGTAACCCATCTGGAGGCAGACAATGTACGTCTGTCCTTTACTGGTGATGTAAGTTTATCTGCATAGCATTCCTTTGTGTGCATGCCCATAGTTTATTCGACATGTCTCCTATTCTTGGACAAATGAGGCAATGAATAACCTTGTGCACATGTATTTTCATATCATTAGAAGTGTATTTCAGGGTAAATTCTGACAAGTGGCATTGGTGCGTCAAAGGGTAAGCACGTATGCAGTTTTGTTAGATGTTGCCAAATCCCCCTCCATAGACACCATACCATTTTGCATTCCCTCCAGCAATTGGAGCGTCCACAAGTGACTAACAGATTGTGGTGTCAGCGTTTTGAACTGTTGCCACTCTGATGGGTGGGAGTGGTGTTTTAGGGAGTTTTCGTTTGTATTTCTTTTATTATGAGTGAAGCTGAGCATCTTGTCCTAAGTTTAAGAGTCATTTTTACATCTCCTTTGTAAGCTGGCTGTCCATGTCTTCTGTACATTTTCCCCCCAGAGGATTATTGGTCTTTCTAAGCTCAATTATAAAAGTTTTTTGCATATTACAAATTTTAGCACTTTATCTGAAATATGTTGCAAATGCTTTTTTTCAGCTTGCCATTTGACCTTTGACTTTACCTGCATTGTTTTCTGCTGTGCAAGAAAAATGTTTATTTTTATGTCAAATTTATCCATATTTTATTGCATCAGCATTTTGAGGTGTAGTTAGAAAGCCTTTCACTATACCCTATGTCTGAGGCACTAGATGAGATGTTAACAAGAAAATAAAACTGAACAAAATCCAGTCCTTATACTGAAGAATGTATCAGCCTATTTGTCCTTGATTCAAAGATAATTTTTATATTCATAATTTGAGTATTAATAGATTGCATGTATTCTTGACCAAAACTCTGGAGATTATTTTTTTTCTGAAGCATAAGCCAACACATCTTGTTAGCTGAATGGGAGGAAATATAGGATAGTAGTCACTATGATGGACTCTGGAATCAAAATGCTCTTGGTTTCATTCTTCAACTTACTAGCTGTGCAAATGTGGACAAATCACTAAACGTCTCTGAATCTCAACTCCAGAATCTAAAATTAACACCTGCCTCATAGAGTTATCGTGGCAATTAAAGGAAATTATGTATGAAAAATGAAAAATGCTTAACACTGTGCCTGATACATAAGAAAAGCCCAATTAAAGAAGCTCCATTCCCCTCCCTCCCCTTCAGTGATCCAACTATTAATAGAATGCTACAGTGGACATCTATTATTTTGTCTACTCAGCTTCACTTCCTTCCTACTGTACATCTTGTCCCCTTTTCTTTGCTACTCCTCATTCTTGAGGAGAACAAGTTTGGAACAAGAAAAGGAGTAAAGGTTCAGAGGAGGTTAATCATAAACCGCGCAGAGGTCCCCACCGGGTCCTGTCCGCTTTCACCAGCAGACACTGCTTTGAGAACAGCCACTCCATTTGTACTTCAAAATGCATTTCTCTCCTCAATGGCCAAAGCAGATGTTGCAATGAATGATTTTAGTGCTCTTCTAGGTAGGAGAAAATGTAAGGATTTGGGCTCATAAAATCTAAAAGTATCTATCTGCAGGCCCATTCTGCCACTTTTTTCCCAGAGCACAGACGCCTCATTCCTAATCTCCACTCTGAACTCCTTTCAGGGGGTACTCAAGGTTAGCAGCGGCAGTGGCTCAAGATTTAATCCTCACATAGGTAGATAGCAAGTGCCGATTTTTAGTTGGCAGGGCCTCTTTATGGTCATAAATTTGACCATGGTTTGGGGGCCATTTCATGAACATTTTGTCCCATAATGCTAGGAATGCTCATCCCCAGGTTGGCAAAGATTTCACTTATAGGCCACTCAATGTGCTATTACTGGACAAGGCCTTATTAACAGTAGTCAAAAGTCCCTGGACCACTTATCTTGCTAGTTTCCTTTGGTCCAGGAAAATATTCCCTCTTGTTGCTTCTTTGTATATCTGGAATTACACTCTTATAATCATTGATCTCAAATGGAACTATATATCACCATTTTATCAGAGGCTCAGTTATATATTTGCTAATGCAAGAAACAACAATTTTGTAAAACAGGTCATGAGTTGTTGCAAATATCTCCTAGTTTCAACCAGACTCAGGAGGGGAAATTTTAATTTCTTCTTTCCTGCAGCCATTTACAGGTGGGCTGGGTCAGGATCTTCCCTGTGAGCTGAACAAAGGTATTTTAATTTAACATTCAAGAATGGGGGCAAGGTTCCCTGAGATGGGCCATTATGTATACTTTAAGCTATAGGCAACATCCCTTTAGTGATCAACTTGTAGCAAATGCAACAAAATACAAAGGTTAAAGTAAAAGAAACAGGTCTAATATAGAGTTAGATTTCTTACTGCTTATTCCCCATTGTCAATGTTCATCCAGTCTTGTGGGAAAGGGGTGATGATAGTTTTACTGAACAGGGGTGATGAGGGGTGATTGTGGAAAGGAATTGATTAGTTGTGGGCAGGGAATATTCCTTAGAATCTTTTGTAAATAGCACAACTCTCCTTCCTTCTTTATCTACAGTTATGTTAACCTGACGAACCTCTTAGCCCTGGTGTTATGTCATTTGTAGCTGGACTGAGGCTTTTGGCTCCAGTTTCCATTCTGCTGTGTTGTGCTCAGTCACTTAGTCGTGTCTGACTCTTTGAGACCAGTTCTTATACATATCTATTAATTTCAACTTTCTGACTGTGTCATAACTATACTCAAGGGGAAAGGTCTCCTAACATCTGTGAAAATATGAATTAAAAGCTAGTGACATTTCAGGCAAAACCAAAAAATTATAACCATATTCATCAGTTTACTCAGTCCTATCCAGTAATCCTTTTTACTAAAAGTTTTATGAAATTGGAGTTTCCATTAGACTTTTAAAATATCTTACCTACTTTGCTGCTGCTGCTAAGTCGCTTCAGTCGTGTCCGACTCTGTGTGACCCCATAGACGGCAGCCCACCAGGCTCCCCCGTCCCTGGGGTTCTCCAGGCAAGAACACTGGAGTGGGTTGCCATTTCCTTCTCCAATGCATGAAAGTGAAAGGTGAAAGTGAAGTCGCTTAGTCGTGTCTGACTCTTAGCGACCCCATGGACTGCAGCCTACCAGGCTCCTCCGTCCATGGGATTTTCCAGGCAAGAGTACTGGAGTGGGGTGCTATTGCCTTCTCCAACCTACTTTAGCAGTATGATTTAAAAGTCATCAGACACCTGTCCTCAAAATGTCCTTCCTGTGACTCTTCTTGAAGATGTGGCATTTCTGCAAAGCATCAGCTTAGCTGTCTATGAATGATAAAGTTCTTAGAAAGGCAAAGTTAAAAATCTCATCACAATGCTTCCTGACAAAGAAACTTATCCCCGCTGTGGTGACATTTGACATTTTAAGATAACAATGAAGATTGTAACATTATAGTAGGACATATCCAAATTTCAAAAACTTTATATAATTTCTAGAATGTCTATATTAATTCATAATGTATAATCTGAAGAGGCTTATCACTCATTTGACAATGCTTTCCATGTAGTTTAACATACCAGCCAATCCTAGTTTTACCTATAGATATAGACGTATAGATATGTAGCATCCTCTCTGGCCAATTACACTGTTTCTGGAGAGAGGACCTAAGGACTGAGATGGCTGCCCAGCCTGAGAGCTTCTCTGCAGCCCCATGGGCTGCTGGCAATGAACAGCACTGTACAGGGGACTTGAGGGCCTTGATACCTCTCTCTTTTCCAGTCAATATCTCAGTCATGTGTGATCTCCCTGTAATGCTGGGCTCTGCTCTGCGCTGGACCCCGCGGGTCCCCGTGTTCACTGTTTCTTGGAAACCTGTTGGCAGATGAGGAGATGTGGTCAGACACACCAGGTGCCAGCAGCCAGAGGCTCCTGCACCTTGGCCAATGTCTAGGAAAAGCTGGGTGCTGGGTACAAAGCTCCAGGAGCATTTGAGGGCAGGTTTGAGTTGCCTGCTGTCCCTGTCTGAGGTCAGGTGGCTGGTTACCATCACTGCCATGCTGAGGTCCCGGGCCACGGTCTGCAGCTCTTGGGCCAGCTGCAGCGTCAAGGTCAAGCATTCCCTCTATGAACCTCCCAGAAGTGGGATGAGCACCACAGAGACAGAGTCCACAACCACCACCTTCAGAGTCCCGGAAGAAATGCTCGCCTGCTGAATCACAGCACCTGGAAGGTCCTACAGCACCTTTGGCATTTGGAAGATATCAAATGCAGGCACCACCTGGATCCTCTGGAGAGCTCCTGCCTGCTCTTCCTGATCCAGGGTTCTGGCCTGAAGTAGCTAGAGGAGGTGGGAGGCTGTGAGGCTGCCACTAGAATCGATGTATAGGATATTCTGTTGCAGGCCGTGGGCCACATTTACAGCCACCCAAAGACATACCTGGGTTTTACTGCTACCTGGGCCTAGAGATAAGCATCAAGCAGTTTGTCCAGGCTTCCAATGCCAATGGACAGGATGGCAGTGGAGGTCTTCAGTTCCTTGAACAGATCAGCACCATTGAAGGGGAAAGCTGAGAACTGAGCCAGCAGCACCCACCTCAGGGTGACCAAGACCTTTAAGACAAGGCACTTTTCTGGGCTACCTCCCCCAGGTCTGCAGAAACCAGGTTGACCACTGTCTTGATCCCACCACACTGCAGGAGCTGGACCATGTCCTGGATGAGGCCCAGGCACGGTCTGGCCTGGAGCACACCCATGTTCTCTGGGGGTCCAGGGCTACTCCACTAAGGCACATCTGCCAGGCCCTCTCCAGACACTTCCCCATTCCCACCCCAACCACTTGGCCCCTTTCTGGACCTGGTGTGGGAGGCAGGAGGCAGTGGTGGCATGCATGGTGTGGACCTCAGGACAGCTCCTCAGTCAACTTCTTTTTTTTTTTTTTCCTTTGGTTGCGCCATGTTCCTTGTGGGATTTTAGTTCCCAGACGAGGGATGGAACCTGGGCCCTGGCAGTGAAGGTGCCTAACCACTCAACTGCCAGGGAATTTCAAACTTTTAATAAGAAAATCCATTAGTTCAATTAAGTTTACTCTAATCTCAGCCCAACCATGTATAAAACTCCTTTTTTTACTCAAAACATTTATCCCACTTTCCTACTATAGTAAAATGTTTCCTTTATTATTTTTAGTAGTTTTAACTACATATTTAAATTTGAATCCTAAAATCTTAAAAATGTTAATTTCTAGTAAAAATCAGGAGGCAAGTAATTGTTACCAAAATCTGGAGCAACTATTTCAGATAATTTTCAGAGCATAAGTATCCCTATAGAGTTTACCTAAGACTGGTTCCAAATAGGAAAAACAGTATGTCAAGGCTGTATATTGTCACCCTGCTTATTTAACCTATATGCACAGTACATCATGAGAAACCCTGGGCTGGAAGAAGCACAAGCTGGAATCAAGATTGCTGGGAGAAATATCAATAACCTCAGATATGCAGATGACAGCTCTCTTATGGCAGAAAGTGAAGAGGAACTAAAAAGCCTCTTGATGAAAGTGAAAGAGGAGACTGAAGAAGTTGGCGTAAAGCTCAACATTCAGAAGAAGATCATGGCATCTGGTCCCATCACTTCATGGGAAATAGATGGGGAAACAGTGGAAACAGTGTCAGACTTTATTTTTGGGGGCTCCAAAATCACTGTGGATGGTGATTGCAGCCATGAAATTAAAAGATGCTTAGTCCTTGGAAGAAAAGTTATGACCAACCTAGATAGCATATTCAAAAGCAGAGACATTACTTTGACGACTAAGGTCCGTCTAGTCAAGGCTATGGTTTTTCCTGTGGTCATGTATGGATGTGAGAGTTGGACTGTGAAGAAAGCTGAGCACCAAAGAAATGATGCTTTTGAACTGTGGTGTTGGAGAAGACTCTTGAGAGTCCCTTGGACTGCAAGGAGATCCAACCAGTCCATTCTAAAGATCATTCCTGGGTGTTCTTTGGAAGGACTGATGCTAAAGCTGAAACTCCAATACTTTGGCCCCCTCATGCAAAGAGTTGACTCATTGGAAAAGACTCTGATGCTGGGAGGGATTGGGGTCAGGAGGAGAAGGGGACGACAGAGGATGAGACGGCTGGATGGCATCACCGACTCGATGCACGTGAGTTTGAGTGAACTCCAGGAGTTGGTGATGGACAGGGAGACCTGGCGTGCTGCAATTCATGGGGTTGCAAAGAGTCGGACACGACTGAGTGACTGAACTGAACTGAAAAGCTCTTTTCTCAATTGCATTTAATTCACTCAAAAATTTCATCATATCAAGTTATTTTTCTTGTTGACATATTTGCAACAGATATAATAAGACTTTATAGAAATGCCATTAAACCCAGTTGCAGTAAAAGTATTATATTTATCTTGATGATTCTAAAGACATGCCTATATTAATTAGATCAACGAACTAACCTTAATGTCAGGTATTAACTTAATAGAATATTTCCCTGTTCATGGGAACCTGAAATCCATTTTGTCCAGCTTCTTTTATATATAATTTGTAAGCACCTACTATTAAGTCAATTAAATAGAGCCCTTTATAAATTTAATTTTGACAATACTTTCCAGAGGTAGAGCTATCTCATATGTGTATACATATACAAGCATGTAAACAAGAAATACTAGAGCTCTCATAGCTTCTCTTTAGAAAACTGTTATGAATTGGGTATTACAGTATAAACTTGTGTTGTGTTAAGTCACTGTAGTTGTATCCAACTCTTTGTGACCCTATGGACTGTAGTCCGCCAGGCTCCTCTGTCCATGGGATTTTCCAGGCAAGAATACTGGAATGGGTTGCCATTTCCTCCTCCAGGGGATCTTCCTGACCCAGGGATTGAACTGAAGTCTCTTAGTTCTCCTGCACTGGCAGGCGGAAGCCCGACCAATATAAACTTACTAGCTTACAAAGAACAGTAGGAATACATTAAAGTTGCTTCCAAGTAAAGCCTTAGTCATCATTTATTCTCGATGAACCCTTAGGAAGCTTATGAATTAAAATTTGGCAGAGGGAGCATTCCCAGTAGTTATGAGGTTGTTTTAAATGTTATTCCTGCATCCTTTTTTCCCCCTTTAGTTTCAAGTAACACAAACCGATTAGATAAACTCCAGAGAGCCCAGGTAGATTATTTACATCTCAAAGGCACAAGAAGAGAGATGCAAATTCATCCTCTGCTTATACAAAACCCAGTCATCTTGGGCTATTTTCAGGGAACATTTTTTCCAGTTACCAAATATCTGCTTCTATTTAAACAAACAAATAACAGTAATCATCTGCTCACATTTGCATGTCCCACTTTCAGCAAAACCAGGAAGAGAGAAAGGGATTTGGACTCAAATATGAGATATGTACATAGACACTCCCCTAAGATAAAAGTAATTGCAAAAGGCCCTATGATATGGGCTTCCCTGATAGCTCAGTTGGTAAAGAATCCGCCTGCAATGCAGCAGACCCTGGTTCGGGAAGATCCACTGGAGAAGGGATAGGCTACCCACTTCAGTATTCTTGGGCTTCCCTTGTGGCTCAGCTGGTAAAGAATCTGCCTGCAATGCATGAGACCTGGGTTTGATCTCTGGCTTGGGATGATCCCCTGGAGAAAGGAAAGGCTACCCAGTCCAGTATTTTGGCCTGGAGAATTCCACAAACTGTATAGTCCATGGGGTCGCAGAGTCAGACAAGACTTTCGCTTTTACTATGATATAATAGCTGAGCCATTAGCTGTTAAGATCTTAGGGAATTTTTTTCTTTCATTAATGGGAGGCATTTTCTTTCATTAATGGGAGCATCTCTTAGTTTTGCAAAAATACCTCAAGGGACTATAAGATGGAACAGAGCTCTGATCATCCATACTTAATTATTCATGGCTGGTGTTATCAAATATCAAGCAAACAATTCAAATCAGTCTCTCATGGTCACAGTTCCCTAGTTCCAAAAAGGAAGATTCCCAACCAATGCCCCATCAGTCCAAAAGGGGAGAACCCCAGTCAATGCCCCGCAAAGATGAAGTTGAATGAATATGTCTGTGTACACATTATACCTGTGAGATATTTCTACCTCTTAAAAGTATTATCAAAATTGAATTTATAAAGAGTGCAAGTTAAAGGTAATGGCTTACAAATTAAATATAAAAAAAAAAACTGACCAAAATGACTTTCAGGTTCACATGAAGTGGAGAATATTTAATATTAAGTTGTTATCTGGTATTAAAGTTTGTTGATCTAACTAATTAGACACATGTTTAGTCATCAACATTAAGCATAATACTTTATTGTACTTAGGTCTAATAAAAGTCAAATAAGGCCTTATTATATCTGTTGCAAGGAAAAAAATTTGATATGATGAAACTTTAAAGTAAATGGAAATGAGATAAGTATTTTTGGGTTGGGACTTTCCTGGTGGTCCAGCAATTGATACTTTGCCTTCTAATGCAGGGGGTGCTGGTTCAATCCCTGGTCAGTAAGCTAAGATCCCACATGCCTTGTGGTCAAAAAAAAAATCAAAACATAAGACTGTAGAAATATGTAACAAATGCAATAAAGACTTTTTAAAAATTGTCCGAAATCAAAGGGAAAAAAAGAGTTTTTGGGTTAACTCTTTAAAATTAACTATGTTTTAGAAATGTCTACCCAAAGAAAGGCAATGCCAAAGAATGCTCCAACTACCGCACAATTGCACTCATCTCACATGCTAGTAAAGTAATGCTCAAAATTCTCCAAGCCAAGCTTTAGCAATACATGAACCGTGAACTTCCAGATGTTCAAGGTGGTTTTAGAAAAAGCAGAGGAACCAGAGATCAAATTGCCAACATACGCTGGATCATGGAAAAAGCAAGAGAGTTCCAGAAAAACATCTACTTCTGCTTTATTGACTATACCAAAGCCTTAGAATGTGTGGATCACAATAAACTGTGGAAAATTCTGAAAGAGATGGGAATACCAGACCACTTGACCTGCCTCTTGAGAAACCTATATGCAGGTCAGGAAGCAACAGTTAGAACTGGACATGGAACAACAGACTGGTTCCAAATAGGAGAAGGAGTACGTCAAGGCTGTATATTGTCACCCTGCTTATTTAACTTCTATGCAGAGTACATCATGAGAAACGCTGGGCTGGAAGAAGCACAAGGTGGAATCAAGATTGCTGGGAGAAATATCAATAACCTCAGATATGCAGACGACACCACGCTTATGGCAGAAAGTGAAGAGGAACTAAAAAGCCTCTTGATGAAAGTGAAAGAGGAGACTGAAAAAGTTGGCTTAAAGCTCAACATTCAGAAAACTAACATCATGGCATCTGGTCCCATCACTTCATGGGAAATAGATGGAGAAACAGTGGAAACAGTGTCAGACTTTATTTTTTTGTGCTCCAAAATCACTGCAGATGGTGATGGCAGCCATGAAATTAAAAGATGCTTACTCCTTGGAAGGAAAGTTATGACCATCCCAGATAACATATTGAAAAGCCGAGACATTACTTTGCCAACAAAGGTCCATCTAGTCAAGGCTATGGTTTTTCCAGTGGTCATGTATGGATGTGAGAGTTGGACTGTGAAGAAAGCTGAGAGCCGAAGAATTGATGCTTTTGAACTGTAGTGTTGGAGAAGACTCTTGAGAGTCCCTTGGACTACAAGGAGATCCAACCAGTCCTTTCTAAAGGAGATCAGTCCTGGGTGTTCTTTGGAAGGACTGATGCTAAAGCTGAAACTCCAGTACTTTGGCCACCTCATGCAAAGAGTTGACTCAGGAAAAGACTGATGCTGGGAGGGATTGGGGTCAGGAGGAGAAGGGGATGACAGAGGATGAGATGGCTGGATGGCATCATCGACTTGATGGATATGAGTTTTGGTAAACTCCGGGAGTTGGTGATGGACAGGGAGGCCTGGCGTGCTGCAATTCATGGGTTCACAAAGAGTCGGACACAACTGAGCGACTGAACTGAACTGAACCCAAAATGATCTCTCTAGATAATTCGGTAACTCAGACTTCCAGAGTTGTGCTAATTTAAGTTATGGAAATTTGCTGAATAGCTAGATCATTTTAAAAAAAGATATGGAGATAGCAATTACTAAACAGAAACTAAAGGTATTTAGGACTATTAATGAATATGTCTAGAGGTGCCACCCTGAGACGTTCTCTATAAGAAAACAAATGTTTTTAGAAATTATCACTGATGTTTATGTTCTCCAGTCTAGAAAATGCTAATATAAAAGACAGTTCCTAATTGCTTACTTCTTAGCTTTCACTAGAAATTAATGTTTTTAAGAGTTGAGTATTCTAATTTAAACATGCAATTAAAGCTAAAAGGAGCAAATGGAAACATCTCAGTATACAGTAGGAAAGTAGAATGTGTGTTTTCAGCAAAGGTATGAGGGATGAAATTACATTTTACTGAGAAAAAAATGTATTCATGGTCAGTATTTATTAAATTTAAAGTTAATTAAGTAAATTTATTGTTACATGAGCGAGTACAAGACTGGAATTTGAATGAAATTTCTTTTTTCTTAGAATATCAGAAACTTAATCTTTTTATAGTTATTTATCTTTCTTTTTGGCTGTGCTGGGTCCTTGTTGCTGCACGCAGACTTGCTCTAGTTGTGGTGAGTGGGGACTACTCTCTAGTTGTAGTGTGCGGGCTCCTCGTTGAGGTGATTTTTCTTGTTGTGGAGCATGGGCTCTAGGGCAGATGGGCTTCAGTAATTGTGATGCACGGGTTCAGGAGCTGTGGCGTGCAGGCCCATCTGTTCCACAGCATGTGAGATCTCCTGGGACCAGGAATGCAACCTGTGTCCCCTGAATTGGCAGGCAAATTCTTAACCACTGGCCCACTGGCGAAGTCCCTGAACGAAGTTTCTTAGAATGCTTCTTTTTGATAACAGATTGTGTGTTTTTGTCCTTAAGTAATCTGTATTTTTTTAAAAAAACCTTTTTCTGATTTTAGTTAAATGAATATGTATTGTTTCACAGTGACCTATGATCCTGCTGTGTTTTGAAACCTTTTTGATATTTTTAACCAACTTACCAAATATTAAAATCTAACTAAAACTCTTTTAGCCTCCAACTGACTCTAGGATACTTCAAAGGAGTGTCTCTTAGACATCTCAGAGAGGAATGCTAAACGAAGTTTACATGGTATGTTAAATTACTTCAAAAATATTGTCAAGTGATTGGAGATGAATCTTAGGTTATAGTGTATGGATAATATCATTAATACAGATATTCCAAAATTTATATGGATTCCTAAAATCTGATATGCCCTGATTTAATGTTATCAGTTATGATTCTAGTTATTATCTTAAAATGTTATATTACAGAAATACCCGTTTCTTTCTAATTGCATTGTACTCAGATTTTCAACCATGCTAAGTTTTGTCTTTTATAGAAAATAATCATTTTTTTTGCACTGATGCTTTTTCAAGAAGACTCATAAAATGGGCTTTTTTAAAAATACAAAACAAATATAAGTTTTTTAATCCAGATCAACAGAAATTACATGAGACCAAATTAACTGATGAATATGATTTATGTTATAAATTTGGGGAAATTATAGTAGCTTTAATTTTTGTTTTCTAGAAAAACTTTCCTCTTATACTATGACCTATGACAAGTTGATAAAATATACCTTTGTAAATAAAGATGAAACATTTATCTTTTTGTCTATCTGATCTGTCCAGAATTTGGCTTCTCCAGTTGGTCTCCTGTGGACTTGATGGTTTATTATAACTGGATTATAACTAGTTATACTAATCAGTTTTAATTTGTTCTTTGTTTCCAAATTGTTTGATTTGTATCTGCCTGCTACACTTTGCCTCTGTCAATATTACTAGCTACATTACTTATAACCTATTTTATAAGATTGTTTGTCTCTTACAGTACCCAGTGTATAACCAGGCCTCCAAGAAAATTGATGATGACTAAACATCTTGCCAACAAAGGTCCGTCTAGTCAAAGCTATGGTTTTTCCTGTGGTCATGTATGGATGTGAGAGTTGGACTGTGAAGAAGGCTGAGAGCTGAAGAATTGATGCTTTTGAACTGTGGTGTTGGAGAAGACTCCTGAGAGTCCCTTGGACTGCAAGGAGATCCAACCAGTCCATTCTGAAGGAGATCAGCCTTGGGATTTCTTTGGAGGGAATGATGCTGAAGCTGAAACTCCAGTACTTCAGCCACCTCATGCGAAGAGTTGACTCATTGGAAAAGACTCTGATGCTGGGAGGGATTGGGGGCAGGAGGAGAAGGGGATGAGAGGATGAGATGGCTGGATGGCATCACGGACTTGATGGACATGAGTCTGAGTGAACTCCAGAAGTTGGTGATGGACAGGGTGGCCTGGCGTGCTGTGATTCATGGGGTCGCAAAGAGTCGGACACAACTGAGCGACTGAACTGAACTGAAACATCTTGAGGAAATAAATGACATGTATGACTTTTATAGAATAATTGTAATAGTATGATTTGAAGTATGTGAAGAGGCAACAAGGGAAAACATTTCCTGGATCATAATAGACTAGTAAGACATAGGATCCAGAGAATCTTAATTATCAACAGGGCCTAATCCAGAAACTAGCAACTGGAGTGGCCTATTAATCAGAATTTTCACATGATTTGGAATGAGCCTCCCAGTGCTGTGGGACAAAAATTGATCATGAAATGTCTCCCAAATATTGGTTGAATTTGGGACCAAAAGGAGGAACTGAGAAATGGAATACTACCTGCCATATCAGTAAACAAAGGATGTCACAGTCATCAGGGAATGCAGCCACCAGCCACCCTCAGCTGGCGAGCCCTGAAGGAACTCAGGGAGGAAAAGAGCATCTGCGTATCTAGCAGCCATCAGATTGTAGTCACTCCTCATGGTGAGCCCTGAGGGAACTCAGGCTGTGAAAACACAGCCATATAGGTGAGGTACATATAAAAGGAAGGATTTCAGCAAACCCAGACTCTTACATATTCCCATATAGAGAAAAGCACTACATTCCTTAACAAGAGATTTCTTGTTTTCCTTTATTAATAATAATCTTTTGTTCCTAACTATCTGCTATTTGTTGCAAAACTCATATATATCTTGGCTCCACCCCTGCCCCCTACCTTTGTGGAGCAGTTCTCTCAAGGTTACATGAGATGCTGCCTCCTGGGTTTAAAGTCCTAAAAATTTCCACTGAATAAAACATAAACTGTCAACATTTATGTTGTGAATATATTTTTAGTCAACAATCTTAATACCCCATCCACCCTGGCCTCATAGTTGAACTCAACTAAAGAAAGGGCCATTAGAAAATTTCCATGGGACTTTCCAAATAGGGCTTAAGAGAAGGCAATCTCTCTCCCTTGGAAGGTGGGACTGGGGAAGTGTGAACCCAAGACTGGCCAGAAACCATGGTTTCTCTCTCATGCAAAAAATCATCCTAAAGAAAAAAGAGAATGAAATCAATATCAACAAAAGATGGAGAAAAGTTTATGAAATTCAGACCCTTGGTTCCTGTCCTCTCTGAGATCTAGCCATGCCTCAGATCTTAACACTGATTAACAAGAGCCAATAAATTCTCCTTTTGCCAAGCCGGATTCTATTTCTTGGGTTCAAAAGATACATATGTTTCAATAAGAAATATTTAGAAAAATCTAAGGTAGATACTCCAACTATGACCCTTTGAAATGTGAATTAATTCAGCTAAAAAAGAGGCTAGTGTAGTAAGGTAACTTATCAAGGAAAGGTGTGACATTTGTGGAACATGGTGATGAAAGACTGATCTCCACCCACTCCCCACTTTTCTCTCCCTTTGTCCCTCCCATTAGAAGACCATTTGTGGAACTGCATTTCTCCAAGAAGTGAAAGAAACTTGTATAGTGATATACAGTTTCTTGAAGCTGTCAACTAAAAAATTTTCACAACCTAAAGGTGGAGAGTTACGTTTTATTCAGTGGGAATTTTTAGGACTTCAAGCTTGGGAGGCTGCATCTCAAGTTACCCTGAGAGAACTACTCCAAAAAGATGAAGGAAGGAGTCAGGATATACAGGAATTTTGCCACAAAGGGCAGTTAGTCTGAATGTTAAGAGGTTATTGCTAATTAAAGCGGAGAAGGTGATGGCACCCCACTCCAGTACTCTTGCCTGGAAAATCCCACTGATGGAGGAGCCTGGTAGGCTGCAGTCCATGGGGTTGCTAAGAGTTGGACACGACTGAGCAACTTCACTTTTACTTTTCACTTTCATGCATTGAAGAAGGATATGGCAACCCACTCCAGTGTTCTTGCCTGGAGAAACCCAGGGACAGAGGAGCCTGGTAGGAGGCCATCTATGGGGTCGCACAGAGTTGGACACAACTGGAGCAACTTAGCAGCAGCAGCAGCAGCAACTAATTAAAGAAAACCAGATAGCTCAAGGAATTTAGTGTTTTTCTGTGTATAGGAAGATGCAAGAGTCTGGGCTCACTGAAATCCTTCCTTTGATATGCATCTCAGCTATCTGGCCAGCATCTTGTGTTTTCATATCCTGTGTTCCCTCAGGGCTCACCATAGGGAGTGGCTGCAGTCTGAAGGATGCTGGATTGCAGGTATTCTGTTTTTTCCTGAGCTCCCTCAGGGCTCTGCAGCTCACCAGGGAGGTGGCAGCTACAAACACGAAGGACTGTGACATCGTTTGTTTATTCACGTGGCAGGAAATACTACATTTCCCAAAGCCTTCTAAAATATAGGGGGGAAAAAAAACTTTGAATGTAAAAACTAGGAAGAGAGCAAATACTGAAGCGTTAACATCGATGTTGTTTATGGCCATTCATGTGCAGACATTTCCATCTGTAAAACATTAATTATAACTATGATTAAGCTCCCCTTGTAAACTGCATATAAACTAATTCAAAGGTGAATATCTGGGTCAATTATTTTATATATCAGTTACTATTCCTAGGAAATACATTGAGTTATATAACTCATTTTTCATCTAAGTTGGGCAATTTTATTACTTTAAATTTTTGTCTTCATGCAATATTTGTGAGGCAAGCCATTGGCTTCCCTGGTGGTTCAGATGGTAAAGAATTCACCTGCAATGCAGGAGACACAGGAGACCTGGCTTCAACCCCTGGGTTGGGAAGATTCCCTGGAGAAGGAAATGGCAACCTACTCCAGTATTGCCTGGAGAATCCCATGGACAGAGTCTGGTAGGCCACAGTCCATGGGGTCACAAAAGAGTTAGATATGACCAAGTGAATAACTTTTCAAGCTATTGAGTTTCATCTCCCTATGTGAAAACTGTGGGTATTTTTCCCCCCTTCCTAAAGAAACAAACAGAGGAATCTAACAACAAGTCTAAATTGGTTTGCTGGGAAATGATGGGAAAATAGAGATGCTGGCCAGTGTGTTGCCACCCAAGAAGAGCCCTGCTCCAAGAAGTGGCTTTACTTCCGGGCAAACTGTCCTTTATCTACACAGCCCGCAGGCCTCCTCCCAAGGCATGATCTCCTCTCAGCACCTGGTGACATGGAATTTTCATGGCTGCCTGTGCTATCCCTCAAGTCTGTCTCGCCCAACACAGGACACAGTCTGGTTAAAACAGCTGAAACCCCAAGATGGCTTCCTTTTTTACCACGCAGACTGTTTCTTCAATCTGTTTCACAGGGAGTTTAAAAAAAAATCACAGGTGACAGCAGAGGGCACTCTTTCCTATGTTATGCCACTCACCACGTCTGGGAAGGAATTGTGAACTTGTGTTTGTTTTTCTCGGTTCCTGAGGTTGACAATGGGCACACA
The DNA here is from genome assembly GCF_014754425.2 of Oryx dammah. NCBI lineage: Eukaryota > Metazoa > Chordata > Mammalia > Artiodactyla > Bovidae > Oryx > Oryx dammah. The sequence continues at coordinate 120,760,870 of NW_024070207.1, forward strand.
TTCCAGCCTGAGCTAACACACCCATTACTGTTTTGTTGTCTCCTTCCCTTTCTCTACTGCCCCTTTTGTTCTCAGCTGGGTGATCTCATATTTGGAAAAACACAGAGCAGAAAGTCATGGTGGCTGGCAGCAGCCTTGGTGGAGGAATACCTGAACAGAGGAAGATATGTTTTCTGTAGAGCTTCCTGTGCTCAGAAGGAGCTAGAAGTCCTACTTCTCTACAGAGGCCAAACTGTGTGGTTGAGATCTGTGTTGGGTGTGCCCCCCATCATCCTAAGGGAATGCAGACAGGAAGCTGTAAAATCTGGAGCATTCCTGCCCTTAGCCTCCACTCCCCATCTGTTCCTGCTGTCTCTATGCCACAATAAATGTCACACAGCACATGTTGGGGTCAGCATAAGGGACACTTGAGAAGCAACTTGAGAATCGTGGGTGCATGTAACTCACAAACTCTCCCCCAATAGAAAAGCTGTCCCTGCAGCAGCTGGGAAATGCAGAGAGCATTATGGCCAGAAGGAAAATGGGAGAAATCACTACGGAAAATGGAAGATTTGACATATTTTCCTAGGAGACCTTCACAAGACAAAGACATGGGTAGGAAAATATTTGTTCTTTGGGTCAGGCAGCTTTCTATATTTAGATAAAATGCTCACTTCCTTTATTGGATTCTTTTTATTTTTGTGTTATTGTCATTTGATCTGGACTTCTCAGTCTGCCCTCTTCCCCCTACAAAGAGGGCTATAGGATTCCCAAATAAGGCAACAGTTTCCTGCCTGTCACTGCATGTGATCATGGCTGGGCTATGTGTCAGGGAACCAGGGAAACAGAAAAACCACAACCTTTTTTGGAAGGCCTCCTGCCTTTCTGCATGCAGAAATGTGAGGACTACTTCGGTGACTCATCACCCCTCAAGGTTGAGAGGAGGGTGAATTTTACCTTACATGTCTTTCAACTTACAGGTTTAGCGGCGAAAGTTGCCAATCAGAGCAGGGTGTGTATTTACCACCATTCATTTAGCATTCTTCCTGTAATCTGGGAGACAACACATGAGAAATGTCTCCTGTCAGCATTCTCTCCCATTGGACTGCCTGGTACTCTCTTTCTTATCATGACATCATCTGCTAACCAAAGATGAATGTGCCTGGGCAGTGGAAACGTCCTGAGAGTCATCATCTATGCAATCTCCTACTACATGTTTTCCTAAAAATGCTAGTAGCCCTTTCTAAAAACACTAGGCCTTCCTAAAACTCTTGCCCTAAACTTGTTCAGATGCTGATGGCAGTGGAAGTGGGCCAGCACAGTTGACCTGGGTTTCCCTTGTAGCTCAGTTGGTAAAGAAGCTGCCTGCAATGCAGGAGGCCTGGGTTTGATCCCTGGGTTGGGAAGATCCCCTGGAGAAGGGAAAGGCTTCCCACTCCAGTATTCTGGCCTGGAGAGTTCCATGGACTGTATAGTTCATGGGGTTGCAAAGAGTCGGACATGACTGAGTGACTTTCACTCACAACTGACCTAGGGTGCACTCATGTACTATAGATCTTATAAGGTATAAGCAGACTGCTGCAACATATAAAGGAAAATCCTGTAATATGTTTGGTGGTTTTTGGAAACAACAGCTAAATGAATTCTAGGCATGCCCCAAACTTCTTCAACTCTTTCTAAAACGTTATTTTAAACTTTGCTCCAAGGACCAGCTACTCATAGGGAATCATTCCTTTTTGCCTTCTTTCTCTCCAGCAATTTTTTCTTCTGATTATAATTGGTTTAAAGAGAAGACCAGATTTATATTTATTTGGTTCCATTCAGTGTCCAGCAGCTACAGATTATGAGTGCCCAATTGACAAGTGTTCAAATAACATAATTAGAAGAACTACTCCTCACTCTTTGTTCTGGGCAAAGGGAAAAATGAATCTCTATATTTTTTCCATTGCTTTAGAGAAACTAGAAGGGGGTGGGAGCCTTGCCTAAGAATTTGTTCCAGTCCCTGGTAAAGAGAAGTATGTGATTCAAGTCCTGAGCCAAGACTTTGTATAGCCAAAGGTAAAAATGAAGGATAAATGGCATTGCTGTTTGGAGTGGTGCGATCACCGGCTTTGTTTCCTAGGTACTGAGATGTTCCTGGGCTTCCCAGGTGGTGCTAGTGGTAAAGAACCCACCTGCCAATGCAGGAGACATAAGAGACGTGGGTTTGATCCCTGGGTCAGGAAGATCCCCTGAAGGAGGGCATGGCAACCCACTCCAGTCTTCTTGCCTGAAGAATCCCATGGACAGAGGAGCCTGGTGGGTTACAGTCCATAGAGTTGGACACAACTGAGCAACTTAGCAAGCAAGCGGTAAGTGACATATATACAAACGCTTCACATCCTGTGTTTTCCTCAGCCCTGTGACCAGGACCCTGCACATTCCCCCACCTTCTCAGCCCAAGCCTAAGGCTGTGGCCAGAAGAAGCTGGAGCTGTCTGTGTTCTGCGCTGCCACCTTGCCATCCTCCAGTGTCCCATTGAAACAACAGTACACGTAGTCTTGGGCTTCCCAGGCTAGCCAAGAGAGGCTGTTTCCTAAAGTTTCCCAGACACTGGGAAAAGAATTCTTTTCTTTTAGCTTAAGCATCTGAGCTTGGCACTAGGATGACTAGACGTTGGAGAGGTAGGCTCAGAGCCTATCACCCATGAATCACTGTTCCGATGAAACTGTGCTTTTAGAATTCTTAAAATATTAACACAATGTTTTGGAACACAGTCTCTGTGAGCTGGCTGTGGCTTTGGTTCGGCCTGTGCTCTGGGGTATATGTGTCCAGGATGTCCTCTTTATTATTACAGTAGCCCTTTGGTTGTCTGTATTTGCATAAATGGGGTGCAGTGAAGAATAAGGTGCTTTAGAATTTGAAGCATCGGTTCCAAGATTTTCTGGCAGAGGAGAGCACCTGTTCCCTGTCACTGATTCAGGGGAGCGATCTTGTCATCCCAACCTGTTTAATGTTCTTGGGTATTCTGCACAGAAGGCCAAGTTTCTCATTAATCTGGGTCGTGCTGTTGCTGGGCAGTGGTGGATGTGTGTGTTCTTGCCCAGGCAGAAGGACAGGTGTGACTGAACTGTTGGGTTGATTTATTTGGCTCTTTCTTAGTGTTGCCAAGAGGGTAGACTCTGTAGAGAACTAACTTCAAGTGGCAGACTGAAGGTGAAGAAAGTACAAAAAGCACACAAATTACATGACGGATGCTGTAAAGCCAAATGAATAGGACAATTATATAAGAAATAGGGCCAAAGTAAACTCATGAACGCTTAGCCTGCTTCTCACTTGCAGTGTCCTGGAAGTTCAAATATGTCAAGAAAAGAAAGCACAAACCACGCCGCAATCGAATTCAGTCGCAGAGCTACAGACCAAATGAGGGAGTCCAACTGCCCAGGAAATCTGTTTCCCTCCCTGCTCCTGTTCATTTCAATAAAATTCTTAGTCACTCTTGTGAGATAATTTTAAAAATAGGAGATCTGCAAGGCACTGGCAGGCTACTTGTTGACAAGTTAAAACTGTTAGACACTGATTGTTCCAATGAGGGGGAGAAAACCAACAGAAGTTTCTAGCCTGCATGGCAAGAGCAACCTTTTGGGCATATATTCCTCTTCCTATCATCATTTTCTTGCTCATCAATTCTAAGATTTAATGGGTAAGATCCATTTTTAGGCCATGAAGGAGTCTTCTGGTTTATTCCAAAAGTTCTGGAACAGGGGTTGACAAACTTTTTCAGTAAGTATTTGAGGTTTTGTGGGCATGCAGTCTTCCTCCCAACTACTCAGCTTTATATAACATAGACACAGACAATACATAAACAAATCAGCATGTCTAGGTTCCATCAAACTTTACTTACATAAACAAGTAGTGGGCTAGATTTAGTCTGCTTAACATTGCCCACCCCTTACATACATCTTGAACTGAATGATGGTTTCATAATTGCAGTCAGTCCTTCCTATCTGCAGGGCCCACATCCATGAATCCAACCTACTGCCAAATGAAAATATTTTTTGAAAGTTCCAGAAAGTTCCAAAAAGCAAAGCTTGAATTTGCTGAGTGATGGCAACCATTTACATGACATTTGCCTTGTATTTATAATCATTTACATAGCATTTACATTGTATTATGTATAAGTATTCTAGAGACGATTTAAAGTATATGGGACTGTACAGAAGTTATGTGCAAATATTTTATGTAAAGGACTTGAGCAACCACAGACTTTTGTATCAGCATGGGGTCCTGGAACCAGTCCCCTATGGATACCATGGGGCAATTGCCTATACTTAAGAAAAATTCCACCAAGCCATGGTACACATAAGATTTTGTGCATTTATGTAAATGTTATGACTTCATTTTTTTTAAAGAAATGAGATAAAACTTTTCTTTTTTAAATAGACACAGTGTCATAGATCATCTGGTGAATTCTTCTTAAACTGGTGTCTGGGAATTCCTAGATCCAGTGGTTAGGACTCCATGTTCTCACTGATGAGGGCCTAGGCTCAATCCCTGCTATGGGAATTAAAATCCCATGAGAGGTGCAGTGTGATCAAACCCCCACCCCCCACCCCCCAAAAAAAAACCCACAAAAACTGGTACCTGCCACAGATAAGACATTGATTCAGCAACTTGTAACAAGAAGCCACACTGCAGCAGTTGTTGTTCTCCAGTTGCTCAGTTGCGTCGGACTCTTTGTGACCCCACAAACTGCAGCACGCTGGCTTCCCTGTCCTTCACTATTTCCTAGAGTTTGCTCAAACTCATCTCCATTGAGTCAGTGATGCCATCCAACCATCTCATCCTCTGTTGTCCCCTTCTCTTCCTGCCTTCAGTCTTTCCCAGCATCAGGGTCTTTTCCAATGAGTTGGCCCTTCGCATCAGGTGGTCAAAGGATTGGAGCTTCAGCATCAGTTCTTCCAATGAGTATTAAGGGTTTATTTCCTTTAGGATGGACTGATTGGACTCCTTGCAGTCCAAGGGACTCTCAAGAGTCTTCTCCAACACCACAGGTCAAAAGCATCAATTCTTCAGTGCTCAGCGTTCTTTATGGTCCAACTCTCACATCTGTACATGACTACTGGAAAAACCATAGCTTTGAGTAGATGGAGCTCTGTTGGCAAAGTGATGTCTCTGCTTTTGAATATGCTGTCTAGGTTTGTCTAGCAGTGGTTGAGAAGCTTGCTCTCTCTCTCCCAATAGCTCTGCACCATAGGGATCCAGGCTCTTTCTCGCATGGCCCTGTGACATTAGCTTGTCACCTGTGCCTGCATGGAAAAGGGAAAGGGCGGGGTATAGCCTTTCTCTTTTAAGGTATATCATTTCTTCTCTCATCCCACTAGCCAGAATTTAGCCACTTGGCCATATCTGGCTATCTAGCTCTGAAGAAATCTGGATTTTTAGTCTTTATTCTAGGTAGCCATGAATCAAATAAAGACTGGGCATTTTGTTATTCCAGAAGAAAGGCAGCACAGATATTGGATGTCAACCAGCAATCTGACCTTCATCTGCCAGGGAATATGGTGCTCATCTCCCCCAAGGCTTTCACAAGGCAGTTATCTGGGTGTCCATCGCATATGCCAATGACAAATTAGGGCTTATATGAAAAGGGCCACTTTGCAGATTCTAAGTCAGAGGCACTAGAGAAGATAAACAGTGCTATGCTTATATTTATCCCACCACTTGTAATTATATTTTCATGTAATTACAATATCATTAAAAGTTGACATCCTTCAAAATGAAGCAGAGCCTGTTCTCTTGGGGGGGGGTGAGATTTCTAAACAGGTTGGATAACTATCAGTATGTGGGTGATCACCCACTATAATGAATCTTGAAGTCACGTTAGTGATGATAGCATCTTACTCCAATCCGCAGTCCAGCGCTGGCTTCTTCATGATCCTGGGGAACTCACTGCTCTGCAGAAGGGCAGTCAGGAACCTGAGAGGTGCAGGTGGTGAGGCCTTTGAACAGGACACATCTGCTCTGCAGCCTGGAGGCCAGGCTTGGTGGGAGCCTGTAGGGGATGGTAGGGTCCCTGGGCTGCTGGAAGGAGACCTGGGCTCCAGGCCTCATGCACTGATAACTACAGTGAGTCTCAGGTCCTCATCTATTATATGCTGAGTATTCCCACATTCTTACAGTTATGAACTGAAGTTATTTTTGGATCTCTCCCCATGAAGTCTTGCAAGCCACTCTAACTCCACTTGTCAAAACAAAATTTACTATGCACCTTCCAAATCAGCTCTGGTCTAGCGCCCATTCCATCTCATTATTCTGAAATGCATGCACTTAGTGTTTGAAATGTCTCTGGGTCTGGCTTTAGCTGCCTCTGACTGGAAATTCTTTTCTTCCTTATTTTTGGGGTCAACAGGTCTTTCTTCCAAACAGGGATCCCCTCCACTATGAAGTCTTCCCTGAGACCCTTTCTTCCTCTCATCAGGCTCAGGGCCCTTTCCCTCTGCTGCCGCGCTTTCTTGGACACACTGTGTTAGCCTCATGTTTCCTCTCTGTCTCCTCCTCTTGAGGAGTGAGTTGAATGATCTCTTTCTGAATTTCCACTGTACCTCCAGTGCCAGGCACCATGCCTGCCACATGGAAGGTGACGATGCACGTTGGTGGCTCTTGAGTAATCTTTTGACATGAGGAGACTTGGTGACTTTCCAGTGACGCTTCCAATCATAAAATGTTAGGACTTACAATACCCGGTGTTGGGCATTGTGTTTGAAATATTATTCTGTCGACTAAAAAAACAATGCACAACCTAAAAGTAGAGAGTTATGCTTCATCTGGTGAACAAAACTGAGGACTCGAGCCCAGAAGACAGTGTCTCAGCCAGCCCTGAGGGACTGCTCTAAAGAGGGATGGTACGGGGAGGGAGGAGGGAGGGGGGTTCAGGATGGGGAACACGTGTATACCTGTGGTGGATTCATGTTGATGTATGGCAAAACCAATACAATATTGTAAAGTAATTAGTCTCCAATTAAAATAAATAAATTTATATTTAAGAAAAAGAGGTAAGGGAGGAGTCAGGATACATAGGAATTTTGCAACAAAGACCAAGTCAGAATATTAAAAGATTACTGTTAATTAAAGAAAACCAGACATCTCAGGTTAATGAATTTATAGCTTTTCTGTCTGGGAAGATGCAGGAGTCTGGGCTCACTGAAATCATTCCCTTGATGTACACATCAGGGCCAGTATCCTGTTTTTCTCCATCCTGCATCCCTTCTCGGTGGACACGTGGGGTCGGCTACGGTGGCTGAGGGCTTGATGGCTGCAACTTCCTTTGTTTACTCATATATTTCAGGTGACATAGTTCAGCCACGGTTGTAAGCACAGTGTTGGGAGAAGCTGGGATCGTTATGTCTTCGGCCTCTTGTTTGTAGAAAAGCTGAGGTCTCCCCAGCCTCCCTGACTCACAGAGGAGCAGGCTCCAGCAGGTAATTAGGACAACAGAGTTACAGACCCGGTGTCCGATGCACATTGCCAAGCTGTCTTACAGATACCATAACAGACACCAGAGAGAAAGCTGACTGCATGATGAGCAGACTGCAGCCACGCCATAAACTCTTCCATCTGGAGCAGCACTGAGTTCATGGCAGTTTCCAAGAACTGGCCTTAAAAGAGAATGGGATTAACGTGACTGCTTATAACAATTACATCTTTGTGGGTGTCAAGATCACTGTAGTTTGTTCTGCCCATCTCTGTAAACAGGCAAGTACAACTGTCCGCAAAGAGATGCTATAGACCCACGTCAACAGCTTCCACTCTGTGAAGTCAGGGCCCTGTCAGCACGAAGTTATAGATCTTCATCCATGATCACACAGAAATGGAGTGATGTTCTGACAAGTGGGGATTTATAAGCAGCTTTCGGCAGGAAAAAGCTCTTTGCAGGAAAGTGCTCTCTGCAGGAGGGCCCTTTGTCTTGTCACTAACCTTACACCAGGCACCTCCACGCTCTAGCACATCCTTCAAATCTCTTGATCACACACCTGGCCAAACTAGTTGGTTCTTTTCTCTAGATCAAAGAAGCAGAAATGAAGGATAAGTTATTAACAAATGACCAGATCTCTTCCTTAGCTTCCCTTCCTTCAGTCACCTGGGGGAACAACAACCTGCATGAACAAGAGAGCCTCTAGAGAAAAATCACAAGAAGTCAATGAGCCTGCATGCAGTGGGGAGAGGTGATGATTCTGACTCCCCATCTCAATCATTAACTGGGATGGTGTCTCTTTTTCCTTTTAAAAACTTTCATGGCTAAGCAGAATCTTCGGGGGTGGTTTTGGGGGGATACTGAGTCTACCATCTCTGCAGATTGCCGGCATTCTGCTTAAAAGCAACTTTCCTCCCTACCAACATTTGTCTCTCTGCCTGTAGTATCAATTTCCGAGTAGTGAGTGGCTGGACCTGATTCAGTAACAATCTGCTCTTTGACTTGTGTGACAGACGGAAATGAAGTGAGAGGGACGGTTTCTGCTAGTGGGCTTTGGGCAAAGTACTTGACCTCTTTGAGCCTTGGCATCTTTACATGCAAAATTTAAGTAATTATATCCATGACAGAGTCTGTGGGAATTAAATGACACTGTTTAAAAGAATGGAGAGGGAGCATAGCATAGTGGTTAAAGCAAACACTTGGGAGCCAGATGGAGTTCAAATCCCAGCCTTGATACTTGAAAGCTGTGTGACTTAAGTTAAGTTGCTAAACCTCTCTGCATCACATCCCTTGTCTGTGAAGTGACCATAGTAATAGTGTTGAGATGCTGGGGTGAGTGCTTGTATGTCAAGCACTGTCCTAGACTGCCTGACACAGAACATGTGCTATATGAGAGTTGCTCTTATTATTTGTTCTCACAATACTTAATGCAGAGCCTGTTCATAGCTGGAAGTTAGTAAATGTTGGGTTTTTTTTTTCTCCTGCCCAGGTGCCCTAAGGAGCTGATAGTACCCCCTTTCCCTTATTCTAGCACTCTTACCCTTCCACCCAATCCTATCACAGTCTGTTCTTTATACCCAGTAAAAATCCCAAAGGAAAGACTTCTTTCAGAAAAATAAGGGAGTCAGAAATGACCTCTGATTTCTAGGTTCTACACTGTCACAAATCTGCCCCAGATGTGTTACCTGCCAATGCCCACTGCCCTCTTCTCCTGGAAAGCACCACTTTTCATGTCTCTTCATCCAGGAAGCTGAATCAGGCCATTCTCTGCTCACAGATGGGCCTAGGATTGAGACAATTCAGAGGCCAGCCAGAACTCTAGAATAGGTCTGCTGGGAACAGATGCACTGAGCCACTGAGATTTCACCTTTCAAGATTTGGAACCAGTCATATAGAAAGAACCTGTCCTCACCCTGATACCCAAACAAGACAAAGACAACCACCAAAAAAGAAAATTATAGGCCAATATCTTTGAGGAAAATAGATGAAAAATTCTTGACAAAATATTAGCAAATGAAATCCAACAATACATAAAAAAGATCATACACCACAACCAAGTACGATTCATCCCAAGTTCACAAGAATGGTTCAATACACAAATCAATGCAATACACTACATAAAGAAAAGAAGAGATTAAAAAAGAAAAAAAACCAAGAATCTGCTAGTTTGAAGTGTAGAAAGACAGCTGAGGCAATCTGTGAAGACTAGCTGGGTTGTGTTAGTGGTGGAGGACTTGAATGAAGACCCCAGGGCTGGGACAGCAATGTGCAGGCTCTGAGACACAGAAGTATTGGCATCTGTGACCCTCTATCTCCCTTACCTGTTCCAGGTATGTTCCAATATCCAACCTCTCTTATTTTAGTAGACTGAAGGAGCAAAAAACTTCTTGCAGCCCAAAGACTCGGTGTAAAAGAATTTGAGGAGTCATGTAAAAGACTCTACGTAAAAGTTTCTTGCAGCCAAAAGACTCCATGTAAAATAAATTTGAGGGCTTCAAAGCAAACCTGCTGAGACACGACCTGAGGGGATTTAGCACTGGGGGGAAGAGATAAAGGCTCTGTGCAGTACTCTGATTCCTTCTAAGCAACTTTTAAGATACCAACTTGTAAAGTCAGGTTTTTCCAGAAGAGATAATCAGCAATTTTCCAGGCCATAACATTGAGATGGTGACTGTAAAGGAACAATTCTGTAGATGGCTCAGGCCATATCTGTGCCCAGATGCTGCTAATGAATGACAGGCATACTGAAGACAGTGTCTGAGTATCTTTCCTTTACTCAGCGTTGTGGGGATTAATGTCCTCTTTTCCTGGGTGATGGAGTCCCTTTGATTTATGGTCCTGATTCATGGAAGAGTAGTAAGGAGACTCCCCCTCCATTAAAATGGAAGGGCCTTATGGATTCTTGGGCTTCCCTGGTGGCTCAGCTGGTAAAGAATCCACCTGTAATGCAGGAGACCTGGGTTTGATCCCTGGGTTGGGAAGATCCCCTGGAGAAGGGAATGGCTACCCACTCCAGTATTCTGGACTGGAGAATTCCATGGACTGTATAGTCCATGGGGTCATAAAGAATCGGACACGACTGAGTGACTTTCACTTTATGGTTTCTTGGAGCGTTAGGGTCTAGTTGGGTTTGGATCTCAGCTCTATTACTCATGGCTGGACATGTTACTTATTTGTGTAAACCTTGGTGTCCTCATCTGTCAACTGGTGATAGAAAGATCTTCCATTTAAGGTTCTTGCGAAAATTAAATAAAAATTATTTTGAAAGTAAAGTGCTTAGTAAATCACGGGTAGTGTAATAAGGTTGTCTAAGGTCCAGGAGGCCATATAAGGGAGAAGACAGTTTCATAGTGTAATAATTAAACAGGCCTGGGTTGGACTAGTACAGATCTTGTCGTTATGAGCATAAAAGTGTTAACATAAGATGTGTTTACAAGGTTAACCCGACATTGCTCCTTTGGAATAAACAGATGTTATGATTATACAGTTGGTGAAGAAATAAAGGCACAGAACTGATCATCACAGATCTGGCACTAGAATTTTAAGAACTGGGTGTGTTTCCCTGTCTCTGTTCTACTGCATTCCTGTTAATGTGGCAGTGCCATTTTACCCATTTTTCTTTCATAGCACTAGCCCTTGTGCTATGAATTGACTGAGCATCTCTAAACCTTTGGGTTGTCTAGGCGCCAGAGCTGAATCTACCAAAGGCGGCCTACAACCTCTTGAAGGCCTGACCCTGACTTTCAGGATCATGCTATCAATGGCAGATGTACATCATGGACAGATGGACAGAGGACACATGAACATCCATTCAGGCTTTGACCCTCCTCATGTGTCCAGCCGAGAAGAAACTGAGAAACCTGCCTGGGTGATCTGAACAGTTGTCCGTAACAAATTGGATGGAGATGGGGTTTCTGACAACTGGGAATAAATCCAGCAGCTGACTCAGATGGAAAGGCTGCCAAATGTGTAATGGTCAGTCATCATTCTTGTCTTCCTGTACAGCCTTAAAAAGATGAATTGCTCCAGGCTGTCTGGCTCTCCTGCGAGGTGTCCACTTGGGTATGCCCCAGTGTCCCATTCTGTTCTCCACTCTCAGATTCCCTCATTGACTCTGCAACAAATGTGAGCGCTTTCTCTGGGCTCGATTTCATCAGAAGGAAGAGGTTGAGAGGGAGGAAGAAAAGCCTGCACCTTGGCATAGTCCATGTTCTTTTTCAAAGAACAGGAGAATATGGGTATATTTCTGGCTTTAAATCTGTCTTATCAATTACCAATGAAACTTTACATAAGCAAATTCTTTGACTCTTTTCCAAGCTCACTCAAGGGACTCTGGTGGGATTCAGTTCCTCATAGGTTGCTGGACTGAGGGCCTCAGTTCCTCACTGGCTATTGGCTGGAGTCCTCCTTTAGATCTTGGCCATGTTATCCTCTCTACAGAGCAGCTGACAATATGGTGACTGGCTTCCAACAGTGAGCCAGTGAAAGAGTAAGACAGGAAGCCAGAGTCTCATTTGCAACCTAATCTTGAAAATGCCATCTCCTCATTTCTGCTGTATCCTCTGCATTAGAAGATATGTAGTTAGAAGTCCTTATGTCCAGCTCACCATTACGGAGAGGGGATTACACAAGGGAGGCCATCCTGCAGGCTGTGGACCACTGATGGGAGTGATTGTTTTTCCAATGCTTAACTTTTTTTTAGAGCAGTTTTACTTTCATGGCAAAATTAAAAGGAAGGTAGAGGGATTTTCCATATGCTCCCTGCTCCATATTGTTTTTTTTTTTTTAATACTAATTGCTTTCTTTTTTTCTTTCCTTCATCACAAATTGTTTTCAAGGAAAGCTCTGTAGCCCATGTAACCCTGTCCCTGACTTTCTTTAGGGCCTCTAACAATTCTGATATCTAAATTTAGGAAGGCCAATTGTTCACTGTGTTAAACTGTTCAGTTATTGCCCAGTTGGCTTTGAACCATCTAAACTTAAGGTTAAGCCCTTATCAGTTCAGTTCAGTTCATTTCAGTTCAGTCGCTCAGTCATGTCTGACTCTTTGCGACCGCATGAATTGCAGCACTCTAGGCCTCCCTGTCCATCACCAAATCCCGGAGTTCACTCAAACTCACGTCCATCGAGTCGGTGATGCCATCCAGCCGTCTCATCCTCTGTTGTCCCCTTCTCCTCCTGCTCCAATCCCTCCCAGTATCAGGGTCTTTTCCAATGAGTCAACTCTTCACTTCAGGTGGCCAAAGTACTGGAGTTTCAGCTTTAGCATCAGTCCTTCCAATGAACACCCAGGACTGATCTCCTTTAGAATGGACTGGTTGGATTTCCTTGCAGTTCATGGGACTCTCAAGAGTCTTCTCCAACACCACAGTTCAAAAGCATCAATTCTTCGGTGCTCAGCTTTCTTCACAGTCCAACTCTCACATCCTTACATGACCACTGGAAAAACCATAGCCTTGACTAGATGGACCTTTGTTGGCAAAGTAATGTCTCTGCTTTTGAATAAGCTATCTATGTTGGTCATAACTTTCCTTCCAAGGAGTAAGCATCTTCTAATTTCATGGCTGCAATCACCATCTGCAGTGATTTTGGAGCCCCCCAAAATAAACCCTGACACTTGTATCCACTGTTTCCCCATCTATTTCCCATGAAGTGATGGGACCAGATGCCATGATCTTAGTTTTCTGAATGTAAACCCTTATACTACAACTCAAATATTCACTAAAATAATTTAATATTAAGGCATCTGCCTTTATAATACATGACTCAAATATTCACCAAAATAATTTAGTATTACAGCACAGGAGATAACATATTTCCCAAGTGTTGAAGAGAGTAAAAATACCCCCAAATTACTAAATTCAGAAAAGTTAAGGGCAGTAAGGGGTGATCAGTACGCTATTATTTAAAGAAACAATATGAGAAAGGTTAAATAGAGGGTGAAAACTCTTATTTTGTAATCCCCAAAGTTGTGGTCCTCCTGTTAAATTGTTATATCATATAGAATTTCAGGTCAATTTCAGCCTGAAGTCAAAGTGGCAGCTTCCCAATCTGATCCATTTGAGGCTGATGTTCTCTACTTGAAATGGAGGACCTTAGTCCAAGGTTACTTGTAATCTGGGTAATATTGGTACATGAACCCTGCCTTTCAGCCCTTCCCCCAGCCAATACTCAGCTTTGTGCTACGTGCGAATTTTGTAAAAAAGTGTAACACGGTGATCCTGGTTAGGAGTGGATTTTATTTAAAGCTTTGGGAGAAACTTGAAGAACAGATTCTGGAAAAATAGATGACTAAACATTAGGGATTGGATTTTTGCTTCCTAAAAGGTAGACATGTGGACTTACACTTGAGACAAATTGTCCCTTTGCTTTTAAATATTACCATGGGCCTTCTAAGCAAGTGGTATATACTGTTATCGGGGAAGGCTAGAACATGATCCAGAAACTAGATTTTCATGGAGATCCCAGGACTCCTGTTTGATTGTGTGCGCTGCATGCATTTTGGCTATATAAACTGTGTGCATCTTTCAGCTGGGCTAGTTCTCTGATGAATTCACACTTTCTGGGGAATGAGCTGTGAGTTTTCTCAGCAAATTTAACTGTAAGTTACTGTTTGTTTGGGAGGAGTCTTGTGTGTTCTCCGTCTAGTAGCTGTTTACAGGAGACCCAAGGTTGAGAACTTGAGAACTGAGGGAAGAGCCTGCAGGCATGAGTTCCAGCTCAGCTTGGATCACTGCCTTACACACCAGCTCTAGTAGAGGACACAAAAGCACCCCACACACTGCCCGCTTGATACCACTATCCTGTCACAATCATTCCTGGCCCACCTGACTGAACTGCTGTCTTAAATGCCCCTCAACTTGGGATATGTATAATTAGACTATTTTCTTCTGATGATATTGAGGGCCCACGTTTCTAGGGAGTGGATGGTCACAGTGTATTTCATCATGGATGGAGTTTAATTTTAGAACAGAAAATAAGGATTGGGGAAGGAGACCCCTTGAACTTGGATGATGGAAAATACTCCCACCGACTGTCTCAGTCCCTGTCTGGGTAAGCAGTTCTCTATATTCCTCTTTGTCACCTGCTCTCTGAGGCAGAGATCATGTCTGCTTTGCTTATCACTGTATCTCCACGCCATAAGTAATTTATTGCTATAAGCAATAAATACATACTTGCTGAATGAATGAGTGAAAGAATGAATAAAAGCTAAAGCTGTTGACCAGAGTATGGCTAAAGATACCATCCTAAAGTAATTATATTTTAAGTTACAAGATTTCTTCCTCATTCTCATTATTCTCATTCTCAAGGTTTTAAAGGAAAAACAAAAACAAATGGATCCACTTGTTCCCCATCTTTTAAGGAACAACCATTTGGGGGTCCTATTTATAGAATGTTCTCTGTAGCTGGGTGGAAATGAGTTGGTTTTACTTTTGTATGGGGACAAGCTTTGAAAAGAGGATATCACGATTCAGTAAAACAAAAAAAGAAAGCAAGTTTAGTCTTCAAATCATTTTCTATCCTGCATCATAACAAAGAGTTTGTATTTAATGCTGGATCCCGAAACAAAAGTTTGTGCAGGGGTCAACTGTCCCCCACCCAAGTTGGTTTCCTTCCAGAAGCAGGCAGACTGTCAGACCCCGGGAGGGGAGATGGACCCCTGCAGGAGGGGCTTTGAGGATAGCTATTCTTCCGGAAAGTACACCATGTCTGTTTCTGGTTTGGCTTTTCAGTTTCCTGGACTCACTCTTTTGAGCAGAGGGAGCAAAGCCTAGTTAAATAGTACAGCTCAATCAAACCCCGGTGCTGAATCCCCATTTCAAATGGTTTCAATGCACTGAACTCTCCCAGCTCTCAGAACTTTCCCTTGGTTCCCTGTGGAGGGTGGGTCTTTGAGTCCTGGGAGACTTCTCACATTCTGCTGTTCAACAGCTGTTTCCAGAGGCCTGTTATCCTCACACCCACACAAGACTGGAAATAGCAGCGTGTCCCTCCCCGAACAGTCTGTGCTTTCAAAGGCACTGTTTGCTCAGTCCTGCCTTTCCGTTTCTTTCATTTTCCTTTTTGGTAAACAAGGAATCAGGCTATTCTGCTTACGTGGTTATAAGTTATTTTCAAAATGCTCTGACCAGGGTAAGCAATGGAATATATAAATGCAATGGATGTAAATTAGGGAAACAACCAACTTGTGATGCTTGCTTTTTTAGAAAGTGTTGACTCTTCAGGCAAAAACGATATTGTTGTGTTGATCAAGCCTGTATTGGAGACACTGGGGCTTATTTCTGAAGATTTATGGAAAAATAGCTTCCTACAATGGCACGGTCTGCCCCTGACATTTGCTTTTCAAGGCTTTTTCTGTTGCCAATCCTTTCTGATTTTTAGTTTAAAAAAAAAGAGATAAATTCACAGAACATGAAATCAACCATTTTAAAGGGAACAATTTGGTATAAAGGGAACAATTTAGTATAAAGGGAACAATTTATTTTAATAGTATGTTTGCAATGTCGGGCAACCACCACCTCTGCCTAGTTCCAAAATGTTTTCACCACCCACAAAGAAACTTCTGGCCATTAAGCTCTAATTCCCTATTCCTTTCTCTTCTCCCAGCCCTGAGCAACCACCATTCTGCTTTTGTCCTCTTTGTATTTACCTATTCTGGATACTGCATATAAATAGAATCATATGTTATATAATCTTTTGTATCTGTCTTCACTCAGTGAAATGGTTCACTCATGTTGTGGTACATATCAGTATTTCATTCCTTTTTATGACTGAGTAATATTTATCATATGTATACACAACATTTTATTTCTCCATTCATCTGTTGATGGACATCTGTGTTGTTTCTACCTTTTGGATATTCTGACTAATCCCACTGTAAGCACTGATGTACAAGTATTTGTTTAAGTCCCCATTTCCATTTTCCTGAGTATTTGCCTAGGAGTAGAATTGTTGGGTCTTATGGTCATTCTTTGCTCCACTTTTTCAGGAATTGCCAAGCTGTTTTCCATAATGGCTGTGCCATCTTATATTCCTGCCAGTAAAGCACTACGGCTCTAATTTCTTCATATCCTCACCACCACTTGTTCTCGGCCACTCTTTTGATTACACTCATCCTTGTATGTTTGAAGTGGCATCTCATTGTGGTTTTGATTTGCATTTCCCTAATGACGAATGATGTTGAATATCTTTTTAGGTATTTACTGGCTATTTGTATATCTTCTTAGAAAAAATGTCTATTCAAGTCCTTTGTCCATTTAAAAACTGACTTGTCTTTTTTGTTGTATCTTAAGAGTTCTTTATATATTCTGGACATTAGCCCCCTTATCAGATGTGTGATTTGCAAATATTTTATCCCTCTCTGTAAGTTGTCCTTTCATTTTTTGAAAATTGAAATACAGTTGACTTATAATGTTGTGCTGGTTTCAGGTGTACAACAAAGTGATTCAGTTATTATGTCTCTTTCCTTTTGTAGATGCTTTTCCCTTGTATTACAAAATATTGAGTATAATTCCCTGTACTAAACAGTAGGTCCTTGTTGGCCACCTATTTCATCCATAGTATATGTAACTATTTCATACATAGTATATGTATATGTTAATCCCAAGCTCCTAATTTATCACTGTCTGTGTTTTTCAATTTCTTGATTATGTTCTTTGATGCAAAAAAGTTTTTTAACTTTCATGAGGTCTAATTTCACTGGTCTTTTCTTACACAAAGGCATGAAGATATAGAGGAAAGGGGCTACTTATTTCTGGGTCTAGCTGACTAGCTGTCTTATTTGACCCTCAGAATACTGTTGGAATATGTTTGTCCTATCTGTAAAACTGCATCTATTGGTTTTGTTTGAAGATGAATTTTTTAAAACCATCATGGTTTTATGTTTTACCTGTCTTAGGTTAGGAAACTCTATTTTAAATCTAGAGCTTCTGGACTGGAATATGTCATTTACCACTGGGGCTTAGAATACATGGTTGTTTAAGAAAAGATGGAGTTGACGCCACCCAGTACTGTCTTTGGGCTTCCCTGGTGGCTCAGATGGTAAAGCGTCTGCCTGCGATGTGGGAGACCCAGGTTCAATCACTGGGTCGGGAAGATCCCCTGGAGAAGGAAATGGCAACCCACTCCAGTAGTCTTGTCTGGAAAATCCCATGGACAGAGGAGCCTGGGAGGTTATGGTCCATGGGGTCGCAAAGAGTCAGACACGACTGGGAGACTTCAGTACTGTCTTCACTCAGACCTCCCTTATGGACTGCAACTGCCCACATGACGTCTTTCCATGGGTGTCTAATAAGCAAATTTAGAATATTCCAGATCAAACCCTTGTTTTCTATCTCACCCTTTCCATCCTCAGTCCCCTCAGTTTTCTACATGTTGGCAAATAGTGGCTTCATTCTTCCAGCAGCTCATGCTACAAATATTGGATTTATCCTTGATTCTCTTGCTCTCACAGCCTCTATCAGATGATTAGTAAATTCTGCTCATTCAAAGCATCGATCGATCTTGAGTTGGACGCCTCACCTCAAGGCATAACAACCAGCTAAGCTACACCTTACTAGCCTAGGTTCTCCACAGTCTCCTCACTCGTCTCCCTGTTCCCTCCTCAGTGTGGTCTCCACATAGAGCCAGAGGGATCCCTTCAAAAAGAACTCTTGTCAGCTCACTTAGTTCCTGTGCTCCGGGTCCTTTTCCATTTTGCCGTGTTCTAGCCCCGCAGACCTTGCGTGGTTTCCTGAGCCCTCCACTGGCTGTGTACCGCTCTGTTCTGCCTGGAGCACTGTCCCTCCCCATGGCCTGAGGGCTCACCCCTCGCTGCCTTTGAGGCTATGTTCAAAGTTCCCTGGATCTGAGAGTCAGCTTGACACCCCTAAATGAGAGAGTAACTCTTCCTTCCCCACAAGTCCTCCTGCATGCTCCCCTGCCTGCTCAGCACTACCTACCTTCTGACTCTCCTTTCTTTGGCCTTGCCTCACTTCACAAACAGCTCTTTTTACATAGCATGTAATAGATATTTATTGTTTGCCATTATTTGTTTCCTCTCTCTCTCTCTCACACACACACATGCACAGATTTAGATCCAACTGAACAGCTGAAGGAAGAAAAATTTTGCATTCCATGTACTTGTGTGACTTGTCAGCATCAATATAAAAACTAAAGGGACTGAAGGTATAGTTGTTTTCGCTTCACAAGGACCTTGAAGGTCGATACTGCAGTGGTGCTTCCTCTGAGTTACCGAGTTTATTAATTTTTAAGCAGGAGTGTCTCCATTCATGGGATGGAGTCCATTGTGCTCCTAATCTGCTCCCTGGAGATCCCCAAGTACACATTCATACAATAGGCTGCACTACTCCGAAGACTCCATTGTGGATTTCCATGGAGAGTCCCAGAGGATTAAAGCAAAGTCTTAGAGCTTATGGGAAGCGACCCAGCCTTGTGATCTGTCAGGCCCCCGAGTCAGCTCGGACATTAATGATCACAATTCACAAGACTCCAGGAGCTGCGATCTTATCAAATGTAAGAGAGTGTCCAACAAGACAGCAAGTCCTTTTGCTTCTTCTTTTGGTAGCACAAAGCAGACTCAGATGAGTACTTTCAGGTCTTACAGCTTTTCTCTGACCCTTTTCCATTGGGGAGAAAGAGTCCGGCAGTAGTGTTTGGGGTCATCAATATGTTCCAGGTAGAAGGCTCAAAGGAGACTAGCTGGAAGTGCTGGAGAGAACTGAGTACACTATACCCATTTCACAGACTGAGAAACTAAGACCTGCAGCCCAAGTAGCTGGCTTTCCTAAACCTAGTTTTCCAAGGGTAAACGATTGCTTTTGTAAAATGTTAGCGATGCACAGTGGCTTTCAAGCATGGTCTCTGAACCAGCGGCAGCAGGAGCACCCAGGAAATGTGCTTACTAAATCCCAGACTTACTGAATCTGAAACTCTTACTGGGTCTGAAACTCTGAGGCTGTGCTCCAGAAGATTCTGGTGCATGCTCAAGGCGGAAAAGTTCTGGTTTAGCGGCTGCTATTGGAGTCTTGCTTCATACCTTAGGATCCATTTCACTAAGTGCTGCAGCTAAGGGCTCACATCGGACATCTTCTCCCAAGGATGCACTTGGGCAACTGGTGTTGCCTCCACTGGAGAGGCACACCACACACAGACACACACACAGGGTGGCCAACGACTGATTGCTCCAGGTTACCAAAGCCCCCTTGCCCTAAGATGGGACAGACTCCGCTATGTTGTTTACATCCCAGAACTACACATGGGATTCAGCAGAGAGAGGGGAATTCAGTTCAGTTCAGTCGCTCAGTCATATCTGACTCTTTGTGACCCCATGGACTGCAGCATGCCAGGCTTCCCTGTCCATCACCAACACCTGGAACGTATTCAAACTAATGTCCATCAAGTCAGTGATGCCATCCAACCATCTCATCCTCTGTGGTCCCCTTCTCCTCCTGCCTTCAATATTTCCCAGCATCAGGGTCTTTTCCAATGAGTCAGTTCTTCGCATCAGGTGACCAAAGAATTGGAGTTTCAGCTTCAGCATCAGTCCTTCCAGTGAATATTCGGGACTGATCTCCTTTAGGATGGACTGGTTGGATTTCCTTACAGTCCAAGGGACTCTCAAGAGTCTTCTCCAACACCACAGTTCAAAAGCATCAATTCTTTAGCACTCAGCTTTTCTGATAGTCCAAATCTTACATCCATACATGACGACTGGAAAAACCATAGCTTTGACCACATGAACCTTTCTCAGCAAATCATGTCTCTGCTTTTTAATATGCTGTCTAGGTTGGTCATAGCTTTTCTTCCAAGGAAGCAAGCATCTTTTAATTTAATGGGTGCAGTCACCACCTGCAATGATTTTGGAGCCCCCCCAGAATAAAGTCTCTGACTGTTTCCGTTGTTTTCCCATCTATTTGCCATGAAGGGATGGGACTGAATGCCATGATCTTAGTTTTCTGAATGTTGAGTTTTAAGCCATTTTTTCCAGTTTCCTCTTTCACTTTCATAAACAGGCTCTTTGGTTCTTCTTCACTTTCTGCCATAAGGGTGGTCTTATCTGCATATCTGAGTTTATTGATACTTTTCCTGGCAATCTTGATTCTAGGTTGTGCTTAATTCAACCTGGCATTTCGCATGATGTACTCTGCATATAAGTTTAATATGTAGGGTGACAGTATACAGCCTTGATGTAGTCCTTTCCCTATTTGGAGACAGTCTGTTGTTCCATATCCAGTTCTAACAGTTGCTTCTTGACTTGCATACAGGTTTCTCAAGAGTCAGGTCAGGTGGTCTGGTATTCCCATCTCTTGAAGAATTTTCCACAGTTTGTTGTGATCCACACAGTCTAAGGCTTTGGTATAGTCAATAAAGCAGAAGTAGATGTTTTTCTGGAACTCTTGTTTTTTTGATGATCCAGTGGATGTTGGCAATTTGATCTCTGGTTCCTCTGCCTTTTCTAAATCCAACTTGAACATCTGGCAGTTCACAGTTCATGTACTGTTGAAGCCTGGCTTGGAGAATTTTGAGCATTACTTTACTAGCCTGTGAGATGAGTGCAATTGTATGGTAGTTTGAGCATTCTTTGGCATTGCCTTTCTTTGGGATTGGAATGAAAACTGACCTTTTCCAGTCCTGTGGCTGAGTTTTCCCTACTTGCTGGCAGAGTGCAGCACTTTCACAGCATCATCTTTCAGGATTTGAAACAGCTCAACTGGAATTCCATCACCTCCACTAGCTTTGTTTGTAGTCATGCTTCCTAAGGTCCACTTGACTTCGCATTCCAGTATATCTGGCTCTAAGTGAGTGATGGTGGTTATTTGGGTCATGAAGATCTTTTTTGTATAGCTCTTCTGTGTATTGTTGCCACCTCTTCTTAATATATTCTGCTTCTGTTAGGTCCATACCATTTCTGTCCTTTATTGTGCCCATCTTTACATGAAATGTTCCCTTGCTACCTCTTATTTTTTTTGAAGAGATCTCTATTCTTTCCCATTCTATTGTTTTCCTCTATTTCTTTGCACTGATCACTGAGGAAGTCTTTCTTATCTCTCCTTGCTGTTCTTTGGAACTCTGCATCTTTGCAGGAGATGGCAAGAGTGAACATAAACATTTTAGGAATCAGTGAGCTAAAATGGAATGGAATGGGTGAATTTAACTCAGATGACCATTATGTCTACTACTGTGAGCAGGAATCCCTTAGAAGAAATGGAGTAGCCATCACAGTCAACAAGAGTCCAAAATGCAGTATTTAGATGCAATCTCAAAAATGACAGAATAATCTCTGTTCGTTGCCAAGGCAAACCATTCAATATCATAGTAATCCAAGTCTATGACTTAACCAGTAGTTCTGAAGAAGCTGAAGTTGAATGGATCTATGAAGACCTACAAGACCATCTAGAACTAACACCCAAAAAAGATGTCCTTTTCATCATAAGGGACTAGAGTGCAAAAGTAGGAAGTTAAGAGATACCTGGAGTAACAGGCAAATTTGGCCTTGGAGTACAAAATGAAGCAGGGCAAAGGCTAACAGAGTTTTGCCAAGAGAATGCACTGGTCATAGCAAACACCCTCTTCCAACAACACAAGAGGAGACTCTACACATGGACCTCACCAGATGGTCAATAGTGAAATCAGATTGATTATATTCTTTGCAGCCTAAAGATGGAGAAGCTCTATACAGTGCTTCTATACAGACCTGTATAGAGCTCCTGCTCTATACAGACCAGGAGCTGACTGTGGCTCAGATCATGAACTCCTTATTGCCAAATTCATACTGAAATTGAAGAAAGTAGGGAAAACCACTAGATCATTCAGGTATAATCTAAATCAAATCCCTTACAATTATACAGTGGAAGTGAGAAATAGATTCAAGGGATTAGATCTGACAGACAGAGTGCCTGAAGAACTATGGACAGAGGTTCATGACATTGTTCAGGAGGCAGTGATCAAGACCATCCCCAAGAAAAAGAAATGCAAAAAGGCAAAATGGTTGTCTGAGGAGGCCTTACAAACAGCTGAGAAAGGAAGAAAAGCTAAAGGCCAAGGAGAAAAGGAAAGGCATACCCATTTGAATGCAGAGTTCCAAAGAATAGCAAAGAGAAAGGAGAGGCTACTCCTTAAATTACATCTTGCTTTCTTCCCATTTCTGTTTTTCTCACTCCCTTACAGATTTCTCCTGTGAGCAGCCCCCGATAAACCCCATGCCCAAGGACCCCCATTCGAGGCTCTGCTTCTGGGGAACATGACCGAAGAGAGCAAGTTCATTTCAAAGATAGTCCTCTTATGAACATGTGGACCTGGGTGAATAAGAATATCTACTGAGATTTGGGCAACTCATGTACATTGGTTTGAGACTTGTGTCCACAGTTGTCATATTTCACCTTTAATGTTGAAGCTTTCCTTAACTACATGGCAATTCAATCTCATTTGGGTTGATTCCAGGTGAGACAAACTGGCTGATGTATGATCTCCTTTTAACGAGTCAGAGTTGCTGGTGGAAGTGTGCCATGCAGTCTGGTTTTCTTGAGGTTGGAAATAGACAGTGAATTCAATGTAGTCATTAGGGAGATCCACTGCATCTGTTTTGGGTCATTCTCAGGAGACGCATATGGAATGTGTGAAGATCTGGTTCCAAGGGTCAGTTCTTCTGTGGGAAAGGGCCACGAGAAGTCCAAGTCTAAGCTCCAAAGGTGCCTATTGAGTGCCTCTCCCAGCCTTAACATCATGAAGGAAGGAAGCCCCAGGGAGTTCTCCATCAGGGACTGGAACCAAGATTCAGTGAAGAGTCTTTTCCTGGGATGATCTCTCATCTCCCTGGAATTCTGGGTTCCCACAAAACCTCACACAGATGGTGCAAGTTTGATTCTGGGCTTCTGGAACTTGAGCCACACCCCAAGTGAAATTTACCTCTAGGTTGGCCAGGAGGCACTTTTTCTAATGTTTCTTTTTCCTTGCCCTTCTTGATCAGCTCTGGAGTCAAGAATTGGTGTGGAACAGTCTTATGTTTCCAAAATGATGGCAACAAATTGTCACCATCACCACCTCATAGGGTTGGGAAAAGATTCATGTAAATTTTTCAGCTTTTAAGATGAACAAGACAAAACTATATTTAAAAGAATCTATCCTCCTAGGAATATGCTGTAAAAGCTAGTTCTTGCTATTAGGACATTCTTTTTAACAAACCTGAACATCTCACCTTGCAAATTAAGTTAATTTCATTTTAGTTAGTCTTTGCAGGTCTGTCTACTGAGATTTCCTGCTTCAAAGCACTAGGAGGAAAAGCCAAAACTTTGTTGAGAGAAATTATATAAATGGGAGTTTATTTGAAGGATTAGCCTGCTTTTCATTTCTAGAGACTCTTAGTTTGATTCTTGGTGGGCCACTGGAGAGCTGAACACTTTAGTCATACTGTGGAGCAGTTGCTTTTGCCGGAAAATGCAGGGATGTTCACCCTTTCTAGCTTCACACAGAGGGATCTCATAATAAACACCTCTAGCTTACCAGAAATCTCATTTATTACAGAGATGATGTACCCCATGTGAAGACCTGCATGGGAATGTTCTTTGAGTTCTATGTACTAGGAGAATCTTGACTTCCTCAGAGTTACTGGCAGGCTTTATTTCTTAGACAACATGAATCACACATTGGACTATATTTTCCTTTTATGAGTGGGCCATCAGAAAGCTTAGAGCCAAATTTTTGGCTCATCTTTGAAAAGGAGCTTGCATAATTTTTCTTCCCTATCTCTCCCATGGTTTTGTCTATCTGCATTTTTACAGGCCCTGCGTTTCAAGTTTTATCTCTACTTCATCTTAGGAAGTCTAGGGAGCCATCTGGCATCGTTTAGATATCAAGACAGAGATAAAATATAGCATAAGCATTATAATTATCCCTAATCCTGAAAACCTCTATCAAACTACCTGTCACTCATCTTTAATAAAAGTACTAATTATACAACTCGACAGCAAAAACACTATTAAAAATGGGCAGAAGATCTGAATAGAGGTGACCTTTGAACAACATGGGTTTGAACTACATGGGTCCACTTATCTGTGGGTTTTTTTTCAATAAACATATTGCACATTTTTTTGGATTTTCAAATTGTCGACTCGCAGATGAATTGTATAGACTAGAAATATGGAAAAAAACTCAGCAAAAGTTAGGTATGTCATGAATCCTAAGATATATGTAGCTACTAGTCTATCCTTATACAGGCATAAGGTGAGAGATATTTAATATAAAATTAGTAATGTATTATTTTTCTTACTGTTTTATAACTTTGCTTTCAAAAGCTTAACTACTATATAGTATGTGTCTCTCTTGCCACTGGAGAAATTTTATCAGCCTAGTATCACATTGTTTTTTAAAAAAGTAAAAATGTTGCCAATATTGTATAATGAATATGACTCATTTATTAATATATGCTAGGCTACCTGGAAGCAACTATATATATATTAATGAGGCAACCATAAAGCAAGCATACTGCTGTTTCTTTGTTATCAATGCATGAATTATTACACCTGTAAATAAATAAAATTTTCTTTTTCCTATTACCTTTTAATGTTTGATGTCTTGTGTTAGTAATATGTATAATATCAATAGTCTTTTGTATCAATCATATAAGATAATAATGATGTAGGTACTGACAGACAAGTCATCTTGTAAACAGACGATAAACTTATTGTATCAATAAACATAGTACAGTACTGAAAATGTATCTTCTTTTCCTTATGATTTTCTTAATAACATTCTCTTTAGCTTACTTCATTCTAAGAATACAGTACATAATACACATAATATACAAAGTAGGTGATTGATCATTTATGGTATCAGTAAGGCTTCCAGTAAACAGTAGGCTATTAGTGGTTAAGTTTGAGAAGTCAAAAGTATGCCTGTGGAATCAGTGCCCTTAATTCCCATGTTGTCCAAGGGTCAATAGTAGACATTTTTCCAAAGAAGGCATACAGATGACAGGTACGTGAAAAGATGCTCAACATTACTAATCATCAAGGAAATGCAAATTAAAACCATAAATCGATATCACCTCACACCTATTTGAATGGCTATTATCAAACGGATAAATGTTGGTGAGAATGTGGAGAAAAGAGAACCCTTGTGCACTGGTGATGGGAATGTAAATTGGTGCAGCCACCGTGGAAAGCGGTATGGATATGAAGGTTCCTAAAAAAGTAAAAACAGAACTACCATATGATCCACTACTCCCACTTCGGGTTTATCTAAGTATCTGAGTATCTATCCAAAGGAAACAGAAACAGTAACTTGAAATCATGTATGCACTCCCATGTTCATTGCAGCATTGTTTACAGTAACCAAGATATGGAAACAACCTAAGTGTCCATTATCAGAGGAATGGATAGGAAAATGTGGTGTGTATACACACACACACACAATGGAATATTACTCAGTCATAGAAAAGAATGAAATCTTGCCATTTTTGACATGTAAGGACCTTGAGGGCATTCAGTTCAGTTCACTTCAGTCGCTCATTTGTGTCTGACTCTTTGCGACCCCATGAATCACAGCACACCAGGCCTCCCTGTCCATCACCATCTCCTGGAGTTCACTCAGACTCATGTCCATTGAGTCCGTGATGCCATCCAGCCATCTCATCCTCTGTCGTCCCCTTCTCCTCCTGCCCCCAATCCCTCCCAGCATCAGAGTCTTTTCCAATGACTCAACTCTTCACATGAGGTGGCCAAAGTACTGGAGCTTCAGCTTCAGCATCATTCCTTCCAAAGAAATCCCAGGGCTGATCTCCTTCAGAATGGACTGGTTGGATCTCCTTGCAGTCCAAGGGACTCTCAAGAGTCTTCTCCAACACCACAGTTCAAACGCATCAATTCTTTGGCGCTCAGCCTTCTTCACAGTCCAACTCTCACATCCATACATGACCACAGGAAAAACCATAGCCTTGACTAGACAGAACTTAGTTGGCAAAGTAATGTCTCTGCTTTTGAATATACTATCTAGGTTGGTCATAACTTTTCTTCCAAGGAGTAAGTGTCTTTTAATTTCATGGCTGCAGTTATACTAAGTGAAATAAGTCAGAAAAGACAAATATAGTATGATCTTACTTATATGTGAAATCTACAAAAAATTCATAGCCTCATAGATACAGAGAACTAATTGGTGATTGGGAAAAATGAGTGAAGGGGGTCAAAAAGTAGAAAATAAATAAGTTCTGGGGATGTATAGCATGGTGACTATAGTTAATAATATTGTACTTGAAAGTTGCTAAGAGACTAGATCTTAAAAGTTGTCATCACACAGCCACTATGAAAAACAATAAGGAGATTCTTTAAAAACTAGGAAGAAACCTACCATATGATCCAGCAATCCCACTACTGGGCATATACCTGAAGAAAACCAAAATTGAAAAAGACACATGTACCTCAGTGTTCATTGCAGCACTATTTACAATAGCTAGGCAACCTAGATGTCCATCGACAGATGAATGAATAAGCTGTGGTACATATATATACAATGGAATATTACTCAGCCATAAAAAAGAACAAAATTGAGTCAGTTCCTGAGAAGTTCAAGAGGGAGGGGACATATGTATACTTATGGCTGATTCCTGTTGTTGTATGGCAGAAACCAACATGATACTGTAAAGCAATTATCCTTCAATTAAAACAAAAAGAAAACAATAAAATAAAACCATCTTTTTACAATGAAAAAAAGACACCAAAATACAGGGAGAAGATGACCATGTGATTAGCCGTGTGAAGGCAGAGACTGGAGTTATGCTAACAGGCCAGTGAGCAAGCAGAGTTACTCAGAGCTAGGAAGAGGCAAGGAAGCACCCTTCCCAGAAGTTTCAGAGCAAGCACAGCCCCGCTGACATCTGGATTTCAGATTCTAGCCTTCAGAACTATGAGAGTAAATTTGTTGTTTTAAGCACCTCGGGGGGGGGCGGGCCGGAAATTTTCTGAACCATAAATTTTTACATGTACACATTTGCATGTCCCTAGATATTAAATTTGTTTGATTAGGAAAAAAAAAAGTTCTCATCACAAGAAAAAGCTTTTCTAACTGTGTATTGGTGATGGATGTTAACAAGACTTATTGGGGGTGATCATTCCACAATATATACAAACATCAAGTCATTAATGTTGTACACCTGAAACTAATATCATGTTGTCAGTTATACCTCAATAAAAAAAGAAGTACAACATAAATTATGGAGCAGCTTACATTCTGAAATGGGGTTAGACTATGGCCATACTACCCTGAATGTGCCCTGTCTCGTCTGAAACGGGGTTAGAGTTTACAAGAGCAATTAAAATGTTGGTTCTGGTGACAAGCTCATGGAAGACCCACATATAGGATCACTGAGAAAGGCAAGCTGGCCCTTATCAAATGTGCAAAAGCAAAATGAGCAGGAAAACAACGTTTCTAACTATTTAAGAAAATACTGCAAACAGACAACATGATGATGTCAGAGCATGAAAGACAGAGGGAGCGGCTGGGAGAGAGGTCCCATGAGACTTTGCAGCATGGATCTCCTGGTGTCAGCCCCTGGATGAATAAACAGAAACCTGGTGACCTTGACAGTGTATCTACTGCAAAAGCACTGTGTGCTTGATCTTAAACAATTTGTCTGTCCCTTGATAGAGATTTGCAAGAGGTGGTCTGATCATCATGGTCTAGAATGTGTTTTCTTCTCTGTATATCACTTATTTTTATTTTTGCATATCACTTATTTTTAAATGAATATTTGAGGAGCCAGATCCAGTGGGGAAAGAAGTCTGGGGGAAGAATGAGAAGGGGAAGGGAGTTATCGGAACTGTGCAGTGACCATGAACAATTTCCTCTTTATTTTTTGCTTTTTTGGTTGTTTTGGGGGACACCACCCAGGAAACAGTTTTGAAGAAAAGCACAAGCAAGAATAATACTTAATAAAAATACTGAGCATGTACTATTTCCCCCACGAAATCTAACCATGACCAATGATAGAAAACTCGACTTTTGGAAAAACTCAGGACCAAAAATACACAAGGATAGTGTTAGGACTTAAGTGAACTTTAGGCCACTGGGATGGAATTGTGAAGATATGAGTTGGAAATGGTTGAAAGAGTTCATCAAAGCAGGTCCTTGTTTATAACTTTCAATTCAGCATTTTTTCCCTACTAGTTACTGAAAATGCTGCAGAAGCTAAATGTAAAAACCGGAAACCTCTCTTCCATGGGTATTTCCCCTTACATTGCTTTAGTCAATCCTCTTTTGCCCCATGGATCATTCTTGCCAGTGGCCTTGAGAAACCCCAGAGCCCAGGCTCTCCCTGTCTCATGCACATGCCCAGTCCTTTCCAGAGAGGAAGCCGAAGAGTCTGCTCTGTCTTCACGCTTTTATCTCCTCTAAGCAGAGACCTCCAAGTTGGCAAGAGGGAAAGTGGAAAACCAACTCAAGTCAGTACCAGAACCGTACCAAATGCTCAGGAATGGTGGAAGCATGTGTGTCTGGAACTGGGAGATGGAACTAAGTATGTCACACAATACAATGAACAAACAACTGTCCCACGTATATCTGCTGCCACAAATAATACTGCATAACAAAACACTCCAAAACTCAGACTTAAAAACCAACCATTTACTATGGCTCATGAGGCTATAGGATGACTATTTTTTGGTGCAGCAAAACGTAGGTGGACTTGTGAAAAATATCTCAACAAGATGCAACAGACCCCCAGCAGAGGGTAGAAGGCTTTTATTCCAGAAATGGTGAATCAGTGGGATTAGACTCTGGGTATTATTCTGGAAACACAGTCTGCACTCAGATGGGAAACACCAAAGAGGCAGATCCCTGCCTCTTACTGGGATCTCAGACTGTCAATCAGACTTATAGGTGCCAGGCAGGACATGGAAAGTCCTCTCTCTGAAAACCTCTTATAGCGTGGCCCCTGTCTGGGGTCTAAGTATGCCACACAATATAATGAACAAACAAACAACTGTCTTATGTGTATCTACTGCCACAAATAATACTGCATAACAAAACATCCCAAAACGCAAACTTAAAAACCAAGCATTTATTATGGCTCACGAGGCTATAGGATGACTATTTTTTTACTGCGTTTCAGCACACATTTATGGTCAAATATAGGTCAAGCTGGCACCTCTGCTGATCTTGGCTGCGCTTTCTATGTCTAGGGATTGGCTGGCTGTTAGTCGATCATTCGTTAGCCTGAGCATGCTCTCATGGTAGATGTAAGGTTCCGAGAGACAGAACAGAAGCTCCAAGATCTCTTGAGGCCAAGGCTAGGAACTGCCGCACAATCAGTCTGCCACATTCTATTGCCCAAAGTAAGGCACTGCAATAAATCTAGCACACTAGCTTTCTATATCTTTCTACATTTCTGGATGTGCTATGTCACATTTTAACCTTAAAAGGAAGAATGCAGTAAAATTAAGCAGGGCAGATATTCTACCTACAATGCCTGTGGATATCTCTTGGATTTTTCTACCAGTACCAAAGCTAGAAACAAATAGTTATATTGAAATAAAAAAGCCAGCCTCTGAATTTTCCCCTATGATGAGTTACATGACTAATGTCTCCATCTGTACTTAAAACACATAAGCATATGGCTGAGGGAGATACGAGAGGTAGACAGGGGCTTCAGACAGGAAATGCATCTTGTATGTAAACTGCAACTGGTGAGAGAAGACACTCAGCATTAGAGCAGGGAATGGAGTCATTCATCCAGTGACATCACCAGGATGACAGCTGCAGCTTGGCTGTCTGATGCAACCTCATAGGCTAGGCCAGAGCCAACACTGAGATAAAGCCTGTGAGAGAATAGACAGTTTTCTAAGAACATGCCCTTCAACACCAAGGAAAGGAAAGGCACTAAAGGCGTGTTTTAATTTTCCGTGACTTAACAACTGCAGTCTAGAAAGTTCCAACCTTATAGGAAAAAAAAAAATCATCTCCTGAAAAACAAACCCACAAAAGAAGGTTATTTTGAGAAATTTAGCAAGTGGGTAGACTCTCTCTAGAACCAGGACATCTGTGCCAAATTTTTCTTTTGACAGCTAAGTTCTTGGCCAGATTTTCCAGGGGCTTCTAGTTTAAAATTCTGGGAAATGGCACCTAAGATCATTTTAAAAAAAATTAAAGACAATCCTGCTCATTCCACATAAGCAGAATGAGCTGTTCTGGCCCTTGGAGGCAAAGGACCGGACGGGTCCTGGAACATCTCCTCATGTCTCCACACTCAGTCTCCTCACCTGGGAAACGGAGGACTGTGTTCATTATGCATTGTTGTAGGACGGGATGCTGTCAGAATTTAGTGACTTAAAACAATGAACATTTATTATCTGACATTTTCTGTGGATTAGGAATTGGGGCGCAGCTGAACTGAGCGGTTCTGGCGTAGGGTTTCTCATTAGTGTTCAGTCAAGACACCAGCCAAGGCTCCAGTCATCCGAAGGCTAGCCTGGGGCTGGAGGATATGCTTCCAAGATGGCACCTCCACATAGCTGTTTCTAGGAGAACTCATGACATGAGTTCCTCATGTCATGGTGACTAGTCTCCCCCTAGAGCAGAGATGAGGGAGAAAGGAAAGGTAGAGGAAGGGGGCAAAGCCATAGCATCTTTTATAACCTAACCTCTGAGGTGACATTACAGTGATTTTTCCTGTACTGATACAGTGCTGAAGGGGACTGCTGCTGCTGCTGCTAAGTCACTTCAGTCGTGTCCGACTCTGTGTGACCGAAGAGATGGAAGCCCACCAGGCTCCCACGTCCCTGGGATTCTCCAGGCAAGAACACTGGAGTGGGTTGCCATTGCCTTCTCCAATGTGTGAAAGTGAAAAGTGAAAGTGAAGTCGCTCAGTCATGTCCAACTCATAGCGACCCCATGGACTGCAGCCCACCAGGCTCCTCTGTCCATGGGATTTTCTAGGCAAGAGTACTGGAGTGGCGTGCCATCGCCTTCTCTGTGAAGGGGACTAATTAGTGTTAATTCCAGAAGGTAGGGACCATTGGATGGTGGGATCACAGGGAATGAGACTAGATGAACTTGCAGATTCCTCCTCATTGAGTGGTTCTCTTGTCTTTTGCGGAGAGGACACAGCCGCACACACCACTAGTACCAAAAGGTAACAATATAAATATAAAACAGGTTTCATTGGGAGACAGACTTCAGAAAGATGACAAGCAGACTGCACACAGTCCATCCGTCGCAAGCTCTTGTGACCTTACAGAGGGCAGCACCTTCCGAATTGCACACACCTGGGAAGGGGCCCCATGACGTGGAAATCCAATGTGCTATATATCAATATTTACAGGGAAAGAGAATTTTCTGAAGCCAGTGACTGAGATTCCTCAGAATTCTCCTTCTAAATGGCAAAGAAGTAGGTAATATATAGGTCTACAAATTTCTTGTGCACAATTCCATGATCTAAACACTTAGAGAATTCAAAAATTTTTTAAATCAGTGATTTATTAACAAAACTTGCCTTCAATTATCTGAGAACTAATTATATTCTTTTTTTCCTTTGAGGGTGAATATTCCTATGTTTCACTATAGAAACATTAATGTGTTTGATTATAGGGTACAACCCCTGACACTGCTGAAGGGACTTAATAATAGACAGGATATACACTGTACTACCTTTCTAAAAGAAAAAAAGAAAATTCAGGTCTCCTTGGGCAAAGCCTGCCTTTGTGCAGTTAACCCCAACAGGGCAGGTTCTGCAAAACACCATAGTCATATGACCCCATAGCAGAAAACGGACCCTATTACCTCCTGGGTGGATTTTTCATGTCACTGAAATCTAATTCCTGAGATACTAGAGATATTAATCAGAATTGTAATAAAATACAGGCCCCAAATTATTAGGGGTAGATATTTTTGAAAAACATATTTACATGTTTAAAACTGAGGTACAGAAATGATGAGTTACATTTGAGAGAATGGTTTTGAGTCTGACCTGCCTTTTATTATCAGTATGGCCTGAGATAAATTATGTTACCTTTTTCAGATGAAGTTCCTCATCTGTAAAACGAGAATGATGGCGTTTAACCTAGGGGATTATTGTGGGAGCTGATGAAATGATGTGGCTTGGAGCTCAGTGTTAGATAAATGACAGTTCTTCCATTGCCCCCTGCCACCCTCTGTCTCCCAAGTTCTACAAATTGGACCTTGGCTCCAAACAAACGCTGGTGTATTTGGCCCCTCATTATTTGGGTAAGTTGATAAAATCATTCTTTCTTTCTTCAAGTGTATTATGTGACCACACAAGCCTAGACACAATGTAAGTGATCATACAGAAAGTACGATTCCCAGATCAACAAATTCCCAGTGGGTCTAGATAATTGCCTTTCCCTTAGCAACAGACCTAAAATTTTTCTGAATTTTGCTGCATTTCTCGACCCACAAAATAGCTCATATCAAAGAAAGCATGATGAAAGGAAGACTGAGTGTGTTTTAAACCAGCTCTGCTATTTCATATTGGATTTAGAATACAAGGCAACTGGAGCCCAAACCCTGCTTCCTTAGATGACCAGAAGTGTTTTTTGGTTGTTAGCCCCAAGTTAGAGATTAGGATTTCAAAGAGCTACCCAGGAAGCAAAGTTGAAATTTGTGAGTTGCAATTATTTTTATATATACCTCATCTGGTTAAACTAATTCCCTCTTTTCTTGGTGGTGGCCTATGTAGTAATAAGCACCGTACTGAGCTTCAACCTACCACTGAATAAAATCTCTTTTTCCTTTTTGGCATTTTCTGATGGTGCAAAAAAAAAAAAAAAAAAAGGAGGGGGTGGTCATCATCGGTAAGAAGTGGCTGAAACAACTTTACAATTGAAAGATGACATTTTTTTCAACCTGTAGGTGCTCTGTCTCCAGAATGTGCCTAATTTCCATCATGTATTTGAAAACCAAATCCCTCACTTTCTTTCCACCTTTTTCATTTCATTTTCCCTACTCAATTCTCAATCATTGCAGAGGACTGATTACATACAGAGTGGGATGGTTTACTAAGGAGAGCAGTTTCCTTGCCCTAGAAGGCAGAGGATTCTGGGAGCAGCCACAGAAGGGCAGTGCACCCCTGCTCAGAGTTACAACCAAAGAGCTACCGAGTGTGTGGCTCCTGAGAACTTTCTAATCCCTTCAGTTTTGTGATCAGAAAAGGGATGATCACTGAATGTACAGAAAGCTAGCTCTGTGCTGAGTAATGCAGTGGAGGGTGAGCCCGTGGACTCAGGACCCAGAGACTAGGCATTTTTCGGTCTCTTCCTTACATACTTCTCACTAAACCTAACCCACATCATGCTAAATATATAAGGTGCTAGGTTTAATCTTGTTGTAATTACATTATGAGATAGTATAGGTGAAACATGTTGGATGTAGGATCAGAGGGCCTGGGTTTGAATTTTGTCCGTGTTCCCATCACAAGCCCTTCTCACTATGTGACCTTGAGCAGGTTTCTTAACCACTCTGTGTTTTGGTTTATTTGTAAAATGGGCAAATACAGCATTTTATTGAACTGAAGACATTCTCTCAATACACATAGGGGGGAAAAGCACCAGGATTTGCAGCAAATATATGGGATGGGCTGGAAGGTGCTAGTAGGTCTTATTACCTTTGAAAGCCTTGCAGGGCTCCTGTTCAGATTCAGGGAAAGAGCCAAAGTCCTTCCGCTTCCTGGTGAAGCTCCCTTCCCCTCCCCCACCTCATCTCCTACCACACCACCTTTGGCTTTCTCCCCCAACCCCAGCCACAGTGATCCTAGGACAGATTTTGAGACACTTCAAAGATGGCCTCCATACCTCCTCTTCCCTCTACCTGGAGCCCTCTTCCCCAGATGTCCTTGTGCCAGACTCCCTCACCTCCCTCAGGCTGCTCAGGGGCCACAGTCTCAACAAAGCCTTCTAGAACCATCCTCTTATAATCACAAACTTTTCCACCTCAGACTCTTCCTGTTGCCCCTCTCCACAGCACTATCCATTGTGTCTCTTGCTAAGACTCTCAAGGAAAGTTACACGGGCTTAAAATAGCCTGGAGTTAAAAATCCCCTCCAGGTCCTTCCCACCATTCTATGCAAAACAAAAAACTCTCTCACCAGAAGAAAAAAATGGACATTAAGGTTGATTACGGCCAGCTCCCAGCCAGGCCAGCCTCTAGCCAATCTCCAAAATTCCTTGCCCCAGCCATTTAAGAGATAACTACTCTGAACCACCTTAGACAAGAACAGGCCCCCTTAAGACAGTAGCTTTCCACATACATGCCTATATATACTTAGTCTCTAATCTGACTGCTGCCCCTTCTCGCCTCATTAAAGGTGATCTGTTCCTGTAAAGTGCTGGTCTCATTCTTTTGTCTCATTCTTTTTCTGAATCTCACCTTCTCTAACTCTCTTACCCTGCTGCTGCTGCTGCTAAGTCACTTCAGTTGTGTCCAACTCTGTGCGACCCCAGAGACGGCAGCCCACCAGGCTCCCCCGTCCCTGGGATTCTCCAGGCAAGAACACTGGAGTGGGTTGCCATTGCCTTCTCCAATGGATGAAAGTGAAAAGTGAAAGTGAAGTTGCTCAGTCGTGTCCAACTCGTAGCGACCCCATGGACTGCAGCCTACCAGGCTCCTCCATCCATGGGATTTTCCAGGCAAGAGTACTGGAGTGGGGTGCCATTGCCTTCTCCTACAGACCCTATAAAACTACTTACTCTGTCCATAACTACAATATCATTGCAGGATGGGAAGGGAAATTTGTCAGCTTTGTTCACTGCTGGTAGCCTAGAACAGCTCCTAACACGTGGCAGGTGCTCAAAAGTTTGTTTTGTTTGAGTGAATAAGTACTAACATTTTAAAACTGGGCCACTGAGACACTTAAAGAGAAGTCCACCTCTGCACTGTCCAATGTGGTAGCTGTCTTAGGTCAGGCTACTGTAACAAAACACCACAGACTGAGAGATTTAAATAACAAACATGCATGTCTTACAGTTCTGGAGGCTGGATGTTCAAGATCAAAGTGCTGGAAGATTTGGTGTCTGGTGCGGGCCTACTTGGTTCACAGATGGCCGTCTTCTTGTATCCTTACATGGCAGAGAACAGAAAGCAGTGAGCTTTTTTGTGACTCTTATAAGGACACTAATCCCATTCATGAAGCTCTGCCCTCATGACCCTCATTCATCCTAATGACCTCCCAAATGCCCCACCTCTTAGGAACACCATGGGAAAGGATTTCAACATATGAATTCAGGGGGCCCACAAACATCCAATCCAGAACAGAGGCTCCATTAGCTCCACATGGTGACTGAGCACTTGAACAGGTCCAAACTGTGATGTGATGTAAATATCAAATACACATTGGATTTTGAAAACTTAGTATAAAAAAGAATGCCAAATACCTCAAGAATCTTTTTAATACTGATTGCTTTCTGAAACAATAATATTTTAGATATTCTGGGTGAAATAAAACATGTTAAAATTACATAATTTTCATCTGTTTCCTTTTACATGTTCAATTAAGATGTTAGAAGATTCTAAATGTAGCTCACATTATGTTTCTCCTAGATAGTGCTTGTGTGCGTGCTTCTCTTCAACATCCACACAAGGAGTCATATACAGAACTCAGAGACCTGCCATTAGTGTTTGGCTGGCAGACGGAAACGAGAAAGAAAAATCAAGGGATCACTCAATACTGGGTCCTCCTTCCAACAGGTTGGCAAAATACTGGAGAGGATGGAGAGGATGAATTAACTGATGGCAAGACTTGCTTTGGTAAATATAAGGATGTATCTGCAGTTAGCTGCACATATGTAATACATCTGGCTACATTTTTATGCATGCTGCATATACTAACCTATTATCAAAAATATTTTGTAATGAGCCACTTAATCAAAGAACCCTCACTTGATATTTTTAATTTGAAATTGGATATAAAGAAATATGGATGGATCCTTATCTGCTCAGCATTTCTCACGATTCTGTCTACCTGTATTCCTTCCAGGGCTTCCCAGGTGGCGTTAGTGGTAAAGAACCCACCTGCCAATGCAGGAGATGTTAGAGACCTGGGTTTGATCCCTGGGTCAGGAAGAGCCCCTGGAGCAGGAAATGGCAACCCACTCGAGTATTCTTGTCTAGAGAATCCCATGGACAGAGGAACCTGGCGGTCTATAGTCAGTCCATAGCGTTGCACAGAGTTGAATATGACTGAAGTGACTCAGCACACATGTATTCCTTTCATTGGGGCAGAAAAGTAGAAGCATTTATTGAAGAGGTATAGGTTTTATTTTTCATTCATTAAACAATTGTTTGTTCCAGGCATAGTTCTGGCCATGGGGGATACGACCATGCATAAAACAGACAAAAACTCTTGTCCACATGGAATTTTCATTCGAGTGGGGCAGACTGATCATAATAAAAATAATAAAATAGATAATAAAAAATAAAGTGGATTGAGTGAGTTATAAGTGATGTGGAGAGACCTTTTTCGAGAAAGGAGCATAGGGAGTACTGGGGCAGTGGCCATCGGGTTGGTGAAATCCTCTTTGATGAAGTCATGTTGGAGCTGAAAGTGAGCCTTGATCATCTACGGGGGGAAGGCCTTGCAGGTGGGGGGGATGGCATGTGCAAAGGCCCTGGGGAAGCGGGAGCTAAAGATGAAACATTGGCATCGAGTGAAACAGGGAGCCACTGGGGGCTTTTGAGCAGAAGTGTAACATGGTCTTTCTTCCTTCTTGAGAAAATCACTCTACTTGCTCTGTGAAGAAGAGGCTGCAGGGGGAACCCCCAGCAGAAGCAGAAAGAGGGATGAGAAGAATCTGGATTAATCAGGAAAGGACTGTACATGGGAGCAGGGAGGTGCAGCAAGAGTGGTGGGAAATGGTCAGATTTTGGATGTTTTTGTTTCCGCTGTGATTTCCTTAGAAGTTGAGTGGAGGAAGCAAAGAGCTGGGAGAAAGGTATTGAGTGCATGATATTATTTGGGGTAAAATTTGAATGTTTTCATCACATAAAATTGCAACAATAATCTAGTACAATCTAATGGTGGGATTTGGAATTCAAGCTCATTTGCCTGACTCAAAACCCTGTAGTTCTTTTCTTTAACGACACACCTGTTTCAATGACAAAGACTTAAATTAAACGTGGGCTAAAGAACATTTAGATTTCACGCAGAGTGACAAATCATGGTATTTGATAAAGGTCACAGGAAGGATTTTCACATTTACTAGGCTGGAATAAATATGCATCGTGTCTGGCAAAATGTTAGGCTCACATTAAGTGCTTAATAAGTATCTACTGGTGACAAAAATGCTAATTAATGATTTAATATAGTTTGAAACAGAAATGCATTAAAAAACATGCTGTTTATGTAACAAGATTTTCAAAATACTCATAAACGACTTCGAGCTTGATTCTCCTCCATCTTGTTCCCTTTACTGTCTACCATATAGAATGGTAAAGGCTGACCTTTCCTCATTTTGCCTATTTGTTCTTTTCTGGAAGTAGTTTCCTAAGTACTTGAAAGTTTTCTAAGATATTATTCTCTGGAAGGAAGGAAAGAAGGAAAGTGGTGACTGTGCCTCGGATTCTGCCTAGTCTCAGCCAAGAGCCCCCCTTCCCCCACTGCACCTCTGTTGTGAGGGTCTGGGGACAACTTCTCTACCCAGCTGCAGAGCCCCAACCCCATCATCTGTAGTCCTGATTGTCCCCAGCTTAGGAACAACCTGGCCACATCCTTAAGGTGACCTCTGCCCAAATGAATGAATGGAGCTGGGAGTAAATGTATTCTAATATCGGCTCTAAAAATGATTTAAAGACTTCTAACAAGAAAGAAAAAAGCAAATCTAGGTCATGAATGGGTAGATTCCTCATATGAAAACTTCTAAGAAATCAAGGTGCTTTAATTCTCAGAACTGTTATTTTCTGAAACCATCATTCCTCCTTAAAGTCTTCCTATATGAAGCAACTCTGTAGATTAGGGTTTCTTGACCATGGCCCTCTCACTATTTTGGGGAGGATAATTCAGTGTGGTGGGGGCTGTTCTAGGTACTGTGGGATGTCATAGCCTCTCCCCTTGCTCCATTGCTACCACTGAAAATGTCCCCAGACATTCCTAAGTGGCCCCTGGGGACAAAACCACCCGTGTTGAGAGCCACTGCTATAGTTACAGGGATACTTGGAGATACATTATGGATATCGACATATACACAGAAGATGGACTGAAAGCTGTTTCCACAAACTACCCTAGAAGGTAAGGGTTGAGTTCAGCAAGCAGAAGGTTTGCATTTTCTAATTTCCAAACCACTGTTTTGCATCTTTTTTGGTAAGCCTCTAGTACCTCTGTAATTTACAAAGACTTTGAGAAATCCTACATCAGTTCTAATTCTTTCCCCTAAGCTGACTTTCAAGTGAAAGTAACCTGTCTAAACACCTGAGACAGTCAATAAGAACCTTGTTTGAGATGTGGAACTGTTTCTTTAAAAGGCACGAGATGTGTCTTGGTAATGCTCCAGGCTGCCGAAATACCACGTTTGCAAAAGTACACCCACAGTAGAACCTATCCAGCTTTCCCCTCCATTTACGCTCACCCACAAAGGCATCTTGTGGAACCAGACAGCAAAAGCCACAGGCACTAATGGGACAGAGCAGGAGACTGGTTGAGTGCTACTGGTAGACCTGGGACCATGTCCCTCTGGTATATATACATCTGAAAAGCCCAGAGTGAAACCCACTAATGAATGATGATCCAAGTAGCAAACTCAGCAGTGATGATGGCCACTTGTCCCTCCCCTCTCAGGACACACTATACTGGATTCATTCCTCTACTAATGAAAACCATAAGCTTCTCATATTCTTAGTAAAATTCTCCATGACTTCCTTGTTCACTGTCAACACAATTATTCACAAATCAGAAGGTACACTTTGAAAATTACCAAGATCTGTTATAGCTCTGATTCTAATCAGTGTATTCTTTTTTTGATTTACAGGTATAAAATAAGTTTTCCAACTATATTTTTATAAAGTAAAACAGATATAGTTTCTCCACTTTTCATTTTACTTTTGAAAAGGACAAAGGGACACATTGGGCAGCCATGATTGGAACATGTCATAAAATGCTTGGAAAAAATTTTAGGAAGAGTCAGCTGGCAGACTTTTGGTCATGATAGCAAGACTGTAAGTTCACAGCTTGAGGGCTCCTTAGTTCTAAACATTTCACATGAAGTTAAAAATATAAACAATATTAGAAAACAAAAAGCCATACTCTAGATAAGCTAAACATCTCGGCAGGGCAGAAATGGAAAGGAAATAGACATTGGTGATCCAGGTGGAGCTGAGATCAAGAAAAGGAAGAGAGGATAGGAGTTTGGGGGTGGAGGGAGTAGCAGTGCCCACAAGGGCTGAGGGGCAGAACCTGGTTTGGTGGTGGCTTTCCCAGCAAAGTCAGGGAGATTGACACCCACCCCCAGCAACTCCAGCCCTAGTGAGTGAATACACGGAGTTGACACCTGTGTCTAACAAGTCGACCAACTTCCTAGAGAGACAAGATGGTCTACCAAGTTCATTTCCTCCCATCGGCTCCATAGCCCTCTTTCATATCGCCCTACTTCTGTCATGTTTCAATAGTCCTTAAACTGTTCCTCTGCTTTTCAAGCTTCTTATGAGATGAATTCAATGAATTCTTTCAAAATATTACTGCATCACACCATCATGTGGCTCCAAAACCGTGTTATTAGCTCTCCACTGGTAATAGTAATGTCCATGTTCTTTCTTATTGTCTTGCCATTCAAAGCCTTCCATGTACTGGCCCAGACCTGAGAGTTCTAAAAATGGAGGCTAGCATGGGGCACTCTGCTCTTGACTCTTAAGAAAGCAATCAGTTGCATTCCATCATCAGGAGAGATGCTAAAGAGGGCCTCTGTGGCTGTCCTTTCCAGCTCCTATTCCCCTTGATGGTCTTCTAGGGACCATACCATTGTCACTCCCAGTCCAAGGGGTTTGAGTAGGGTTGACACCATGCCAAGCAACCAGGGACAATCCCAGGGTATTCCATTCTTGACAGTGAATGACTTGGGGAGAGGCACAGATCGAAGTCAAAGCTGATCCTTGCACTGGGATTTCAACTATTGGGAAAGAGAAGCTCTCTTTAGCTGGGGTTGCTGAGCTGTGAAGACAGAAGCCTGGGAAATCTTGGCAGCCACCAAGAATGAAGGGACTACATTGAAAAGTCCAGATGAGACAGAGTGAGAGAGGAAGCTTGTCGACAACATGGGTGAATGACTTCATAGAGCAGCAGGGTCAAAGGATGGGGAGCGATTAAGTAAACAGGAAACACAAGGAGTTCACCAAGACTGCTTTTCTCTGGACTTATCTGCTCTTGATCGCTATTTCTGTGCGCTTTTGCTTTCCACGTTTGGGATGTGTTTGATTTCATGGCAGGCCTCTCAGGGTTTCCTCCTTCTATATTCACCTGCTTCACCAAGAGGTTTTGTATCTAAAGCATCTAACATGTCAAGTCATCTTTAATTAAAGCTTTGCAGAGAAGAAAAGAATTTGCCTCTTGCAGCTAGCTCTGACTTTTAATCTAGTACCTATAAGAAGAAATATGGGAATTTGCAACTGAGGCTTTTTCCTGATTCAAAACCCAAAGCAACCTCTCAACCTTTCTCTTCTGCTCCCACACTGTGA
This sequence comes from Oryx dammah, assembly GCF_014754425.2. Classification (NCBI taxonomy): domain Eukaryota; kingdom Metazoa; phylum Chordata; class Mammalia; order Artiodactyla; family Bovidae; genus Oryx; species Oryx dammah. Next base: position 120,801,956 of record NW_024070207.1, read on the forward strand.
CAAGGATGTATGAACGAGGCCTGGCCTTCATGAGATCCATGATATACCCATTCGCACTCCTCTTTTTAGACACTCAGAGCCTGTAAGAAAGCCCAGTTTGTATAAAATAGATAACACAGAAAACAGACTTTTGGACACAGGAAGGGAAGGAGATGGTAGGACAAACTGAGAGAGCAGCATTGAAACACACACATTGCCATATGTAAAATTAGATAGCCAGGGCGAATTTGCAGTATGATGCAGGGAGCTCAAACCCTGTGCTCATTGACAACCTCGAGGGGTGGGAAGGGGTGGGAAGGGGTGGGAGGGAGGTTCAAGATGGAGGGGACATATGTATACCTGTGGCTGACTCATGTTGTTGTATGGCAGAAACCAACACAATATTGTAAAGCAATTATCCTCCAATTAAAAACAAATACATTTAAAAAGTAGATAACTAATGAGAACAGAAAGCACAGGAAACTCTACTCAGTGGTCTGTGGTGACCTAAATGGGAAGAAAATCCAAGAAAGAGGGGATATATGTATACATGGAGGTAATAGACTTTGCTGTACAGCAGAAACTAACACAACATTGTAAAGCAACTATATTGCAATTAATTTTTTTTTTAAAAAAAAGCAGTCAAGTTTTATAGAAGGCTAAAGATAATACTTAAACTCAGCGGTTCTCCAAAAATGGTCCCTGACCCAACAGCATCAGCCTTACCAGGGAACTTGTTGTGCTGTGGGCTTAGTCACTCAGTTGTGTCTGACTCTGTCACCCCATGGACTGTAGCCCACTAGGCTCCTCTGTCCATGGGATTATCCAGGCAAGAATACTGGAGCAGGTTGCCATGCCCTTCTCCAGTGGGTCTTCCCATCCCAGGGATGGAATTCACATCTCTTGCGTTGGCAGGCGGATGGAATGCAAATTCTCAGGCTCCACCATAGACCTACTGAATCTGTGTTTTCACAAACTCTTCATTTGATGTGGATACCCTAGCATTTGAGACCCTGCTCTAACTAGTGGCTTCCTTTAACTTCCAGCTGTTTAGATTCACCCAACTATTCCTCCAAGAAGGAATACATACAATTTGTTAACATTTTCATTAAAAAATGATACATTCAGAAGTTGAACTTAGTGTTGAATTAACTCAAAGAGCAAAGTGGACTAAACTTTCCATTCTGTGGTGAGTTCAATAAGATCCAGGGTCTTTAAACCCTGAGTACTATGCTCAGTTCAGTTCAGTCACTCGGTCATGTCTGACTCTTTGTGACCCCATGGACTGCAGCACACCAGGCTTCCCTGTCCATCACCAACTCCTGGAGCTTGCTCAAACTCATGTCAATTGAGTCAGTGATGCCATCCAACCATCTCATCCTCTGTTGTCCCCTTCTCCTCCTGCCTTCAATCTTCCCCAGCATCAGGGTCTTTTCAAATGAGTCAGTTCTTCACATCAGGTGGCCAAAATATTGGAGCTTCAGCTTCAGCATCAGTCCTTCCAATGAATATTCAGGACTGATTTCCTTTAGGAGTAACTAGTTGGATCTCCTTGCAGTCCAAGGGACTCTCAAGAGTCTTCTTCAACACCGTAGTTCAAAAGCATCAATTCTTCGGCACTCAGCTTTCTTTATGGTCCAACTCTCACATCCATACATGAAAAAAACCATAGCTTTGTCTAAATGGACCTTTGCTTGCAGAGTAATGTCTGCTTTTTAATATGCTGTCTAGGTTGGTCATAGCTGGTTCTCAAACTTGACTGTGTATCAAAACCACCTTCTTCAAATGGATTGCTGGGCTCTACTCCTGGAGTTTCTCCAACAGTCTGTCTCAGGTCAGGCTTAAAAATTTGCATTTCCAACAAATTCTGTGTGTTGGTGATGTTGCATGGGACCACAGTTTGAGAACCACTGGGCTAAACAAACATAAAGTATTATCATCATGGGTTTCTTTAAAGAGAGGGAGGGTGACACTGTAGCTGTATGAATTGTAAAGTGTCCTCACAATCCCCGTCCCTGACTCCCCTTCCCTCTTCCACTCCTGGATGCCAACACTTCCTATAACCCGTCTCTTTACAGAGTGAAAATGTTACAGCCGATAATGTATTTTCCTTAACCTTTTACACCTAGAGCAGGGGTTGGCAAACTTCTTATGTAAAAGACCAGAAAGCAAATGTTTTAGGACTTAATGCCAAAGGGTCTCTGTTGCAAGGACTCAACATTGCCCCTGGCATTAGGTAAACAAATGGGCGATGGTGTGTTCCAATAAAACTTTATTTACAAAAACAGGGGAGGGCAGGATTTGGTCCCAGGGACAAAACTGGCTGGCCCCTAATCTAAAACAATGGTTCTAAAGTGTGGCCTGAGACCACCAGCAGCATCAAATGGTTACTTATTAGAAACACAAATCCTCAGACTTACTCCCAAACCAATTAAATCAGGAAATCTGAGGGTAGAATCCAAGAGTCTGTTTTACTGAGACTTCCAGGTTTGGATGCTGACTCAACTTTGGATGCACTAGTCTAGAAGAGTGTTCCTTAGCCACACATCAGAACCACCTGGGCCCACCCCAGACCACTGACATCAGACCCTGGAGGCAGGACTCAGTTTTTAATCTTCCCAGGGATTCTGATATGCACCCATTCTATGACACACAGACCTAAAAGGACTGCTGTATCCTCTTTCCTTCTCCAAGTATATTGACCTGGGGCTCCAGTGATCACGTCTGTGGTCCAGGTCATCGTCTCCTCCTCACTGTGGGGAACTGACTTCAAAACTATTCACCCCACTGATTTCACAGGGCAATTTGGGCTCTGAAAGGTCAAAGCTCAACTTCATCTCCGGGCGCATCCGTGGTCATTTGTTGTTCTTGGCATAAGGTGAAAAAACACCTGCTCTCAAAAAACACAGTCTCCAGGTCAGAGCTGGGGGATAGGATGCATATGCTTTTCTGAGCCTAAATAGATCAATGATATAACTTCTCCTTCTTCCCCTTCACCCCCACCTCCCAATTTTTACAATGAGAAATAGAAGGTGGCTTAAAGACAGCTTTTACTTTTAAAAGGCTGATTACGTATGAAGCCACCATACTTTCTTAGGACCCATCACCCACAGGACACCTCTGGCTTGGGCAACGCCATGACAGATGGAGTTCATGGAGCAACCAGGATGGAATTTCAGCACTGGGAGCTGACTTCATAGTTGAGAGTGGTTTGGCATCTCTCAAGAGGCTCATCTGAGTTACATTTTGTAACCACTTTTGACATCTATCTGTCCTTTAAACCATTTCCACTCAAAGTGTGGTCCTTTGCCCTGCAGCACGGGCATTATGTGAGAACCTGTCAGAAATGTGGAATCCTGGGCCCCACTCCAGACCTTCTGAATCAGAATCTGAACAACTTCCAGGGGGAAGTACACACACCTGAAGTTTGAGAAGCACTGTTTCAAACTAATCTTGGCTGAAATGCAATAGGTGAAGGATTCTATAAAGCAAAGATAAAATATAATTGAGAATGTAGTTTGAGAGCTATCAGAAAGAGGAGAGAGATATTATGTCGAGTTATATATATCCTCAGACCGAGAGGGGTTTCCCAGGTGGCACAGTGGTAAAGAATCCACCTGCCAGTGCAGGAGATGCAAGAGATGCAGGTTCAATCCCTGGGTCAGGACAGGGAAGCCTGGCAGGCTACAGTCCATGGGGTCACAAAGAGTTGGACATGACTGAGCATGCACACAGTAGGTCCTAGGTCAGACTGAATAATAATCATCAGATTTCATGATATCTCTAGGCCCTAGGGGTTACTATGACTAAATATTTTAAAATATTGGAATCACAATCATGATTCTGATTTTAAATTCCAAGGGAGACAGAAAATGAGGCATAAACAGAAGGTGAAACTTCGTGGTCAGACTGCAGAAAGGGTGACTACTACCATGGGTGTGAGTGACTTTCCATCACAGGTCAGTGATTTTACATGACAGTACACTGAAGAGGCTGACTGCACTCAATGATAGAAGAGGGATTGTGGACCTTACTTTTTCTTCTTGAAGAGGGGGAAAATAAATTGGCTGGACCGTATACATCAAGTGCCATCGTTCCCCTGTGAACAGGTTGCTGTTGTATCGCTCAGTCATGTCTGACTCTTTGTGACCCCACGGACTGTAGCCCACCAGGCTCTTCTGTCCATGGGATTCTCCAGGCAAGAATGCTTGAGTGGGTTGCCATTCCTTTCTCCGGGGGATCTTCCTGACCCAGGGATCGAACTGGTGTCTCCTGTATTGGCAGGTGGATTCTTTACCATCTGAGCCACCAGGGAAATAAATCAAGAAACAGATCATGTGCTACTTATAGATGCAGGATACAAAAAAGCAGTAGGAAAGGCCACTTCCTTTTACGGATCAAGATTCCACCTGTTCACGGAGCTTCGTGGGTAGTGCAGTGGTAAGAACCCACCTGCCACAGAAGGAGACACTGGTTCAATCCCTAGGTCGGGAAGACCCCCTGGAGAAGGAAATAGCAACCCACTCCAGTATTCTTGCCTCAGAAATCACATGGACAGAGGAGCCTGGCAGGCTTCAGTCCATGGGGCTGCAAAGAGTCAGACATGACTTAGCAGCTAACACTTAAGATGCTAATAGCCAGCAATAGCTTAAAGTTTTGTTTCTCATACTTTTCTACCTGTGGCAAACAGATTCTAGGGTGGCTCTCATGATCCCCACTGCCTGGTGTTCATGCCCTTATATAAGACCCTCCCCTTGAGTGTAGGTAGGACATGGGGCTTGCTTCTAAGCAATAGAATATGGCAGGGGTGATGGGATGTCTGAATACATGGATGTGATTGTTACAGAAGATTTTAATGTGTCCTGCTAGGAGACTCTCTTTTCTGCAGGCTTTGAAGAGGCAAGCTGCAATTTTGTATGCTGTCATATGGAGAGGACTACACAGTGAAGAGTGGAGGGCAGCCTCCAGCCAATAGCCCACAAAAAACTGAGGCCCTCAGTCCAGCAACCCACAAGGAATTAAGTGATGCCAACAGCTGTGTGAGCTGGGAAACGATCCGTCTCCAGTTCAACCTTCAGATGAGAACGACCTTCTCCTCTCATCCTCAGAGAGCCCTTCTTTACTGTCTGAATCTCCATCACTCCCACTTTCCAAGTAATCCCTTCCCCAGTCTACAGGGTTTGGTTTCATCTTATGATTCATTGTCACTTTCCACCTGGGTAGCTGTAGATATATGCTAATCTACAATAGTCTCCTTGAGTCTGATTTTCTCAGTTTGAATACCACCCCAGGAGGCTGCAGGACCTTAGTGGAACAGTCTGGAATGGATGGACTTTGGTGCTCTGATACCCTCTGCTAGGATGAGGCAAAAGTAGGTCTCGAACAAAACATACCTCCCGTGGATGAACCCAGTTTATTGTAGACAATATACTTCAGATAACAAAAACATTTTCCTAAAGGAAATATAAGCTGCAAGGACATTCCTTGCCCCAATGTTGCCAGTCTTTTACTTTATTAATTACAACAGTCAAGCTGTTGCATGTTCCCCACATGCAAACTCTAGAGGCAAACTTTACAGTTAGACATTGCCATAAACAAAATGACCTCTGACACCAAATGTTGACCTCTAGTGGCACAAAGAATCAGTAGAAGCTATAAAATGAGAATATCCTTTAACACAAGCAAACTTTTTCAGCCAGGATTTCCTCCCCACACATCTTTCTAAGTGGAATGGTTGCATTACAAGCTCAGTTATCAGTGGTCCAGAGTGGGTCACTAGGGAATATAGATGGTTTTCACACTGCAGTCATGCTACATACATAAAATGCTCACGTGTGATCTTGTTACAATGATCTCCCAATCAAGAAAAGACATTTTCTTAGCAAAGATGTTAACTCACTTCTTTTAATTTTCTTTCTCTTCTGTGATTAACAGGCAATCAGCACAGAGACCCCATTTTGCTAAAGCCTGTATTTTTATAGCCTGCCCAGGCCAATTTGACTCCCACAGGGGTGGTAAGTGGGTTTTAATCCATTTTCCGACCAAGCATTTCAAACACATGAGAGCTAAACAGAATACTTTTAAAGCAAGCAAGATAGTAATTTTTTAGACTCCCCCCTCACACAAGGAGGAAAGCAAATCTGTCGTAATTACATGGAAAACTACATAAAATGAATTTCCATTCTCTAGTCATTCTTCCTTCTGAAGTGAGTTGTGCTTTTCAGTAGCCATATGTGTGTTGCAGTTCTATTTCCTTTGGTGGTACATTGGAAATGTCTCATTTCTATAAGTCCTAAGCATGATGATAAGACCCAGTGGTGTCTTGCCCCTGTTTTCTCACAGTCCAGCTCTCTGGGTTCAAACCACACTGACCGCTCATGTGGTCATGCTCTTTTGCCTGCTGTAGGGCCTAAGCACACAGTCTTCCTTTAGCCTGGAATATTCTCCCCTTTCTTCCCTCAGAGTGCCTAGTTACCCTTCATAGCTCAGTTTATACTTCACTTGCTCAAGCAAGCCTAGCCCCACCCTGGGCCTAGGTCAGCTTTCATACAAGAATTTCTGCTTCTTTCTTGTTTGGTTTGTGTTTGTTCACTCATCTAGTTATTTATTTGATGGATGCTTGAATCCCTGATGTAATTTCAAGTTCTATGAATATGGGAAGCAGGCCTATGTTTTCTGTTCTCCTCATCAGCATAGGCGCTGCATACTTGTTACATCAGCTGATGAATGACCAATGCTGACTTAGGGGATGGGTCTGTGCACTGGCCCAGAACTATGTGCAAGGAAACTAAACAAGAATGGAGGAGACATAGTGGGGACAGAAGGAATGGGAAGGTGTTAAAGACAGTTCTTAGGGAGAAAGGGGTAAAGGTGGAGTTACAGCAAGAAAGGGACTAAAATGAATCTGACGAAGAACAAGGAAACCTCTTGAGTTGACGGTCACTCAAACTGAAGACCCTAAAAGATAGAACCCATGATTTTTAGAGCTGTTTTATAAGACTGCTGTCAGATGGGACTGATCTTCTAATGCAGGGCCTTAGGGAGCTGCCAGCAAGGCAGTTTCAGCTTGAGTTATGTGGCTCCATACATAGTCAGCTAGAGGGGTCATCGGTCCTTCAGGGGCTAGAGTTTCTGGTCCTTGGGCATGAGGCAGAGTAAAAGGAAGATGAACCAAACCAAGCTGACTTTGTAAGGCACTCAGTGAACACTGACTGAACGTCATCTATGAGATGCTCACGAGATTTTGGAGTGACACTCCATGAGATTTTGAGTGACAAAGATAAATAAATAAGTTATCTCTGTCTTGAGAAATGTTTACTCTAGTCCAGGAAAAGAAAAAATATATGGAATATGAATGTATATGCATCAGTTCAGTTCAGTCGCTCAGTTGAGTCCGACTCTTTGCGACCCCATGAATCACAGCACACCAGGCCTCCCTGTCCATCACCAACTCCCGGAGTTCACTCAGACTCACATCCATTGAGTCGGTGATGCCATCCAGCCATCTCATCCTCTGTTGTCCCCTTCTCCTCCTACCTCCAATCCCTCCCAGCATCAGAGTCTTTTCCAATGAGTCAACTCTTCGCATGAGGTGGCCAAAGTACTGGAGTTTCAGCTTTAGCATCAGTCCTTCCAAAGAACATCCAGGGCTGATCTCTAGAATGGACTGGTTGGATCTCCTTGCAGTCCAAGGGACTCTCAAGAGTCTTCTCCAACACCATGGTTCAAAAGCATCAATTCTTTGGTGCTCAGCTTTCTTCACAGTCCAACTCTCACATCCATACATGACCACTGGAAAAACCATAGCCTTGACTAGACGGACCTTTGTTGGCAAAGTAATGTCTCTGCTTTTGAATGGACAGACATTAAAACATATATAGATATACTCTCACAAAACTACATATATAGCACCAATATTTGTAACACAGGTTACTGTCAGAGTTAAATATGTTTAAAGTGCTTCCAAAGCACTAAAAAAGGAAAAGGCTGGCCCTTCAGGGCAGTGAGGTGGAAATATTACAGTTCTTTCACACTTGGTGACACTGGTTATGAAATGATGCTATTTGCGTGAACCACCCAAGTGCCAGCACCAGGAAGTCTCCTAAACTTCCAGCTTGCCTTCTAAAATGGTACTGAAAATTCACAGTTAATTTTGGAAGCCCAGTGTCCCACCTTTTAATACTCCTAGCTCTGTTGAATCCATGGCCTGTCTCTGCCATTCTCCCTCATGCACAGTCTCTCTTTCTTGCACTGAGGTGGTCCTGCTCTCTTTTCCATTCAAGCGGTGCTCCCAAGTCAAGAGTCTGCTTCTGACAGACTGTATTGAATGCTGCAGGTGATGGCAGTGAATGTGTGCGTGTGTCTGTATTGATTACATCAGAGACCAGAGTTAACAAGCAACTTAAAATGAGATATTCGATCACCTGCTGAAAACTCCTTCCCTCTTCTTGCCACTAAGGAGCCACCATTGGTCAGCACTTGTATTTCACTTCCAGCCACAATACCGTCATTCTTATATTTCTGATTCCTGTCCCCTACTCATGACCTTCGTAAGGACCAGGAACAGTATTATTCTAATTAAAAGCAATCACTGTGTCATATGGTAGCAGCAGTCTCACTCCTGGGCATGTATTCAGAGAAGAGCATGATTTGAAAAGATGCATGCACCACATTGCTCATTGCAGCACTATTTACAATAGCCAGGACATGGAAGCACCCTAAACATCCATCAGTGGAGGAATACATAAAGATGTGGTACATAGATACAATGCAGTATTACACAGCCACAAAAAAAGAGAAAAATCATGCCATTTGCCGTGACATGGATGGACCTAGAGATGTGATATTAGGTGAAGTCAGACAGAGAAAGACAAATTATCATACGATATTGCTCAGATGTGGAATCTAAAAAAAAAAAAAAGATACAAATGAACCTATTTACAAAACAGAGTTGCAGATGTAGAAAACAAACTTATAGTTACCAAGAGGGAAAGGAGTAGATAAATTGGGAGATTGGGATTGATATACACTACTATATATAAAATAGATAATTAATAAGAACCTACTGTATAGCTCTCAAACATTCAAAAAACTCAACATTCAAAAAACAAAGATCATGGCATCTGGTCCCATCACTTCATGGCAAATCGACGGGGAAACAGTGGAAAGAGTGACAGACTATTTTCTTGGCTCCAAAATCACTGCAGATGGTGACTGCAGCCATGAAATTAAAAGACACTTGCTCCTTGGAAGAAAAGCTATGACCAACCTAGACAGAATATTAAAAAGCAGAGATATTACTTTGCTAACAAAAGGTCCATCTAGTCAAAGTTATGGTTTCTCGAGTAGTCATGTATGGATGTGAGAGCTGGACCATAAAAAAAGTTGAGCACCAAAGAATTAATGCTTTTGAATTGTGTTGGAGAAGACTCTTGCGAGTTCCTTGAACTGCAAAGAGATCCAACCAGTCCATCCTAAAGGAGATCAGCCCTGAATATTCACTGGAAGGACTGATGCTGAAGCTGAAATTCCAATACTTTGGCTAGCTGATGTGAAGAACTGGCTCACTGGAAAAGACCCTGATGCTGGGAAAGATTGAAGGCAGGAGAAGGGGACGGCAGAGGATGAGATGGTTGGATGGCATCATCGACTCAATGGATGTGAGTCTGAGTAGACTCTGGAAGTTGGTGATGGACAGGGAAGCCTGGCATGCTACAGACCATGGGGTCACAAAGAGTCGAACATGACTGAGAAACTGAACTGAATTGTATGGCATAAGTAACTCTACTCAACATTCTGTAATGACCTATATGGGAAAAGAACCTAAAAAAAGAGTGGATATATGTATATATATAACTGATTCACTTTGATGTACAGCACAAACTAATACAACACTGTAAATCAACCAGACTCCAATAAAATTAAAAAAAAATAATAGAAGTTAGTTCTTAGGGGAAAAAAGCAATTGCTTACCTAGTGCTTCCTAAATGATGACACAATTTCAAGTGCTTTATATATTTAGATATCAAGGCCCTTGTCAGAAACCTTCAGAGCTACATATGCTCAGATTGCAGGATTTAGGGTATTTTTAATAGCTAGTACGTTCCCTGCACTGAAAAGTGAAAGTGAAAGTTGATCAGTCGTGTCCCAGTCTTTGTAACCCCATGGACTATAGCCCACCAGGCTCCTCTGTTCATGGAATTCTCCAGGCAGGAATACTGGAGTGGGTAGCCATTCCATTCTCCAGGGGATCTTCCTGATTCAGGGATCAAACCTGGGTCTTGTGCATTGTAGTCAGATTCCTTGCCATCTGAGCCACCAGGGAAGCCCAGTGCCTGCACTGTGTTGTACTCAAATATCCACCAGCAGGGTTGGGGGCAACATCATAGAACCAAATAAATTTGGTGGAGTGGGGGGAGGCATAAATTAGGAGTTTGGGACTAAAGTATACACACTAGTATATATAAAACAGATAACCAACAAGGACCTATTGTATAGCACATGGAACTGTATTCAATATCTTGAAATAATCTATAATGGAAGAAAATATTTAAAAATGTATATATATATATATATAAGTGTAACTGAATCATTTTGCTGTATAGCGGAAATGAATACAACACTGTAAACCAACTGTACTCCAATGAAAATTAAGAAAACAAGAATCCAATGAATTCCCATTTTTGCAACTACATGCACAAATATTCACACTAAGTGGGAGACATGAAAACGACAGCCTCCCCCATCAGTTCATGCCAGGTGTTGTCACCAAAGGATTTACAAGAAAACTTCTGGCTCACAGAACCTTTTGATTTCAGAAGAGTGTATGGGGGAGGTGAACCTGAGACCTTAAATCTGGATTGTGGATGGATTAGAGTTGCCTGTTGGGAACAAAAGCCACTGAATATAGAAGGTCTTGAGAATCCAAAAGCCATATGATGGGACTAATTCTGAGGGAACTCCTGACCACTGTGACAGCTTCTGACTCCTAAAGAAAACCTAAATCTGTATTTTTATGGAAAGCTTCCTAATTTTTCAATGTCATATTTCTTTTTTTAAAAAATAAAGGCATTGTATATAGAGTGAAGTAAGCCAGGAAGAAAAACACCAATACAGTATACTAACGCATATATATGGAATTTAGAAAGATGGTAACGATAACCCTGTATGCAAGACAGCAAAAGAGACACAGATGTATAGAACAGTCTTTTGAACTCTGTGGGAGAGGGAGAGGGTGGGATGATTTGGGAGAATGGCTTTGAAACATGTATAGTATCATATAAGAAACAAATCGCCAGTCTAGGTTTGATGCAGGGTACAGGATGCTTGGGGCTGGTGCACTGGGATAACCCAGAGGGATGGTGTGGGGTGGGGGAGGTGGGAGGGGGGGGTCCAGGATTGGGAACACGAGTACACCCGTGGCGGATTCATATTGATGTATGGCAAAACCAATACAACATTGTAAAGTAAAAAAACAAATAATAAGAAGAAAAATAAAAAAATAAAAAAATAAAGGCATTGTAATAAAATACAACATTTAGCCATACTTTTATTGACTGATTCCATACTGTTGTTGAGGCCTCTGGTTCCTGGTTCATTTTATCAGCACCAACTGATTTCCAGGCTTTCTAATAGGTGACCCTGAGAATTCTCCAAGTTTCAGAGTTAGAACCATCTGGGAAGCATTTTACTCAGTTTATTGGTGTGCGGGGAGGGAAGGGATGAGTTTAAAGGCAATGACTCTCCAAAGGCACTCATTTAGAATATCTTGTCTTAGAGCAGCTCTTTTCAAGTGACTACCAATAACAAATTTCAGTTAGCAAGCACAATCTGAAATTCATATGTGATTACCTAATCTGGTGCTCTTGTTGGGAAATAATGAAGAAATTGAGAAAAAACTGGGCTTGATTTGATATGAGACAACCACAGATGATTGAAGTGGTTTCACTTTAGGTATGTATAGATTTTTATGTCCAGTATCTCTTTTCTGTTTTGGTTTCAAAGACTTCAGCCCCCACCAGTGAATTCAGTGCTTGATTGTTTTTCCATTGAAGAAAATGGAGCATTTTGTGTCAGCTCTCTTTGGACGAAGGCATTGCAGTGGAGGTATTTGTTTTCTTGAATTTATAGCTCTATCCCATAGCAACCTATGTAGTAAAACTGGTGTGTGTGTTTATGATAGCGACTAAAGGGTAACAGAATATACTGCCCAAAATACGAGTGCCGGGGTTCAAGATAAGTCACCTCAAAATACGCTGCTTTGGTGTATTGTTTATGTTGAACTGAAGACACTTGAAAAACAGCAAAAAAAGACTTTCTCTGAATTCTGCTTATCTGTCTAAAGTCAAATCCTCCAAAAGGAACTTTAGAATCATAAATCCTCCTCCGGGGAGTTTCATCAAACAAGAAAGACTGCCTCTTATTACAGGAGAAGACACTAGAAATTGACACCACAGCCAGATAAACTTTGTCACAAGCCATCATGTCCCTCATCTCTGCTAAGGGCCCAATCGTCTTCCTAAGTATCATTTATTCTCCCCTAAGAGGCCAAGCTCCTTCCTCCTCTTTTCCTATTAAGATGGTATATAAGCCTGAATTTGAAGGATTTTAAACAGTTATTCATTTTCCCCTGTCTCCCATGGACATATGAGGTATACATGTTAAAATAAATAGACAAACAAACTTGCTCATTTTTCTCTTGTCAATCTGTTTCATTACAGAGGTCTGAGCTAGGAACACAGAAAATTATTTTTCCTTCCTACAGGACACATACACAAAGACAGAAAAAGATAAACAAAAAGAAGAATCAGTTCAGTTCAGTTGCTTAGTCATGTCCCATTCTTTGAAACCCCATGGACTGCAGCATGCCAGGATTGCCTGTCCATCACCAACTCCCAGAGCTTGCTCAAACTCATGTCCATCAAGTCGGTGATGCCATCCAACCATCTCATCCTCTGTCGTCCCCTTCTCCTCCTGCCTTCAATCTTTCCCAGCATCAGGGCCTTTTCTACTGAGTCAGTTCTTCACATCAGGTGGCCAAGGTATTGGAGTTTGAGCTTCAGCATCAGTCCTTCCAATGAGTATTCAGAGCTGATTTCCTTTAGGATTGACTGATTTGACCTCCTTGCAGTCCAAGAGACTTAAAGAACAGAAGGGGAGAAAAAGAGAGAGACTAAGACAGAAGCAGAAAGAGAGAGAGAGAAAAAAAAAACAAACAGGAAGACAGAAGCAAGCAACCATGTTAGAGCTGGGAGGGTGGCTTCCATCTTTTCCGAAGGAAGGCTGGCTCAGGTTTAAATGACCTGGGCCTTGCCTTACCTGACCAAAGCAGCAGCATCATTGTTTTCTTACAATGTACAAACTGAGGGTGGGCTTCTCTCATAGCTCAGTTGATAAAGAATCTGCCTACAATGCAGGAGACCCCAGTTTGATTCCTGGGTTGGAAAGATCTGCTGGAGAAGGGATAGGCTACCCACTCCAGTATTCTTGGGCTTCCCTTGTGGCTCAGTTGGTAAAGAACCTGCCTGCAATATGGGAGACCTGGGTTTGATCCCAGGGTTGGGAAGATCCCCTGGAGAAGGGAAAGGCTGTCCACTCCAGTATTCTAGCCTGGAGAATTCCATGGACTGTATAGTCCACGGGGTCACAAAGAGTTGGACACGACTGAGCAGCTTTCACTTTCACAAACTGAGGGCAGCCTGACTTTTTCCACTTTAAAAGAATCGTATCTCTATAGAAATCAGTTGTTGAACTAAGAGAATCTGTGTTATCTATTCAGGTACTCTAAAATATGTTTTCTAATCCTCAACTTCTTTCATTCTTAGAGGCACTTCTAGACAGGCTATAAAATGATTCAAACCTGGTTCCCCAGGAAAAAAAAAAAACAACAAAATAAACAAACCTGATCTATAGCATTTGCTAACACTAGTAAACACTCACATCATGGCCAATTTCAAGCTAGTGCCATGATGTGAATGTTGAGCTGTGAAAAGATGTCCCTGATTGCCTTTCAGGACAGGGCAGAATCTGGCTCCATCACAGATATAGTCAAAAGAACACTAAGCAGGATTAAGAAGACGTGGGATGGCTTCTCATCCATAAGATGTGAACAAAACCACCACCCAGACTGTTCATGGGGTATACAGTCATCTTAAAATGGAAATAACAAAAGCAAAACTGTAAAGATCTTTGAAAACATGAAAAATTGAAACAAGTATTAGGCATTATCACAATTACCATCTCAGTGAACCAAATCTTGCTCAATTCTCAAAAGTTAAAAAAAAAATAGATTGCATTTGATACTGTTTTTGAATTGCATTTTGTAGCTCCTAGTCATAAAATTTTCACACTATACAGAAAGAGCCAGCAGCCCATTTGGCCGTAAGTTCAGAACAATGAACTCATCAGTGTTATTTGTATATGCACTGTAGCTTGGCCTGGAACCCCTGGTTACAAGAAAGCTTGAGTGTGTTCCCGGCAGCTTTTCTGCCTTAAACAGCTCCAAGGCAATGCCTACAAGGCAATGAAATTTCCCTTGGAACCTTTTCTGAGGCCTCTGTGAGATTTGCATAATTTTAACTAATTAAGCTCTAGCTTGATTTTGTAAATGATAGCAAAAGGAACAGTAAACAAAGGGAATCTCTCTTAATAGAGACAGTCTTCCTATAATTATCTTTTCAGAAGGGCACCATCCAACAGAAATATAATGTAAGCAATACATGTGATAAAAAAATTACACATTAAGAGAAATAAAAAGAAACAGATAAATTAATGTTAATGACACTAATTTAATCCAATATGTCTAGAATATTATCATTTCAACATGTAATCAATATATGGCATTGAAACATGTATAATATCATGTAAGAATCGAATCACCAGTCTATGTCCGATGCAGGATACAGCATGCTTGGGGCTGGTGCACGGGGATGACCCAGAGAGATGTTGTGGGGAGGGGGGTGGGAGGGGGGTTCATGTTTGGGAACGCATGTACACCCGTGGTGGATTCATGTCAATGTATGGCAAAACCAATACAGAACTGTAAAGTAAAATAAAAAAAAAAATAAATAAAAGCATATTAATGAGACTTTATATCCTTTTTTTTTCCTGTAGTTAAGTCTTCAAGTCAAGATGGTTTGCACTTGATTTTTACCCCAGCACATCTCAGTTTGGACTTGCACATTCCAAGTGATCAGCAGCTACCTACGGCCAACGACTACCATGCTGGACAGTGTGGGTACTTTAATATTAGGAAGCAGAGAATCTCCTGACTGCAAGAAAATCCAGTGTTTATAGAAACTCTTTATTTTGACTTCCTTGGATTTTGTTAAGGGAATTTATTACTGAGAGAAGAGCAAACTCCCTCTCTCAAACCTCTGTTTCTCTAACTTTTCGTTCTCTATTATCCACTGGTTCAATTGTCAGAGCAACCTAGATTGAGTGTGTTTACTGCTTGTAAAATGACCAAACCTTCTGGTTTGCACAGGACTGAGAAGTTCTCCAGTGTGGAGGACAGTCTGACACAGGGAGAGACCTCAGCAAACCACAATGAACTGTTCGCCCTGCATTTGGAGGAAAAGGTTAAATGCAGGATGAAGAGCCTATCTGCAGTTGCAAGTCTTAAAACAATTTTTTTATTGAGGTATGGTTGATGTACAATATTATATAAGCTTCAGGTATACTACATAGTGATTCACAGTTTTTAAAGGCTATCAGTCTCTCAGTCGTGTCTGACTCAGCGACCCCATGGACAGCAGCACGCCAGGCTTCCCTGTCCATCACCAACTCTAGGAGCTTGCTCAGACTCATGTCCATCGAGTCGGTGATGCCATCCAGCCATTTCATCCTCTGTCGTCCCCTTCTCCTCCTGCCTTCATATTATTATAAAACATTGACTATATTCCCTGTGCTTATAGCTTGTTTATTTTATACATAGTAGTTTGTACCTCTTAATCCCCTACCTCTATCTTACCCCTCTCTTCTCTCCCCAGGTAACCTTTAGTTTGTTCTCTATATCTTGGGTTCTGTTTCTTTCTTTCTTTTTTTTTAAACTATATTCACATTTTATTTTTTGATTCCACATACAAATGATATCATACAGTATCTGTCTTTCTCTGACTTATTTCACTTATCATAATACCCTCCAAGTCCATACATGCTGTTGCAAATGGCAAAATCTCATTCTTTTCTGGCTGAGTAGTACTCCATTTTACTTATATACCAACAGCTGTAAATCATGAGCATCTCTGAAAGCTACTTTGGATCTTCACGTTCTGTCAACCTGGGATTCTGGGAATTATCCCTGGCGCCTGGGCAGCAGGCTTTGCTATACTGCAGCAGGTTCCACACTTTTTGACACCAGAGATGGGTTTTGCAGAAGACAAGTTTTCCACAGGGTGGGAGTGGGCAGGTGGGTTCAGGGGAAGATTCGGGATGATTCAAACGTGTTATATTTATTGTGTACTTTCTATTATTATTACATTAGCACTACCTCAGATCATCAGGCCTTAGATACCAGAGACTGGCAGCCCCAGCTATACTGTACTCTTGAATGTTTCAAAAGTCCCTCTGGGCTCCTGGCTACTGTTCTAACTCCCTGAAACAAGTGACACTGTTGACATGCATGTGACCTTCTAGGTTCCTTCCAACCACCATTTGTAGCTCTGTGTTTGTAGCTCCCCGTAATAGTCAAGGAAACTAAGAATACAGTCTGTTCTATCATGCTGGTTGCTGATTTCTCTACCTATATGTCTTGAACTGAGTCTTATCTTCTTGTAAAGTCAATGTATTAGAGAAATGTAAATAAAAATCACATTGAGGTATTACCTCATACCAGTCAGAACAGCTATCATCAAAAAGTCTACAAATAATAAATGCTGGAGAGGGTGTAGAGAAAAGGGAACCCTCCTACACTGTTGGTGGGAATGTAAATTAGAGCAGCCACTATGGAGAACAGTGTGGAGGTTCCTTAAAGAAGTAAAATTAGAGTTACCATATAATAGAGCAATCCCACTCCTGGGTATATATCCAGAAAAGATAAAAACTCTAATTCGAAAAGATAAACACACCCCAATATTTATAGCAGCACTATTTACAACAGCCAGGACATGGAAAGAACAACCCAAGTATCCATCAACAGACAACTGATTTAAGAAGATGTGGTGTGGGTATATGTGTGTATATAGTCACACACACACAGAGAATGGAATATTACTCAACCATAAAAATGAATGAAATATTGCCATTTACAGCAACATGGATGGACGTAAAGATTATCATATTAAGTGAAGTAAGACAGAAAGACAAGTATTGTATGATTATCACTTATATGTGGAATCTAAAAAATGATACAACTGAACTTATTTATAAAACACAGACTCACATAGAAAACAAACTTACAACTACCAAAAGGGAAAGGTGAAGGTGATTGGTAAATTAAGAGTATGGGATTAACAGATACATACCACTACACATAAAATAGATAAGCAACAAGATTTACTATATAACAAAGGAAATTATACACCTATAATGGAAAATAATCTGAAAAAAAAAGTAAGTGAATCACTTTGCTGTACACCTGTTGATTATAAATCAACTATATTTCAATTAAGAAAGTGATTTTGACAGTGTGCTTCAATCTTTATAGTGCCATGTAATATTAATTATACACACTCTTTTATTTTTTTAAGTTTACAGCCAGTGTCTTCATTCCTTAATTGGGTTTTTACTTTGTAAAATCATGCAAGACACATTGAGTATCTTAATCTCAAGATAACTTTAACTGTCCAAGTCTCCATTTTCTACTTGGCCTGTTTCCATATTGGTGAATGAAGCTAATAAATATGACCTATTTCACAAGATTACTATGAAGATTAAAAGTACGTTTTAGTGTCTAGAACAATGTCATTTGCTTTAAACAGCCTTCCCAGACAGAGAATACGTGCTCAGTTGTGTTGATTATTATCAGATTTTTACGTCTTTCTTGAGGTCGGGACACACATTTAATATCTCAGTATCCCTCCTTCCCTGACAATGATTAATACACCACCCTAAGACTAAACACTCACAGAACATCTGCTGACTGGCTGAGTCCAGCAATCCCAATTCTCCTGCTTCTGCTCTGGATTTAGAAGACAGTTTCTGAGGCCTGCAAAATATGGCCAATATGGTACCTCCCTGTTCTGACTGGGACAGACTGCTTCCAGTCCTGTCTAATGTTCTGCTCCGAAATATGACATCAATAGCTGGGGCCATCTCCAGCTGCAACCCTGAGCATTACCTCACATTGTCCCGCAAGGCTGTCTTTGCAAATGTTACAAATTGGCACTTGCCAAGAGCATTTGCCAGTGACTAAAAGACAACAAGGGCATTTGCCATCTACCTCTGTGGAGATTGAACCCTGTGCTGCAGCAGCTGTCCATTTCCAGCACCCTCCAAGGGGAATTCAGGGTGGAGAGTGAGGCACTCAGTGTTCCAGGGAAACTGGTGGAACAGGTCTTTAGGTAGATATTTTCAGGAAATGACTTCATGATTCCAATCCTTACAACACTTCATATCTAGAAAATCACTAAATCCCTTCATGATGACATCAGCTCCTTGTGACTAGCAGAAAACCTTTTGTAAAGTAAGCACTTGATTGCTTGAACTCCCCTTTCACCAAAATCTTATATATTGACCTTCCTCCACTGCCTCTCTGGAACAGCCTCTCAGAGCTATCTGAGCTGCTGTCTCCTGGGCTGCAGTCCTCATTTTGCCCCCAAATAAAACTTAACTTGCAACTCGCAAGTTATGCATCTTTTTAGTTGACACAAAGCAGATAAGTTCTGGCTTTTCCAAATTTAAGTATATCATGAAAAGGCGGCTCTCATGTGGGATTTAAGTGACGTGCATCATGATTGATTGCCTTCTCAACCAGTCTTGGTCCAGGTTTTTGTTTTCAGTGGAACCTGACTTGCGAGATGGAGACAGAGAACATCCAAGTCACTTTTCTAGCTTCCCCTGTGCCTAGATCATGTGACCTAATCCTATCCAATAGGACCAAAAGGGATATTTTCCTGAAGATTCTGGGACAAATTTCCTCCTTCCCTTTCTGATGATATTTTCTATATGGAATTGAGGCAACCTTCCTGAGACCCTGATAGAGAACCAAGAGAATCGCAAAGAAAATGAAATTGGGTAGAAAATAAAGAATGAGTATGTGAGTCACTGCTCCTTTGATGTCATTTAAATTCTGAATAAACCAAGTTTGGAGCCCCCTGCCTCCAGATCTCTTATTTTGTGAGATTTATTAGTTACTCCCTGCTGTTTAAGTCATTTTCAGTTGGGTAGTTAATTTCTGTCCCTGAAAATATCCTAGCTGACTAGAATGAGTTCTTTGATGGCCCTAGGAAGAATTAGTCCTTAATTAAGCATAATCCCATGTTCTGTTTTCAAGACCACTGCTGCCAAAAGCCAACAGTAATCTGTTACTTCTAGAATTTCTCTGCCACTTCCCCAAAGTCAATGTAGTTTGATGGTTGTGAGCACAAACCCAGGAGTCAGACTTCTGCAAGTGTGACCTTTGGCAAGTTCCTTAAGCTCTCTGTGTCCTTTTTTCTTTATCCATGAACAGCAGATAATGATAATAATGCACCTGTCTTATAGTGCTTTGTGTTAAATGACGCAGTGTGTTGATTCACACAAAAAACACTTAAAATAGTAGCTGGCACATAGTAAGTTCTGTAGTTGAGAACCATTTCACTTATTTACCTTTCATTTTATATAGCCTTGAGCTTTCTGAGATATAGGTAGGTAGGCAGGTAGATAGATATTTCTTCTTATCCTTCTTGTACTGTTCTCTCATTTATCAATGATTGTTGTTACTGCTCATGAAAACAAACTCCTCTTCTAAAAGAGCATGTTTCTAGATGCCAGAGGATGTATGTCATCAATTACTAGCTGTGCCATGAATACTTCACTTATTTTCTCTGCACTTTGGTTTCTTCATTTGGAAAAGAAGGCTACTGTCTTTGTTTTCATTCCCCCATAAAGAAACCTCAAAAAAGTTGTGTATGTGGGAGGTGATTCAAGGAAATTCCATTAAGGAAGTTGGGGAGTGAGCACTGAAGAGAAGGCAAGGCAGGGAAGCCAACAAGGAGTGTACGATCAAGCCACTTCCCACTGTGGGTAACAGGAACTTCATCCCACAAGGAACTGTCAGCATAGAACATCACGTGCCTCAGAGGGGGCCCCCATGGGATGAGCTTGTTGGGCTATTTAAACACCATCTCTTCAGGCCCTGGTTGAGGGCTGCTGAGTGGCCATTGGTACGTTCCTCCTCAGGGAATTCTAGCCTGCTGCTATGGGCAGGCAGGGTAGGCCCAGCCTCCAGAGAATACTGGCAAAAGTATAAAAATCAGGCAGCACATACCACGATGGAAAAGCATGAGACAGAGCCTCTCGAGGCTGAAGTGGTGATTGATTCAGTTCAGTAATTATGTTTTTTGGGGGGTTGAGAGGTAGAGGAAGCTATTCTATACTAGGAACTTTGCTAGCTGAACAACAGGACACAAAGACAAGTAAGAAATGGCTCAGACTTAAAAGGTATCACAATTCAGTAGTAGAAATGGATTGCTCTATAATCTCTATATCCTAATGGCTGATGAACATGTGGAAAGTTCTTCAACATATAATAATAACAATATAGCTAATATATATTATAATATATTATAACTATATTAATAGTATTAACATACAATATAATCAGATATATCATTATATATTATACATATATTAACTATATAACTAATATATATTCTATAATGTATATTATGATTGTATTATTAACATTTTATTAACATATAATATAACCAGAGATATAATTATATCTATATTATACATATATTTATAATAACTATTTAACTATTATATAGTCTATAAGATGAAATTGAAAGAGGAGAGTGAAAAGTTGGCTTAAAGCTCAACATTCAGAAAATGAAAAGCATGGCATCTGGTCCCATCACTTCATGGGAAATAGATGGGGAAACAGTGGAAACAGTGTCAGACTTCATTTTTGGGGGCTCCAAAATCACTGCAGATGGTGATTGAAGCCATGAAATTAAAAGACACTTACTCCTTGGAAGGAGGGTTATGACTAACCTAGATAGCATATTCAAAAGCGGAGACATTACTTTGCCAACTAAGGTCCGTCTAATCAAGGCTATGGTTTTTCCTGTGGTCATGTATGGATGTGAGAGTTGGACTGTGAAGAAGGCTGAGCGCCGAAGAATTGATGCTTTTGAACTGTGGTGTTGGAGAAGACTCTTGAGAGTCCCTTGGACTGCAAGGAGATCCAACCAGTCCATTCTGAAGGAGATCAGCCCTGGGATTTCTTTGGAAGGAATGACGCTAAAGCTGAAACTCCAGTACTTTGGCCACCTCATGTGAAGAGTTGACTCATTGGAAAGACTCTGATGCTGGGAGGGATTGGGGTCAGGAGGAGAAGGGGACGACAGAGGATGAGATGGCTGGATGGCATCACTGACTCAATGGACATGAGTTTGAGTGAACTCCGGGAGATGGTGATGGACAGGGAGGCCTGGCGTGCTGCAATTCATGGGGTCACAAAGAGTCGGACAGGACTGAGTGACTGAAGTGAACTGAACTGAAGATATAACTACATTCATAATTAATATATTCAATATATAATATAATCAGAAATATAATTATATCTATATTATGCATATACTCATATCTATGTCTATCTCATAATAATATATAACTTATAATTGGTTATTAGGAAAATATAAATTGAAACCAAACAGAGATACTGCTACACATGAGAATGGGTAAAAATTTGGCAAGATCCAGTATTGGTAAGATTGTAGATCAAATGGAACTCATGCAGCACTGGGGGAAATGAAACATGGTACAACCTCATGGAAAAGTTTGGCAGTTTCTAAAATTACCCCCGATCAGCTTTATCACTCCTAGGTATTACCCAAAAGAAATGAAAACATGGTACAGCTACAATGGAGAACAATGGAGGTTCCTTGAAAAACTAAAAATAGATTTACCATATGATCCAGCAATCCCACTCTTGGACATAGCCACAGAAAAGTAAAGTGAAAGTGCTCAGCCATGTCCAACTCTGCGACCCCATGGACTGTAGCCTACCAGGCTCCTCCCTCCATGGGATTCTCCAGGCAAGAGTACTGGAGTGGGTTGCCATTTCCTTCTCCAGGAGATCTTCCTGATCCAGGGATCGAACCTGGGTCTCCCACATTCCAGGCAGACGCTTTAACCTCTGAGCCACCAGGGAAGCCTCAGAAAGATACACACACCCCAATGTTCATAGCAGCTTTATTTCCAATAGCCGAGACATAGAAACAACCAAAACATCCACTGACAGATGACTGGCTTAAGAAGATGGGATATACACAGACACACACACACATATATACACAATGGAATATTACTCAGCCATAAACAGAATGAAATAATGCCATTTATAGCAACTCCTAAATGGCATGGACCTAACAGAAGTAGAAGATATTAAGAAGAGGTGGCAAGAATACACGGAAGAACTGTACAAAAAAGATCTTCACGACCCAGATAATCATGATGATGTGATCACTAATCTAGAGCCAGACATCTTGGAATGTGAAGTCAAGTGGGCCTTAGAAAGCATCACTATGAACAAAGCTAGTGGAGGTGATGGAATTCCAGTTGAGCTGTTTCAAATCCTGAAAGATGATGCTGTGAAAGTGCTGCCCTCAATATGCCAGCAAATTTGGAAAACTCAGCAGTAGCCACAGGACTGGAAATGGTCAGTTTTCATTCCAATTCCAAAGAAAGGCAATGCCAAAGAATGCTCAAACTACCACACAATTGCACTCATCTCACATGCTAGTAAAGTAATGCTCAAAATTCTTCAAGCCAGGCTTCAGCAATACATGAACCGTGAACTTCCTGATGTTCAAGCTGGTTTTAGAAAAGGCAGAGGAACCAGAGATCAAATGGCCAACATCTGCTGGATCATAGAAAAAGCAAGAGAGTTCCAGAAAAAACATCTATTTCTGCTTTATTGACTTTGCCAAAGCCTTAGACTGTGTGGATCACAATAAACTGTGGAAAATTCTTCAAGAGATGGGAATACCAGACCACCTAACCTGTCTCTTGAGAAATCTGTATGCAGGTCAGGAAGCAACAGTTAGAACTGGACATGGAACAACAGACTGGTTCCAAATAGGAAAAGGAGTATGTCAAGGCTGTATATTGTCACCCTGCTTATTTAACTTCTATGCAGAGTACATCATGAGAAACGCTGGGCTGGAAGAAACACAAGCTGGAATCAAGATTGCTGGAAGAAATATCAATAACCTCAGATATGCAGATGACACCACCCTTATGGCAGAAAGTGAAGAGGAACTAAAAAGCCTCCTGATGAAAGTGAAAGAGGAGAGTAAAAAAGTTGGCTTAAAGCTCAACATTCAGAAAACGAAGACCATGGCATCTGGTCCCATCACTTCATGGGAAATAGATGGGGAAACAGTGGAAACAGTGTCAGACTTTATTTTTTGGGGCTCCAAAATCACTGCAGATGGTGATTGAAGCCATGAAATTAAAAGACGTTTAATCCTTGGAAGAAAAGTTATGACCCACCTAGATAGTATATTCAAAAGCAGAGACATTACTTTGCCGACTAAGGTCCAGCTAGTCAAGGCTATGGTTTTTTCTGTGGTCATGTATGGATGTGAGAGTTGGACTGTGAAGAAGGCTGAGCACCGAAGAATTGATGCTTTTGAACTGTGGTGTTGGAGAAGACTCCCTTGGACTACAAGGAGATCCAACCAGTCCATTCTGAAGGAGATCAACCCTGGGATTTCTTTGGAAGGACTGATGCTAAAGCTGAAACTCCAGTACTTTGGCCACCTCATGAGAAGTGTTGACTCATTGGAAAAGACTCTGATGCTGGGTGGGATTGGGGGCCGGAAGAGAAGGGGATGACCGAGGATGAGATGGCTGGATGGCATCACGGACTCGATGGACGTGAGTCTGAGTGAATTAAGGGAGTTGGTGATGAACAGGGAGGCCTGGCGCGCTGCGATTCATGGGGTTGCAAAGAGTTGGGCATGACTGAGCGACTGAACTGAACTGAACTGAGAGCAACTCCAGTACTCTTGCCTGGAAAATCCCATGGATGGAGGAGCCTGGTAGGCTGCAGTCCATGGGGTCTCTAAGAGTCTGACACGACTGAGCGACTTTTGCTTTCACTATAGCAACATGTATGGACCTAGAGATTCTCATACTAAGTGAACCAAACCAGACAGAGAAAGACAAATATCATATGATATCGCTTATATGTAGAATCCAAAAAAAAAAAAAAAAAGATACAAATGAACTTATTTACAATACAGAGCTCTACAGACATAGAAAACAAACTTATGGTTACCAAAGGGAAAGGGAGGTGTAAATTAGGAGGATGGGATTAACATATACACACTTCTATATATAAAAGAAGTAAATAACAAGGACCTACTGTATAGCACAGGGAACTCTACTCAATATTTTGTAGTAACCTATAAGGGAAAAGAGCCTGAAAAAGAGTAGATATAGATACATATGTGCAACTGAATCCTGGTGCTGTACACTTGAAACTAACACAACATTGTATATCAACTATACTTCAATAAAAAAGTAAAAAAAGTTTTTTAAAAAAGAAATGAAAACAAACATCCACAAGAAGATTCATGAATGAATGCCACAAAGGCCCAGTCCCAGCGTCCCTCCCTCCCCCTGCTCCTGACTCTTTGGGGGCTCCTTTTTCATGCCACTACCATCCATACTCTTACTTATTTGGGTATCTGTTGCCCAGGTGGACTATGAATTTCCGTAAAGCACAGACTGTGATCTTTGTTAAGACAGTACAACTCCCAGATACTCCCTTTTAATATCCTCAGGGCTTACTTAGCTCATCGCCTGATGCATAGTGAGTACATAAGAAATGTTGAATTAATGAATCGCCCTAATTCCAAACCAGTCATTCAGAAAGAGCCAGTGCCACGCTTTTCTATTATAATAGCACTGCCTGTAGTGCTCCCTGAAGCTAGGCTGAAAAGGAAAGAGCATTTGAACTGAACTGTATGTATTAGTTGCTGACCCGTTTCAGACTCTTTGCAACCCCATGAACTGTTGCTCACCAGGATCCTCTGTCCATGGACTTCTCCAGGCAAGAATACTCGAGTAGATTGCCATTCCCTTCTCCAGGGGATCTTCCCGACCCAGGGACTGAACCTGAATCTCCTGCACTGTAGCCAGATTCTTTACCGTCTGAGCCACCAGGGAGGCTCCGGAACTGAACTATGGAAGTCTAAATACTCATGTGCAAGAGACAGAAATCAGAACTTGAAAGTGACTAATGGTGTCTGATTCAATACAGAGTAGCTAAAATGGAAGCAAGATGTGGTATGTTATGCCCTGTTACAAGTGGTATGTCAAACAAAGCAGAATCAGTAGTTCTTACCAGCAGCTGTACTTAGCAGACTGTAAAAAATATGATGGAAACCCCTGAATGCCTGGATGCTAAGCCCAAGTAAGTTAATTAGTGAATATACAATATTCTTATTCTCCAGGACTCTGTATATGCTGGCCTGAAGAGTGGATGGGAGAGATGGCGAAAGATAGAGAAACAAATAGAAAAAGCTGTAGAACACAAGAAGAACACCTTTCTCTGAAGGTCTCTGGGCCATCATCTCCTAATTATTTTGTTCCATCCTCCCCAGTGAATACAGAATGTCTGAAATAATGCTGGGGTTCAGTTGGCGCAGCTCAGTACAGCTTGAATTGAGAATAACTCTTTGTTCTTAAAAGACTCTGTCATGTACCAAGAACAAGGAAACATTTTGGAAGTAACAGTTCTGTATCACATCCCAGGAATAGATGACTTTCCTGAAAGAACATTTCCATTTCTAATTTCAAGGGTACTTTGATGATAGAAAGCATGTAGCAGCTAAGCTTGGAGCATATAAAACCCACTGTCTATGACATAGCCATATTTCAACATTCATTTCAAAATACCAAAGAGTCTACCAAGGTCAACTTTTCTTTTCCCACAATAAATAGCATTGGATTGCCACATCATGCTTTAAATCAATGGACAAGAATTTGAGCAAACTCCAGGAGACAGTGGAGGACAGAGGAGCATGCTACAGTCCATGGGGTTGCAAAGAGTCAGACACAATTTAGCAACTAAACAACTACATGTGAAATAAAATTAAATCCAGAATAATTTTCTACTAGTTATTGCTTTGATATATAATTTTTGTATTTTATACTGAATGTAGGGGGGAGAATTCCTAATGCCAATTTTTAAAAGAAATATCATGCAATCTTGCAGAAGTATTCACTAATATTGATTTGCTAGAGCTGTGGATTGGCATCCAAAATATTCGCTGTTCTGCAATTTTAAACAGAAACACAGACCTTTCCCCTTTGAGTGTTTCCCAGTGATAGCTATGAATTAATTAGTTTGAATCATTTTAATAAACACAAATGTTCTTCTCTAATTTGTAAGCCAAAGAAACGTTCCTTTTTGGTTGTTGTTGCTGTTAAAAGGTCCAATAGACCATATTACTTCATGCGGTTTTAGAAATTGGGGGCTGTGAATCTGATTCCCAACTTCAGGTTCTAGAGTACATGGCAGAGCTCCCTTCTGGTCTTCAGAGATGCTTGGAAGACTGGCTGAGCCACTGAAAGCTCAGAAGCAGCCCCCACTGTGGCGTCTCTTGCCATCTTCCCTCAGGACCAATAGAATACATAGGAGGGTGAGTGAGTGAGTAGATTATCAGCTCTTCTGAACCTGTGAACATTCTACTTCATTTTCAGAGTCCTCCTCTGTGTTGTGTAAAAACAATCACATTCATATCACTTTTCATAAAAGTACAGATTACATAAGCACAATTTGCTAAGAGAGTAGATCTTAAGTGTATACTGCACATGCAGCAAAGTAAATATGTGAGGTGATGGATATCCTAATTAATGGATGGAGGTCATCATTTGACAGTGTATACACGGATGATGGGCTTCCCAGGTGGCACTAGTGGTAAAGAACTTGCGTGTCAATACAGGAGACATAAGAGACATGGGTTCCATCCCCAGGTTGGGAGGATCCCCTGGAGGAAGAAATGGCAACTCATTCCAGTATTCTTGCCTGGAGAATCCCATGGACAGAGGAGCCTGGTGGGCTAGTGCATGAGGTTGCAAAGAGTCAGACACGACTGAAGCTACTTAGCACATGCGTGCGTGTGTGCACGTGCCCACACACACACACACACACACACACACACACACACAGATATCATCACTTTTTACACCTTTAGGAAAAAAATCACATTGTGCAACCTAAATGTATATAATTTTTATTTGTCAATCATACTTCAGTAGAGTTGGAAAAAATGACAGAATTATAGTTCCAAGCATAACTTGCTTAAACAGGTTTGGGAACAAATAAAGCTAACTTGAAGTAAGTCCATTGGTGAGGGACAGTGCTCAAGGGGTACAATGATCTATGAGATGTAAGGATATAAGAGGGAGCAGAGGTGGGTTCACCTCTGGAGCTAGTTGGCTAAGAGTCTTCCCAGGAACTTCTGCTGCATCAAAGCAGGGCTGGCTTTGGGGCAAATCATGGAGATTTTTGCACTGGCTTTTCATCCATGGTCATCGATCACTGATTAAAATAGAGAGCCAAGGCCGTCAATGAAGAGTTACAGCAAGAAAAAAATGAAACCACCCTTGCCTCTGGAAGCTTACATTCTAAGCAAATCTGAAATGCTACCTGATAACTAATTCACCTTTAAGAGGAAGAACAAACCAGAAGCATATATCAAGAAGCAAGAGGTCATTTCTAAATGTCCTTTGTTGCTGGCCAGTCCCTGATTACTAGCAACTTTCTAGGATTATTGAGGTTTTCTTTGTAGGCTCTTCTGTGATACTCAGAAAGGTAAAGGAGACCAAAAGTGCCCCAGTTTCTCCTTTAGGGAGCAAGTCTTTGTGTACTGAGACCCAAAGACCTTACCAACAACAAATGAGTGTGTATATGTATATATATATTGCTATTGTGTGTGCGGACTTCTTTTAACCTTGCCTCCCTTGGTTAGAATATTGCTTTTGGATCACAGCATCTTTTCTTTTTCTAATTTATAGTATACACAGCTTCAGATTTATGTCCCTGCAAAGTGGGTATTCAATTCTAATTTACTTCTGCTATGTAATCTTATGACAAACTGGGCAAGATGGTCATTCCAGGTAGCGCTTGGTTGCTGGCTTTTATTTCCACATGCCTATCTACACAGTCCATTTATTCCAGCATGAGTTAAGCTTCCAGCCATTGTGTGATGGTGTTCAAGCACAACAGAAAGTTCTTCAATGGGGGAACTTGGTCCACAGTGACTCCTGACCCCTGGCACCTGGCAAAACAGGCCCAGAGACCATGCCCTGCCCTTTCTTTCCATCTGTGAAGTCCTCCCAACAATGATCGCACTGTCTCTCCTGTAATTCTGTGTGCTTCTACCATTCTGCTTTAAGAATACAAGGACTGTTTTTCAAGAGGCTTGATAAGAAAAAAACCAGGAAATTGGGCCGTTGAAGATGATTCCTCATCATGTTCTAAAACAAAGGCATTATGGAGGCTCTCTTGGAAGTCTGGCCTTCTTTAGACACATGCCAATCGCTGCTGTGATGACTGAGGGGGTTTATGCGGGCAGACATACCAGGAATGTAGACCCACTGCCACTTTCATTAGAAGGGACTGGCGGGGGCGGCCATCCTGTAGAAAACAGCAGCGGCACTCCAGGGGGCTCCCTTTAGAGCCTGTCTCAGCGGAACTAATCTTCCCAGTCACCTCCCCCACATTCTTGTCACCATCCATTTACAGTGAACCCTGCTTGCTGGCAGCTGGCAGCTCTCCGGGAGCGAGTGGGGGTGGGTCCGGGTTGAACCCCTTCTCCCTGGAGCTCTTTCTGTCTCCTCCACTAGACTTTCAAAACACACAAGCGGTTTTTTTTAAATTTTTTTTTTCGTTCTTTTGTTATACAAAGGAGGCGTATTTCAGCCCAGTCAAGGAGGAATCTTTTATGGATGATAGAGTTTTATTTCTGCTCTCCAGCAAGTGGAATGGGGGAGTAATAAAAGGAGAAAACAGAACCCAAGCAGGTGCTTTTGTGCTCAGGGGCTGAGCTGAAACAC
The DNA here is from genome assembly GCF_014754425.2 of Oryx dammah. Taxonomy (NCBI): domain Eukaryota; kingdom Metazoa; phylum Chordata; class Mammalia; order Artiodactyla; family Bovidae; genus Oryx; species Oryx dammah. Next base: position 120,831,155 of record NW_024070207.1, read on the forward strand.
TGGTACTCGGAGGTGGTGCTCGCATGAAAATTACAAAGCAGGGCCATGCCTGGATTTCCCCGACAGACAGGACCAAGAATTGCTCTCCTGGCACTCAAGATTCTGGTGTGCTCTGAGATCAATTTGTGTAGTTACTGACCTAAGGCCTATGGGAAGGCAATCTAACCAACATAATCTGTTTACCTGTGGGTCCAGGGAATAACAGAAGGAGGGCTCCATGCCCTGGCCTTTGGAATATGGGCCTGTTTGGGGCCACAGTCCTTGGTGTGGAGGGGGCCACCCTTCCGCATCCCAGGGCTCACAACCATTCAAAGCAGAGCCGAGTCTCAGCTTCAGTTCAGTTCAGTCGCTCAGCTGTGTCCGACTTTTTGCGACCCCACGGACTGCAGCATGCCAGGATTCCCTGTCCATCACCAACTCTCAGAGCTTGCTCAAACTCATGTCCATAGAATCGGTGATACCATCCAACCATCTCATCCTCTGCTGTCCCCTTTTCCCACCTTTAATCTTTCCCAGCATCAGGGTCTTTTACAGTGAGTCAATTCTTCGCATCAGGTGGCCAAAGTATTGGAGTTTCAGCTTCAACATCAGTCCTTCCAATGAATATTCAGGACTGATTTCCTTTAGGATGGACTGGTTGGATCTCCTTGCAGTCTCACGAGTCTTCAAGACCTCTGCCCTCAGGCAGAGGCAAGAGCAGCCTGGGGAATCCCTTCAAGATGGCCCTTCCTATGATGGGGGAATACAGGAGTAACAAACTTTGTCTCTTGGTGTCTGGTATTTTCTATCTGATTACAATAGAAGAAAAGTGCCACCTGGGCAAATGAGGTGTATTCCCAGTTTGGGCATGGTCCAGGGGATGAAGAATTCATGCATGGGTTGAAACAGCATTACCCAGAGAAGTGTTCATTCAGACCCTTGAACCCATATCGCCTGCATTGACTGATTCTAACACAACCTCTGTCCCAGTTTGCTGAGCACCACCTTCCAACAAGTCAGTGCGGGTATCATGAATGAAGTCCAGTGGGAGCAGACATCTGATTGATGTAAGGGCTTTCACGCCCCATCGAAAGTTCCGTTCTCTAAAAGAAAAGCCACCTGCTTTTTGCATAGTACGCTATTATTTACTTTTAATTTTTGACTTATCAGATTCCTCTTGGACCCTCAACTTGCTGTCCAAATACATCACAGAAACATGGGAACTCTGAGGTAGTCAGGAATAAAAAATGTGTTAAAGTGAAAATAGTCTCTCAGTCATGTCTAACTCTTTGCAACCCCATGGACTGTAGCTCCCCAAGGTCCTCTGTCCATGGAATTCTCCAGGCAAGAATACTGGAACAAGTAGCCATTCCCTTCTCCAGGGTATGTTCCTGACCCAGGAATTGAACCTGGATCTCCTGCAATGCAGGCAGATTCTTTACCATCTGAGCCACCAGGGAAGCTCAAAAAATGTTTAGTAGAAGAAAAAAGAGCAAACTTAAAGGAGAGAAATTATGCATTATTTTCTTAAAAAAAATTTTATGCCGGGCACAAGTATTCTACTATTCACCAATAGCAATTTGACTTAATACTCATTTTTTGGAAACACTGTTATCATCTTGGAGATCTCCTTCACTTTCCATGAGAGATACATGAAACGAAAGCCAAACATCCTAATGAAACGTGGCTCCAAACACAGGGACCATGAAAACACCAAAATCATTCAAAAGAATGTCTACAGCATGAGGGATCATGAGTACTTTTTAGACAGATGCACCTTGTGCTTGACTGTGTGACTTGAAAGACACAATCGTCTGACGTCTCGGGAGTATGAAGATGGCTCTGAGCAATTCAATGACTTTTGATAGAAGTGCTGGAGGCAACTTATCCAGTTGAGGACGAGCTTCTCTCTCTGAATTATTGAATTGCTCCTTTTCCTGCACACAGAATTCCTCCCATGAACCAGTCTACCCCAGGGATGCTGCAAGTAAAGATGAAGCATCAAACAGAGGCCATTTTTGAGAACGAATATTCTAAGAACCTGTGTGCTAGGATTTTGGGTTAATCAACTCTATTAACTCTCATCTCTGCTCTCTGTGGGAGGAGAAGCTAATGCTCATGACAACACTAGTGGAAACGACCCTCACACACAGGAATTTGATAAATGCTAGCTTGTCACCTACTCTCATGTATATTCGGGGAAATAGAAAATGGAGACAACAAGCAAAATATACAGGGTCAGCAATCCTGCCTGGGGAGGGGATGTGATCTTTCATTCAGCTGGTCTGCTGTTCAAATCAGACTTGTTCATTTCATGCCAACAGAGCCACGCAAGGGCCTCATCAGCCATGTGGACCGGAGGTCTGGCATGAGAGTGGGAGGCTGGGCTGATGGTGCCCAGGGTTGTGGGCTCAGATCTTTCTCAGCTCCCAAGGTGAGGCTCTGTTCTGGTTTGCAGCAGCAACCACCAGAAGCAGCACATTGATACTGTTTGGGGATCCATTTGATAACAGCTTCTCGGATGGCCACGCGGTCCCACCCAGCCTGCCTCTTCTTTGACTCTAAGAGCAGTCAACACTGGTCTCTTAGCCCTCAAAGAACATGGGGTAAACTCAGTTGAGTGTGTGCTCAGCCGTATCCAACTCTTTGCAACCCCATGGACTGTAGCCCGCCAGGGTCCTATGTCCCTGGAATTTCCCAGGCAAGAATACTGGAGTGGGTTGCCATTTCCTTCTCCAGGGGATCTTTCCAACCCAGGGGTTGAACGTGTATCTCCCGCATTGGCAGGTGGATTCTTTACCACTGTGCCACCTAGGAAGCCCCAACTCAGTTCAATCTTCCATCTGTTCACCCCAGCCACTCACTCTGATTCTTTTTCCAGAGCGTCTCCTTTCCCTGAGGCCATCAACTACTCATCTCTCAGACTCAGTTCTCACTAAACCACTAAGGCAGGGTTATTATTCAACCTCCAAGCTACTGACATAGCCATTTGTTGTTGTGAGGAACTTTCTAGAGCACTGTAAACATGGACTCTATTCACTGGCAGCGCACCCCTCCCCACCCTACTGAGTTATGACAACCAACAATGTCTTCAGACATTCTTAAATGTCTCCCTGGGGTGAAGCTGCCAGATTTAGCAAATAAAAATATAGGCTGCACAGTTTACTGAGAACTTTGGATAAACAACTCATAACTTGTTAGTGTATGTATGTTCCACCCAATTTAGCCATTGATTTGAAATTCAAATTTAAGTGGGCATCTGTATTTTACCTGGTGACCATTCTTGGTTGGGGAGGGGGCGTGGGGAGAGATGGGCAAAACTGCCTGGCTTGAGAATCACTAGGTTTAGGTATTTCCACTTTGAAAGAACAGAGGAACTCATCTCTAATTGTAAAACTGCCACTTTAGCAAGCAGACAGTGAAGACAGAAAATGGCCCATAAGCACATGAAAAGATGCTCAGCATCCCTGGTCATCAGGGGAATGCAAATCAAAACCACAGGGAGATACCACTTCATACTCACTCAGATGGCTAGAATCGAACAGACAAACAATACCAAGTGTTGGCAAGGAGGTAGAGCTGTTTGAGAGTTGTCTCCAAATAAATTCTTCTCTTATCCTTGCGATAGATCCTTCTGGGGGTGATGAAATGGTGAGTTTACCTTACTGATATGGAGGGGAAAATTCCATGAGAACAAAACACACTACTATTTTCATAAAATCTCCACAAATATGGCAGATCCTTACTGTTTTCTTTGCATTGGGGTTTCCTTGCTCTCATCCATCATGCACATTGCTAAAACAGTGGTTTTTCTAAACCAAAACTCTATTTGATCCTACTTGGTGAAAATACTGATGGCTGCCCACGGACAACAGGACAATCCAAATGTCTTCCCATGGCATTCAAGTCCTTCTGCATCTAGCTCTCTGTATGTTAGTATGTTTGTAAATAACTGTATGAATGTTAGTAACAGCTTTGAAGTGAAGTGAAGTCGCTCAGTCGTGTCTGACTCTTCGCGACCCCATGGACTGTAGCCTACTATGCTCCTCCATCCATGGGATTTTCCAGGCAAGAGTACTGGAGTGGGGTGCCATTTCCTTCTCCAGGAGATCCTCCTGACCCAGGGATCGAACTCAGGTCTCCTGCACTGTAGGCAGACGCTTTACCATCTGAGCCACCAGGGAAGTAACAGCTTTATTGGGATATAATTCACAGACTACACTATTCACCCACTTAATATGTAAATTCAAAGTATTTCAGTAAATTTACAGGGTTGGGCAACCATTACTGCAATCAGTTTTAGAACATTTTCATCACTTCCAAAGGAAACCCCCTATCTATCAGCAGTCACACCTCATTTACCCTCAACCCCTTCTGCTCTATCCCCTTTGACTTTTTGTGTCTGGCTTCTTTTACTCAGCATAAAATTTTCAAGGTTCATCCATGTTGTAGAGCATATTAGGACTTCATCCCTTTTTATTGCTGAATATTCTACTATATGCCTCGACGGGATTCATCAGTTGATTAACCATTTTGGCCATTAGCCTGATTAAAAAACACAGAGAACAATGTAGCCAACACCCATATATGAACTTCTGTTCCTGCAGTGGATTTTTGTAAAGAGTAAGTGATAGATCTTGGATATAAAGTACCTAGCACAGAGCCTGGCTCCAAATAAAAGTTGGGTCAGTGGGAGTCAAGAAATGTTATCTCCTTGAGATTAACATATCCATGCTACCATATATAAAATAGAGCACAGGTAACTCGACTCAATAGTCTGTAATAACCTATAAGGGAAAAGAATCTGAAAAAGAACATATAAATAATAAATATATATATATATATATATATATATATATATATATATATATATATAAACTGAATCACTTTGCTGTATACCTGAATCTAACATAACATTGTAAGTCAACTATACCTCAATTAAATAAATAAATTAAATAAAAACAAAAAAGTACTGTCACCCCACCCCCACCCTCCACCAGATGGGAATACCCTGTGGCTGTCATGGATAGATTAAATCTTCCATGAGAGGCAATCCCAAACTAATGAAGTCTAATCATATATTTTTTCCATATATTGTCAAGGTGGACTGAATTAGATTTTAACAGCTTTTGAGAGTTTTCCTGTACCCATACCCAGCCCAGGGGCTTGCCTGGGAAGTGTAAGGGCCTGCTGGGAGGCATAGTGATAAATAGTCTAATATTTGCACTGCTCAGTGTCAGAGCTGTGTCTGCTACACGTCTCAAACATTTTCCCCCTTTGCTTACTCCCATCTCAAACATATATTCTTAAAGTATTTCTCACGGTTCTTATCAGTGCTATACTAACCAGTTACTGCTTGCAGGAATAATTATCATGTCTCAAAGTAGCTGAAATGGAAATACACATGATTGAAACTCCTACTTTAAAGCCAGTGTATAAAAGACACTAACTCTAAGGCTAGAGTGAATTTATGCCACTTTAAAAGATTTAATTCACTTTCTGTTCATAAAATAATAGATTTCAGGAAGGCCTGTTAAAAGCAATGACAATATACAAATAAGAAAAATCATTGAAATCAATACTATATTTCTGTGTGGTTTTTTCAACATAATACAATGAAATACTGAGGAAATTCCTGCTGGAAGCTTCCATATACATCTCTGTCTAGACTGTTTGTGGGAAACCAAGGCCCGTGGGTCCATTTTAAATCACAAAAGTGTTCTAGGGATTCTGGCTTGAATGGCTGCTATAGTTGAATACAGAGGGATACAAAGACATAGGAAAAAAGGTAATTTGGGAGTTTGGGACTAGCAGAGGCAAATTATTAAATATAAGATGGATAAACAACAAGGTCCTCCTGTACAGCACAGGGAAGTGTATTCAGTGACCTATAATAAACCACCATAAAAATTTTACCAGAAAAACAAAAAAAAGACATCAACTGTGAGTTCACATGGTTCTAAAATTATTTATTTGTTCCATATGAACTAATTGCTTCATTAAAAGAAATCTTTCAAACTTAATATTATTAAGTTCCTATAGTGTTCAAGCCCCTTGGTGCTCCTGGGTAAGTAGATAAGTCTGTGAATTGAATTCATTTTTCTTCAAGTTGGTTGTGTGGTGTTGTGTAGCTATAGGACTCAGAAAACAGCAGGTGAAGAAGAATGTGGAACATTTCCATCTGTATACATTCTAATAAACCAGCCCTTCAAAAACTAAGTGTGAATGTTTATAAATGAAAGCTGGCTTTTTGTTTGGATATTCCCTAAACAGAAATTCTTATATAAAGAGCAACAATATTTGCAGTCATCTTATCAGTGCTAAACAACTGAAGCTTAATTATACTTAGCAACTGGTCATGCTTACTACTGACAGGAGAAAGGTATTAAGAGCTCATCTTGTTCCGCCTTGAGGCAGGTAAAGGTATGAATCATCCAGAACAGATGTCCTTTATCGCCTACAAGATCTCAGGGAAGAAAATTCAGCTTGCATAGGTGAACCAGAGGTTTCAAACAGGAATTTAAGTCAGTTTTTCCCCCATCATTCATTTTCACCTAACTCCCCAAATGTCCCCAACTTATCAGGTTATCCACCCAATGAAGAAAGAGAAAACAAGAACATGAAGAGTCAAAGTGCAAGCTTTCTTTGGTTAAAAGTGAAATTCCAAACTTACACAATGTTCCATGTCAAATGTATTCAAAGATAAAAATTAAAAAATTCCCATTTTATTTAGGCTAATTCGTATTAGGCTCTCCATTGCCAGTTTTGGTTATTGTGTTTTGCTTTGATTATATGATAACAGTAATGTGACTGATGACTTATATAATAATACTCAATAGAACAATAAACATATGATTTAATAATATTAAAATATATTACTATCTAAATTTTAGTGCTTTCCAGAATACACAGAACCTCTCCATATTTTTATTCATTTAATCTTTGGCAACCTTCTAAGGTGTATCTGACAACCCAAACTGCACAGATAAAAAAACTAAGTCTCAGGAAAGTCAAATGACTTAGTAAAAGTCACTTGGCTGGAAAATACCAGTACTTTAACCCAGGAATCAGCAAACTACCCCTTTTGGGTCAAACTCAGGCAGTCACTTGTTTACACTGCTCTCGAGTTAAAATGGTTTTAACATGATTAAGTGGTTAAATAAAAAAGAATAACATTCTATGACACATGAAAATTATATGAAAATCAATTTTTAGTGACCATAATAAAGTTTATTTGGAACACAGCATGGCCATTTGTTTACATGTTATCTATATCTGCTTTCATGCTACACTGGCAGAGTTGAGTAGTCCTGACAGAGACCATATGTTTCTGGAAGCCTAAAATATTTACTGTCTGGGCCATAACGGAAAAAGTTGACCAACCTGGCTATAATCCAACCTTAAACTTTAGACTTGGATGCCATCCCCTGGCCCCAACAATTTTCCTTTCTTTTTTTAAATTTTATTGAAGTATAGTTGATTCACAATGCTGTGTTTAATTTCTGCTATACAGCAAAGTGATTTAGTTATGCATATATATATTCTTTCTCATATTCCTTTCCCTTACGGTTCACCCCAAGATATTGAATATGGCTCCTTGTACTATACAGTAGGACCTTGCTGTTTATCCATCCTATATATAATAGTTTGCGTCTGCTGATACCAAACTTCCAATCCTTCCCTCCCCTACTGGATGTCTTTCACTGGATGGGAATATGGTGTAGAGGAGCAAAGTTTGCCACCCCAAAGTGTCTCTTTGGCATGTGGATTATTTCTAGCTGAAAACAATCAAGGCCCCAAAGACTCAGGAAGACCATGGCTTTCCCCAAGCTGCCTGAAGAATGTAGACAGAGGACCTGTTCCAGGGAGCCATTGCCACAGATAACTATGGTATGAACCAGGTGTGTGCACAGGGGGAACCCAGCAAAGTCTGTTTATTAAGATTCTTCTCTTGGTGCCACTGTCTCTGTGTGGCCCAGTAAATATTTTTCAAATACTGCTTTTCCATCTCCATGTGCATGGCCTTCCTCCCCTTTGGTGTCCCAAACTCCTACCCCCAATATCCTCTGTCTTTAGCTGAAGATGGTATTTAAGGTGAGGGTTGTGTTCATTTGGGTGAATCACTCAGTTTTCTTCATATATGTGTCATTAAGCTGTTTTTCTGCATATACATTATTAAAACTTTCATTGGCTTTTTCTCCTATTACTCTGACTTATGTCAAATTCTTAGGCCAGCCAGAAGAACCTAGAATGGCAGAGGAAAATTCCTTCCTCCTCAACAATGGAAAATAATAAAAAGATCATTCATTGCAACTTGGTATTCACCTTGTCACTTTGTCACACATGCAATCAAACTCATGAGATAGTTTTGCTAATATGGCCATGAGTTTTGCAAACAGGAGAGCATGGGCTAAACAATTATTATTGTTACTCTGTGTTCCCAAATATTATAGAAACATTTAAATTATTTAGAACTTGGCATTGAAACATGTATAATATCATGTAAGAATCGAAATGCCAGTCTATGTCTGATGCAGGATATGACACGCTTGGGGCTGACGCGCGGGGATGACCCAGAGAGATGT
>NW_024070207.1:120840118-120912879 GCF_014754425.2 Oryx dammah
GAGGGGGGTGGGAGGGGGGCTCATGTTTGGGAACGCATGTACACCTGTGGTGGATTCATGTCAATCTATGCCAAAACCAATACAGAATTGTAAAGTAAAAATTAAAAATAAATAAATTAATTAAAAAAAAGAGATCAATATAAAATCATCAATATTTCAGGAAGTATTATGAAATTTTTAATATGCAAATTTGTCTATTGCAACTGTTGATACTTCAGGAGCGTTATTTTGTGAGGATAATTAAGTATGCACATTTCAGTAATTAAGTTTTGGAACTTAGCCCCAAACTTAACCCTCACTCTGGCTCTTGTAGTATAAATTCAACTGGCTGCTTCTGAGCTGCCCATAGGTCTTTCACTTTGTTTTCAGAAATACTTTATTTGCCCCATTTGTCATAGCAATGACATACAGTGCATATTCAGCAAATGTGACATGAAAATGGTTTTGAAAAACAAAGTAAATACTTGGTTTTCATGACAACTTGAGGGCACTTCATTCCTCCCAAATCCCCCCTGCACCCCTGCTTCATTCATGCTGCCCCAGCTTCTTAGTTGTCCTCCCTTTCAAGAGCACCTCAAAGAAAAACTTCCTGTTCATTAGTATCATTCATCATTGGGATTGCCCTCTGGAGATACCTTGCAATTCTCCATAATATAGAATATCTGAACTGCTGAAGGGATAATTTTACTGCTGTAACTTTACTGAGAGGTAAACAGTGTCCTTTGAAAAGCACAAGTTTTTAATTTTAATGAAGTCCAATTTATCAATTTTTTTCTCTTACACTTAAAGCTTTTTTAGCCCTAAGACATCTTTACTCATCTCCAGGTTACAAAGATATCCTGTGTTTATTTTAGAAGCTCTATAGGGAAAGGACTCAAATCAATAAAATCAGAAATAAAAAAGGAGAAGTTACAACTGACTCCACAGAAATACAAAGGATCATAAGAGATTATTATAAGCAAATATACACAAATGAAATGGACAACTTGGAAGAAATGGACAAATCCTTAGAAAATTATAACCTTCCAAGATTGAACCAGGAAGAAATAGAAAATATGAACAGATCGATGACAAGTACTGAAAATGAAACACTGGCGTAAAAACTTTCAACAAAGTCCAGGACCAGACAACTTCACAGGCAAATTCTACCAAACATTTAGAGAAGAGCTAACATCTAGACTTCTTAAACTCTTCCAAAAAATTGCAGAGAGAGGAACACTCCCAAACTCATTCTATGAGACCACCATTGCCCTGATACCAAAACCAGATAGATATTACAAAAAAAGAAGCTTGATAATTTCAACATTTACATTTAAGTCTACGATTCTTCCTGAATTAATTTTTTGCATAAGATGTAAGAGTCCAAATTCTTATTTTTTAAAATACGTAACTCTAGTAGTTCTAGTGCCGGTGATAAAGAGGTCTAAGTATTTTTATTCCTATTATTTAAAAAGCAAGGCTTGAAAAGCCAAGCATTTTGCCCCAGCCACGTGACTGTCTGGGTGACTCAAAACTCCACGGTCTTTTCCTCTCACCACAGTACTTTCGATATCAATTGTAAATGTGACAGAACATCGTCAGTTCCTCTCATGTTGTCCCCTTCCTCCTAAGCAAACAAGAATAATATACCCCTCTCTTGTCTGACTGATCTTTTTCTCTCTCACATGTGGCATTCCCAGCTGCCATACCAAGTCTTTTAATCTGGCCATGATGATCTTTCAAAATTTATAGCATATCAAATACAGGACAGTGAAAGAAAGAAAGAAAAAAACAAAACACTGAAGACACAGTGTCCAAGAAATAAACATCTTTATGTGAGAGATGATGTTGACAGACATTATGTGTGTCTGTGAATGTTCAGTCGCTCAGTTGTGTCCGACTCTTTGTGACCCTATGGACTGTAGCCTGCCAAGCTCCTCTTTGTCCGTGGGGTTTTCGCAAGAATACTGCGATGGGTTGCCATTTCCTACTCCAGCAGATCTTCCCAATCCAGGGATCAAACCCACATCTCTTGCGTCTCCTGCATTGACAGGCAGAGTCGTTACCACTTGGGAAGCCCCACATTGAAAGTGAAAGTGAAGTTGCTCAGTCGTGTCCAACTCTTTGTGACCCCATGGCCTGTAGTCTACCAGGCTTCTCAGTCCATGGGATTTTCCAGGCAAGAATATTGGAGTGGATTACCCTTTCCTTCTCCAGGAGATCTTCCCGACCCAGGGATTGAACCCAGGTCTCCTGCATTGTAGGCAGAGGCTTTACCCTCTGAGCCACCAGGGAAGTCCACATCTCTTGCGTCTCCTGCATTGACAGGTGGATTCTTTACCACTGTGCCGCTTGGGAAGCACCATATTAATTAGACATTAAAATTTTTCCACAGAGATTGTGTTAACTCAAATAGCTGCCTAGGATAAAACACCCAAGGCCTGAGAGGATAAATGATGGAGGGTGAAATTTTAAGGATTTTCAGTTCCCAAGCTTATCTCTGCAGATGTCTGTGCTAACCCTAGTTTAAGAAGCCTTACATTAAACCTGTCATGTAAGCAGATCACTTGGCACCAATGTAATCATCCAGAGAAGTGCAAGCGTGGACCTTGAAATTGTATGGCAGCCTAGGGTTACAAGGTGGTTGGACAGATAACCCAGAATTTGCCTGTGTGAGATCAACTTAGAAAAGAACAACATTTAATGATTCCCATAGAGAATTTAGGGACCCTTGAACATATGTGCTTGGACTTCACCTGAATGAAACCTATTTAAGGAGGAGCAGAGGATGAGTAATCCAAACAGCAGAAAAGAAAGGTGGGAAGGCCTGGGAAGTGGTGGTGAATTGAGGTTCTGGTCTATTCATTCTTTCAAAATCAGGTCTTTAAAACCTAAGAAAGATGAGGCAAGGGAGGAAAGCCTTCTCTACCCTTAAACTAGCAAAGCCCTGGTTTGGTTCCAGCAGTGTCTTGTGAGTCTCTCTTGTTCATATGGGTTCACAAAGACCAGGGAGGCTAAGGACCATACCCACTGCCAGTTCAATGGCATTGTCCTGGCCAGGACTGCTTGGCCTGAATTGCTTCCTACAGGCAGCTCTTGTAGGCTGCCTTGCTAAGTCGCTTTAGTCGTGTCCAACACTGTGTGACCTCACAGACAGCAGCCCACCAGGCTCCCCCGTCCCTGGGATTCTCCAGGCAAGAACACAAGAGTGGGTTGCCATTTCCTTCTCCAATGCATGAAAGTGAAAAGTGAAAGTGAAGTCGCTCAGTCGTGTCTGACTCTTCGAGACCTCATGGACTGCAGCCTACCAGGCTCCTCTGTCCATGGGATTTTCCAGGCAAGAGTACTGGACTGGGTTGCCATTGCCTTCTCCGTGCAGGCTGCCTTATACCTGGATAAATATGGTTAATTTGTAAGGCACTGTGAAAGCGAAAGTCGCTCAGTCTTGTCTGACTCTTTAAGACCCCATGGACTATACAGTCCACGGAATTCTCTGGCCAGATACTGGAGTGGGTAGCCTTTCCCTTCTCCAGGGGATCTTCCTAATCCAGGGATCGAACCAGGACTCCCGCATTGCAGGAGGACTGTTTACCAGCTGAGTCACAAGGGAAGCCCAAGAATACTGGAATGGGTAGCCTATCCTTTCTCCAGCAGATCTTCCTGACCCAGGAATTGAACCAGGGTCTCCTGCTCTGCAGGTGGATTCTTTACCAACTGAGCCATCAGGGAAGGTCAGTGATATTATATGTATTAAATATAATATTAACCTTGTTTGGGGGTCATTATCTATAAATTCTTAAGGCCTTAGTTCTAAAGACTATTCATTATTTTTGTGACCAAGTGATTCATTTGATTATGCATACTAGTGAGTCTTCAGTAAACTTTCTATCTTTAGCTGTGCTGCAAAATGGACTTCTCATTTTTCATACAGTGATAGCCACCCAAGTCAAGAATCCTAGGGCTCCAGTGATAATGCTCCAAGGATGGAGACATAAATATTCAGGTCTCATTGCGGGAAGACAAAAGCCAACTCATTGTTTAAGAGTGTTCCATTTCCCCTTGGTTTCCGAGAATGTTTGAGGCTCCTACTAATATGCTGACCGTCTCAATCAATACATTTGGCTCGAGGCATTTATGTAGTCAATTCTCCATGCCTACTCTTCAGCATCCTCTCTATAAAATGGCTGGCTGTGTTCGGTTTGAACCTTCCTTTCCTCATCAATATATCAACGTTATACAACAGCCTGCAAGGCATTAGATGAAACAATTATGTTAACCCTAGTGGCTTGAGATTTCACAAATAATTCCCAAATCCTCTAACATTTAAAATGTCTCTCTATTTTTATAGAGCTACTACAGGAAAATAACTTTTTAGGAAAACTTGGTCTGGGCTATAAACGTATTCTTAGACAAGTAAAATCTGTCATTATAGTCAAGATTGATTGACCTGTCTATGTATCAAATAGACTAGTGTAGGTAAAGGTTTATAAATAAATGACTAGCATGGATTGTCCCCTCATGTCTACCTCTTTATTTCAGTGCTTGAAATCTTGACTGCCTTTGACTGTGTGGATCATAACAAACTGTGGGAAATTCTTAAAGAGATGGGAGTACCAGACCACCTTACCTGCCTCCTGAGAAATCTGTATGCAGGTCAAGAAGCAACAGTGAGAACTGGCCATGGAACAACAGACTGGTTCCAAATTGGGAAAGGAGTATGTCAAGGCTGTATATTGTCACCCTGCTTATTTAATTTACATGCAGAGTACATCATGGGAAATATTGGGCTGGATGAAGCACAAGCTAGAATCAAGATTGCTGGGAGAAATATCAATAACCTCAGATACATAGATGACACTACCCTTATGACAGAAAGTGAAGAGGAGCTAAAAAGCCTCTTGATGAAAGTCAAAGAGGAGAGTGAAAAAGTTGGCTTAAAGCTCAACATTCAGAAAACTAAGATCATGGCATCTGGTCCCATCACTTCATGGCAAATAGATGGAGAAACAGTGGAAATAGTGTCAGACTTTATTTTTGGGGCTCCAAAATCACTGCAGATAGTGATTGCAGCCATGAAATTAAAAGATACTTACTCCTTAGAAGAAAAGTTATGACTAACCTAGATAGCATATTGAAAAGCAGAGACATTACTTTGCCAACAAAGGTTCGTCTAGACAAGGCTATGGTTTTTCCAGTAGTCATGTATGGATGTGAGAGTTGGACGATAAAGAAAGCTGAGCACTGAGGAATTGATGCTTTTGAACTGTGGTGTTGGAGAAGACTCTTGAGAGTCCCTTGGACTGCAAGGAGATCCAAGCAGTCCATTCTAAAGGAGATCAGCCCTGGGTGTTCATTGGAAGGAATGATGCTAAAGCTGAAACTCCAATACTTTGTCCACCTCATGTGAAGAGTTGAGTCATTGGAAAAGACTCTGATGCTGGGAGGGACTGTGGGCAAGAGGAGAAGGGGACGACAGAGGATGAGATGGCTGGATGGCATCACTGACTCGATGGACGTGAATTTGAGTGAACTCCGGGAGCTGGTGATGGACAGCGAGGCCTGGTGTGCTACAATTCAATTCATGGGGTCGCAAAGAGTCAGACACAACTGAGTGACTGAACTGAACTGAAGTTTATTTTCTGTGTCTGTGAATCTATTCGTTTTGTAATTAAGTTCATTTGTATCTTTTTTTAGATTCCACATATTAAGTGATATGATATTTATCTTTCTCTGATTCACTATACTCAATATGATAATCCCCAGGTCCATCCGTGTTGCTGCAAATGGCATAATTTCATTATTTTTATGGCTGAGTAGTATTCCATTTATAATATTCATATATATGTATATATATGTGTATATATACATACATATATATATGTATATATATATGTGTATATATACATATATATATATATATATATAAGTCTTCCAGAGCTGGAACTATGAAGCATTCAAGACATTTGACTTGCTCTTTCCACTCTAGACCATCACCAAGGCAGGTCTTTTAAAGACAGTATTTAAACAGGGGACTAAACAGACTGGTTCCAAATAGGAAAAGGAGTACATCAAGGGCTGTATATTGTCACCCTGCTTATTTAACTTATATGCAGAGTACATCATGAGAAACGCTGGGCTGGATGAAGCACAAGCTGGAATCAAGATTGCTGGGAGAAATATCAATAACCTCAGATATGTAGATGACACCACCCTTATGGCAGTAAGTGAAGAAGAACTAAAAAGCCTCTTGATGAAAGTGAAAGAGGAGACTGAAAAAGTTGGCTTAAAGCTCAACATTCAGAAAACAAAGATCATGGCATCCGGTCCCATCACTTCATGGGAAATAGATGGAGAAATAGTGGAAACAGTGTCAGACTTTATTTTTTGGGGCTCCAAAATCACTGCAGATGGTGATTGCATCCATGAAATTAAAAGATGCTTACTCCTTGGGAGGAAAGTTATGACCAACCTAGATAGCATATTGAAAAGCAGAGACATTACTTTGCCAACAAAGGTCCGTTTAGTCAAGGCTATGGTTTTTCCAGTAGTCATGTATGGATATGAGAGTTGGACTGTGAAGAAAGCTGAGCACTGAAGAATTGATGCTTTTGAACTGTGGTGTTGGAGAAGACTCTTGAGAGTCCCTTGGACTGCAAGGATATCCAACCAGTCCATCCTAAAGGAGATCAGTCCTGGGTGTTCATTGGAAGGACTGATGCTAAAGCTGAAACTCCAGTACTTTGGCCACCTCATGCAAAGAATGGACTCATTGGAAAAGACCCCGATGCTGGGAGGGATTGGGGTCAGGAGGAGAAGGGGACAACAGAGGATGAGATGGCTGGATGGCATCACCGACTCAATGGACATGAGTTTTGGTAAACTCCAGGAGTTGGTGATGGACAGGGAGGCCTGGTGTGCTCCGATTCATGGGTTCACAAAGAGTAGGACACGACTCAGCAACTGAACTGAACTGAATCAAGATTTGACACTCAAATAGTTTCTTAAATACTTTTGGGGGAGCATAGAAGTTACTGGTCTTATAAAAGTTCTATAGTAGAAAATTGTTTCTTATTTCAGCTCTTTTTTTGGAGGTTTAAAAAGGTTCATTCTTTGTTTGGTTGAACACTGAAATAATTTCTTCTTATCTGCTTGTGAATCTTACTAGAATTTTGGTCAGGTGGCTGCTGCGCCTGGTCTTTGTCAAACAGAAGACTACAGGAAGTCAGTATGATCTCACCCAGTAGACTAACATATAACTCAGCTTTCCAGTAAAAGTGGAACCAGCCTGGCCCCCCAAAATCTGACCCTGAAACATTTTCAGCAACTGTGAGAGCCCAGTGTTGCCACATGAATCTGTATAAGCATTCTTCAGGAAACTTATGCTAATTCTTTCTAGAATAAATATTAAATCATCCATGCGTGTAATGGGCTTCCCTGATTGCTCAGTTGGTCAAAAATCCACCTTTAATGCAGGAGACCCCAGTTCGATTCCTGGGACGGGAAGATCCATTGGAGAAGGGATAGGCTACCTACATTAGTATTCCTGGGCTTCCCTTGTGGCTCAGGTTAGTGAAGAATCTGCCTGCAATGCATGAGACCTTGGTTCGACTTCTGGGTTGGGAAGATCCCCTGGAGAAGGGAAAGGCTACCCACTCCAGGATGCTGGCCTGGAGAATTCCAGGGGCTATATAAGTCCATGGGGTCACAAAGAGTCGGACACGACTAAGTGACTTTCACTTTTGCCTATAATATCTGGAGTTTCTTTTCTTTTTTTTAAATTTATTTATTTATTTTTAATTTTTACTTTACAATTCTGTATTGGTTTTGGCGGTGGATTCATATCTGGAGTTTCTGAACTCTACTTTTAGAATGGGGTTGCAGTATCAAGTTGTAAGTTTGAGACTCTGATATGATGGCAATTGCTTCTTTCTGTGGCCTTGTTTAACCCTTTATTACTTTTTCTCCATCACAGGGTGTTCATTTACACACTCGGTTAATAGAAAGGTTCTTGAACAGTGAACCTGAGTCACAAGGCATAAACCAATGATCACCTCTTCCCTCCACAAGAGGAGATTCTTGACTCTTCTAAATTATCTCCAACATGAATGCAGGAGGCTCATAAGAACAGTCTTGATAATCTTACATGAGGCACTCTCTGCTTTTCTCTTTTTATTAGATTGTTTTACTCTGTCGTGTCCGTATAAGCCACATTTGTATCTATGTCATTAACCCTTTGATTCAACTTCACATGTCCAAGAATATTCAATGAGTGTTTCAATTTACAGTTTTGCAAGACTGCTTTTTCCTATACACCCATGTGTGCCTAGTCACTCAGTTGTGTCCGACTCTTTGTAACTCCAGGGACTATAGCCTGCCAGGCTCCTCTGTCCATGGGGATTCTCCAGGCCAGAATACTAGAGTGGGTTACCACGCCCTCCTCCAGGAGATCTTTGCAGCCCAGGGATTGAACCCAGGTCTCCTGCAGTGCAGGCAGATTCTTTACTGTCTAGCCACCAGGCAAGCCTATAACCATAACTAATCATTCTTGGGATGTAATAAGGATTACACAAGTTTTTACCTATTTATTTTTTGTCTCCAAAGTCTACATAAAAAGAAAGGCTTTTATTTTCTGATGTACCATTTAAAATTATTTTCCTCTTTCTCTGCAGCTTTAACTCTGTATCCGTTATCATCTTTGTTTCATACAATAGACGTTCTCACAGATACTTGAAATTTTTTCAGAAGGCAAAATCAGAGTTTCCTGGAAGGTATAAAGGTGAAAGATTGTATAAGCAGGCATTTCTGGTCATGAATAAGTTACTTGCTTCCTTGGAAATTCCAACTATCTTTGTGTACACATTTAGAATTGCAGTTATCAAGTTGGACAGAGATACCAGAGTCACTGGTGAAGGTAGCCAAAGGCTGGATTTAGTCTTGCCAAGACTTCTGTCACTGGCTCTTAAATTCGAGCACTTTTCTCATTGGGGAGAGAAGCTACTTTAGTTTCTTAAATAATCATTTTCATCAAACAAACATATCATACCATGAATTTCACTATTTTAATAAGCACCAGGGAAGTCCAATAGGTTCATTAGTATGCACCATTTTTCCTCTTTTTTTCCACAAGTTTATAGAAAAGAAACTATTCACCATTTTACTTTTATCAATCAAAATAATTGGACTAAAAATCAAATGAAACTTTTTGAGCCAATCAGTTATAATAATTGCTGTATGATTCATGTTGAGTGGGCTGTTGAATAATAAGCTCTCTGGTTGATGGGCAGTATATTTTGCTGGCTATTTCTAAAGGCTGCTGCTCTGAAAACAAATCTATTGCTGAAAGCAGTACACTGAAATGGGGAACAAATTGTGCATTAGAAGGCACTAGACTTATGAATGTCAGTCTGTAATGGATAACATATAATTCAGAAACATGCTTATTGGGAGGACAGACAAAACTTGAAGTCATAGGAAGGAAGGGCAGAGATGGAAAGAATCATTTACAAAGGGCTTCTGAATGTGATGGCCAACAACACTGAGGCTTTTCAAAAATCAATTTTACTGCTGGAGAGGATGTGGCAGAAAGGGAAGACTCCTACACTGTTGGGTGGATTTAAATTGGTGCAGTCACTATGGAAAACATTATAGACGTTCCTCAAAAAACTAAAAATAGAGCTACCATATGATCTAGCAATCCCACTCCTGGGCATGTATCTAGAGCAAAACATGGTTCAAAAAGATGCTTGCACCCCTATGTTCACTGCAGCACTATTTAAAATAGCCAAGACATGGAAACAACCTGAATGTCCATCAACAGAGGAATGGATAAAGTAGATGTGGTTCATCTATACAATGGAATACTACTCAGCCATCAAAAATAATGAAATAATGCCATTTGCAGCGACATGGATGGACCTAGAGATTACCATACTAAGTGAAGGAAGCCAAAGACAAATATCATTTGATATCACTTAGATGTGGAATCTAAAATATGATACAAATTACATATCTAGGAAAGAAAAAAAGACTCATAAAGAGAACAGACTTGGGATTACCAACGGGGAAGGGGAGTAGGAAGAGGGAATGATTGGAAGTCTGGGGTTAGCAGATGTAAACTATTAAACATAAGGATGGATAAACAACAAGGTCCTACTGTATAGCATAGGGAACTATATTCAATATCCTATAATAAACCATAATGGAAAAGAGAAAAAAATTAAAAGTATATCCATCAATTCTTTGAAACTTCCCCTCTTCAAAACATGGAGACTAATTCCCCTCCCCTTGAGTGTAGTTTAAACTTAATGACTCACTTCTCAATAAGAGAATATGCCAAAAGTGACCTTGTGTGACTTCTGAGACTACATGGTATCAGCATGGTGGTTTCCTCCTTCCTCTCTTTCTCATGGCTTAGCTGCCAAGTTATTAGGATGCTCAAGCAATCCTATGGAGAATCCAGCGGTGAGAAACTAAGGCCTCCTGCCAATCACCACTGAGTACACCTGGCTTCCTGACCCCTAGAAACTGTGAGCTAAGATACATTTATTAATTTGAGCCAAAACTTTTCTGGGTAATTTGTTACAAGGTGGTACCTAACTAAGGTAGGGCCTCAGTGTGTCATTATGTGGGTCCAGTTTCAGGGTCTGGGGAGTTTTCTCCTCTCACCCTCCTATCTAACAGCAATATAATGCTTCATATAGGAAGAGGCACTGAAGAAACCTCCCTGAACTCCTGGTATTGGAGGATGTAACATATGACTCTTTATTCTCTTGCTGAGTCAAAAGGGTTTTTGCTGAAGTGATTTTCCATGTGGGGGAGGAGCACCACTTGGCCTGTGTGTATTCTAGTGACAGAAACTCCTTTAGGAAGTTTGTAAACCCAGAATCTCCAACTCAATAAAGGATTGCATTTAATCCTGCAATGATCCTGTGATGCAGGTACTAGTTGCCTGACCTCAAAGTCATGGGAATTGAAATGCTATGTTTTAGGGATGTACACAAATTTGGGGAAACAGTAAAAGTCTTGTGGATTTTTCTCATAAATATCTGATGACTTCTGCATTGTAGAAGAGAGAAAGCAAGCCATTAAGAGGGGAACAGATAGAAGGCACTGAGCACCGGAAGAAGGTGCTCTCCTGGCTCCGAAAAGAGGCCCTCTTAAGGATTGCTTCCTGAAAGGCTGTTTGAAGGCCTAATCAACTTGACATGGTCCTCAACCCCTCTTTCCCTGGATGCCTTGGAAACCCTGCCAGCTCGTGCCTAAACAATGGGCCTCCACAGGGCTACTTTCCTTTGAATTTCTGCCTCCTTTGAAGGAAGCAGCTGAAGGTTTTGCAGGGCATAAGGGGCTGATCCCTATATTCTCAAAGACACTGTGAGCTGGGAAATAGAATGGTTCTGTTTGGAGACTTATGTTGTGTCAGGAATTTGTCAACCACCATCTGGGGAAATTACATGACAGGGCTGAACCTGATATGGGCTGTAACAGACACCCCAGACATGCTGTTCTACAGCAAAGGAGGTCCACTGCTCTGGCTGGGCTTCGAAAAGGAAAGCACCAGTGATCTGAAGCCAAAGAGATCCTTGTCTCTCCCTTAGTCTTGGTTCTGGTTCTACTACTAACAAGCTGTGTCCCTTCACTTTAAATGTTGCTCTCTTTATCTGCAAATGCAGATAAAATATTTTCTCAGATCTTTTCTGGCTCTGACACTAAGGATTTCACGATTCCTCCAGACAGTTGTAAAAGCCTCCAATCCTCGAAGTGAATGGATCCACATTGTTTTCTTTGGGTATTTTCACAAGTATTCTCCTTGGTAAACTAGAGCTTTTCTCAATTAGTGTTGGGTTTGTGAAGACAAACTATTCAGCTGTGAAAGATGGAATAGACTTGGTTTACCTTTGGTCTTCCTGGAAATATCCAGAAAAAATGATGGAAGGCTGTTTATGAATAATTCCCGTTTGGTTAATGTTGTATAACATCTCAGAGTCATTTTATTTTATCTATTTGTGTAATGGAAATGTTTCTTTTTTATGGAAGTATAGTTAATTTACAATGTTTGACAGTCATTTTAAAAATATAAAGAAGTCTTTATTTGAGGAAAACCTGATAATTAGGAGGCCTGGCTATGTGCTCATGTGCATCAAGCAGTTAAGATTTTCCATTTGTTGGAGAGGAGGAGGATTTTTTACATCTGTAAAACAACTCAGGAAATGTACATCAAATACTACTATCTAGACACTTCTAAGAGGAGCTAAAGCAGAGGATATGGAAGAAGGCCCCAAGGGGTCCTGCTCAGTTACAATTCCCCCTTTTCTCTGATACTCCTCAATCTTGAGAGAATAAGCTTTGAACAAGAAAAGGCATAAAGGTTCAGGTAAGGAAGTTACTCATAAACTTCACAGAGGCACCCACATTAATGGTCGGTAGTGTTGGAGTCCGACACAGATACTCCATTTTTACTTGCAAATACATTTCTCTTCTCAATAGGCAAAGGTGATGTTACCATTAGTGATTTTAAAGCTTTTCTAGATATGAGAAGATACAGGAATTTGGGCTCATAAATTCTTCTGAAAATTATGTAACTATCTGAGGACCTGTTTTGCCAGTGTTTCCCAGAGCACAGAAGGCTTCATTCCTGACCTCCACCTTGAACTCCTTTCAGGGGGTGCTGAAGGTCAGCAGCTGCAGTGGAGAGGGAGGGTTCCTGCTGTTGCTGCTCAGTCACTCAGTCGTGTCTGACTCTGCAAGCCGAGTCTCCTGTACTTGCAGGCAAATTCTTTATTGCTGAGCTACCAGGGAAACCCAAAGACTAAAAAGAGTATGATTCAAAACTTCAAGAGATAAGTTTAAAAAGTCTGAGTTTTCCTCATAGTCAGAACATTTTCTGACCTAAATCATAGCAATATTTTGAGTCCATCTCCTAAAACAAAGGAAATAAAAGTAAAAATAAACACATGGGACCTAATTAAACTGAAAAGCTTTTGCATAGCAAACGAAACCACAGACCAAATGAAAAGACCATCTACTTAATGGGAGAAAATATTTGCAACTGATTTATAAACAGCTCATACAACTTAACATTAAAAAACAAACAACTCAATTAAAAAATGGGCAGATCTGAATAGACATTTTTCCAAAGTGGAAATGCAGATGGCCAACAGGCACATGAAAAGATGCTCAACATAGCTAATCACCAGGCAAACACAAATCAAAATCACAATGAGATTATCACATTATACCTGTTAGAATGTCCATCATCAAAAAGAACCGGGGTCTCCTGCATTGCAGGCAGATTCTTTACCAACTGAGCTATGAGGGAAGCCCTCAAAAAGAACACAAGTAACTAACATTGGCAAGGATGTGGAGAAAAGGGAATGTAAATTGATGTAGCCACTAGGGCATTTCTCAAATAATTTCTCTTTGAAAACAGACTGAGCACTAACATAGTATTGGAAAAGGGAATATTTTATTTGTGACTCAGTTATTAACTTAATAAGGAGTCAATACAGGCTATAGGGGATATTTCATTTTTTAATTTCTTCCCTGGTTTAGTTCCTCAAAGTGACCAAAAGTAAATGACCATTTACAGAGAGCAAATATTGCTTTACCCCAGAAATTCCTAATGTATGTGTTCATTTTAGTTTAACATAGTTATACTAAAAATGACAGAAATAATGACCTAGGCTTCTGTGGTGTTTTCCTTCTGGAGAAGGAAATGGCAACCTACTCCAGTATTCTTGCCTGGGAAATCCCATGGACAGAGAAGCCTGGTGGGCTATAGTCCATGGAGTCACAAACAGTTGGACACAACTTAGCAACTAAACCACCACCACCAGAGAAAATGTACAATGCATGCATTAACATGGATGGGTCTAGAGATTATCATACTAAGTGAAGTAAGCCAGACAGGGAAAGACAAATACTATATGATATCACTTACATGTGGACTCTTAAAAAAAAAAAAGAAACAGACAAACGAATTTATTTGGGACTTCCCTTGTGGCTGAGAAGGAAAGGAGTTTGTCTGCAAAGCAAGAGACCCAGGTTGGATCCCTGAATCAGGAAGATGCCCTGGAGAAGGGAATGGCTACCCAGTCCAGCATTCTTGCCTGGAAAATTACATGGACTGGTGAGCTACAGTCCATGAGGTCACAAAGAGTTGGATACGACTCTTATTTATTTACAAAACAGAGACTCACACACACAGAAAACAAAGCAAGCAGAGAACAAAGACCGAGTTCAGCAAGCTTCCTCTTAAAAGCACAATGTCTCTCCCTCTCTGGTGGTGGTGGTTTAGTTGCTAAGTTGTGTCTGACTCTTTGTGACCCCATGGACTATAGTCCACCAGGCTTCTCTGTCCATGGGATTTCCCAGGCAAGAATACTGGAGCAGGTTGCCATTTCTTTCTCCAGGGGGTCTTCCTGGCCCAGAGATTGAACCTGTGTCTCCTGCAATGCACCAGATTCTTTTACCACTGAGCCACCAGGGAAGACCCTTCTCCCTCTCTATTCCCTTCTAATGTGAGAATGAAAAAGAATTAAAAAGTGGGAAGACCCTTCTCCCTCTCTATTCCCTTCTAATGTGAGAATGAAAAAGAATTAAAAAGTGGTAGCAAGGGCCTGCACGTCTTCCTCCTACTCTTTCCATAGAGGACACAAGACAGGGCTGAGCAGTGTTTCCACTCCTTCTGGAATTCCAAGGTGATGCTGGCCTGAACTTGCATGGAACCTTGCGCTGCTCACTTGGGTGTGACCTGACACATGATGTCACTGTCAGCTGTCTGGATTCATCAACTCCAGCTGCCAGACTCTCTGCTCTGTGTGGGGGTTCTAGCCTCCTCATCTGTTCCTGCCCCCCCCCCCACTTTTCTCTGCTTGAGCCTCCAGCCACGCCAGATGGCTCTTTTTTGGTATCAGAGATCATTTTTCTCTGCTCAATGTCTCAGCCCCAATCTGTGCTGAACAATTCAAACCACCTCCATCACTTTCATTGCTTTCGGCATTTTTAGAGACTGATTTCCATGACACATGCATACGTGTGTGCATGTACATAGTGACCACAATGCACACACATATAGAACTTCATTCTTTTTGACTTTCACACACCCCACACACAACCCAGGCTCGGAAACAGTATTTCTTCAATACTCTTGAACTTGGGTTCTCTACAGTGGCTGTGGATAGAAGCAGGGCCTCTGACATGTTGAGGATCATCTCCAAAACCCTTCTCTACTACACTTGAGTACTTAGAAACTACAAAAAGTCAAGTTTACCAGCCCCTAGGGTCTATTCTATATCCTGCTGATCTGGTCAAGCAACTTCATTTTTGGCTCTGGGAAATCTTGCTCATAATTACAATACTCAAGTTCCAACAACGTAGGGATTTTCAGGAGTGGTTGAGAAAGACCCGGCAGCTCCCAGACTCTGCCTGGCAGCTGGAGCCCTGAGCCAATGACTGTTCTCACCAGCAAACCACGGGTTGGGCTTCTGAATAATGTCTTTCACCATACCTGCGATGATCACAGTCATCTTCATGGGTGAAAGGGCGTAACTGATACAAATGTGTCACTTCCTTGAGGGAATATTTCAAAGCAACAGTAGTTTTCATTTACTATTTTAGGTCTGATAGTTAGCACTGTTTTTTCAATGATGATGAAAGCGGTTCTCTTTAAGACAATATCTAATATAGTCTATTTGGCTTCCCTTGGCAATCTTCATGCTTCATATATGTGAAAAAATATTACTTCTATTGCAGGGATTCTCAGCCAGGGGTGATTCTGCACCTTCCCCACCCATCCCGGGGGGAGGTGCTACCCAGCATCTAATGGGTGGAGTTAGGAACGCTGTTCAGCATCCTATAGTGCCCAATCAGCCTGACCTCCACCAAAAGCAGAGAACTGCCTGGCCCAAATGTCAACAGTGTCCAGACTGAGAAGGCCAGCTCTATCGGATTATGAATTATTTACACCATCTGATGAAGCCCTGCTCCTTATAAAGGAGCACCTAAGACTGTAGACTGAGGAGCCTGGCAGGCTACAGTCCTTGGGGCTGCAAAGACTTGGACACAACTGAGCAACTAAGCATGCAAGAGTATAGGATTTCAGGTGTGAGGCCATCCTTCTTACAAAATGTTTTGAGTCAGGTGAAGGCTCACCCTAGAAACCAAAAGCTGTACCTGTATCTTGGCTAACTTCTAGGCACCAACAAGATTTCTATTTAATTTTGGTAGGTCTCTGGAGCTTGAGGCCTTCCTCTTCCTCTTCAGAGCTTTTTCCAAGACTAAGGATTGGACAGGGAGGCCTGGTGTGCTGCAGTTCATGGGGTCGCAAAGAGTTGGACACGACTTAGTGACTGAACTGAACTGAAGGATTTTATTGGGCTTCCCAGGTGGCGTTAGTGGTAAAGAATCTGCCTGCCAATGCAGGATATGTAAGAGATATGGGTTTGATCCCTGGGCAGGGGAAATCCCCTGGAGGAGAGCATGGCAGCCCACTCCAGTATTCTTGCCTGGGAAATCCCATAGAGGAGCCCCGGCGGGCTACAGTCCATGGGTTGCAAACAGTCGGACACAACTGAACACTTACTTAAGGATTTTATTAGCCTGTAGTTCCTTGGTACAGTTTAATCATACTCCTTAAGAAACAAACAGAATTGTGTATAATAACAACAGAAACCTCGATTAAACAGTCAGGAGACCAGAGGGGGTGCTCTAGTGCCCTTCAATGACAGCCAACTCCAACAGGAGGAAGATCTCTCTTTCCTGGCAAGGGCTCAGCCAATGGAAAGCATGGACTCTGTTTACTATAGCTCTATCACCTCTACAAAAGTGTTCTTCCCCTGACATGTGGAGGCTTACCCATGGCTTACCAAGGTTGCAGACCCTGAACTGCAATTCTCTGCTGATAGCTAATAAACCCATCTTTCCTGGAGAAGTATCTGGCAGTCTGATTATTTCAGGTCAGCAATATGCAGAAAACAAATGCAAGATCTTATAAGACTGATTTCTTTCATGTAAAAAAGTAATAGTGGTACCAGCTGGGTTTGGGAGGAACTCGTGACCCTGTGAAAGTTTTCATAGGTCAATTTGCCTTCTTTTTGTTCTAAGTCATGAAACTTCTACAAAGCCAGCCTCACCCATGAATTTCCATTTTCGTTCATCTTCAGAGCCAATGTTCAAGGGAGTGTTTTTTTTTTTTAATTGTCATAAGCTCTCATTCTCATTAAAAAAAAAAGTGATCAGTATATATTCTCTTAAAAATGAAACAAACAATAAACCTCAAAACCCACATTTTGGGATCAGCATTTCCAGATTACAGCATTATACAAGGATGACAGTTCAGTTTTAGTCTCTCCAAAATATCATGCTGCTCCTACTAGTGGAATATACAGGGCCAGGCCTTCTTTGGTGGACATGTGATGCTTTTCAAGCAAGTGTTCAAGAAAAGAACTAGGTGATTTTTGTCTCTAGAAAGTTTCTAGTATAGCTTCTAGTTCTCAGGAAGAAATAGACTGTTAAGGATGCTGTATTTTTAAGTGGGATGATGGTGTTTAGGTATGCTTTTAAAATTATCTTTAGAGTTAAATTCTTAACTATTTATGGATTAAAACAATATAATGTCTGGAAAGTGCTTCAAAATAGTTCAGGGGAAAAGGTATGGATGAAATGAAGTTGGCCATGAGTTTATAACTGTTTTAAACTGATGATGAATACATGAAGGTGTATGTATTCTAATCGAAATGCTCCAGTAGACTGGGAGTAATTGATGACCAAGAAGAGAGAGGAAATGGCCTAACAAAAAAATATTTAAGACATGATGGACTGCAGTGAGGTATTACCTCACACTGGTCAGAATGGCCATCATCAAGAAAACTCTACAACAATAAATGCTGGAGAGGACGTGGAAGAAAGGGAACCCTCATATGCTGTTGGAGAAGGCAATGGCACCCCACTCCAGTACTCTTGCCTGGAAAATCCCATGGACGGAGGAGCCTAGTGGGCTGCAGTCCATGGGGTCGCTAAGAGTTGGACACGACTGAGTGACTTCACTTTCACTTTTCACTTTCCTGCATTGGAGAAGGAAATGGCACCCCACTCCAGTGTTCTTGCCTGGAGAATCCCAGGGATAGGGGAGTCTGGTGGGCTGCTGTCTATGGGGTCACACAGAGTCGGACACGACTGAAGTGACTTAGCAGCAGCAGTAGCAGCATACACTGTTGGTGGGAATGTAAATTGGGACAGCCACTATGGAGAAGAGTATGGAAGTTCCTTTAAAATATAAAAATAGAGCTACTCTATGATCCAGCAATCCAACTACCAGCCACATACCCTGAGAAAACCGTAATTCAAAAAGACACATGCACCCCAATGTTCATAGAAGCACTATTTACAATAGCCAGGACATGGAAGCAATCTAAATGTCCATTGACAGATGAATGGATAAAGATATGTGTTAACACACACATAAGTTACTCAGCCATAAAAAAGAATGAAATAATGCCATTTGTAGCAATATGGATGGATCCAGAGATGATCATACTAAGTGAAGCAAGTCAGAAATAGAAAAGCAAATACATGATTATTACTTATATGTGAAATCTAAAAAAAGATACAAATGAACTTACTTACAAAACAGAAACAGACTCACAGACTTAGAAAACAAGCTTATGGTTACAAAAGTGGAAAGAGGTGTGAGGGATAAATTAGGAGGTTCAGATTAATAAATACCCACTACTACATATAAAGAAATGGCAACCCACTCCAGTATTCTTGCCTGGAGAATCCCATGGACAGAGGAGCCTGGTGGGCTACAGTCCATGGGGTCACAAAGAGTCAGACATGACTGAAGTGACTGAGCATGTACATATAAAGTAGATAATCAACAAGGACCTACTATATAGTACAGGGATCTCTACTCAATTCTAATAACTTGTATGCAAAAAGAATCTGAAAAAGGAAACATGTATGTATAAATGAATCACTTTGATGTACACCTGAAACTAACACAACATTGTAAATCAACACTGCTCCAATATAAAATGAAAAATTTTGAAAAGACATGATGGGATAGGAGGTAGATTTCAGAGACTAGAATGTCTCAAGTAATCCCTATAAATTCAGCCTGATCCTTGAGCGTATTGAAAACATCTCCCTCCACTCTGGCCATTTTGCCAGATGTGGAGACATTTAGAAAAGGAGGAAAGATATTTCTAAGCCATATTAATTTATACTTTGGCTTGATTTTTATCTTGATGCACTTAACATATTGGGAGCCACACTGGACATACTTTCCTCCTTTATATGTCAAGGGTTTATTGAAATTGTGAATCAATTTTCTTTTTCTAAAATCTTGGCCTTGTAAGGCTGATATCTGGGCCAGTATGGTCAAAGAGTTTACAATAACATTTTGGTTGATGTCACTTTCTTACTCTCCCTCAAAATAATCAGTTCCATGGGAACTGTAATGTTTCTTCCTCCATGAGGTCATGAGCGGTGAAGCTTTCAAGCTCCTATCACTTTTTCCGAAAGATATCACTCATTCTGACTCCTAATTAATTGACATTATTATGTAGCAACCAAATAAATAGTCTCCTAAAGAAAGCATCCTCTCCTTGGCTGTTCCAGCAAACTCTGCTGACTCATTTGGTGTTGGATTTGAGTAAGTTTGCAGGCACACAATGCCTAAGAAGCCACACTTTGTCTGAGCCATTCCCCTGCCTCCTTGTCCCTACCAAACAGGGGAAGCTAACAAGAAGCTTTGTTCTGGGTTTTCAGTATCTTTTCAAGAGAGGAGGTTTAGCATGGCTTTGGCAACCACCTCTAAAGAATATATTCTATAAGCTAAAGACTCCTTTGCTACATTTGCTTCTTTTTCAACTGGAAATCCTTTAAATGTGTATCACATAATCTTTTATGCTCAGGTTCCGGGCTCACAAGAACTGCATTGTGGCCACCTTGGTTGCCCCTTCATCACTGGGTGTTTCTTTTAATTAATTTATTTTAATTTGAGGCTAATTACTTTACAATATTGTGGTGGTTTTGGCCATACATCCACATGAATCAGCCATGGGTGCACACGTGTCCCCAGATTCTGAAGCCCCCTCCCATCTCCCTCACCCCATCCCTTTGGGTTGTCCCAGAGTACCAGCTTTGAGTGCCCTGCTTCATACATTGAACTTGCACTGGTCATCTATTTTACATGTGGTAGTATACATGTTTCAGTGCTATTCTCTCAAATCATCCTACCCTTGCCTCCTCCCACATAGCCCACAATGTCTGTTCTTTACCTCTGTGTCTCTTCTGCTGTCTTACATATAGGGTCGTTGTTACCATCTTTCTAAATTCCATATATATGTGTTAATGTATTGTATTGGTGTTTCTCTTTCTGACTCACTTCACTCTGTACAACAGGCTCCAGTTTCATCCACCTCATTAGAACTGATTCAAATGCATTCTTTTTTATAGCTGTGTAATATTCCATTGTGTATATGTACCACTACTTCCTTATCCATTCATCTGCCAAAGGATATCTAGGTTGCTTCCATGTCCTGGCTATTGTAAACAGTGCTACAGTGAACACTGGGGTACATGTGTCTCTTTCAATTCTGGTTTCCTTGGTGTGTATGCCCAGCAGTGGGATTGCTGGGTCATATGGCAGTTCTATTTCCAGTTTTTAAAGGAATCTCCACACTGTTCTCCATAGTGGCTGTACTAGTTTGCATTCCCACCAACAGTGTAAGAGGGTTCCCTTTTCTCCACATCCTCTCCCAGTGGGTGTTTCTTTAAGAGAATCTATCTAGATGACAGATGAAGAAACTGAGGCCCAGAGAATCACCTTAAGGGGTGATATGGAGGCTACCCAGTTGGGTAAAAACATGGTTAAGAGTTAGGAGGGTGAAAGAGAAAAGTGAAAAAGCTGGCTTAAAACTCAATATTAAAAAAACTAAGATCATGGCATCTGGTCCCAACACTTCATGGCAAATAGAAGATCCCAGCATCCAACAAAAATAGATACAACAGTGATAGCAACCACACTAATCACACTAAGATATTCCACAACTATTCATTTACGCCCAAGAATCCAAATAGTATCAGTAAGATGGAACTCAGTTTGCAGGAGAACCCCTCTGATGAAATTTCGCTAATGTGAAACTGGAAAGCAAATGAGTCCAACTGAATTCAATGGAAGTGACATCTTCTTTTCGTTTTTTATTCTAGATAAGATGGTTTTAACTGATTTGAGGCCACGTATTAGAATCTGGCCTCATTTGTGCTTATATTTTCATACTCGATGACTTAATGTATCCAAATCTCCCAAGGTTGGTGGGGGCCTGCATGTGTGTACAAGTGGTTGCCCATTGAACTCATGCTTAGTAGAGTACATCAAAGTCACTCTTTAGCTTATTGCCAGTGGCATTTCCCTGTTTCCTTGGTGGGAAATTCCAGCCTTCAGAAGACATACCTTTTGAGAGTTCAGTGCTGGAGAATTGCTTATAGTTCCTGGAGACAGAGTTAGGAAAGCAATCAATCAACTCCACTCAATTAGCAGAGGACACAAGGAATAAGCAGAAAGAGCTCAGGGGAGAGGGGAGCCTGAGGTCCAGTTTGAAACCTATTTTTATCTGAGTGAATCACTTCAATTCTCTGTGCCTCAGTTTCTTCATCTGTAAAATGAGGGTTTGGAATGCTAAGCTTTTTTTTAAAAAACAATTTTAAAGGTTATACTCCATTTATAGTTATTAAAAAAATAGTGGCTCTGTTCCCCATGTCGTACAGTACATCCCTGAGCCTAGTTCACCCCAATAGTTTGTACCTCCCACCCTATATTACTACTCTCTCCCCACTACTGGTAACCAATAGTTTGTTCTCTATATCTGTGAGCCTGCTTCTTTTTTGGTATTAGAATGTTTACTCTTTATTACTCTGGCTTTTTTCATTCTGATAGTCTATTTACTAATGACTATGTACTAGGTACAGTTCCTATAGGAAAAATTTTCTACAACCTAACACAGACCTTCAGAATGCTTCAAACCTCATTGGGAAAAAAAAATTTCAACTATTAACAAAAAATGTCATGCGGTGGTGAAAGCAGATTACAAATGCTCAGACTTGAAGGGAACTTCATTTTGGTTGCTGTTTGGGAGGAAATGTGTGCAGAGAAAGATTAATGAAGACTTGTCTCAAGTGTTGGTTCTAAATGAAACTGGTTTATTCCCAGTACTGGGGTTGGAAGACAAACACAAGAGTAAGGAACTCTACAATCTAAAACCTCCCCAAAGGGATACTACTATATATGGCTAGCAATGCAATCCAATATGGTCCAAAGCCCAAGGGGTCTTATAAACTGTGAGGGATACTGGTTAACTTGAGCTACATAGATGAGAGAAAGCTTCCCAAAGAGGTAACAATTGAGACAGGTATGGACTTTTGGAAGGAAGCCTTGCCAATCAAAATCAACATGGTAACTGTTGCAGGTTTCCCATACATAGTTGTGTGAAATTCAGGAATCTATAGTTTTTTAAAAAAATACGATTCTGATGTTCAGCCAGATTTAAGAGCCAATGCATTATTAGTTATATTTCCATGGAAGCACTGTGTTCAAATTAGGAACTTTTAGTTCAAAACAGAGTGGTAGAACTTGGATAGAGTCCAGAGAAAATAAAGCAAAACCATTAAAAGTTCAGTGGTGGAATTCTAGAAAAAAATGGTAAATGAAATAAAGAAGGCTGAGGGGAAATAAGATTTCAAACATGAAAATCGCTATTGTATGAGTAGTAGCTGACTCTTGTTCTCTGGGTACATCCAGAATGAGAAAAATGGGAGTGAGCAAAAATGGGAGCAGTTAGGATTTAAAACAGATTTGCAGGCAAAGTCCTGACAAGACTGGTGAGATGATGGTATCTATGTAGATATTTTTAAGGTATAATTTGCATTGATATGACAGGACATAGATAAGGCAAAATATTATTGCTTCATATATATTCAGATTACTCAGGGCTAACACCCTATCTATATCTACCAAGGAACTACAAACAAGGATTGCTGTTCAGTTGCTCAGTTGTGTCTGACTCTTTGCAACCCCATGGACTGCAGCACGCCAGGCTTCTCTGTCCTTCACCATCTCCCAGAGCTTGCTCAAACTCACAAACAATGATATATTTGCAAAATGTAGATTCACATGTGCCTGGTGATTATAGACATTTCTCATGTGCTTGGAGGATGGACATGATCTCTCTCATAAGGAAAGATCTTTTTTGTTCCTATAAATGCTGGACAACAGAACAAATTGCAGTGAGTTTTAAAAAATTCTTAGGTTCTCCAGCAGTTGGCCATGATGGAGGTCCACTATCATTGGTCCATTAAGTGGAGACAGCTTGGAATCAGATCACAGAATGTTAGATCTGGAAGGGAGCTATTCTAGTGCTTTTCCAAGTGTGGTTGAGAAACAATCAGTGTGGGGATGTCCTGAGTTTTCTTCTGAACAAAAGAAAGGGGACTTCTCTGGTGGTCCAGTGGTTAAGACTTCACCTTCCAAAGCAGGGGGTGTGGGTTCAATCCCTGGTCAGGGAGCTAAAATCCCACATGCCTCAATATTGTAACAAATTCAATAAAGATTTTTAAAACGACCCATGTTAAAAAAAAATAAAACACTGAAAATATAATAAAAAGAAGGAATTTTGTGGTCTTATAAATTTATATAATCCTGAGTTAAAAAGTTAAACAGATTCACTTATTGCAAGGATTCTCAGAGGCTTCATTCTTCCCGAAGGGCATAGGGACAAGCAGATGCATTCTTGTATCTCATCAGATCATTTTTCTATGAAATATACTCTGAGACAAAGGGAATGATCTGGACCAGCTCCTTCATTTCTCTTTAGACAACAGCATCTCAAGTTTAGTGAGGTAAAGAGAGATACCTAACATCATATACAGACAATAAAACACTGAAGCGTAGAAACAAGTCTCCCAACTCTATGGAGAGTGCCCTTTTCAGGCCCCCACTCTGTGAAAGCTATACCCCCATTTTAGACAAACAGTCACCACGTCCAATGTACATTTGGGACAACCCAGTGTGTATAGTTGGAATACATCCAGTGGAGCAATATTGAGGACCCCAAAGTCAAAAGGATCAACTGCTAAGCTTGCAATGCCATGAAGACATGATGTGATAGTGACCAATGAGAAAGTTGTGGTTGGAACTAATCTTGCACAGGAGAGAAAAATCTGCTACTCCAAAATGCATCTTTTCGCATGAGGATTAATTTAAGCTGATTGTTTTTAAGAAACAGACAACTCAGGAAGTTTTCTTTTATTCGCCCCTCTCCCTGCCTTGGCTCAGATGGTAAAGAATCTGCCTGCAGTGCAGGAGTGAGTGAAGTGAGTGAAATCGCTCAGTCGTGTCCGACTTTTTGTGGCTCCATGGACTGTAGCAGCCTACCACGCTCCTCTGTCCATGGGATTTTCCAGGCAAGAGTACTGGAGTGGGTTGCCATTTCCTTCTCCAGAGGATCTTCCCGACCCAGGGATTGAACCCAGGTCTTCCGCATTGGAGGCAGACGTTTTATCATCTGAGCCACCAGGGAAGTGCAGGAGACCCAGGTTCAATCCCTGGGTCGGGAAGATCCCCTGGAGAAGGAAATGGCAACCCACTCCAGTCTTGTTGCCTGGAGAATCCCATGGACAAAGAAGCCTGGCATGCTGCAGTCCATGGGGTTGCAAAGAGTCAGACACAACTCAGCAACTAACACTTTTAGCTATTTAAAGAATTTACATAAAGGACCAGAATAAAGCAGTCCCCAGAAATATCTTCAAAGATTATGGGGTGAGGTGTAGTTGGGACAACTGGGCAGGCCAAAAGACCAGAGTCCACTCAGTATCCCATTGTCTCTGCAGGACCCAGCAAACACTTGTTTACCGAATGAGTGCTTTTCCATCTCCATGTCAATTGCCTTCGTCCCTATTGAAGTCCCAAATGACTACCCCCAACCTTCTCTTTTGTCTTCAACTAAAGATGGTATTCAAGGTGAGGGTTTTGGCCATTTTGGTGAGTGACTTACTTTTCCTGGGTCTCTCCCATGTTTGCATGTCATTAAACTTTTGTTTGATTTTCTCCTGTTAATCTGCCTCATGTCAATTTAATTCTAGATCAGCTGGAAGAACTAGAAGGGTCGAAAATTTCTTCCTCCCTGACGTTTATAACCATTATATTTGTGAAACTGAAAGTGCTAGTCGCTCAGTTGTGTCTGACCCTGCAACCCCATGGATTGTAGCCCACTGGGCTCCTCTTTCCATGGAATTCTCCAGGCAAGAATACTGGAGTGGGTTGCCATTTACTTCTGCAGGGGATCTTCTCCACCCAGGGATCGAACCCGTGTCTCCTGCATTACAGGTGGATTTTTTTTTTTTTAACCACCTGAGCCACCAGGGACTCATATCAGTGTATTAACATGACCTGTATTATATTGCAACACAAAGTTCTGTGCAAAGGTCTCAATTTTTTATATAAGAGACTTTCTGAAAGTGACAGTTGCTCAGTCGAGTCTGGCTCTTTGCAACCCCATTCTACATGAATGTTGTTCTAGGATTTGGACATGTGGTTTACATGTATATACATATCTACATTAAGCATGAGCTAGAGGGTAGCAAAAGAGAATGCTTAGCAGATGGGTGTTAGGAGTGAAGTAAATTGCCACCAATTAGGTGGTCTCTAAGATATATACATATATATCTATGTCACTCACTCCCAGGAATAGAAAGCATTAATCCATGTATCTGAGTAGCAGCCACAGGTCATTAATTAAGCTTAAATTCCCTATTATAATCTTCATTTTGGACCATTTTATACAAAATGGAATGAATTTACTTTTGAACAAAACATCCAGAGTAGTAAATAGAAGTGAAACCAAATAATTGCTGTCTTTTAAAAATAAATATTTAAGAGCTTTTTAGAGTCTTTGTTTTGGATGGAGCTTTTCAAAGCCTGCTATATTGGTGACTATTGGTAGAAGCTGACTCCTGCTGTCCGCTTCTTGGGTGCAGATGCAGCATATTCTTTGGGTGTATTTTAGTCGTTTTTATGCTGAGATGAATAGGCTATTTGAAGTGAAGGGAGGACTGGTAGTTCCTGTTGGAATAAAAGGATCATAAATCCGTTCATGCCAAACTGTGAACACAGTTAGACAATGCACTGAAGGCAATTTTTATTTGGTAATTACTGTCTTTGTTCAGAAGCTTTGCCAAAGCTGATTGAAAAGCTTCCAGAACAAAACAGTGAAAGCTCCCTTATTAGCCTAAACTGCATTTGAATTATTCCTGTCTTTTGTGACACTCTGGTTTTTCTTTTTAGACAAAGGGTTAATGGGCTCTTGTGTATTCAAAATCAAGAGGGATGGAAGAGGATAGTTATCTCCTATCTTCCTTATCTTGACTAAAGGGTTGGAATGAGACCAACAGATTTTCCCCTTCGAGAGCTTTGCCTTTATGGCTGCTTCCTCAAAGAGCAAGAGTCAGCAAGTGAGTCAAATGGCTAGAGACTCTCCTGAAGATAGGAGGAATGAATGAGCATGCTGTGCCCACTGAAAGTGAGTACACCGAATGCCCACATCAGCAAATACTCTCATTGGAAGCACTGTGAATCTCTATTACCATACTGTCAACATAAGGCATTCCCTTAGTGCTTCAGGATGTCAATGCTGAGAGAGGGAGGGAGGGAGAGGGAAACTAGGAATGACTAGTATGGTCACACTCAAGACTTACACTCAAGTTAGTAGGTAAAATAATGTCTTCTCTCTCTTGTTGAAAGATCCATTATTCAATTCAAAGAACATTTATGGATAGAGGGAGGAGACAAGATGGCAGAGTGGAAGGACTTGAGCTCACCTGTTCTCATGAAAACACCAAAATTACAACTAACTGCTGAACAGCCATTGACAAAAAAGACTGCTGCTGCTGCTGCGGCTGCTGCTAAGTCGCTTCAGTCGTGTCTGACTCTGTGCGACCCCATAGACGGCAGCCCACCAGGCTCCCCCGTCCCTGGGATCCTCCACGCAAGAACACTGGAGTAGATTGCCATTTCCTTCTCCAATGCAGGAAAGTGAAAGTGAAGTCGCTCAGTCGTGTCCGACTGTTAGTGACCCCATGGACTGCAGCCCACCAGGCTCCTCCGTCCATGGGATTCTCCAGGCAAGAGTACTGGAGTGGGTTGCCATTGCCTTCTCCTGACAAAAAAGACTGGAACCTACCAAAAATGATATTGTACATCCAGAGACAAGTCACAATGAGATGGTAGGAGGGGCACTTTTCAAATATAATCAAATCTCATAACTGCCTGGTGACCAACCCATAAACTGGAAAAATAACTATATCACAGAGGTTCTCCCACAGGAGTCAGAGTTCTGAGCCCCATGCAGGCTCCTCAGTCTGGGGGTCTGGCATCAGGAGGAGGAGCCGCCAGAGCACTTAGCTTTGAAAGCCAGCGGGGCTTGAGTGCAGGAGCTGTGCAGGACTGGGAGAAACAGACTCCACTCTTGGAGGGCATGCACAAATTTTCATGTGTACCAGGATCCAGGGCAAAGCAGTGACTCCATAGGCGACTGAGCCAGAACTACCTGCGGGTCTTGGAAGGTCTCCAGGAGAGGTGTGGGTTGGCTGTGGCTGACTGTGGAGGCAAGGACACTGGTGGTAGAGGCCCCAGGGAAAACTCACTGGCATAACCTCTCCCAGAGGTTGCCATTTTGACACTGACAACGGGCCCCACCCAACAGCCTGCAGGCTCCAGTGCTGAGACCTTCAGGCCAAGCAACCAACAGGGTGGGAACAGCCTCACCCATCAGCAGACAGTCTGCCTACAATCATACTGAGCTCACAATCACCTTGAAGACACACTCCTTAACATGGCCCTGCCCAAGAGAGGAACAAGACCCAGACCCAAACTGGCTGAATGGATACAAAACAAAACCCATATAAATGCTGTCTACAAGAGACCCATTTCAGATCTAGGGACACATACAGACAAAGTGAGGGGATGAAAAAAGGTACAAAGGGGAAATATGGAGGGTAGTGATAAATTAGGAGTTTGGGATTAACATATACACACTGCTATGTATAAAATAATCAACAAAGACCTACTGTACAGCACAGGGAACTCTACTCAATATTCTGTAGTAATATATATATGGGAAAATAATTTGAAAAAGAATGGATGTATGTACATGCACAACTGATTCACTTTGCTGTACACCTGAAACTAACTCAACATCGTAGATCAACTATACTCCAATGTAAAATAAAAGTTAAAAAATGGAAACAAAACAAAAAAACCCCAACAACAACAAGTAACACTTATGAAATACACTGCATGTTCCCAAAGTTACTTTCTGATGGTCTAACATTGCTAATAATCTAATTGGCCTCAGTTCAGTTCAGTTCAGTCACTCAGTCGTGTCTGACTCTTTGTGACCCCATGAATCGCAGCACGCCAGGCCTCCCTGTCCATCACCAACTCCCGGAGTCCACTCAGATCAGACCCACGTCCATCGAGTCTGTGATGCCATCCAGCCATCTCATCCTCGGTTGTCCCCTTCTCCTCCTGCCTCCAATCCCTCCCAGCATCAGAGTGTTTTCCAATGAGTCAACTCTTCGCATGAGGTGGTCAAAGTACTGGAGTTTCAGCTTCAGCATCATTCCCTCCAAAAAAATCCCAGGGCTGACCTCCTTCAGAATGTACTGGTTGGGGCCTACATGCTGCTTATTATGTGGTTCTGGTTGGCCTGGAAATATTAGAAGATGAAGATACTATGTGAAAAGACAGTCATTTCAACTGCTGTTAATTGATACTTACTTTATGGTAGTCATTGGAGGTAAAACATGAGTAAGTCACAGCCTCTCCAATGAGGAGACTGATAATTAAACATTATCAGTGTGCTTCTGTCAAAATATTTATTATTCAAATACAGGTTGTTCAGGGAAGCAAAAGTCAACATAATACTTAAAAAATACAGTAGGAACTGACTACTTAGTAAAATCTGTCCCCAACCAAGTATCCTTCTTTGTTACTAAAGCATATCCCTGTCAATTGGATCAGGGTCTTTGGTAATGTCAACCAAAACAATGCAGATGTCTGCCAACAAGAGTTTATTTGGGGTCTTAAGAAATGAAATTTGGGAGAGACAGATTTGGATAAAGCCAAAAGAGGGTTTTGGGTAAGAGCAAGAATCAGGAGCTTATAAAGGCGAAAGCCACAAAGATGTATTCTGACACAAGAAAAGAAATATCTGTCCTTAAGGGTAGGCTGCAAAGAGCTGTTTTAGGGTAAGCATCCAACAAGTATCTTGAGTTTCTGGAACACTGTCCAGATGTTGTGGATGACTGTGTTAAGACAATGAATGGTCAAAAGGTCAGAATCCATCTGGGCTGAAATGTACATAAATCATACTTCCTCAGTGGCCTACTGGCTCCATTTTAGAGAGCTCTCTTTGCAACACTGACTCCCATTTTTATTTGCCTTTCACACTAATCAGTATTTGCAGATTAAGACCTTAAATCAAAAGCAATTAAATTTGGCTAATGTTAACTTGTACCTACTTTATGCCAGTCATTGGTGGTAAAAGTCACATCCTCTCCATTAAAGAGTTCAGACTTAATTTTGAGGGCTCCAAAATCACTGCAGATGGTGATTGCAGCCATGAAATTAAAAGACACTTACTCCTTGGAAGGAAAGTTATGACCAACCTAGATAGCATATTCAAAAGCAGAGACATTACTTTGCCAACAAAGGTCCATCTAGTCAAGGCTATGGTTTTTCCAGTAGTCATGTATGGATGTGAGAGTTGGATTGTGAAGAAAGCTGAGTGTCAAAGAATTGATGCATTTGAACTGTGGTGTTGGAGAAGACTCTTGAGAGTCCCTTGGACTGCAAGGAGATCCAACCAATCCATTCTGAAGGAGATCAGTCCTGGGTGTTCATTGGAAGGACTGATGCTAAAGCTGAAGCTCCAGTACTTTGGCCACCTCATGCGAAGAGTTGACTCATTGGAAAAGACTCTGATACTGGGAGGGATTGGGGGTAGGAGGAAAAGGGGACAACAGAGGATGAGATGGCTGGATGGCATCACTGACTCGATGGACATGAGTTTTGGTAAACTCCGGGAGTTGGTGATGGACAGGGAGGCCTGGCGTGCTGCGATTCATGGGTTTGCAAAGAGTGGGACACGACTGAGCGACTGAACTGAACTGAACTGAACTGAATCTAGTGAAGGAGCCTGGTGTATAGGCTTCCCTGGTGGCTCAGATGGTAAAGCGTCTGCCTGCAATGCGGGACACCCGGGTTCAATCCCTGGGTGGGGAAGATCCCCTGGAGAAGGAAATGGCAACCCACTCCAGTACTCTTGCCTGGAAAATTCCATGGACAGAGGAACCTTGTAGGCTACAGTCCATGGGGTCGGCAAGGAGTCGGATACGACTGAGCGACTTCACTTCACTTCACTTCACATTGTAAAATATGACAAAATAATACAAGTAGTTTTTAACTGAAATCACATAGCTTGCTAACATGAATGAGTCTGCAAAGCTGATGATGCAGGAGAATGGCTCACATTGCTGGCAAAGCCAAAATAAGAATGCTGGAGTTAACATTGGAAGAAGAGAAAATGAACAAGGATGTTATGGAATACTGTCCAGGATGAAAGTTATTCAGACTGGCTGTTTTGTGTCCATTTCTCACTTCGAAGCAGCTGTTTCACCCTGCTCTCCAAGTGAAGGTTAACAGAACACAGCACCCCAAAATATGCCTCTTTGGCATAAAGATTATTTTGAGCTATTTTGGAGAAAAAGCAGATACAATAAAACTCTAAAAAGAGGAGAATTTACTCTTTTGTATGGAGAAGGCAATGGCACACCACTCCAGTACTCTTGCCTGGAAAATCCCATGGACGGAGGAGCCTGGTAGGCTGCAGTCCATGAGGTCGCTAAGGGTTGGGCATGACTGAGCGACTTCACTTTCACTTTTCACTTTCAAGCATTGGAGAAGGAAATGGCAACCCACTCCAGTGTTCTTGCCTGGAGAATCCCAGGGACAGAGGAGCCTAGTGGGCTACTGTCTATGGGGTAGCACAGAGTTGGACACGACTGAAGCGACTTAGCAGCAGCAAGGGAAATTTACATTTATAAAGGAAATCTTCATTTGTGAGGGTGTCTCCCTTTCTGTGGCTTCCTTCGTGGCTCAGTGGTAAAGAATGGGCCTGCCAGTGCAGAAGATGTGGGTTTGATGCTTGGCTCAGAAAGATCCCCTGCCAAAGGAAATGGCAACCTGTTGCAGTATTTTTGCCTGGAGAATCTCATGGACAGAGGAGCCTGGTGGGCCACAGTCCATGGAATTGCAAAGAGTTAGACACGAATGAGCATGCATGCACGCACACACTCCCTCTCAGTATCAGGAAGAGAAACAGTTACCAACGGAAAGAGTAGCCTTATACCTGTTTACCATGCTTTTCCTGGTCACCTCCCACAACTGATTCCCCAACCCTTCAATATCTTTATTTTGTCTTTAGCTGAAGACAGTTATTTCAGGTGGTGGCTTGGACTATGTTTACTCAAGTTTTCCTGGGTCTTTCCTATGTATATAGGAAGTATGCATGCTATGAGACTTTGTTTTTCTCTTATTAACCTGTCTTTTATGATGGGGAGGGGGTCTCAGCCAAGAACCTAGAAGGGTAGAGGGAAAATCATTTGTCCTCCCTTACAATGTCAGAATATGGGGTCTGGAAAAAAAAAGATTTGAATATCAAGAGTTTTAGAGCAGTCTTTTGGGGAAATTGATGAAATATTTTTGTAAAGACCTTCTTTGTGACTGTGCCTGAAAGTCAGCTGTGAAGAGAGGGCCAAACAAAACTATCATACAGTTTTTCCAGAACAATTATGGTCAAAGAAAAATCCACACTTGCCACTGTTGTTGATTTTAAGAATATATGGCAATTACATTGAAGTTTTAGTATATGAGAGTATATAAAATTATTTTTTAAACAAATTTTGTTTCAGAAAGAAATTCTAGTTTAATCTTTTTTTTTTAATATTTACTATGACATTTTAGTACTTACTATGACATTTGGTCCCTATTTTAGATAGACTTGTTTTAAATGATGTTTTTGAGATATAAATTATCTGTGGATAATGAAGGTTTCCAATATTTATGAAACAATATGTAAACATGTATAAAGAGATAAGTACAGACAGAAATGGCAGAAGAGTTGGAACTGAAGGATTCTACTTTTGAAATATACCCTTAGGCATGCATGTTTCCTATGGATACTTTACTGTGATACTCTTTTGAGTTAGATGCTGTCAGGGTTCAACCTGTAGGAAAGTGACAATGATGATGTCTCTTAACTGGAGATTTGCCTCCTGACTCTGACATGTGATTTGACCCTTTGCTCTAAGACTGGTAGTCCCACCATTCACATTATCCTAGATCACCTCCATATTTGCCAGATCATTCAGGGTCTTGAGGAATGCAGGTTCCTAAGCCACTTCTCTCTCATTGTGAGAACTGACAAACCAGGGAAAGAGTGGAGTGTTTGCTGGTAATTTTAGAAAGCCTTCTCCAGGGACAAGCATTTGTATTCATTCCAATTCCTTTCCTCTACATTTTAAAAGTCTTGATTCTGAGTGATGGAAATCTGAGATCTAAAAGAGGCTGACTTTGGCAGTAACATTGGATTGGACAATCATTTAAAGTGCTGGTGTTTCATTCCTCACAGTGAAGTGGAGATGGATGGATAAAACAGTCTTGGACTCCAGTGACTAGAAGCAGAGCAGATGCTCCTTTACACGTGTCATATCAGAGTTACTTAGAGCTCAGAGTTGGGAAAACTGACCTAGTAATGTTACATTGCTCTTCTGCAAGCTTTTACCACTGCCATCTTACTCCTTTTTTTCCTTTCCTGTTGGTGACTCTCTAGATGTTCTATTCCAACTGCAATTAGGCTGCGGAAGATGGATGGAACTAAGCCCACGTGCCACAACTACGGAGCCCACGTGCCACAACTACTGAGCTCATGAGCCACAATTACTGAGCCCATGTGCCTAGAGCCCGTGCTCCACAACAAGAGAAGCCACCACAATGAGAAGCCTGCATACGGCAACCAGAGAGTAGCCCCCACTCGCTGCAACTAGAGGAAGCCTGTGCACAGCAACGAAGACCCAGTGAAGCCAAAAATAAATTAATTACCTTAAAAAAAACAGACACATCCATCCTGTAACCCAAATATTTCTGGCTTCCATTGAGACCAATCAGTACAAAGTCATATTGCACAAAAACCAAACTGACATTTTAAAAAGTATGGAAACCACATGTAACTTCACAGAAGTCTCTTAGACTAAGGGC
The DNA here is from genome assembly GCF_014754425.2 of Oryx dammah. Lineage (NCBI taxonomy): Eukaryota > Metazoa > Chordata > Mammalia > Artiodactyla > Bovidae > Oryx > Oryx dammah. The sequence goes on from NW_024070207.1 coordinate 120,873,471, forward strand.
AATATGATTGAGAGCACACAGCCAAATTTCTACAGATCGCCGGAGACATCCACCTCTGCAGTGCCACCCGGCACAGGGTGACAGCTTCAGCCCCAACCCCCTAGAAACTCTTGAAACTCTTCCCTGAAGCTCCCTGGCTTGTCTCCGCTTCATAGCCTTTTCCTTTCAGGATTATGTCTTCCCCAAAACAGCTCCCGCTTTTCCAACATCAGACTGCCTAGCCTTTCCTTCTTCCTGGCGCCCATCTTGCTGCTCTAGGGCGAGGAAGCAGGAACAGCTGTGAAGACGATTTTACCTTCGTGGTGTCTTAATATTTATGGATTCTGAACCTTTTGTCTCTGTTAGAAACCCTTAAGGGAATTCAGCCATTACCTTGAGCAAGCATCCCTTGAAAATGGCTTTTCACGTGACAATGAACGTCTTCCTGAAGTTTCTCTTCAAAGCAGCTCCTCAAGGACCAAGTAGTAAAGATGTTCGGCATTGCAGGTTTTAAGGCCTCCATTGCACCTACTCAACTCTGCCATCATAGCTGGAAAGCAGCCACAGGCAACATATACATTAAGGGTGGCTATATTCCAAAGAAACTTTATTTGCAAACACAGTGTAGTGAGCCCTGCTTCTCACCTTCTCTACAGGGCTTCTCAACTGGAGTTGTGCATCACTATCACCTTGGGAACTTTGGAAACTCCTGGCTCACAGGCCACATCCAGGCCAATTAAATTAGGATCTTGAGGGTCGGGGGTGGGACCTCAGCGTCAGTATTTTAAAATTCCTCAGGTGAGTCCAATGTGCAGCCAAAGTTGAAAATACCTGCTGTAAAACTGCTAGGCAGTCCTGCCACAACAGGAGTCCCCAAGCTCTGGGATCTAATATCTGATGATCTGAGGTGGAGCTGATGTAATACTCATAGAAATACAGTGCACCATAAGTTTAATTGCTTGAATCATCACGAAACCATGCCCCCCAACCCCAGCCAGTGGAAAAGTTGTCTTGCATGAAACCAGTCCCTGGTACCAAAAAGGTTGGGGACCCCTGCTGTAACCAAACCTGAAGCATCAAGATTCCCCTGGTCCTGAGTGGGCTGCACGTGTGCATAGATATTAATCCTCCCTGTTTCACAATGTTCATGGGGGTCTCCTGTGAATGGCTCCACTGCTTTATCCTATGTTAGAGTTACTAAAATTCCTTGAACAGGAATAAGTGGAGCATTTTTTTTTTGATAAGGCTAAATTTAACTATTCACTCTCTTCTAAACTGAGAAATATCAATGCATTCCACTGACACTTCTTGCTTCTACAGGCTACATTTAAAGCTGTGATTTTAACAGGAATGTCTCTCTCGAGTGAGATGAAAAAGAATGTGGTTGTTTCCTGCAAGTAAATCAGAAATTCACTCCTGGGTCCACAGCTGTGCTTCTTTTCAAATCTTCTAGGGCACATCTGAGTTGGCCCCAGTGGAGGACTGGGTTAGACTCATGCTTCCCTGTTTTCATCAAAACCAGGTTCAAGTAGATTAAAATGTTGTTTAAGTCATTCTGAGGTCCACTTGCTCATAACCATTTTACTTGAAGTATAATGCTTTCCAGAGACCTAACACTCCATGGAGAGTACTCCATGGTACCTGAGGTGCTGCTTCCCTGCTATCACCAAAGAAAGCCTTGCAAGTAGCCATTACCCATGAGATGGGTTGGCTGCTCTCTCTGTCCTTGGCTGTCATGAGCTCTCAGTGTCTTAGAAACACTAACCTAACAAGGAGGTTCTTCCCTCAGATTTCAAAACTAGCAAAAACACGTTGTCCAGTATAGAGCTAGGATTATGAGGATCCAGGGGAGCAACAACACCTGTGCATGTCCCTTTCCCCTCCTCTTGGTTCATGGAGCATGTGTTGGCTCGGAGACTTTGGGTTGAGTCTCTGCAAAGCCCACTCATGGTCTCACATGCAATTAGCTCATGGCACATGTCCTCCCAAGCCCCAGTGGGTTGACTCCAAAAAGGTTATACGAGTTTATTAATGCAGGCTCAAGGATGGCTAAGGATCCTTGCAGAAAAGAGGGCAAGTTGAAGGCATTTTGACATCTCAAAAGGCTTTCTGGAAAATTTCTCATGATGGCAATGACTCAAGGTGGTCCTCTCCAAATTTTCAGTTCTTCCCATGGCAGCTCCAGAAGGAACTTAAGAACAGTGACCTATTTGGTGGCTTTGCAGGGCCTCAGAGATATGTTGGCAAATAAATTGATATTATCTTGACAAAATATTATTGGTGCACATAAAAAAAAAGGTGGAGGGAATCTGATGGAGATTGGGGAGGGAAATAAAGCCACTCGACTTGTGAATGTTCCACTCACACCCTTGTCCTTGGCACTGCTATTGAGTCCTTTGGATTCCCAACTTGGGTGGCTTGTATAGGCCTGGAATTGGACTGGGCATTTTTCATTGACTAACTCTGACCTGAGTGAGGAACTGAACTATAATAGGAGTAGGAGAAAAGTATACTGCAGAGGGTAATAGATGCTATTAGTATCTTTGCACAGAATTTTTTAGAAGACCCACTTTCTGTTCTTTGCCTAGTCAAGGTTCTTTTGTAATTTGTTGGGGGGGGGGCAGAAGTTTCTAGACACCTGGCCATATCCAGAGAGAAGCAGCCCCAGTCTGTTATGGTCGTCACAGAATCCACATAAGACAGCTTTCTTTTTGGCCCTGACCAAGTTCCTCACTCAGTGGCAGGGGATGCTGAAACCAGACCCAGAGAGTTAGCTGTATTGGCAGAGGTTGGCCTAATTCCCAGGAACTTAATAGCTGCCTAGAGAATCCACCCAAAACATGAATGATACAATTTAATAAGCACCAGCATTACTGGACAAATAACTAAACTAAGTGGCAAGATCCCATCAAAATCAGAAACAGAACAAGGATCTTTCCACCGTTATATTAGTTAATACAATTCTAGTACAGATATAGGAACATTATTACTGACAAAGAGAAAACAAAAAGCATTATTTGGAGATGATGTAATTGTCTATTAAGAAATCCCAAGATAATTAAAAACTGATTATCTTTATGATGTTTAGTAAAATGGCTGGTTAAAGATAAGTGTACTAAAGTAGCAGGCTTTCCTATCCTCCCCAAAGTAGCTAACAGAAAAATACACAAGGTTTTGCTCCATTTCAAAACATCCAGATATAACCTTAATGTTAAAAATGAATATATGAAAAATAAATTTAAAATTGAGTATATGAGGAATGTAACAAAATTTACTGAGAGTTCAAAGAAAACATATATATCAAATCATAAAAATAAATGACTATATATCCCACATAACAGGGTGAGAAGAATGACTATTACAGAAGTATGTTTTTTCCAAGAAAGTGTATTGATTTAGCACAACTCCAAGAGTAATTACTTGAGCTGCACTGCTAGATATTAAAGCACAATATAAACTTTAAAAAATTATGTCAGTGGATCCTAGTTCAACAGTACCTTTAGAAGAAGATGCATTATTTTATTGTTCTACTTTTTATGTGTATGTACACATAGCCACACATATTAAAAAATATAGAGAGAGGCAGGAACATCATGACACTAGCATGAAAATGGATATATTCATCTATGGAAGCAAAGCAATTATAAAGAAAGAATCCTAGTATACAAGATAAGATAATATATAATAAAAGAAGCATTATAACCCAGTGGTCAAGAGATAATTCATCAAAGAGTTAAAAATAATTGACTGGAGAAAAAGGGTTATATCTAGGTTTCATATCCTACAAAGAACAAAATGCAAATGTTTTTAAGAATTGCAAAAAACAGTGGGAAATGTTGATGATTGACTGAATCAGGGAAGGACTTTTTAAGCAAAAGTCAGAGAGAAAAGTTAAAAGGAATAAGACTATTATAGAATAAGGAAATAGGATTATTTCCTTAAGAAAATAAATTAAATTATTATATTGACTATTAAAGATATAATTTACTTTTGTCAAAAAGATTATAGATTTATAGTAAGATATATATCTATAATTTCAAAGTAGGGTTTCTCCCAGCATTGAATGAATATTTTAACTTTTAGAATTCAATTAATGTTTCATATCATGTTTTAAGATTAGAGCATGGAAACTATATTCTTTGCAATTAATAAAAGAATTCAACAAAAGTAATTGTGATAAAAGCTTCTAACAAACCAGGAATAGAAGAGAATTTCCTTTATCTGACAAGTTATATATGTTATCAACCTTTTTAGCAGATATCATACTGCATCAGAAAGTGTGGAATCATTCCCATTTACAACAGGATTGAAAGAATAAACTCATTGGTCAATTCTTCATTGGAGATTCCAGACAAGCAAAGAAATAAGAGGTCTAAGAATATTTTAAAAGGCGATAAAACAATCCTTATTAGTAAACAATATGATTATCTCCATAGAAAATTCAAGAGATTTTAAAACAAACTTTTAGACTGATAACAAAGTTTGGCAATGTGTTGGATACAAAACCAACATATTAACATTTTTTGCATTCTTACACATAGTAATAACCAATAAGAAAATGTTTTCAAATAATGTTCTCATTTTTCATAGCTACAAAAAGTATGTTTCATAGCTATAATACCTAAGAATAAATTTATACAAGATGTGTAAAACCTTTATGGAGAAAATTACCAAAAAAAGCACCAAAGAATATAAAAGATGATAATATATGCAGAGATATAACAGGTTCATGGAAGACAAGACAAGATCAGGAGGATGACACTTGTTCCCATATTAATCTATAAATGCCACGGAATTAAGATTAAAATCCCAACTGAGTTTCCTAGGAAAGATGACAAGCTGACCCCAACACTTGTGTAGGAGAGAAAAGAACCCACAATAGTCAGGACTCTCCAGAGAAACAGAAGCAATGGGGTACAAAAAGAGATGTATTATGTGGAATTGGGAACTGGCTCATGAAATTATGGAAGCTGAGAAGTCACACGATCTGCTGTCTGCAAGCTTGAGGCTGAGAAGAGCTGGTGGTTTAATTCCAGTCCCAGGAACTAGGTCCTCACTAAAACACACAGGCAGATAGGGAACAAATCCTCCCTTCATTTGCTTTTTGGTTCTATTTAGGCCCTCAAGGGACAAGACGATGCCCACACTCACTGGGGGTGGTAATCTACTGAGTTCACTAATATACACTCACAGACACACCCAGGAACAATGTTTAATCTGGCCACCCCATGGCCCAGTCAAGTTGACACATAAAATTAACCACCACAATAGCCAAGACACAGCCAGAAGGCTTGCTCTCCCAGATACTTAGACTTATAAATTATTTACTTATTAATTACTTACTAATAGTAATGTAGACAGCAATGCTATTTGAGTTGGACAAAATAGGTGCCAGGCACTTATAGAGACTTGATGCTGGACAGGGAGGACCCTACAAATCAGGGTGGAATGCATGAACTAGTGACAAAATGAATCTGGGAAAATTCGTTATCCTTCTGGAAAGACAATTAAGTCACTATCTTACACCTTGCAAAGACAAATTCCAGACTATCCAAATGTACAAAAGAAACCACAAAAACGTTGGGAAGAGAATAAAGGAAGACCTCTGATGATGACCCTGAATAAATCTTGTGGATTTCATAGATAAGCACAAGAGAAAAAAACCCCTTAATTAAGGAAAAGGTAGACAAATATAACTACAATAAAGTGATAAACTTAAATACAATCAAAAAAACATCTTTAACAAAAGTTAAAAGATAAGTCATAGCCAGGAAGAAGATACTGAGTGCATATAATCAGCAAATGTTGTTGTTCAGTTGCTCAGCCATGTCCCACTCTTTGCAACCCCACGTCCTTTACTGTCCTTCACTGTCTCTCAGAGTTTGCTCAAATTCATGTCCCTAACAAATGTTAGTATCTAAAATACGTAAAAGTATTTTTATAATTTGTCAAGAAAAAGACAAATATCCCCCAATGGGCAAAATATACCAAGGAACACATTCAAAGAGGAGGAAATATGAATGTCAAATAAATGAAAAGTTGCTCTATTTCTTTAGATATGTAGAAAATGCTATCTCATAGCCAAGAGATTGGCAAAATGAAGAAAAGGTAGGTTTCATACACTGTGGGTGTAAATGTTACTTGATAAATCAGGACTGAGAAGAATTTCTCACTCTACCTTTGTGGGTCTATAACCTAGAGAAGGTCTCTGACCTGTGCATGAGGAAGCATGCACCAGATTTTCCTTTGCAGCACTGTTTATGATAGTGAAAACTGAAATAACTCACATTTTCATTAGCAGAAGAACAGGTGAGTTGATTGTATTTTATTCAGTAACAGAATATTATCGAGCAGATAAAAAAGAGGGAACTAGATCAACAAGGGTAAGACTCATCAAAACAATGAAAGAACAGACAAGCTGTTGAAAGGTATCCCATATGATGCCATTTTCAAAACTATGATCTTATTATGGATACATGCATATATGGTAATAGGATAAAATATGCAAAAGATTGATACCAGATGGGGTAACAGTTATAGGAAGAAAGGGAATACATCAAAAGGTGGATATAGAGAACATCAAAATGTTAGTATTTGATGGATCCGAGTGTTGAGGTTGTGGCTGGGTGTCAGTTATATACTCTCTAAATTAATATATATTTGAAGCATTTTATAACAAAAATGGGGAAATTGTTGCCTGTACTTTAAAAATTTCTTCCTGCTTGTAGAAGGTTTATGGTAGGAATCTTATTTCCCCTAAAATATCATTTGCATCACCTTTGCTCCCAAACAGTGATTACTTGACTTCTACAACCTGGACAACTAATAGTTTCTCAATCTTACGTACAGTAAAAATAAAAACATCTTAGAAAACTTTACTAGTCTTATTTACAATGATATAAATTCTAAACTAATAATTGTGTCTTTGCTGTACAAACATAATTTTAGATATGCACCTTCCTCTTTCTAGGCCTCAGCTCTACAAATGGTAGCTTCTAAGTCTGTCCTGCATAGAAATTCCAGGGCTACCGCTTCATGTGCCCTCCAAACACCATGGTAACTAAATGATTAGGAAGTTCTGGAGTTGCCCCTCTCCATTAATGGCCAGAAATGTAACTGGAGAATTATGAGCTCAAGACTGTATGGAACAAAGCTAATTCCTTCTATTCCGTGTATGTTGTGAACAAAAAACATCTTGGACACAGTTAATGCGTAGCTTCCATCTGGCATTTTTCATATTATGTAAAATTGTTATGTCAGCAACAGATGGTAGAGCTAAGTGTTAGGAGATCTTACTTATGCCCAACTATCAGGTTTGCAAATCTGAACATTAAACAGTTTGCAGGTCTGTGGAAATGCATGAGGTGCTAGATTTTCTCCTGTTGTGCTCGCAGACTTGCAAAATATTAGTTTTTTGCCTCTTTCTCCTTTCCTCCTTCTTAACACTCCTTGATTTTTTTTTATATCCCCATCTGAGATCCTGAGCTAACTCCTCCACCATTAGTTCAGCAAGCCTTTGGCACATGTTTTTGGTAACTTGAAGACGGACTTATAAGCTTGTGCAAGTGAAGTGTTTGTATCTCTATTTCTCATCTGATGCAACCAAAGGAGATAAAAGATGTGATTTCTTCCAGAAGCCACTTAGTGATATGAGAAAACCTCAGCTTTAGGATGAAACTAGTGTGAGGATGGTGGAAAGGAAACTCAGAGACAGTGTGAGTCTTTAACCTTAACAGTTGATTATCTATGAACTGCCCAACCTCTGGGCACAGTGGTTGTCAGATGAAATATTTTCTTGTTCAAGCCTGTGAGTCAGGATTTCTTTTCCTTAGAGCTCAAAGCACCTTGCCAAAAGATGGAAAAACTTTAATATTCATTAATTTAGAAGTCCCTTGCTATAAAATTCATGAAACACAATTGATCCTTGAACAAAGCAGGGGTTAAAGGCACCAACCCTCTATGTAGTTGAAAATCCACATAACTTAAAGTCTGCCCTCCATATGAACAATTCCTCTGTATTTGCCATTCTATGTCCACAGAGTCAACCAACCACACACAGATGGTGCAGGACTGTAGTATTTACTACTGAAAAAACTCTGTGTGTAAGTGGACCTATGGGGTTCAAATCCATGCTGTTCAAGGGTCAACTGTACAAAGAAAAGGAACCATAGACCTGGATCAAGAGCATTTTTGGAAATTATAATGGTCAGGATGGGGTAGGTTATGTTGCAGTAATAAACACCCCCAAATCTCAGTTGCTTACAAGAGCAAAGGATTATTTCTAGCTAGTGGGAACAGTTGGGTTGGTCAACACCTCCACTGCTTATTGTCCTCATTCCAAGCCCCAGGCTGATGGAACTACTTCTATCTGAATCATGGCTGGTCATCATGGCAGAGGCAAAAGTGCATAGCTAATCACCTGCCAGCTCTAGAACCTCTGCATGGAAGTCAAATGAGGCAGATTCACTCTGTGTGCATTGGCCAAATTAACTTAATATGACCAAGCGTGATGTTAATAGGGTGGGGAAGAATGATCCTTCCCTATAGAGTGCTAGTGACAAAGCACAGAAAACTTGCCATATTTCCAATGAACTTGCACTCTAATTCTGTGCCCCTATACCCAGTAACACACAAACTTAAGAATGAACAGTTCAGGGACTTCCTTGATGGTCCAGTTGTTGAGACTCCACGTTTCCACTGCATGGGGCACAGATTCCACCCCTGGTTGGGGAACTAGGGTTCTGCATGTATGATGGCATGGCCAAAAAAACAAAATAGAAAAAAAAAACACCTAAAATAAAACGAACACTTCACAGGGCTATGATGTCATTTACACTTGGATGTAACTGATGATTGATGAGGACAATGTTTCTCAAAATGCATCCTAGTTGTGTGAGACATTGGTAAAGAATGGCTTGCATGGTCTTGTGATTTGGGAAAACACTGTATACTAGATTCTCCCTTGGAACTTGGAAACAGATGGTAGTATGTGCAAATCTCTGAGAAGTCTTATAAAATGCTGGACTTTAATCTCAAACTTTCCAAATATATTTCGTCATGCAGCTTTTAGTTATTTTCCATAACTTGGTTTGTTTTGCATAATAGCTATTGGCATCTCACAGCACTATGTTCCCTGGCTACACTTTGGGCTAGACTGTTGTAGTGAAACTAGGCTTGGGGTCAATTGCAGGGTTTTAGCTCCACCTCTTTCACCAAATAGCCATGTGAACTTGGCACATCATTCATAATTTTGTTTTAATTTGTACATTTGTTAAATGGAAATATGTTAGCCTGTGAGCCTCTAGTGAGATCATTAATGTGAATACTCCTTGAATGATAGAGTGTTTTACATATGCCAGGAACCAACCTTGGACAAACATTTTAAGAAGATCTGTCTTTATCGGAGTCCTAAATCTCTCTGCACTGCCTGTGAGTCCCTTCTCTGAGCCTGTGTCAGAATGGGGATAAACCATCTAATGGGCTTGATGTGAGCCGCAGTTCATCTGCTCATTTTTATAGCTGGGCTGTAAGCATCGAGCCCTCCTCTCCCTGATGGTTCCCAGATACAAACCATATATAAGATAGTATCTGGGAACATGCCTTGTAAACTGTGAAGTGTCATACAAATTTCACAATTTATAAACTGTGACATTTTCCCCTTATTATGTATTAGTTCTTTTCAAGTTTTGTTATAACCATAAGTTGCCCTTCAAAAGCTATATTCATCTCTGAATTCAATAAGGAGTTCTCTTTGGACAATCTGAGAACACACATACATGCACATTTCCATTCATTCATTCTTGCAGCAAGCATATACTGAGAGTATATGTATATATATACATATACATACATATGTGCACACACACACAGAGAGATATACCTGGTTTTATGTCCTCTTAAACTGTATGGCAGAAAGTGAAGAGAAACTGAGAAGCCTGTTGATGAAGGTGAAGGAGGAGAGTGAAAAAGTTGGCTTAAAGCTCAATATTCAGAAAACGAAGATCATGGCATCTGGTCCCATCACTTCATGGGAAATAGATGGGGAAACAGTGGAAATAGTGTCAGACTTTATTTTGGGGGGCTCCAAAATCACTGCAGATGGTGATTGCAGCCATGAAATTAAAAGATGCTTACTCCTTGGAAGGAAAGTTATGACCAACCTGGATAGCATATTCAAAAGCAGAGATGTTACTTTGCCAACAAAGGTACGTCTAGTCAAGGCTATGGTTTTTCCTGTAGTCATGTATGGATGTGAGAGTTGGACTGTGAAGAAAGCTGAATGCTGAAGAATTGATGCTTTTGAACTGTGGTGTTGGAGAAGACTCTTGAGAGTCCCTTGGACTGCAAGGAGATCCAACCAGTCCATCCTAAAGGAGATCAGTCCTGGGTGTTCTTTGGAAGGAATGATGCTAAAGCTGAAACTCCAGTACTTTGACCACCTCATGCAAAGAGTTGACTCATTGGAAAAGACTCTGATGCTGGGAGGGATTGGGGGCAGGAGGAGAAGGGGACGACAGAGGATGAAATGGCTGGATGGCATCACCGAGTCGATGGACATGAGTTTGAGTGAACTCCGGGAGTTGGTGATGGACAGGGAGGCCTGGCATGCTGCAATTCATGGGATCACAAAGACTCAGACACGACTGAGCGACTGAACTGAACTGAAACTTTAAGTTGATTATAAATATCCATGAGGTACAACAAAATAAAAGATAAATAAATAATTTGATAATTTGATGAAATGAGAGAAAAACGTAATTGGGGTGGAAGAAATAAAATGAGTACAGAAGCAATTCGGCTCCCCCCACCACCCATATATCCCATAATGTGCTGTCCTGCTGTTTTGGCTACTGTATACAAGCTTACCTTGGAGTTTTCAAGGCCAATAGAAAGACTAACACACAGTTCATTGCAGATTTCCTTTGAGGAAAGCTGGGAATGCAAGTGATGATTTGTTATATTCCAAGTTTTAAATGCTGATAGCTAATTTAAATTTGTTTAAAAACTGTGCACTAAACAAAATATTTGTGAAAACTGAATCTAGCACATGGGTCTCAAGTTTATAAACTCAAATGTCTGTGCTGGGGGAGGGTAGCTTTCCCAGAGGAGAGGCTGGGGCCCACTCTATCAAATGGATTCAACATGGAATCTGAGGGAGGGGGAGTGCTATGAACTGACTGTGTCCCCCTCAAGTCCATACACTGAAGTCCCAATCTCGAATGTGATTGTATTTGGAGATGGGGCTTTAGGAGGTAATTTAGGGCTTCCCTGATGGCTCAGATGGTAAAGGATCTGCCTGTAATACAGGAGACTCGGGTTTGATCCCTGGGTTGGGAAGATCCCTGAAGAGAATGGCAACCCACTCCAGTATTCTTGCCTGGGGAATCCCATGGGCAGAGGAGCCTACAGTCCATAGGGTCTCAAAAGAGTTGGACAAGACTGAGCAACTTAACACTTTCACTTAGGTCAAAGGAAGTCATAAGGGTGGAGTCTTTTTCTTTTTTTTGGAGTCTTAATCCAATAGGATTGGTGGTCTTATAAGAGGAAGGCCATCTCTCTCCCTGTATACACACCAAAGCAAAGCCCTGGGAGGATACTGTCTTCAAGCTGGAAGAATGCTCTCAATGGAACCTGGCCCTGCTGGCCCTCTGGTCTAGGACTGCCAGCTTCCAGAACTGAGGAAATCAAGTTCTCCCTTTTGAGCCAGGCAGCCTACGGTATCTCATTATGGAAGCCAGGGTGGAGTAATCCCCAGAAATTAGTCCACCTTCCTAGCCCCTGTGAGGGATGAGCTCCTGAGCCCCTCAAGGAAACCCTGCCAACAGTGCATTCATCTTTGTAGGATTCTAGAGACATGTTTTAGCAGGAAATGAAAAGGAGAGAAAAAGACTTGGGAAGAGCCTTCTATTTCAAGGCTGGGATCCCAGAGGAAGTGATGGAAAAATTGCTTCCAGATGAGTTCCACTGAAAATATATTAATAATTAGTATATGATGATAAATGAAAATTAGTTCATGCAAAATATAGATACCATTCAGAAGGCTCCAAATATACCTTTGCATTATGAACAAACCCCAACCTATATTTTCAAGGTCTTCTGTTTCCTCTCTTCTCCCTTCACTTTTGATTACAGTCACCTGGCTCTTCAAATACACCTGCAACTAATACTAGATATGTTCCTGGAAGTTAGCTTGTTGTCTTATTTAAAGTATGATTCTAATTCTTGGTTTGAAGATACAAAGTCCGGCTATGACCATTACTCCATGATTTTGGGCAAATTATTTAATATCATTGTGCCTTAATTTCCTTTACTCCAACATAGGGATGGCATTAATAGTACTTACCTCCTAGGGAGTCTGTGAGGAGAAAATGAGTTAATATTTGTAACACGTCTGCAACATTGCCTGAGAAGGTAAATTTCATGCGTTTATTAAATAAAATGCCTCTGTATGTTTGTATGTGCTTTTCCTGCTGCTCAGATGCTTATCCTCCACTTTTTAAGCCCCCACCCCATGCCTATGACTTTTTAAACAGCTTTACGAAGACGTGACTGATACAATAAACTGCACATATTTAAAGTTTTGACATATGCAAACTTTCCAAAGGGAAAGGTGGGGGGCGGGGATAAATTGAGAGTTTGGGATTGACATATACACACTACTATATTTCAAATATTAATAGATAACCAACAAGGACTTACTGTATAGCACAGGGAATTCTACTCAATATTCTGTAATAACCCACATAGCAAAAAAATTGGAAAAAGAACCATATTATGTATAACTGAACCACTTTGCTGTATACCTGAAAGCAATACAACATTGTAAATCAGCTATAATATAAAATAAAAACTTGTTTTAAAGTTTTGACTTATGTATACATTCATGACCTCATCACTACAGTCAAGATAATAAACATATCCCCCACCTCCAGAAGGTTTCTCATGCCCCTTGCAACTCCCTTCTGCCAACCCTCTTTCCCCACACCTGCTAGTCTGCTTCCTGTCACTATAGATTGGTTTGAATCATCTAGAGTTTTATAACAATGCAGTCATAACATAGAGCCTTTGGTGTCTGACTGCTTTTACTCAGTATACTGTTTCTGAAGTTCATCCATATTGTAGCCCCATATCAGGAGTCGTTCTTTTTTATTGTTGAGTAGTTTTGCATTGTATGGATAGACTATGATTTCTTTATTGATCATCTGTTGACAGATACTGGGGCTTTGTCTATTTGTGACAGTTGTTTTACTAGTGCCCTGAACACTGCCCAGAACTAGTGAACAGTCGATAAATAATTTTAAATGAATAAATGGAAATATGTCTTTCTGGTGTCCTTCAATTTGTCTTTAAAGCTCAAGTTAGTGCTGCCATGAATACTATGCAGCCATTACAAACTATGTTTTCAAAGAATATTTGATCATATATAAGAATGCTGATAGATTTGGGGCATAAAAGGCAAAGCCCCAGAGTGTATAATGGCATGGTATGAATGGAGGACTAATACGAAAAATATCAATAGATGTCATCTCTGATTTTCATTTCAGTATTTGCTATATTTTCCAAAATTTTGACAATGACAAGAGATAAACGATTTTTTTCAAAAGTGGAATTAAGAATTTTTATCATTTTAAAAAATAATCTGCCTACACATTACTTCCTCCATAAAGTCATTACGATCTCCCTCCAGCAGCATCAATTTCTCCTTCTGTAAAGGAAAAATGCATGTATCAGTCAGCTCTTGCCAAAGTAATACTGCCCAACAAATCACCCCAAATCTTGATGACTTACAAATACAAGCCTTTATTGCTCACTTTGGGGTCTGCAGGTTCGCTAGGTAAGGGGTATGGTGCTTTCCTTCAGGCAGAGTTTACCTGGGTTGCTCTCATTCTTAGCCTCAGATCTTCTCTAGATATGACCTTCTTCTAGAAGACCTGAGTGCAAACACATGATGCCTCTCAAAGCTGAGTCTCTGAACTGCCTCAGAGTCCTTCATACTCACATTCCATGGCCCAAACAAGACACACCAAGTTCATGTCAATACGGCAGAGAATGATTCCTTCCATGGAGACAGGTGGAAATGGGAGACTAAATACTTGAGAGTTTGGGATTGACATATACACACTACTATATTTCAAATATTAATAGATAACCAACAAGGACTTACTGTATAGCACAGGGAATTCTACTCAATATTCTGTAATAACCTACATGGCAAAAAAATTGGAAAAAGAACCGTATTATGTATAACTGAACCACTTTGCTGTACACCTGTAATCTACCACACGACAAAACCCTGGTTTGGAGGGGGCAATGTTTCAAACTCAGCTTTGGAAGCTGGCTCCACCATAGAAGGCAATGGCATCTCACTCCAGTAGTCTTGCCTGGAGGATCCCATGGATGGAGGAGCCTGGTGGGCTGCAGTCCATGGGGTCGCTGAAGGTCAGACTCGACTGAGCAGCTTCACTTTCACTTTTCACTTTCATGCATTGGAGAAGGAAATGGCAACCCACTCCAGTGTTCTTGCCTGGAGAATCCCAGGGGCGGAGCCTGGTAAACTGCTGTCTATGGGGTCGCACAGAGTCGGACACAACTGAAGCGACTTAGCAGCAGCAGCAGCAGCAGGCGGCTCAGATGGTAAAGAATCTGCCTGCAATGCAAGAGACCCAGGTTTGATCCCTAGTTTGGGAAGATCCCTGAAGAGAATGGCAACCTACTCCAGTATTCCTGCCTGGGAAATCCCATGGACAAAGAAGCCTGGTGGGCTACAGTCCATGGGGTTACAAACATTCAGACACAACTGAGTGGTTTAAACTTTCACACTTGACCACTTAAGGGCCACATGCTTTGGGGAATTTTATTTAAGCCCCATTTACCCTTTTGTTGACTGGAGATTATAAAATGCTTGGAGGAGGGGTTGTGAGCTCTGAACAAGATGGGTGTGTGACCTGGGAAGTGCGCCAGATGGAGCTCCTTCTAAAGAACTTGCTGCAGGGAGCCCAAGTGTTTCACAGCCTCGGCTCTGGATCCTCCAGGGGGTTTGCACTGAGGCCACGCTGCCCCCAGGCTGCAAGTGGTCAACAATGAAGCACAGCAGAGAGACCCTCACGGGCCCATTGCTGGGGAATGAGAGATTCCTCTAGTGGGAGATGAAGACTTCCCATCGATCTGGCCCAAGCCTTCTTAGACCGCACTGTCTGAGGGCTCCCTTCCTTTCATCCTCTCCCCTGTGTCAGACCCGTACTGAGCCAGAAGCCTCCCCTTGCCCTTCCCTTCTTCCTCAGCTCTGCCCTGCATAGGTGTTTCCCAGAGTCTGTAGCACATTTAATTCTTCATGTCCCCTTAGCGTCTGCTTCCTGGAAGGCCTGGACTGACACAGACTATCAAGTGCCTAGAAAAGGGTCTAAGAAAAAGTGTGAACTCAATACGTTTTGTTTTTAAATGATGATTTCTTCTCTTTACTCTTAAGATCTTTGACATATATTGCCTCTATAGCTTTTGCTACACTTCAAAGGTAGTTATTTATTGTGGCAAAATATGTAGAACATAAAATCTGCAACTTCGACCATGTTTGAGTATAAAACTCAGTGGCATTCATTACACTCATAAACTTGTACAGCCATCACCACTATCTGTCTCCAAAATGTTTTCATCACCCTAAACAGAAACTCAGCAGGATCACCTCTCTTCCTTCTCCCCTAGTCCCTGAGAATCTCTGTTCTACTTGCTGTCTCAGCTATACTATTACCTACCAACCTGCTTAACTGAGCTCAAAGACTGGAAGTTTTTCCAGTCCTTTTTGTATTTTAAGGGAGTGTACAAAGTCTTGACAGTAATGGAACAAGAACTAGAAACAGGGATGGTTCCCAGATCTTTTTTAACTTGGATATAATTTTGGAGGACGTTATCATCTCTATATTTTTGCTTCACATTAAAATTTGTAAATAAGAAAGGGGTGGTTCTATGCTCCTGCACTTGAAGTTAAAGATGTCTCTTATCTTTCCCCATTGTGTCTCCTTTCTCGCCTGGACTGCATGTTCTACAAACTTCAGCACACGACTGTTTAAGCAGAAGGCCAGAAGTAGGTCAACAGATGACTGGGAGCAAGGAGCAAAAGAAGAATAGAAAGCCACCCCTTGTTCAATGTTAGTTAGCCCAGAAAAGTTAACATGATGTGCTATAGATGTTTTATCAGAGGGGTCTTTCTTTGATCTGCATTTGACGTTCTACTCAAATCACATGAACTAGCTGATAGATTTGAAAAGAAATGTGCATATGTCTTCATAATTAAAGAAGTTCAGATCACTTCAAAATAAAAGCATAGCCATTACCTTCTGAGAAAATCCACAGTGTTACAGTTAGGAACACGTTCCAGTTTAGACACTGCACAGACTGGGCTGCCAGGCCTGATGACGGTATCCTAGAGCAAGCAGTGAGAAGATCATCAGGCTGGGCCTGCTGGAGTTGAGGAGGGGGAGGTTGGTGGTGGTTTAATCTTTAAGTTGTGTCCAACTCTGTGACCCCATGGACGGTAGCCCACCAGGCTCCTCTGTCCATGGATTCTCCAGGCAAGAATACAGGAGTGGGTGCCACTCCCTTCTCCAGGGGATCTTCCTGACCCAGGGATCAAACCCATGTCTCTTGCATTGACAAGTGGATTCTTTATGCTGAGTCATCTGGGAAGGCCTGGGGGAGGTTGAGGTCAACCATATCAATGGTATATCACTCATGTACCTGTACGGGAGACTGGAGCTACAGCTCCAACAAGGGAGGGATTTAGAGCAGAGTTCTTCAACCTTAGCACTGCTAATTTTGGGGGCTGGATCATTATTTGTGATGGGAGCTGCCACGTGCATTGGAGGACACTCCTAGCAACATCCCTCATCTCTACGTACTAGATGCCAGTGTCACTTCACCTGCCCTGGGAGTCATAACCACCCCAAATGTCTCCAGACATTGTCAAATGTCCCCTGGGGGGCAACATCACACACCTGAATGAGAATCATTGATTCTGATGAAAAGGTCCATGAATGAATTTCACCATTGCATTATGCCTGTGCTTCTGCATTTTGAATCTGGAGACACTATTTTTTCAGGTGGTTTTTCTAAAGCTTTTGTCTGAATTTCTGATCAGAACGAGGAAATGGACAGAATGCTCTCAAGGACCTCCTGTTTTCTCACATCTTTCTTTTCAGTCACACCTGCCAGCGGTATTCTTTTCCTCTTTCTATTGAGAAATAACTATTGTCTTAATGAACTGATTTAGGTTTGTGATTTAATCTATTTCCCTTCTGCACTAACTCAATAGGTGTAGTTTTCTGTAACAATTTAAAAAATGCATTTAAAAAATAAATTATAAAAAAATAAATATCTTTCTGACAGATGGCTTAAACTAGCTAGACTTCATTTAATGAAACATTCCAAGGGGTTTCATCTGATAAAGCACCCCAAGACTTCAGTCTCTAAGCATCACAAAAGTTCTAAAAGTTTATTCAACCCTCTTTCAAGAAAAAGGCTGCCAGGCTCTAGCCCCCCGGCCTTCTGTTTCCTAGAGGACTTGCAGTAGCTTGAGGGGAAAGTGGGAACTCACTCCAGACTGGCCTAAGACTACTAGGGAGCTAGAAGCTTAATTAGTGTTTGTAAGACATTTGAGATGAAAATCACTATTAGCTCAAACCACTGCTATGAGAAGTGTTACTTTCAAAACCTCACTGGCACATTAGCATCTGTCTTAACCAGTTCTGAGGGAAAGAGAAAAGACTAGAAGTATCAAGGGTGATAGAAGAAATGATGAAGGTCCTAATAGGACTCCAGGTGACAGGGAAGGTGATGCTTGAGATAATGACACGTTTGGTAGCTGGCGTGCTATATACAGTCCTGCTAACCAGAGCAGCCTCAAGCAACCAATTATTTATGTGAAAGGACTCCCAAGGTCCTTCAGCAAACCTAGTGACCATGTTTATTTGCAAGTGTCCTTTAAGTTGTGTTGATCAACCATCACAGTGATCAAGGAAATTTCAGATATCCTGTCACACTATGAAGGTGTCTCTAACTAATGTGTTTTCTTGAAATTTTCAGGCAAGAGTAGATGGTGCTCCTAATCAAGATAATGACCTTGGGAGTTTACAGATATCCAGGTGAGATATCACGCATCCCTACTGGTGTCTGTCTGGATATCTGCACAATCTCAAGAGCTCTAACTTTGGTACGAACATCATCATCTTATAGTTAGATGCAAGCAAAATTCTGCCTCCAATACTGTACAGAGCTTCTCAACAGTCTCTTAATTGGATTCTGCAAAAACTAAAGAGACACTAGTGTTTAAGGATAATTCTACAATCTGGATACTGGAAAATTCTATGAGCACTACAAACTAAAAGGGAACCATTAAGTCTACCTGGATATTTTATTTGCCAAAAAAAAAAGCAAGGTCAAGACTTTGGATAGAGATAATATCTCCTCTTCAGTAAACATCTGCAAAAATATCAATCAAGAGATGATGGCCCAACTAATATTAAGACTCAATTTTGCATTTTGCTGGTGGTTCAGTTAAGAGATAATGTGAGGCCTTCTTTTGGTATTAGGCAACACTCTTTATTTAGTATTATAAAGACAAATGATAAATAGTGAATTAGGAATACATGTATTATCTGAACACTTGGGAAAATTCCATTAAATTTATGGGACCAATCAAATATACCTGAAAACTTGCAAAAGTCTACGATCAACACCTTAGTTAGACACAATCCTGTCTTTGACAAGAAAACTGCAAAAAGCCATGGTAAACAAAAAGTTTCTCAACAATTACATGGTAAAATAGAAATCTTTTTAAAAATATAAAACAGGAGGGTGACATGGTTGCTAGAACTAGTGGAATACTATCAATTCTTACCTGAAAATCTAGCCCCCAAATGCCATGGCAAAACAGTAACAAATATCACTTACCTAAGCATTTGAAGACTGGATGGTCTCTGATGTGATGAAGTTGCCTGTAATCACTTACCTGGATACCAGATATGCCTCTGAGAACAACCATTGTAAGGTTCACCATGATCTCTTGACACAAAGGTGAAACAAACATTATGATGCATGTAAAAAGGACACAATTTGTTCTACCAAGACACCTGAAGACAGTGCTTTCATCATTATAAGAACATCAGCTTTCATTGAATACTGGCAGGAATCCAAGTTAGGAATATTCCCAGGTAAGCGGACATTTCTTAAGGGCACATGTGCAAAATTTCCACAGTCACTATCATGGCTACTCAATACTCAGAGAAAGACAAAATTAAAAAAATAATAATAATAAATGAAAACTCCTGGTTTCTAGAACTGGTAAGAGATCCACTGTTTCCTATCTGAAAGGCTGCAAGGAAATCATGGTAACAAGTGTGAGGAACACTACCATCACCTACGTAGCTACCTGGAGACCGGAAGGCCTATGTAGTGGTTCAGGCCCACACCATCACTTCCCCGCACACCAACCATGTCTCCCCATCAACAACCAATTTCTGAGATTTCTAGAAGAAAACATGAAAGAAATATTATGAAGCATATGTTAAAGGACACAACGTTTTTTTTTCTACCAGGACACCTGCAAATAACCTTGGTCACTTCCTCATGAGGAGACACATCAACTTTACCTGGGTACCTGCAGGAATCCAAGGTTGGAAAACTATCATTTCTTGACTGGACACCTGTACAAATCCTGTGGGTAGTCCTGTGGTGGGGAAAACCACCATAATTATCTGTATAACTGCAACCCTTGAGCGCCCCTGTGTTAAACATAAATTTCACCTGAAACAAAAAAGTGAAAACTCACAGTCTCTAGATTTGGTAATGACTATCATTTCATACCTGAACATCTGAATCTAAGTCATACTGACAAGCATTCTTGACACCTGCCATCACTTACCTCCATACAGGAAGACTGGATGGTCTGTGATGTGGTTTAGGCCATGCCATCACTTACCTCAACACCAGCTGTGTCCGCCTATCAACTGCCACTGACTGGCTCACTGCCTGGTCTCTTGGCAAGCCCTGAAACACACTGTGAAAAACGTGCTTGGTATAATGCTGCATGTCACCTGTGCACCTGCAAGCCCCTCTGTCACCTATATCATTTTGAGATCCATCAATATTACTTGGATACTTAGAGAACTCTGAGGATAAACTCGAGTAACACACACACCTTCCTCCTCTGAAGGGCTACTTGCAAATATCCTGTGGTTAATAAAGCCATTAGAACAATATAACAAACTGCCTGGATGCTTGCAATCTGTCTACCAGCTCAAGTGAGAAATATACATTATATCTGTATGAGATTACAATAAAAAACTATCGTTTGCTAGTATTACTAGGGACAAGTTAATTTAGCCTACACTTGTGCCAAACAAGGTAAATATCAGATGATTACATAGATATCTGAGAATAAGCAGCCCTCTAATGGGCTTCCCTGGTGGCTCTGCTGGTAAAGAATCCACCTGCAACGAGGGAGACCTGGGTTCTGTCCTGGGGTTGGGAAGATTCCCTGGAGAAGGGAAGGGCTACCCGCTCCAGTATCCTGGCCTAGAGAGTTTCACAGATTGTATAGTCCATGGGGTCGCAAAGAGTCAGATACGACTGAGTGATTTTCACTGATGTGTTTACATCACATCATCTCATACCTGTGTACTACTTAAGACCTGAACTGCACACCTGCAAAAATAATTAGGGAAGCACAAGTGTTGGGGACACCATCAACACTAAATTTTATGCATGAAGATCGCATGATTTAGGTTGTGGCTTTGGTGCAAGTCATCACTTCCCTCCATATCTGCGATGTGCCTTGATAACTACTGTGAATAAGTTCACTGTGATGCTTTCACATGAAGCTGAAAACAAAACAACTGTGTAAAATGGGTTTGGTATGCATCTTACTCCACTGGGCCACCTGAAAATTCTTTGTTCAATTCTACCATTTCAAGACACATTGCTATTTCATGGATAACTGTGGAAATCTGAGATTAATAAAAAGAGATTCTTTCCTCTGTTGCAGGGATGCCTGGAGAAACCTCAAAGTGAACGTTAGGCACTGACGGACAATATGACAAATCATCCACTGATTCATCTAGCGCTGCTGCTGCTGCTCAGTCGCTTCAGTCCTGTCCGAGTCTCTGTGTCCCCATAGACAGAAGCCCACCAGGCTCCCCCGTCCCTGGGATTCTCCAGGCAAGAACACTGGAGTGGGTTGCCATTGCCTTCTCTGCATCTATCACTATGCGTACATAAAACACATAACCTGTGAACAAGAACACAGTCAAATATCCAACTTACTGGTATTGCTGGGGTCAATTTAAATTCTGAATGGCAAACATGCCAAAGGTATGCTTAACACAGAGACCTGAAAGCATCATCATTCACACATATGAAAATAAGAAGCTCTGTAATGAGGGAGAGTCATATAACCTCATACCTGCACATTAGGAAAGGACTTAATGGATCACGTGCAAAAGAACAGAGTAACACTCTGTTAGGGAAATCCTATCCATGTATTCAGATATATGAAGACTAGATGGCCTGGCTTCTGCGAAAGGCCCACAGTGTCACTCACTTGGATAAAAGCCATGTTCTTTTCATTGATCCCTGGGTCGGGAAGATCCCCTGGAGAAGGAAATGGCAATGCACTCCAGTATTCTTGCCTGGAGAATCTCATGGATGGAGAGGCCTAGTAGGTTACAGTCCACGGGATCGCAAAGAGTCGGACACGACTGAGCGACTTCACCTTACCTTCACCACCTCACCTTTCATGGTCATGAAGAAATGCACCATGATCTCTAGACAGGAACCTGGAAAAAACATTGTGACAAATGCGTCTATGGACACGATTAATTGTCTGGACACTGCAGATGACCTCATACATGGCCTTCACCAAAGAACCCATCCTCTGCTCTCCCTGGGGGCATGCAGTTCACCAAGGTCTATGCTATTGTTATAATTGTTATAAATACCATCCTCTCTTCCCTGCTCCCCTGCAGAAACGCCACATTCACAGTTGTGCCACACAGTCATTACTGCCTGCACACCCAGGAATTGCTCATCACTCACAGGGTTAAAAATAAACTCTCAAAAATATAGAACAGTAGACAATCATAATTGTTGAGATTAATAAAAACACTATCATTTCTTACCTGAAGACCTGAAATTAAAAACATGGTACAACAAGTTAAGCCAATCAATACCACTTACCTGGACATCAGCAAGGACCGCTTTAACAGCCATTAAGTTCATCTTGATCTCTTGACGGGAACCTGAAAAACACATTGTACAGTTCCAAAGGACAGAACTTGTAGCAGGACACCTTCAAATGACCTCAGACATTTCCTTCATTTTGAGAACATCAACTCTACCTGAATACCTGCAGTATAGCAAGGTTGTCGGCATTTGCAGATATGACATTTCATTCTGGGACACCTGCAATATTTCACGGTTACTATCATGGTTAAGAGCATCATGAGAATCATCTGAAAATGACAAACACACCTCACTCACAGGGTCAACCAAAATTCTCTGTAAAATATAAGAGTGGAAAACTCATGGTTTCTAGAATTGATAAGAACAGTCCTTTTCTACCTGAATACCTAGGGCTTTCCAGGTGGTGCAGTGGTAGAGAATCTGCCTGCCAATGCAGAAGAACTAAGAGACGCAGGTTTGAACTCTGGAGGAGGAAATGGAAACCCACTGCTGGGAGAATCCCAGGGACAGAGGAGCCTGGAGGGCTACAGTCCATGGGGTCGCAAAGAGTTGGACACAACTGAGTGTCTGATCACTGCTACTACCACCTGAATACCTGTAAAGAAAAACTGGTAACATCAACTGTCAGAGAAACTATCAGAAGTTGCCCAGTTTTATGAATATCAAATGGCCTGATATAGGTTTAGGCCTATATCCTGACTTACCTGCACACAAGCCACGGTCACCACTAATTAGCACTGTTAGTTTAACCATGGTCTCTTGACATGAACCTAGAATGATAATATGAAATGTTTGTTAAAGGACATAACTTTTTCTACCATGACAGTTGCAAATAATTTTGGTTGCTTCATCATCAGGAGACATAGCAACCCACCTGGATACTTGTAGCAAGCCAACGTGAACACCAGTATAAGATAAAATATCCCTCTTTGACTGAAGACCTGTAAAAATCTTATGACTAGTACTGAGATGAGGAACACCATGATAAATAACTATACTCACATAAAACCTCAGCATTCACAGAAGTAAAAATGAACATTTCCAGAAATATAACAAATGAAAACTGAGGATATCTAGAAGTGGTAAAGACTATCACTTTCTAACTCAATATCTTAAAAAATCAGAGTAACAGGAAGTATGAGCACACATCATCACTTAGCTGGATATATGAAGGTCAGATGGGATTTGCTATGGTATAGGCCCATGTCTGTACTTACCTCCATACTAGCAATAATCCCCAGTGACTAACATTAATAGGCTCACCATGATGTCTTCACATGAATCTGAGAAACACATTATGGACAACATTTGTGCATGTGTGCACACTTGGTTGCTCAATTGTGTCTGACTCGTTTGTGACCACATGGACCATAGCTTGCCTGCCAGGCTCCTGTGTCCATGGAATTTTCCAGGCAAGTATTACTGGAATGGGTTGCCATTTCCTACTCCAGGGATTTTCCTGACCCAGGGATCAAAATCACATCTCCTGAATCTCCTGCATTTGCAGATGGATTATTTACCACTGCGCCACCTGGGAAAGTTTGCAGAATATAAATCATTGAACCGCTAAAGATGCACATTTCTTTGGTCACTTGATCATTTTGGTACCCATTGACACTGCAGGGCTAGTTGCAGAAGTTGAAGGTCAATTCCTAGGAAGAGACACCATTTTCACTTGAAGGGACACCTGAAAAAATTTCCATGGTCAGTACTATGATGATGGCAATGTGAAAGAATATCTGCATCACTGCATATCTGTTAATCAGCACAAGTATTAAGTATATATTATCTCTAAACAGGAAAGGAAAAAACATCTTATTGGTAATAATCTATATCACTTCAGTTCAGTTCAGTCGCTCAGTCATGTCCGACTCTCTGCGACCCCATGAATCGCAGCACACCAGGCCTCCCTGTCCATCACCAACTCCCAGAGTTTACCAAAACTCATGTCCATCGAGTCGGTGATGCCATCCAGCCATCTCATCCTGGGTCGTCCCCTTCTCCTCCTGCCCCCAATCCCTCCCAGCATCAGAGTCTTTTCCAATGAGTCAACTCTTCCTATGAGGTGGCCAAAGTACTGGAGTTTCAGCTTTACCATCATTTCCTCCAAAGAAATCCCAGGGGTGATCTCCTTCAGGATGGACTGCTTGGATCTCCTTGCAGTCCAAGGGACTCTCAAGAGTCTTCTCCAACAACACGGTTCAAAAGCATCAATTCTTCGGTGCTCAGCCTTCTTCACAGTCCAACTCTCACATCTATACATGACCACTGGAAAAACCATAGCCTTGACTAGACGGACCTTTGTTGGCAAAGTAATGTCTCTGCTTTTGAATATGCTGTCTAGGTTGGTCATAACTTTTCTTCCAAGCAGTAAGCGTCTTTTAATTTCATGGCTGCAGTCACCATCTGCAGTGATTTTGGAGCCCCCCAAAAAATAAAGTCTGACACTGTTTCCACTGTTTCTCCATCTGTTTCCCATGAAGTGATGGGACCGGATGCCATGATCTTTGTTTTCTGAATGTTGAGCTTTAAGCCAACTTTTTCAGTCTCCTCTTTCACTTTCATCAAGAGGCTTTTTAGTTCCTCTTCACTTTCTGCCATAAGGGTGGTGTCATCTGCATATCTGAGGTTATTGATATTTCTCCCGGCAATCTTGATTCCAGCTTGTGCTTCATATAGGGTCAAATAAATTTAACTACACACATACCAAAACAAGGTAAATATAAGATACAGAGATTACAGAGATATCTGAAAAGGAAAATGTCCTTAATAGGATAATGTCATATCATATCATACCTGTATATGAGTAAAGACCTCATGAGGATACCTAAAGATGCACATGGTAACAGAAATGTCTGGGATACCAACCTCACTTATCTTCATATTGAAGTTCAGATAGTCTTGTTGTGGTAGGACCCACTTTATCACTTAAATGGCTGAGAACAAGGTTCCGTTAGCAACCATTGCTAGGTTCACACTGTTCTCTTCACAGGAAAATGACAAAATACATCTAAAAAATGTATTTAAAGATACAATCTATTCCATCAGGACACCTACACCGAAAATTGTCTTCTACCCGGACTGTGGAAATAACAACACGTTAAGGTATTTGAATTAATTCAAGTCAATATCATTCTCAGGAGAAATGTTGACTTCTTAACAGGATATGTGAAAAAGCATATGGTGAGTACGCCAGTGGGAATTGCACGAAAATTAAAAGATATGATCTCATAACACTCAAAGGATTAAATATTAGTTATAAATAAAACATACAAAATGTAAACTCATAAGTAACAGAATTAGTAGGAAAACTTAGAATTTCTCACCCGAAGATCTAAAGCAAAATCATGCTAAAAAGAACTGTTCAGAACACTATCATCACTTACCAATATGCATGGAGAAGAGATGGTCTGTGATGAGGAAAAGGCAACCATCCCAACTTAGGTAGACATGAGCAATGTCCCAAGTAAATTACCAACGAAAGCTCACCATCAGGACATGACATGAATCTGAAAACACATTAAGAGAATGAATGCAATAAACATAATGTTCTAGGTGTGGACACCTGAATATTCTCTTGGTCAGTTTTACCATTTGGATGCTTGTACAAGTGCAGGACTCAATCTAACAAAGAGATACCATCTCACCTGGCATCTTCATCAGTATGTAACACAAAGACTCAACCTGCATCTTGTCAGGAATAAGAGATTCATACTGACATCAGATAAAATCACCAGGACTTCACTGGAAACCTGGGAAAAACATATGGGTACTCCTGGGGTCGGGAAACCATGATCAGTATCTAGGGAGGTGTAATCCCTCAACTATCACAGGATGAGACAGAAGCTTTTTCTAAGATAAAGAGTGGAAACCATGTGTTGGAGGATTTGGTAAATCACTGTCATTTCTTACCCGAGTGCCTGCATGAAAAAAGTCTTGGCAACATCAGTGTGACAACCCATCCTAACTTACCTAGATTTATGAAGGTCTGAGGACCTGTGCCGTGGGTGAGGCCACAACCACTGCTTAACTGGATACCGGCCAGGTCACATGGGAACCACCTTTGACACGTTCACCTAGAGTGTTTGACATGAATCTGAAAAACGCATTGGGCAAAATGCGTTCACTACGCATCACAGTCGACCTGTGTGACTGCTAACTTGACAAAGTACATCAGTGACGGATGCATCAACCTTACCTGGGTAACTGCAGGAACATCAGGTCAAGGCCTAGTCAGAGAACCTTCCTCTTTTGAGCGTTTACCTGCAAAACTCCCCTGGTCAATGTCACAGGTATGGGAAATCCAATGAATTGCATCCATACCATCACAAGAGCAGGGAAAAAGAAGCATCTCTGAACAAGAATATATTCATAATCAGTTTCTCATGCTGATGAACACTGTGAGGGACCAATGAATTTCTGAAATGCTCCATGCCAAATCAAGGTCTATTTAAGAGTCTTCAGAAGATCATGAATTTACTATCAATCTGAAAATAAAAAGGTCCCTAATGAATTCATGTCACATAATCTCATGCGACTACACTACGCAAAGAACTGAATGGGAAACCTGCAACAAAGAATGTTCACACGCTGGGTTAAAGACACCATCCCCATTCACCTAGACATCAGAAAACGGAATGATATGGCCGGGCAAGGACCCACTTCATCCCACTCCTGGTTGCTAGCGAGGTCCTAACGACAGCTATCATTTGGTTCATTGTGATGACAAGATGGCTAGAACCTTGAGAAATGCATTCCACTGTGTCTTAAAGGACACAGTGGCTTACCTGTGAAATAAGCTTACCCTTGCCAATAACATTGGTCACTTCCAACGAGAGGGCAAGCAGAAACACAACCTGGACTTGGATGAATTGAAGGTCAACACCATTGTTAGGCACAGAGTCACCTCTTGGAGGCATACTGGGAGAAATCTCCTGGTGAGTATTTCAACAGCAGAATCAATTGCCTGGATGTGCATTACCCTCTGTCACTCTAGCTGAAACACACTTTATAGTGAAATTCTAAAGGAAAAAAAAAAAAGGAAGGGGGGAAGACGTACTTAGCATTGGTGGTGGACAATGTCATGTCTTGACTGAAAACTTGCTCCCCTGAAAAATAAAAAAACCTAAAATTGAATACGTAGGAATGCCATCCACATTTGCCTACATTGCTGAAGATCAGTTTGCTTGCAGGCAGCTAAAGGCCCACCTCATGACTGATCTGGACACCAGCAAGGTCCTCAGAGAGTGACCACTGGAAGCTTCCTCCCTTGAAAGGAACCTGCAAAACACATGAAGAGATCTGTGTAAAGGGTCACGGTTTGCATGACCAGGACACCGGAAAACCACCCGAGTCATTTCTGTCCTTAGTGAATCAATGTTACCTGAGTGCTTGTAGGACTCCAAAGTCAAGACCCCTGTCAGGTTAATTACACTTCTTTACAGGGTACCTGCAGAATGTCCATGGTCAGAACAGTGCTTGGAATATTATAAGAAATACCTGACCTGTGTCATCCCTCACAACTCTTAGAGTACACATTTTTCTCTAAAGAAATACCTGACCTGTGTCATCCCTCACAACTCTTAGAGTACACATTTTTCTCTAAAGGTCTTAAGAATGAGTAAAGTATCCCTCGTTACCTGAGGACCAGCAAAGAAGTCTTGGTCACAGTGGGAGGGTCACAATGCTCGCTCAGCTATGCATGTGCAGTTCAGGGAACCCATGCTGAGGGTTAGTCCACATCATCCGCGTGCCTGATGTGCCTTTCAACCAGGACACTTGGGTCATGTCATCATTAGGGGACACATCCACTCTACCTGGAGATTTTCCAAGGTCACGGCCCAGGTTGGAAAGCCATGGTTGGCTCACTGGACACCTATTCAAAGCCAATGGGCAGCACTGTGATGGCAAAACCATGATCAATATCTGCATATGTGCAAACATTCATGCCTAAGAGTATTCAACTTCTTCCAAAAGAGAAACAGGGCAAAGTGTTGCATTTTCACATCACGAAAGATATGCTTGGGCTTCCCTGATAGCTCAGTGGGTAAAGAATCGCCTGCAAGGCAGGAGACCCCAGTTCGATTCCTGTGTGAGGAAGATCCGCTGGAAAAGGGACAAGCTACCCACACTAGTATTCCTGGGCTTGCCTTGTGGCTCAGCTGGTAAAGAATCTGCCTGCAATGTGTGAGACCTGGGTTCGATCCCTGGCTTGGGAAGATCCCTTGGAGAAGGGAAAAGCTCCCCACTCCAGTATTCTAGCCTGGAGAATTCCATGGACTGGATCGTCCATGGGGTCGCAAAGAGTTGGACATGACTGAGTCACTTTCACTTTCACTTTCAAAGACAATCTTCTCTCTTACCCTGATCCCTGAAAGAAAAAGTCAGGGTAACGAGAAGGGTTAGGACACACCATCACCTACGCAGACATCTGGACATCAGATGGCCTGCGCTGGGGCTTAGGCCCACTGTGTCCCTTACCTGGACACCAACCAGGTTCCACCTGCAAATCTTTCCTTCCTTCACTGCTATGTTGAATACATACCAAACACTAAAGAGGAACAAAGCAAGATGTCATTTCTACCGGTGTCATTAGGGAAACGTGAAATTCCTCATCAACGACATGCCAGAAACAAAGTCAACGCAAGAGACTGGAATCATGATGTACAGAGATATCTCACGATCAAGACATCTTTCATCAGGTCATATCGCATGAACTCATACTGGGAGAACAAGGATGGGAACATGAGGCCTGCAGGGAAAAAAAAAGAGAGAGAGAGAGAGGAAAAAGAAAACATAATCAGAGATTGTAGGGATAGCATCCTTATTTATCTCGATAGGAAAGTTCAGAGGGTCTGCAGTCTGCTGAGATCCACTTTAACACTTACCTGGTTAAGCGGTCTCTTCTGGGTGGATCGGCTCACCCTGTTATCCTATCAGGATCCTGAAGAAACACATGCAACTGATGGGTTTAGCATGAATCTTGTGCTACTAGGATGCCTGCCCCAACCTTTTTCACCTCCTTTATTACACATCACAGCCATTCTACCTGCATCTTTGCAGCCATTCATGCTCACCACTGTGGTCAGGAGAGACCAGTTGTACTTTTCTGGATATGTGCAAAAATGCTAGAGTTATGACATGGCAGAAACTTCAGGACAACTACCTGGACAGAGTCCTCATTACCTACTGGATGAAACAGATGGTTTCACTAAACTGGAAACAGGGTAAACTTACAGTTAATACAATTAGCAAGGACTCGGGTGGCTCAGACGGTAAAGGGTCTGCCTACAATGTGGGAGACCCAGGTTCAATCCCTGGGTTGGGAAGATCCCCTGGAGAAGGAAATGGCACCTCACTCCAGTATTCTTGCCTGGAGAATCCCATGGACGGAGGAGCCTGGTTGGCTACTGTCCATGGGGTCGCAAAGAGTCGGACACGACTGAGCGACTTCACTTCACCTCAGATAGCATTTCTTACCCGAGTACCTGCATGAAAAAAGTCTTGGCAACATCAGTGTGACAACCCATCCTAACTTACCTAGATTGATGAAGGCCTGAGGACCCGTGCTGTGGGTAAGGCCACAACCACCACTTAACTGGATACTGGCCAGGTCACATGGGAACCACCTTCAACACGTTCACCTAGAGAACTTGACGTTAATCTGAAAAACATATTGTGCCATATGTGTTCAGTACACATCATCCACATACCTGCACCCCAACAATTTCTTTACTGTCTTGATGCTTGCAAAACTGCACCATTAAACCCTAGGAAGTGATACTCTGTTACCTTGAAGAGATATCTTAAAACTTCACTGTCATATTTGTAGTCATGAACAACAAGATAAATTACCTGGATCCTGTTGTCAGCAGGAGTATATAAAACAGTATATCAGAAGAAGAGTGGATTATTCTTGTAGTAGTAATGTAGTAGTAGTACATTTTTCTTACTAGCATTTCTAGGGACAGGTTGATACTTTGTATTCAAACCCAAAATATAGTTAATACAATTTGCTAGATTTTAAATTATATAGTGTTCATAATTCCATTAGTTACGTACTTATGTGAATGCCTAATAAATTACGTGATATGTCATACCTTTACTAGCAAACAGTGTATCAGGATTCTGTGTAGGAAAACACATGGGAAGACTGTGCTTGTGGTATTATACATCCTCACTTAGCAAGATGTCTGAAGACCAGCTGGTGTATATTGTTTTTGAGGTTTGGTAAAACTCTGTCATTTTTTACCTGAATACCTGCATGCAAAATGTCAGAAACTCATAACTGACTCTCAACTGCACAGTGAAATTGAAGGGAAACTGACGTTTGGATTAACTCCCACTTCTAAAGGCCCCTACGCTGGACTGGTGTATAGCCAGGCCTGTTGTCCTCAAGCTCACCTTCAAATGATGCTCAAACAGAGGAAACTGCACTACACTAGGATGAGAAGACGATGACATCAGACATAGCCAGCTTGCCCAAGATGTTGATCTGATTTGTATGATTATAATGTTTTCTTGATTCCTTGGGCCTATGCCTATCAATCAAATGTTTTCTATCATGGACACTATTCTGTGTTAGTTTAAAACTCAATCCAATTTTTGAGTTGTGGCCAGTTACCTGTGTCTAGTACTTCTGGGTTACCTGGGTGGATTTCTGTCCTCCAGGGCTCTGATTGGATACCCCCTAGGAAATTTATTTTAGATGAGAGTTCAGTCGTGTTCTGTCTATTCATGATATTACTAAATGGGATCCTCTCACCTGGCCAGTTAATAATATCTGTTCTAATATTGGCCATAGATTTAAATTTTCTCTTAGGGTCATTCAAAATCAGAGTGATGAGCTAAGTCCCAATCAAAATATTAACCTCTCATCTATTAAAAGGAAAACTCCCACAATTATGGGCTGGATCTATATGGTCAACACCAGGCTATGGTCTTTCACACAGAGTCGGATACGACTGAAGTGACTTAGAAGCAGCAGCAGCAGCATGGTCATTTAAGTTTAAAAGCCCCTCTATGTTGGGAACAATTAAATCATACTAAAAATGATAACCTGGTAATATTATGAGACAAGGCTAGGTGCTTTATGAACTATGCCTATTATTATCCTTAGAGAGAGTGATTGGTATGGAACTCAGTGGATCTGTGACACTAATTTATGGCCTTGACATCTATAAGCATGGATACAAAGGTATAGTCTGGGATTCCCATGAATTTAAGTTCATACATGTTAACAAATTAGAGGTAACTCCAACCAATCTACCATTTGACCCATTGGTATGATCCCAATGGGTCAAAAGATCTGTATTCTACTGGTATGACCACTTAGCAGCTATTTTTTTTTCCCCTTCGATGGGATTGGAGGATGTAATTGGCCATATCGAAGCCTTAACAACTTTCATAAACTTTAAATGGTAGTAATGGGGCTATTAGCCTATTGAATTCTGATCTCTATGATGAAAAAGGCAGTGCTACGCAACTGCAAGCCCCTTGACACCTTACAGCATCTCAGGGAGATATCTGTGCTATAATTCAAAATGAATGCTATATTTTCATACCTGATAAATCCTTTAATGTAACACATTTGATGAACCATATGAAAAATCACATTTCTGCTTTAAGTGACTCATTCCCTAGTCTTGACAATCTTTTACTGGTTTGGTGTAGGAGGCTCATGGCTAAAATATTTCCTTTTAATTTCACTAATGTTTTATTAACTATTTTGTCTGTTTCACAAGATTATTATTTCTTGTATTACCAAGTGTATGACTGAGCCTCCGGTGAAAAAAATAACTAGACTTGAAGCAGTTGATCAAATGTATAGCTTGATATGTGATCAATGATTGTAATAGTGTAACTCTAGATATGGGAAGACGCAATGAGAGGGAATACTTTGCTGGACCATAACTAGAAGACAGGTGTCCAGAGATCTTTGACTATTAAGACCTAGTCCAGTAATAGCACATTGAGTGACCTATCAGCAAAACCTTCAGAACTGGGAAAGAGCCTTCCCAGCAATGCGAGACAAAATGGTCATGAAAAGCCCCCCAAAGTGTGGTCGGATTAATGACCACAAGGTGTCCATGTCAACTACAAATTGGCACTGACCTAGAGCGATACCAATGACTGAACAACAAAGGCATTTCCCATCTGCCTCTATAGAGATTGAACTCTGTGCTGCTCTAGCTATTGACCTTTAACAACCCCTGAGGGAGTTCAGGGTGGAGTGAGGCACTCTGTGCTCCAGAGAATTTGGTGGGACAGGTCTTTAGACAGTTGGAAGTTATTACGAACAGATTTTATGATCTCAATCCTTGCATCCCCTCATATCTAGAGAAGCAGTAAATTCCTTCATGGTGACATCAGATCCTCGTGACTAACAAAACATCTTTTGTAAAATGAGTGCTTAATGGTATTAAACCCCCGCTTCCCCAAAGCCTTATATATTGACCTCCTCCCACTGCTACTTTGGAGCAGTTTCTGAGTTGTTTGGAGCGGTTTTCTGAGATGCTGCCTCCCAGGCTGCAGTCCTCATTTTGCCCCCAAATAAAACTTAACTCACGTCTCAAGTTGTACATCCTTTTTTTTAGTTGACAATATATATGTACATAACACACAAATAGTGAAGTCTCAGTTCTTCAAGATTTCAGTTCTGAGTCAGGTACAGCAAAGTAAAACCCATCTGTTTACAAAAGAGGCTGGATTAAAATTGGGGTTTTCACAGATAAAATAAGTCAAGTTTACTTGGCTAGACGGTTAAATATTATATTTGTAGAAAAAGCAATTTCTAATTACTTTGGACAAGCCAATTTCTAAATTACTTTACCTTCTTTAAAATTTGCGCTTCAAAAAGACAGAGATAAGGTTCCAAGGAAGACCAGAGAGGATATTTGCATCTAAAAGATACAGGCAAGTTCTTCCTAGGATAATTTGTTTCCTGTGTTTAGTATTTAGGAGTTTCACAAGATGAACAGGGAAGGTTTTGGGGTGGTGAAGATTTTTGGAACCACCCTTCTGGAACTGTAATGATTACATTAAACCAAGGACAGTTTTGTTTTTCCCTCCTTTTCCAAAAGAATTGGGTGTCCTCCCCAACAAGGACTGACACATCTATCCATCCATGTTGGAAAGCTTCACCTCTCCTTTTCTCTGAAAGAGAAGAAGCGAGAAGGCCTCTCTGGAGGGCCCAGGAGCAACACCCAGGCTCCCACAAGAAAGAGGCAAATATAACAGGAAAGATAGGGAAGATCGAGAAATCCACCCTGTGATCCACTGGGCTGGTCCTCAGAAAGGAGTCAAAAGGAGAAACCCTCACCCATTTGGCAGCAGCTACTGGGGCCCAGTGAACAGTGGGGCCTTTGGAACACACCAGAGGGTAATCCTGGCCAGAGTTCCTCAGTTGCTTCCACAGCTGCTGGCCTGTTCGCAGAGGGTATGAGGAGAAAGAAAAGAGGAGAAAACCATAGAGAAGCCATAGCAGAGGCAGTTCCAGATGTCTGCACACCACCAAATTAACCAGATAAACCAAAACTAACCATCCAGAAAGTCACATTAACATGACTTCCCAGTCCCATTAGACTGGCAACCTTTCTCCAAAGTGCCTTATAAACAGAGTTTCCCTTCATAGGGAGAACACTCCAAATTGGAGCCATAGCCCCCAAGATGGGAGCTGAAGCTCCCCAGATTGTACAAGGTCAAAAAAGTCCACTGTAGCTCCCTGATGTCAAGCTATTCTGGGGAAAAGGTTATTTAAGTATTTAATTTACAAAGGAGAGTAGTATCTATTAGAGAAGCAATCAACTTGTTCTCTGCTGTCAAAATTACCTGGGGCTCCAGTAGGGGAAATTAGAATTGGATGCCTCAAGTCCAAGGGAGTCTCCTGGGCATGTTTATTATCCGCGCTTTGTAACTGCCTGATTGTTTAGTTGTGAGCCATTTCAGGGGCCATTGTTCTTCTGATCTTAACATGTCTAATGTGAACCCGAAAGATCTTTCCTTCAGGATAGATGAAATATTTCCCACTTTTATAAGCTGTATAGCACCAAACACACAGACAGACAAATTCCAGAAAAGGCACAGATTCCAGCATCAATGCATCCAGACAAACAGATTCCCAGACAGGGTAAATAAATTTACCCTATAAAACAAATGAACTAACTCCAACTAGGCTACCCACCCCCATAAGAACTAGCTCCCAAATGAACCGGTTCCAACTGGACCAGTTCCCAAATGAGGTAAATTTACCCTACAAATGAGCTAATTTCAACTAGGGTGGGCTTGCCCCATGAGGACTAGTTCCCAATGAACCAATTCAGGGTAGAGTCCAATAACACCTCCCCTCTGCAAATGGGTACCAAATCAAGTTGGCTAATCCTGTAAAGCAAAAGCCCAGATTGAGGGCAAAAATGTTTCCGGTGTGCACACTGAAGCAACTTAACCTTCAAAATTGAGCATCTTGGCTCTTAACACAAAAGGACACACAAAATAAGCGAACTGGCTGAACCAGCTATCAAACTGGGTAGATTTACCCTACAAATGAAATTCAGTCTGTTGACTGAAAATTTGTCAGTTCCTTGTCTCAACTGCCACGTGCTAGGTGCAGTTGGTGCCATTTCAGGCAATCTTGAAGGAAAGAACCTCAGGACAACAAATGGTGCCAGCAGCTGCTAGGATCTTGCCCCAGTATTCCCTGTTCAGGGCCAGCTAGCCACGAGCAGCAAGGCTCCTGGCTTGCTAAATCAAAGCAAGCTCTCTCTGCTCACTGTACAATAAGCCAATGAATCCGCGAGTTGAGGCGTTGAGGAAAGGAAGAGATTTTAATTGGAGAGCCGGCAGACAGAAAAGATGGCAGGCTCAGTTCAGTTCAGTCGCTCAGTCGTGTCTGACTCTTTGTGACCCCATGGACTGCAGCACGCCAGGCTTCCCTGTCCATCACCAATTCCCAGAGCTTACTCAAACTCATGTCCATCTAGTTGGTGATGCCATCCAACCATCTCATCCTCTGTCAAAATAACCATTTTATGGGGTCTGGATGCCAGGTTCTTTTATAGATCAGAGATGATGAGGGGAGGTAAGGAAGCAAAGTAAAAAGGCCATTAACCTTGCAAACATACCCTAGAATGGCAACTCTCAGGCAGAGGATGTATTCATTTCTTCCTTCCTGCCGTCCACAGGTGGACATGGTTCTGAACAAAGGCACTTTAGTTTAACAGTCAGGCAGAGGGGCAGGGTTCTCTGATGCAAACCATTCTGCATGATTATGATAGCAAAAGCAATTCACAGAAACAGTTCCAACATGGGAGTCAGAATTGGCTTCCTCGCTGCAACAGTGTTAGGGACACTATCACCACTTCTCTACATTTCTGAAGGTCAGATGGCCTGTGCTATGGTTTAGGCCCACATCATCACTTACCCAGACAACAGCAGTATCCCCATTAATAAGCATTGTTACCACAACATCTTGACAGGAACCTGAAAAACATATTATGAAATATGCATCAAAGGAAACAATATATTCTACCAAGATACCTGCAAATAATCCTCTTTACATCTATCATTATGGGACACATCAACTTTACCTGTTTATTAGCAACATTCCAAGGTCAACATCATTTTGGGGTAAGACCATCATTTCCTAAGTACATACCTGCAAAAATCCCATACTTACTACTGTGGAGAGGAACACCATAATCATCTGTGTACCTGCAATTTCTGGACACTTGGAGGGCAAAACAAAGTTTCTCTCAAATAAAAATGTGAAGACTCATGGATTCTAGAATTGGTAAGGACTCTTATCATTTCTTACCTAAAGAGCTATTTTTTAAAATGTTAAGTGTTAGGGATGCGATTGTCGCTTATTTAGATATCCGAAAATCAGATGGTCTGTGCTGATTTAGACCCACATCATCATTTACCTGAACACTGGAAAAATCCATGTCAACAGCCATGGTAAAGTTCATCATACTCTTTTGACTGAAATGTAATAAATACATTGTTACTAATGTTTCCACATATGTATCTTTTTTCTTCTGGGTGCCTATAAATAAAGCTGATTGTTTTCTTTATTGTAGGATCTATCAGCTCTACTTGGATACTTGTTGTATTCCACAGTTTACATCTTTGTTAGTAACAATATTCTCTTTTGACTGGATACTTGGAAAAATTCTACTGAAAAGTAAGGGCTAATTTTTTTTCTCTCTCTTTTTTTAGGGCTAATTCTTTGTAGTATTTATGAGAACACTAAGACAGTAGGTGTTGCAAGAGGGCATCAGAGGGCAGACACACTGAAACCATACTCACAGAAAACTAGTCAATCTAATCACACTAGGACCACAGCCTTGTCTAACTCAATGAAACTAAGCCATGCCATGTGGGGCCACCCAAGACGGGCGGGTCATGGAGGAGAGGTCTGACAGAATGAGGTCCCCTGGAGAAGGGAATGGTAAGTTCAGTTCAGTTCAGTTCAGTCGCTCAGTCGTGTCCGACTCTGTGACCCCATGAATCACAGCATGCCAGGCCTCCCTGTCCATCACCATCTCCCGGAGTTCACTAAACCACTTCAGGATTCTTGCCTTGAGAACCCCATGAACAGTATGAAAAAGCAAAAAGATAGGATACTGAAAGAGGAACTCCCCAGGTGGGTAGGTGCCCAATATGCTACTGGAGATCAGTGGAGAAATAACTCCAGAAAGAATGAAGGGATGGAGCCAAAGCAAAAACAATACCCAGCTGTGGATGTGACTAGTGATAGAAGCAAGGTCCAGGGCTGTAAAGAGCAATATTGCATAAGAACCTGGAATGTCAGATCCATGAATCAAGGCAAAGTGGAAGTGGTCAAACAGGAGATGGCAAGAGTGAACGTCGACATTCTAGGAATCAGTGAACTAAAATGGACTGGAATGGGTGAATTTAACTCAGATGCCCATTACATCTACTACTGTGGGCAGGAATCCCTTAGAAGAAATGGAGTAGCCATCATGGTAAACAAAAGAGTCCAAAATGCAGTACTTGGATGCAGTCTCAAAAACGACAGAATGATCTCTGTTCGTTTCCAAGGCAAACCATTCAATATCACAGTAATCCAAGTCAATGCCCCAACCAGTAATGCTGAAGAAGCTGAAGTTGAACGGTTCTATGAAGACCTACAAGACCTTTTAGAACTAACCCCAAAACAGATGTCCTTTTCATTATAGTGGACTGGAATGCAAAAGTAGGAAGTCAAGAAACACCTGGCCTAACAGGCAAATTTGGCCTTGGAATACAGAATGAAGCAGGGCAAAGGCTAATAGAGTTTTTTCAAGAGAACTCACTGATCATACCAAACACCCTCTTCCAACAACACAAGAGAAGAGTCTACAACATGGACATCACCAGATGGTCAACACCAAAATCAGATTGATTATATTCTTTGCAGCCGAAGATGGAGAAGCTCTATACAGTCAGCAAAAACAAGACCAGGAGCTGACTGTGGCTCAGATCATGAACTCCTTATTGCCAAATTCAGACTTAAGTTGAAGAAAGTAGGGAAAACCACTAGACCAGTCAGGTATGACCTAAATCAAATCCCTTATGATTATACAGTGGAAGTGAGAAATAGATTTAAGGGCCTAGATGTGATAGATAGAGTGCCTGATGAACTATGGAATAAGGTTTGTGACATTGTACAGGAGACAGGGATCAAGATCATCCCTATGGAAAAATGCAAAAAGCAAAATGGCTGTCTGGGGAGGCCTTACAGATAGCTGTGAAAAGAAGAGAACCGAAAAGCAAAGGAGAAAAGGAAAGATATAAGCATCTGAATGCAGAGCTCCAAAGAATAGCAAGAAGAGATAAGAAAGCCTTCTTCAGTGATCAATGCAAAGAAATAGAGGAAAACAACAGAATGGGAAAGACTAGAGATCTCTTCAAGAAAATTAGAGATACCAAGGGAACATTTCATGCAAAGATGGGCTCGATAAAGGACAGAAATGGAATGGACCTAACAGAAGCAGAAGATATTAAGAAGAAGTGGCAAGAATACACAGAAGAACTGTACAAAAAAGATCTTCATGACCCAGATAATCATGATGGTGTGATCACTCACCTAGAGCCAGACAGCCTGGAATGTGAGCTCAACTGGAATTTCGACAGCTTCACTAGGAACGTAGGTAGTGGAGGTGATGGAATTCCAGTTGAGCTATTTCAAATCCTGAAAAATGATGCTGTGAAAGTGCTGCACTCAATATGCCAGCAAATTTGGAAAACTCAGCAGTGGCCATAGGACTGGAAAAGGTCAGTTTTCATTCTAATCCCAAAGAAAGGCAATGCCAAAGAATGCTCAAACTACCACACAATTGCATTCATCTCACATGCTAGTAAAGTAATACTCAAAATTCTCCAAGCCAGGCTTCAGCAATATGTGAACCGTGAAGTTCCTGATGTTCAAGCTGGTTTTAGAAAAGGCAGAGGAACCAGAGATCAAATTGCCAACATCCGCTGGATCATGGAAAATCAAGAGAGCTCCAGAAACACATCTATTTCTGCTTTCTTGACTATGCCAAAGCCTTTCACTGTGTAGATCACAATAAACTGTGGAAAATCCTTCAAGAGATGGGAATACCAGACCACCTGACCTGCCTCTTGAGAAACCTGTATGCAGGTCAGGAAGCAACAGTTAGAACTGGACATGGACCAACAGACTGGTTCCAAATAGGAAAAGGAGTATGTCAAGGCTGTATATTGTCACCCTGCTTATTTAACTTCTATGCAGGGTACACCATGAGAAATGCTGGGCTGGAAGAAACACAAGCTGGAATCAAGATTGCTGGGAGAAATATCAATAACCTCAGATATGCAGATGACACCACCCTTATGGCAGAAATAGAAGAAGGACTAAAGAGCCTCTTGGTGAAAGTGAAAGAGGAGAGTGAAAAAGTTGGCTTAAAGCTCAACATTCAGAAAATGAAGATCATGGCATCTGGTCCCATCACTTCATGGGAAATAGATGGGGAAACAGTGGAAACAGTGTCAGACTTTATTTGGGGGGGGGGCTCCAAAATCACTGCAGATGGTGATTGCAGCCATGAAATTAAAAGACACTTACTCCTTGACAGGAAAGTTATGGCCAACTTAGATAGCATATTAAAAAGCAGAGATATTACTTTGCCAAAAAAGGTCCATCTAGTCAAGGCTATGGTTTTTCCTGTGGTCATGTATG